>NC_135535.1:165505312-166105312 GCF_045843805.1 Urocitellus parryii | reverse complement strand
AGTCTTCCAGGCTCCAGTCTCACTCCCCTCAAGTCTATCACCCAGGGGAGACAAGATGTGGACTCTCCAGGATAAAGCTCAGCCCTGAGCATGACACATGTTTATTCACATCCTACCTGTCTCTGCAGCCCTACACCTTTGCCTCTCACCAAACGTCAAATTTCTTGTATTCCTTCTCATCTAGACCATATTCTATCTCCAAACCTTGCTCTTGTATCTCCTCATCTGCAAAGTTTTGTGAGTTTTTTTTCCCTCTTCTTTTCACTTTGGCTGCTCTGACTCATGATCCAAGATTCTGCCTAATTCTCATCTTTTTTAGAAACTCTCTAAATTCCCTTCCTATAATAATGGACTGAGTGTATGCTACCATCTCTCTTACCTGTCTTGAACTCCAAAAATGATGGGGAAGGAAACAAATAGTGTTTTCAAATAGATTACAGGGTATGTGCAGAGAATTAGAAGCCCTCAGGAAGTTATAAAAGGCTAAAACAGGAACAGCACTGGCCAAGAAGACTGTGTGTGTGTGTGTGTGTGTGTGTGTGTGTGTGTGTGTGTGTATACATAGGCACATAGGTACATATATTATATATATCATATATAGTGTACACTATAGATATTATATATGTATTCTTGTATCTATATTCTACAATATGAACTACAAAAGTGGGAACAGCAACAGGACACTCCACATTCAAAGGGGAGCTATACATGTGCTTTCCTACTGGCCTGCTCAACCATTAGACATAGTGCAGCCCATCTGTAACATCAGTTCCAAGGGTTGGTGTCTGTCTCATGAAGAATCCTAGAAATGGTATAGCCCTGACACCCTGACACACAGAACAGAATGTTAAGCCTCCCCATGGATGAAAATTACCTGGTTTTGATATTGTGGACCAGGAGTGGTCCTAATGGACAACACTGCTATCTAATTGCCTCTGGAAATAGAGGCTACCAATTCTAGATCTAAAATAATCTTTTTTTTTTTCCCCTTTTTGGTGCTAGAGTTTAAACCCAGGGCCTCACACATACTAAGCATGCACTCTATCACTGAGCTACACCCAACTTTAGGGGAAATTATAGAAAATAATTATAAACTGTAAATATATCACTTTGTGAGTTACTTTGCATGTACATTACACAACTAGTCTAACGAGCAGAGCTTGTTGCTCAAAATTAGATATGTAGCAGATTTCTCCGGTGGGGGGCAGGATGTAAAAAGGCTAAAAGGTTCCACTCCTGCTCTCCAGTTTTTCCAGGCTGATTTCTATTGCCATTGCACTTTTGGATGTGGAACTGTGGGTCCTTGATTACTAATTCATTGTATTGTTAGAGAACGCTCAAAGTTCCTCCTGAAAAGAATCTGGGCTCTCTCTGCTTGTAGGATCACTCTCGGTACATCTCAAAGGGCATGTGACTCAGCCTTCTCTTCAGGAAAATGTTCTTGCTGGTGCTTGAGTTTTTGTAAAAGGATTGAATAGAAGCCTCAGCTCAGTTTATTATTAAGGGAGATGACTCATATCTTTTCATTGGCAATGGAAACCATTAGCATTTTAAGTACACTCTCAGCCTCATACCCATGCTGTACTTTTTAAAAGCTCAGTTAGAGAAATGCTATTTACGGATAAGTACCCACACACTGTGTATTCTATGCAATCCTTAGACATGTATTCTTCTGCCAGAGCCAGACCCACACTGTTTGAATTTCCACTCCCAAACTCTATGCTAAATAAACATCTTTTCTTTATAAAGCATTCAGCCCCAGCATTTCATTATAGTAACAGAAAAATGGAATAACACAGAAGCATAGGGTAATGACATGGCCCATCTTGTCTTATATCCTTCTCCTTCACCAGCTTTCTATTCTTTATTAACACACATGGATAGCATCAGTGGGAACAGCAGGGACTATTGGTAAATCAAACATCATATGCTTTCCATTGTTTCCCTTTCGGTCCCCAGGTGTAAGTACTTCTCTCTAGAGCTCTCTTATATTATGTGAATCAGAGAAGCAGGTCACTGGAGATATTAAAATGTGGGCTCTGGATTCAGAGGGCCACTTTTCAAATCCTGGTTTCACCACTCATTAGCTGAGTAGCCTTGGGTAAAGCATTCAGTCTTTTTATCTATAAAATAGGAACAAAAATACTGCTTACCAAACATGGTTGTTATGGGAAACACATTACATAACTACTGTGAGTCATTTAACACAGAGCCTGACGCAGCAAGAGATGTTATTATGAACAAACGTGATTCAGAGTTTGGTCTTTGAGGACGGGGAATGTAGCGCACAGGTGGAGCACCTGCCAAGCATATATGAGTCCCAGGTTCCATCCCCAGTATCTCCAAAGAGAGAAAGACTCAGAGAAGCTCTGCTCCTTGGAATTGGATGTACTTGGTTTCTAACCCTTCTGAGGGTCAGCCGTAAAAGCTTGGGCAAATTTCTAACTTCCTTAGTCTTCAACTTTTTTATATGCAAAATAGGTTAATAGAATACATAATACTCATGCCACACTGATCCGTCTGAAGTGTGTGCTCCATAAATGATAATTCTACTTGTTATTTTGCAGCTACAGCAAGAGAAAAGAGAGCTTACGCTATAACATCAAGGGGAATGGCTGAGGGCAAGTCTCAAAGGCTACCAACCCTTTGTGGTAACAGAAACTGGTCTCCATCTCCGACTTGTGGTAGTAACAGAGCTAGTTAGAGTTCTCATTTTCTATGCATGAGGCAATGAACTGAGTGAGAGTTTTTATATTTTTCTTTTGGCCTGATATTTCTTTTGGGACTTGATATGCAGAAATCTTAATATTTGGGGATAATGAGTGCTTTATCAGTTCAAGTGCAAACAAAAAAACAGAAATCATATGGTAGTTACACAATGGAAGTTTAATAAAGATAATTATTACACAGTGATTAAAAAGTAAACATGTGCCAGGCACAGTGGCGCACATCTGTAATCCCAGCAGCTTGGGAGGCGGAGGCAGGAGGATTGCAAGTTCAGAGCCAGCCTCAGCAAAAAAGTAAGGCTCTAAGCAACCCAGTGAGACCCTGTCTCTAAATAAAATACAAAATAGGGCTGGGGATGTGGCTCAGTGGTTGAGAGCCCCTGAGTTCAATCCATAGTACTCCCCCACAAAAGAAAAAAAACAAGTAAACGTGATTTAAAGAGAACCCTGTGGGGCTACTGCCCCTATAGCTGGGGAGGATTACCCCAGGAAGAACAACCTTGCAAGGGCTCCTTCCCTAGGGGATCAAATATTTTTGGAGGCTTCTTGGTGGCAGAGAAATTTGTTGGGTAGCCTAGGCCACAGCTGGTCTGAAATAACTGGGAAAGCAGGAAACAAACTTCCAGGGCACAGGTAAGCCACCAGCAGAGGGTGGGTATATGAGTATGTGCAAGGAGCTGGGTCTCCAGCAAGGACAGGAAGCATGAAACGTGCAGTAGCTGTGTTGGGAGGATCCTAAGGAGGTGATGACCAGGCCAGGGCTGGCATCTCCTGGGACCTTTGGAGACATGGATGGGGTAGAATCACTGAATATCCTCACTCCCACCAAAACAGCAAGAGAAGCCCCTTCATTCTAACTTATTTTCTCAGCACCTTCTATTTGAGAAAGTCCCATATTGTGTTCACTTGCAAGGAGAGAAGCATATGGGAATTCTACTCATGATCACAGAGAAGGTATTGTTGAGTGCTATAGGATCAGCTGTAAAAGCTTGGGCAAATTTCTATCACATACCCTCCAAAGGCCCATGTGTTAAAAGCTTGTTCCCCAGGGTAGGGTTACTGGGTGGTGGTAGCACCTCAAGGAGGTAGGGCCTTTTAGGAGGTCTTTAAGTCATTGAGGGCATGCCCTTGAAGAGGATTGTGAGACCCCAGTCTCTTCTTCTTCCCCTCTTGAGTCCTGGATCATGAGGCAAGCATTTGTTCCATCACACCCTCCTGCCATGATATGCTGCCTCACCAGAGCCCCCAAAGAAAGCAGTGAGGCTACCTAGAACTTGGACTAGAACTTCCAAAACTGTTGGCTAAATAAACCTTCTCTAAGTTAATTGCCTCAGATATTTCTCTATAACGACAGAAAGCTAATACGGTGAATGAATTTGGAGCTGAGAAGGAAGAATTTAGTTACTAGCATAGATACCTTGGGGGCACTTGAAGAAAGCTGTGTGGATCTGTATAATCAGGCATGCGCACGTACCTGTAATTATCCACCCTACTCTGGTGGATCCTATTCCTAAGGCCTTCACAGGCTCTAGGTGAAGAGTGCCTAGAGGGACAGTTATCTAAGGAAGGCCTGCTCTGGTTCTAGGGCAGCCACTAAAAGGCTCCCAGAAAGTTCTGGAACTCTCTGGGGATGCATGTTGTAACCCAAAATAACTATGAGAGTGTGAGAGTTCTGCACTCTGTCCCAGTTATGGAGGTGACATTTCTTCCTCCTCTTCCATTCCTTTCCAGATTACTTGCACCCCAGGGGAGACCCCAAGATTCTCCAGCAGGGTTAGGCCTTTTTTTTTTTTTTGCATTTTTATTCCTGCCAAAATAGACACTACTCTATGAACGAGGTTCCTGGGTCATTACACAGACCCATGGGCCATCATTTTGCCCTCCCAACTGAACAATGTGCTCCTTGTTGATGGAGGCAAATAGCAGCCTCCACGTTTCCACGTCTTTTGGCACCATAAGAACCCACTCCTGGCCCTGCAGGAAGTCAGTTCTCAGATGCTGAAAAACCCCCTCCCCCTCCTCTGTCCTTCCCATTGGGGCTGAATGCCGGCAATGGGCAGAGAGGCTTGCAAAACGCTGTTGAGGTGCTCGACAAATGCATGATGCGTGAGTGGAACTCTGCCTCCACCCACATCTGCTAGGGTGGAAAGGGGCCCAGGAGATGGGTGCATTTTTTACTAATCCTGCTCCTTCCCTGGCACGTCATCTTCAGAAGAATGAGGAAGTCCTCTGGAACTCCACATATTCCTGACAAGGAGTCTGCTCTCCTCCTTACCACTCACACTCACCATCACTGTCTGTCTTGAGGACATCAGGACCCATATTATCAGGACCTTCACTCTGTTTGCATCAGTCACTCCAGGAAGCTCAGGGCCCTTGGTCATCCCTTATCTCCTAGGCTTGAGTCCCCACGTAGCTCTCTGTGACTCCCTCTACTCCTCCCCCAGTCTTCATTTCCCCCCTTACCCCTTAACATCATCCCACACATAATACAGTTGTCCTGTGTATTTGTTAATCTCACAGGTTCAGGGGTGGGGAGTCTTGTCTCTCTTGTTAACCACTACACTCCCAGCATCTACAAGGTGTCTGACATTTACTAAAGAAACAAAAGCAATTTTCATGTCTTCTGTTCTTTGGGTTTGGTCTGCACTGCAACATGGTTAGTCTCATTATACCTTCAGGTGTGGCACACACCTGAGGCAGGAGGATCTCAAGTTTAAGGTCAGTATCAGTAACTTAGCAAGACCCTATCGCAAAATAAAATAAAATAAAAAGGGTTGGGGATATAACTCAGTGCTAAGGGCCCCCAGGGTCAATCCCTACTACTAAAGGAAATGAGAAAAATTAGACCTCCAAAAACTACCTTCAGGCTAAACAAGGCCTATACCCCAGGACTTCTTCTGTGCTGAGCTGATCCCAACCATCCAGGAGATTCTAAGCCTGGGCTTTGAAGACATGGGCTTGAGTTCAAATCCTGGCTGTGCCACTGTGAAGTTTTAACATCTCCCAGCCTCAAGGTATTGTTTTATTTGTAAAATTAGAAGTGTGCCTAACTCCTGAGAATTTGTCGTCTGGTAGTTTCAAGGGAAGTTGTGTGTAAGGGGCTCCATAGAGCTTCCTGCACACAGTGTGCAGTTATGTTTACTACAGATGCAATGGAGTTGGGGGAGAGAGCAGATAGGTTTTCCTCATAGACCACTTCCTATTGGTTGGTAAGGGAATATCATGATGCAATGGGTTCTGGGCAGGCTGTGAGCTCAAGGGGAAAGAATTCTACAATTGATTAATGATGTCTGTCATGGACAGGGGTTGAAGGAAGGGGGAGATAAAAGAAAATGGAAGAGCCAGACCATGTATTGCACATCCTGATCTGGAATTTCCACCACTGCACTTTTTCTTTTTCACATCTTGACTGTGTTTAAGGATGAGGGCTCTTCTGTTTATAGGAACTCTTCTCTGTCTCCTCAGTTCCTCCCACACCTACTCCCTACAAATGGTACCATCTCCTCCTCAGAGCCTCAACATTCTGTTCAAGGCTATCCTTTGTCATTTCAAGACAGCATTTTGTATTTGAAAAAAAAATATATCTCAACAGCAACTTTCAGGTCTCCTTGCTGCACGTACAGGCTAAGAATGCCTTCTGGCTACATTTTACCTTTGAGAACTAACTAACATGGTAATGCAGAAAGTTCTCTGGATAAAGTCAGAAAATTTGACCTTGCTCTGTGAACTTGAGCACCTTTTCCTCTCCCTGAGCCTGAGTTATCCCTGCTGAAAGGGAGACAGTCCCTGTCCACTCTTTCACATGGCTTTGTGAGAATTGACATTTCATAAGGCTCCTTAGAGGTAAAAAGGGTCACTTTCTTATTGCATATCCACGTGCCTCCTCCCCACCATGTCTAAAACTGGAGCTCCTGCAGAAGTTCAGTTAAGATGTTTTTCAGCAAAGAAGAAAGAGGATGAGGCTCCCAATGGGAGCAGAGGGCATCACCAGGAGGCTCAGACTGCAAACAGAAAAGCAAACCCAACTTTGCTCCCTCTCAAGCTTGCGATGGTTAAGAGTTGGGAGCTGGGAAAGCTAAATGCTGTCCTCTGCTGGTCACCTGCTGTGTCGCAGCATTAATGGAAAGTTCTTGTTTCAAACCTGGGTTAAGGGACTAGAGGGAGGAAGTGGCCTTGACTGAACATCTGCTGTTTACAAGGGACTGTCTTCAAAGGTGCTGTGAATACGGAGAGAATTAGCCCTGGAAGCGGCTGATAAAGAAAGCGCAGATTCCAAGAGCCAGGTCTGCCTCTTAATAACTGCATGCCTTAAGCACACTCTTTGATCTATCTGAATGTCAGTTTCTCACTTCTCTGAACCACAGTTTCCTAAATCAGGTGGATGGACTAGGGAAGGACCTAGAAGATGCAGAGGATGTTGGTAAGAGGGCGCTGAGAAGGAAGGAAGGAAGGAAGAGGGCATCCTAGGCAAAGAGGTGGGCGTCAGTGGAAGCCCCTGGAAGCCCTGAGTGAGATCTCCTTCCCTTGCCCCTTTGTGAATGAAGCTGAGGGTTGGGGTCCAGACCTGTAAGCCCCTGTCCTCCTCTGATTACTGCTCAGGGCAAGGAATGGAGGAATTGGGAAGACTTCTTAAAGGAAGAATGAAAGAAACACCGGTGTGGTTTCTACCAACTTTAAGAAATATCACCATACCATTACCTTGAAGTATTCCACGACTGATTTATTCACACATACTACTGTTGATAGACATTTGGATTTTCCCCAGTGTTTTCAGTTTTTCTTTCCCTGCCTTGAACCTTCCTGTGCATGCATCTCTGTCTAGTATATCCCCAGGGGTGGAATCACTATTTGTAGAGCATGTGCATTTTCAACCTTAGAGACTATCACAATTGGGCTGGGGATGTGGCTCAGTGGTAGAGCTTTTGCTTGGCAGGCTGAGGCCCTGGGCTCCACCCCCAGCACTGCAAAAACCAAATGAAACAGAATAAAATAGAACGAAATGAAATATCATCATGATTTGTTGTTCAGCGAAGTTGCACCAATTTAAGTTCACATTAAAAATGTGTACATTCCTATTATTCACTACAAATACTTGATAATGTCAGATTCAAAAAGTTTTGGTAACTTAGTGAGGTGAAATGGTGTCATCCTGAGTTTACTTTTACTTTTCCTCAGTTAACAATGAAAAGCTCTTCGTGATTCACAGTGTGGGAACAATGTTCACACACTTGTTGATATCCTGAGTTTCTTCTGTGAAAATGTTTTTTTCTTTTGTCTGTTTTTTCCATTGATTCTATTTCTTACTAACATGTAAGAAATTAATAAGACATTCGAGATTTAATTCTTTCATCATTTATGTATATTGTAATTTTTTTTTACTACATCTGTAGCTTGACTTTTCACTTTCTTACACAGATGCTCCGCAACACACATTGGGGTTCCATCAGACAGGCTAATTGGGATGTGACCCCCAACTTAGGTACAAAACACTGAGTTAAAAAAGCATTTAATACATTTAACCTCCTGAATATCACAGCTTAACCTAGCCTACCATAAATGTGTTCAGAGTGCTTAAATTAGACTCTAGATGGGCAAAGTCATCTAACACAAAACGTATTTTATAATGTGTTGAATAGCTCATGTAATTTTTTGAATACCTGTGTCCAAAAATTACCAGCAACACATGGTACTATAGAGTGTCGTCATTTCTCCCTGTGATTATGTGACTGGGAACTGTGCCTCACTGACTGTGCCCAGCATTATGCCGCCAGCCCAGGAGAAGATCAAGATTCAAAATTGAAGCTTGGCTTCTACTGAGTGTGCATTGCTTTCACATCATCAAAAAGCCTAAGTATAAGGCTGGGGTTGTGGCTCAGTGGTAAAGTGCTTGCCTAGCACGTGTGAGGTACTGGGTTCATTCCTCAGCACCACATATAAATAAATAAACAACAAAAAAAGGCATTGTGTCCATCTACAACTATACATTTTTTTTTAAAAAAGCCTAAGAATCACAAGTAGGGGATCATCTGTAGTGTCATTCAAAGAGAAGAATTTTTTTCAGTACAGGGGATTGAATTCAGGGTCCTCCCCCACAGAGCTTCTTCTCCGGCCCTTTTTATTTTTAATTTGAAAAAGGGTCTTGCTAAGTTGCTCAGGCTGGCTCAAACTTACAATCCTCCTGTCTCAGCCTCTCAAATTGCTGAGATTACAGGCAGGTATGTGGCATCTGGCAAGAACACAAACTATTAATTGTAATGGAGTGGTGGAAGCCAGAATTCTAAGATGACTCTTATGACCCTTGCCTCTCTCTGTACAATGCCTCTCTCACCCCTTGAGTGTAGACACGAACTTCAAATACGACAGGATCTCACTTTTGGGATTATATGGCAGTAGGAACTTTGCAGGTGTAATTAGGATTACTAACAGTTGTGTACAAGTTAATCAAGAGGGAAATTATCTAGATGGATCTGACCTCATGACTCCATCCTTTCAGTTCAGGGTCTTGAGATCAGAGAAAGAGAATGTCAGAGTTTCAAAGCATGAGAAATATTTGGTATGCACTGCTGGCTTTGAAGACGGAGGGGACTATATGACAACACAGACCACCTCTAGGCAGTTGACAGGTGCTGACTGACAGCCAACAGAGACCAGGGACCTCTACCTCATCACCAAGGAGCTGAACCTGCAATAACCATGGGAGTGCAGAAGAGAACCAGGGTCCAGATGAGAACATGGCCTTGCCAACACCCTGATTAAGCCTGAGACTCAGAGAAGAGCACGTGGCCATGGGGTCTGCTTTGGGGCCCCTGAGCTAACAAATGTTCAACTATGTGGCCGTTTGTTGTATAGTAGAGGAAAACTGATACAGTAGTTCTATTTATCATCATTTCCTGTATTTATTTCACTTTCTAAGTTTAAAAATAAATTATTCTGTATGCTGAGGTCATAAAGGGACTCTCTTCTAAAAAGGTTTATAGTTTTTCTTTTTCACATTTAAATTTTAATCTTCCTAAAATTGATCCCCTCCCCATCCCCCACCACCCATGGTGAGAGGTAGAGATCTGATTCATGAAAATTTATCCTGGGACTATTTATTGAATAACTCAACATTTCTTCACAAATCTGCAGTTACAATTCAGTCATGCATCAATTTTTCCTGTTATGAAGGATCTGTGTTATGGTTAGGATCTTGAGTGTCTCTGGAAGGCCCGTGGGTTGAAGGCTTGGTCACCAGTCTGTGGCACTGTTGGGAGGTGATGGAACCTTTAAGAGGTGGGACCTGCTGGAAGGAAGTGAGGTCATTGGTACATTGGGACCTCAGCCCCTTCCTCCCCATCTCTCTGCTCCACCATGGGCTCCCCACCATGATGTTCTGCCTCACCACAGGCCCAAGGCATCAGACCAACTAACCACAGACTGAAACCTCTGAAACTGTGGCCCAACATAAACCTTTCTTCCTCACAAGTTCAGTATCTCAGGTATTTGTTACAGCAATGAACTAACATGATCTGTTTCTGGCCTCTTTATTTTGTAACATTTTATTTATCCATCAATGTTTAATTGTCCTGTGGCTACTCTAACTTTCTCGTCATCTTCTAGATGTCTGTTAAAGTAACTTACCTGTCTTGTTCTTCAAGAGCATCTTGGCTTTTATTTCTTTTTTTTTTTTTTTACATATTTTTTTAGTGGACACAATATCTTTATTATTTTTTTTTATGTGGTGCCGAGAATCGAACCCAGTGCTTCACGCATGCTAGGCGAGCATGCTACTATTTGAGTCACATCCCCAGCCCTTGGCTTTTATTTCTTCTAAATAGGACTTAAAATAGATTACCAATATTTAGAAGAAAACCCATTAGAATTTGTTTTAATGGTACTATTATATCTATAAATCAGTTGGAGGATTGGCATCTTTAAAATATGGAATATTCCAATCAAGGAATGTGGCCATATCTCCTTTACATAAATCTTGTTTAATATTCTTCATAAAGACTTAATTTTTTTTCCACTTAGACAACTTATAAAGCTTATTTTAGGTACTTCATTCACTATTCTTTATTTTTCATCCTTTTTTTTCTCTCTTAGCTTCAATTTCAGTGTTTTCTACTGATCTAATCTTCAATTTCTGTTTTGTCTAATTTGCTATTGGATAGAAAATGATTTTTTTTTTTAACTCAGGGGCACTCAACCACTGAGCCACATCCCCAGCCTTATTCTGAATTTTATTTAGAGACACGGTCTCACTGAGTTGCTTAGTATCTTGCTTTTAGCTTTGAACATGTGATCCTCCTGCCTCAGCCTCCTGAGCTGCTGGGATTACAGGAGTGTGCCACTGCATCTGGCAGAAAATTCTTAATTTGTTAGTTTTCTCAATTCTATAATTTTTATTTAATTCTTTAAAAAATTGTCCCAGTTTTTGGTAAATTTCTCCATATTTTCATCTATTTGACAATTAGTCATTTAATTTAAAATTTGTGTCTGATAACTTTAAAACCTAGACAAGGGATGGGGATGTGGCTCAAGCGGTAGAGCGCTCGCCTGGCATGCGTGCGGCCCAGGTTCGATCCTCAGCACCACATACCAACAAAGATGTTGTGTCTAAAATAGAACTAAAAAATAAATATTAAAAATTCTCTCTCTCTCTCTCTCTCTCTCTCTCTCTCTCTCTCTCTCTCTCTCCTCTCTCACTCTCTCTTTAAAAAAAAAAAAAACCTAGACAATCTGTAGGTCTGTTGCTATTTTTTTCTCTCTCCATTTTTTTCTCATTTGGCCCTGTATCTTGGCACATCTAGTTATTTTTAATGGAACAGTAGACTTAGAATATGCAAATTACAGAGGCAATGGATGGTGTTATCAACTCCAAGAACGAATAGAATCTTTTTCCTGTCGTGCCAAGGAGTGTGGGCATATCACCTTGCTCTAATCAGTGAAAGGACTCAAGACTGGGTTCAGGCTTTTGCAAGGTAGTCTATATTTGTTTGTTTATTTTTCACAGTGCAATCCTTTTAGAGTCTCAGATGAAAGTCTGGAATATTTTTCAGAACATCTTCTTTTAGGTAGATTGTGAACCTCAATTTTTGTTTCTCCATTGTGAGATTGTCAAAATGCCTGCCTACATGGCCTCTCAGCAGACACTCTCTATGACGTAGTTTTCCATCTTTCATCTCATGTGAACAGAGCTTCTGCTTCTTCAAGGCTGGCAAATGCTTTGGGGGAAAAGTTCATGGAGAATACCAGACTCTTTTTTTTTTGTAATTTTTTTTTAGTTATAAATGGACACAATACCTTTATTTTTGTTTATTTATTTTTATGTGGTGCTGAGGATTGAACTCAGTGCCTCACACATGTGATACAAGTACTCTACCACTGAACCCCAGCCTCAGTCCCAGCCCCAAGACTCTGTTCTTGATGGTCCTCTTTTCTCCAGTGCTTACTACCTTGGTAATAATGAACTCCAGTTTTAATTTCTTTGACTCAGTGAGATTTCTTTAAAGCTGAATCCAATATTTTCTGCTTGGCCTCTATGCCCAGGGCTGAAATTTGGCAAATATTCCAAGGAAAAAATGTAGGAGCAAATTCTGGTGTCACTCCAAGGTTTTGGCCTGCATGATCTCCAATTCCCTAATCTTTCACTTGGGAAGGTCACCATGCTCTGCTTGAGGTCACCCTCCTGGCACTATGGTACAGAATGTGCCTCCCAGTGGAAAACCAAGGTTGATAGTAAAGCCGTCTCGTGTGGATGTATTCCTTCCGGTAACATGGTTCTGTGTCACTTCTGGCCCAGTGTCTGCCATATATTTTTCCAGTTTTCTAACTGTTTATGACATGAAGGTCAGTCTGACCCCTATTACTCTATCACAGTGAAAGCAGGATTCACTCAATTCATTAATTTGAGTTTAGTTTTCATTTTGGCTTTTTCAAATTGAAGTTTAATGTAATGCTTATATTCTTTTAAAAAGTCAATTAGATCTACAACACTTATAAAAAATACTTCTCTGTGTTCTCCTCACCAGCAGTAACCCTTAAGATATTTCTTCCTGTAATTCCTTCAACATCTTTAAATAACTTGTTTTTACTGTGATTGAACTCAGGAGGATTTGGGGACTCTCTCTATTCCACCCATTCATAGACATACCTCCCTTTGTTCTCCCAATTTATTGACATCATAATTGGTTCCTCCAGGTCTCCATTCCAGGATGACTCTGTAAATGCTACTCACAATTGAGTTCTGAAGTACATAATAATTGCTTTATTCATTTTTAACATTTGAAAAACTACCTTGGAGTAATTAATTTTCTATATCTATTCACCACATTTTGAGTGCTTTTTATTTAACTCTGCTAAGAGCTTTTATCTCCACATAAAAGATTCACATGTTAACAACCTTGGAGAAACTTCTGGCCTGCTACACTCTGAACTGGTTGCTGAAGGCTTGCTGCATAGCTCCTATGCTGGAATTTTCGTTTGCCATCCTCTGAGCATTCTCCTTGCCAATGTTTTCCTTGGATCTCATATCCTCTCCTTTCTTGGTTTACTCCCTTTTCTTTTCTTTTTTTTTTTTCCTGAAGTACATCTTCCAATAGTTTCTTGAGAAAGAATGCTTGGGAGGTAAATTTTTAAGTCTTCCTGTGGATAAATATCTCTGCTCTCATACGTGAGTGATATTTTGACTGGGTCTTTGAGTTTTGAAGGCATCCCTACGCGGTATGCTGTGTTCCAGTGACTTTAGTAAAAGTCCCGTATTATTTTGATTCTTGATTGTTTTGTATGTTTCTTATTTTAATATTTTTTTTCCTGGAAGTTTCATTTTATTCTTGGAACTTTGGAACATCACGATGATGTGTTATTTTTTTTGTCCATTTCACAAGATACTTCATGAATCCTTTTGATCTAGAAGCCCATGCCTGTCAGTTCTGGGATGATTGTTTATGAAATTACTAACTTTAATTTTTTCTTTGGCCTGTTTTTTTCCCCTGTTATTTCTTTCTGGAATTCCTATTAATCAAATATTGGACCTATGGACTGACCTTCTAATTTCCTAATCTTTTCTCTCCAATGTTCTTTCGTTTCCTCCTCATACTAGTTTCTAAAAGACTTCTACAGCTTTCTATTGTTTCTATGGAATTTTCATTGGCTCTTTTCTGTCCTATGACTGTTTCTTTTAGTTTTTTTTAAAACAATCTGTTTATTTTATGTATACAATCTTCTTTTACTTTCTTAAATGCAAAGGTGACATAGTTTTAAGGGTTTTCCCTGCTTATATTGTGCTTGTCTTTTCCAAAATGCTTTCGAGGATATTTTTTATTTGCTTATCTATTCTTTGCCTCCATTGTTCGTATTAGAAGTTTTCTGGCAACTTTGAGAAATCCTTGGCTATCTGTTTGTGTGTAGTGACACACTAAAACACGTACTGGGAGCTCTGTAGGCATGAATAAGCCTGTCAACTGGTGGGTTCACTGTAGGGTGCTTGGTGGGTATCACTTTTGAATTCTTATACATCTTTTAGAGTGTGAGGGCTAATATTTCCCTAGACTGGAATCCACTAGTTCTGTGCTTTGGATGTGAGAATGGAACAGTAAGAATGAGGCCAGCATCCTAGAGTAGAAGATGAGTGGGGTTTTGTGGGCTGAGGGAGCAGGAGCCTCTATGGTCTATATTTAATATCCCACGTTCATTCCAGCACTTAATGCCCACCGATGCTGTGCCTGGGGTCCCCAAGGACAGAGGGTTCAACATTTTCTCTGTGTAAATTCCAGTTTTTTGCTAATGTAGAAGAGGAATGCTCATGAAGATGGGGGAAATCTAGGAGTGTTGCTTTTTTTTTTTTTTTTTCTAATCTCAGTCAGTATTCCTGTCTTTGTCACACTCTCTACCCTGGTTGCGTCAGTTAGAACAACAACTAAACCAGTGTAATAAACAAAAACCACCACCAACAACAATAACAACATACACCAAACATAGATCAGCTTAGAGAAAATAGAAACTTCTTTCATGTTCTTGAATAAAACATCCCCATGGTAAGCCATCAAGATGGGTGAATCTTTGCTCCTCACAGTCATCCAGGGACCCAAGGATCTTCTCTCTTGTTGTTCTGCATCCCCTGGAATGTGGTTCTCATCTGCATCATCAAAGCAGGGACAGATGTAGGTGCCTGTGTCTTCTAGTTCTGAAGAGGATAAAGACCACAGAGGAGCATGCAGTGCATCAACTCCCTGACCCAGGAATGGTGGATGTTACCTGACACACTTTTGGTTACTGAGCCACAAAGCAAATGAAAGATGTGAAATATGGATCCCACTAGGCAGTAACATGCCAAGCTGCAATTCCATTACTCAGAAAGAAGAGAACAGATTTTGTTACTCACTTAGCCCTCTCGGCCACACCCTCCTTGGTGCTTCCAATTTCTGACCCTTCCAGGATTCTGCTACATGAATGTGAGCTCCTTGGCCTCCTCTTTCCCCAGAGAGTACTTCATGTTCTTTCTCCTGACTATGAGATCAGCTGCCACACACCTTTATTTCCAGTCTCTAGAATCTTGCAGACATGTCTTCTCTGCTGTTGACTTTTCCCTGTTCTCTTGGTCCTGGGGTCATAGGTTCCGTCTTCTGTGTTCTACAAGTTTTATGTTACACCTTTAAGTATTTCTTTAGGTTCTTTTAATTTCTGTTATGTCTTGGGGTATACCAATTTCCCCTGCATTGGATATTTCTCATCTGTCTTCCATATTTACACTTTTCTCTCTAATCTTTTAAATTGTTCACTCCAAATGCATCTCTTGGTTTATGATAAGGAAAAAAAAAATCCTCCACCTATTTGTGTGTTTTCCAGGGGTGAATCTTTTGCTGCTCCAGGGTATCATTCATTTCTGGAATGTTTTTCCGCCTGCATTCTTTTCAAGATCTCTGCCAGCTCATGTCTTCTCTTCTCTTCTGTCTGGCTGGGTCTTCCCTGAGTTCTTAGGATCTGCTCAAAAACTTTGCATCATAGAAACAATTGCTTTATTTTATTTATCAATATGCTGATGGACTTGAACCTGATTTTCATTTATTGTGTAGTGATATTTTTCTATCATTCATCTGCTGAGTATTCCGACATTTTCTTATATTTATGGAGTAACTTTTTATAGACGCTGTGGTCTTCTTTGATTATTACTTATCCGTGACTGAGATGAGCTGTTCCTCAACTAGATATTTGTAAGAAGTTCACTGAGGAGGTGAGGAAGGCTGTGTTCCAGAATAGCTCGAACCTTCCACATGACACAGGGCTGTATCTGGGCTGTTTTAGCCTTTCCTTTTTCCAGGCTGACTGAGCTTGTCAGTTCCAGGGCCATTCACACTGCACGATTTTTCTGCTCTGCTTCAATGACAGAGGACTTCATGCAAATATGGCTTATGTGTATTTGTAGTCTCTCATTTAGTTCCACCAACTAAGCTTCCCCTTATCATAAAAGCAGGTATTCAGAAGGTGCTTCCATCCCTGGATTTACATCCTCTTTTTTATGACCTTAAAAGGAGAAGTGCTCAATTCCATTCACCATAGCACGAAAGAGAAGATGATATTTAAGATTAAATCTAATAGATAAAAAAATCCCGTGCACACAGCCTGGAAGCCTTGATGCTGTTGGGATGGCAGTGCTCCTCAACGTGGTCTGCAGACTCAGTGCAATCACTGAGTCTCTTTTTTAGGAATTGACAAATGTATCCCAAAATTCACATGGAAACTCAAAAGACCCCAAATAGCCAAAACAATCTTAAGAACAAAGCTGGAAGACTTGCTTCCAAATTTCAAAACCGACTACAAAGCAACGGTAATCAAGACAATATGAGACTGACGGAAGGACAGACATAAGACAATGGAACAGAATCGAGAGACTAAAAATAAATCCCTACATTTGTGGTCAATTGATTTTTGACAAGGTTGCCAAGAAAATTCAATGGGAAATAAAATTTTCTTTTCAAGAAATGATGTTGGTACAACTATTGCGCCACATGCCAAGTGGATTTCGGTGCCCTCGTCACCATAGAGGACACTGACCAAGATCTAAAACTAGAACACTTAGAGGAAAATATAGGAGTAAATCTTTGGGTTTGGCGAAGTCTTTTTTTTTTTTTAAGATATGACACCAAAAACACAATCAACAAAGTAGAAATAAGAAATAGACAAGTTGTATTTACTAAAAATTAAAAACTTCTGTGCCATCAAAAATGTGAAGCAACCCACAGAATGGGGGGAAAAACAAATTTTTGAAAATCACTTAACGGACTTGCATCCATAATATTTAAAGGACACTTAAAATGAATGATAAAAACACAAATAATCCTATTTTAAAATGGACAAAGGATCTGAAGACACATTTCTCCAAATGATATATATTTTTTTTTGTTTGTTTTTTTGTTTTTTTTTTTTTTTTTTGGATCCATGATCACCTTTTAATTGTGTTGGCTGGGAACAATTTAACAGTAACTCTTACGAGATTTTGGCATCTGACATTTAAGATAATAATAGCTTTTTTGTTTTTCTGATATTCAGTCTGTACATATATCCAAATGATATATATTTTGGTTAGATTTTTTGCTGCTGTGACTAAAAGTTCTGACCAGAACAATTTTGAAGGAGTAAAAGTTTATTTGACCTCACAGTTTCAAAGGTCTTAGGCCAGCTCCACTCCTTAGGGCTTGAAGTGAGGAGAGTCAAATCACCAGATATAAAGTTATACCCAAAGCCCCACCCCAATTTCCACCTCCTCCAGCCACGCCCTACTACTTCAGTTACCACTCAGTTCATCTCTTTCAGGGAATTAAATCACTGATTTGGTTAAGACTCTTAACAACCCAATAATTTCTCCTCTGAACACTCTTGCACTGTCTCACACATGAGCTTTCTCAGGGGGACACCTCACATCCAAACCATAACAATATACACCTAGGCAACGATTACATAAAAAGATGTTCAACACAATTAACAATTAGGTAAATATAAACCATAACCACAGTAATGCCACCTCGCTACCAGTAGAATGAATGTAATAAAAAAGATATATGTTGGGCTGGGGATATAACTAAGTTGGTAGAGTGCTTGCCTCACATGCACAAGGCCCTGGATTCAATCCCCAGCACCACACACACACACACACAAAGACATATGTTGGAGAGAATATGGAGAAACTAGAATCCTCTTACATTGCCAGTGAAAATGTAAAATAGTACAGCTTCTGTGAAAAAGAGTTGGTGGGCTCTCAAAAAATTAAACATAGAGTTACCATTTGACTCAGTAATTCAATTTATAGGTACAGACCGAAAAAAAATTAACACATGTCCACACAAAAACGATGTTCATAGCACTGTTGTTTCATAACTCCAAAGTACAAACAACCCACATGTCCTTCCACTAATAAGAGAAACATGGTCCATCCATACAATGGAATATTATTCAGCAATAAGCAGAAGTGAAATACCGACATTTGTTACAATACTGATGAACTTTTAAAACCTCATGCTAAGTGGAAGAAGGCATTCACAAATGACCATATATTATACTCCATTTATATGTCATATCCTGAACAAGTTAATCTATTACAGACAGAAGGTTAATTACTGGCTACCTCGGGCTGAGGAGGATTCAGCAGAAATAAGGAGTAATTGCTGAAGGATACAGGGTTTCTTTTGAGGGTCAATGACCTTGTTCTAAAATTGACTGTGGAGATGGTTGTACAACTCTATAAATATACTGAAAACATTTAATTGTGCATTTAAATGGTACATATATTGTCTCTCAATAAAGCTGTTTTGGTTTGCTTGTTGGTACCTGGATTAAACCTAGGGGTGCTTAACCATTGAGTCACATCCCTGGCCCTTTGTTTTTTATTTTGAGACAGAGTCTCACTAAGTTGTTTAGGGCCTTGCTAAGTTGCTGAGGCTGGCTTTGAACTTGTGATTCTCCTGCCTTAATCTCCTGAGTAGCTGGGATTACAGTGTAGAATTTAAAAAATTTGGATGGAGGGATTGAATAACAACACTACAGTGTTTTAGAATCATTCATTTGCTTGTTTACTTTTTCATTGTAAGCCCTTCCTTGGCAGGAACTATGTCTTTTTTGCGGGAGGGGGGTACTAAGGATTGATCTCAGGGCACTTGGCCACTGAGCCACATCCCCGGCCCTATTTTGTATTTTATTAGAGACAGGGTCTCACTGAGATGCTTAGCGCCTCGCTAAATTGCTGAGGCTGGCTTTGAACTCCCCATCCTCCTGCCTCCGCCTCCCAAACTGCTGGGATTATAGGCATGCTTCACCACGCTCGGCCAGGAACTATGTCTTCACCTTTTTTCCTTTGTTGAAACCATACTATATTTCAGAGGTCTTGGTACATCTAGAACTCTTCTGTCCTGGAAGCATGGGATCTTAGTTGGATGAAGGAGTGATGTCATGCAGGTTAGAAGGGAGTTTGCATTTCTGGACACTTAGAAAACGGTGGCCTCTCTCTTTCTCCCTGCCCTGGAATAGAAACAAAATGGTTGTCAGGTGGCTACCTCCTAGAGACCAGTTCTAGCAGTTAGAAGCCACCCAGCTCTGTAGAGTGACAGGAACAGTTCTAAAGAGCTCTCCCAGATGTATCTGGCCTGTGCTTTACAAGTGTGTAGGTTCCTGTGTGGCACGTGCGCTGAGCATGGATGGTGGGTGAACGTGATGTGTCTGTGATGTGCATGTGTGTGGTGGATATGTTCACTTGGAGGTGTGGCGTGTGTGAGTGTGTGTGTGTGTGTGTGTGTGTGTGTGTGTGTGAGATGTGTGGGGAGTGTGCTGAGGGATCCTCTGAATCATGTGGGGGCTCACATGGGTGGGTGATGTGTGAAGGAGGGAGTGTGCAGAACAGTGTGTGAGGGGCATGCACGTGTGTTCTTGTGGGGCAGTCAGGTCTGCGGCTGAGCAGGCCAGAGAGGACTTCAGTGTCTCCACAGCACTTGTGGCCTGGGCTCCTTCCCAGATGTGCCCCCACCATGTCTCATGACCCTTCCTGGCGTCACTTCCTGTAAGGTCAGCAAGCCCAGCCGAGGCCTCTCAGTTGATCAAGCCGGTGCCTTTTATTTTAGACATGGCCGGGATGCTTGTCTAGACCTGGACTTCACATGGCCAGGTGCCAGCTGCCCACTGCTTCTAGGCCACAGCAGCCTCCCTGAGCTCTGGCAGGACTTCTGCCCACATGAGATCCTCCTCCTGCCTGGGGTAGGGGAGCCATCTCTTACCTGACCAGAGGAGTCTCACCAATAACTCTTTTTCTTCCCCATCCATGGAAAGGTGAATGCTAGCACCTGATACTGGTGCTGACATCCCTGTGCTAGGGGCTCTAGTGCCACCTCACCTGTCAGCCTCGCACACACCTGTCCAGCCGCCTCTTCCTGTTGCAGTGCCGCTGCTCCCTGCCATCACACTCCTGACCCCTGCCCTGTGGTCCTTTTTTCTTTTCAATAGTCCTTATCACCTTCGAACATCCGCTATGGTTTGTGCCTCTGCAAATTTCAAATTGGTACCCCCTCACTAGACTGGAAGCTCCATGATGGCAGCATTGTCTTGTTTTTCCATGTGTCTAGAAAAGTGTGTGACATATAGAAGAAGATTAAAAAAGAAAGAAAAAAAAATGCGTGTTCAAGCATGGGAAGGACCTCGCACCAGCACTCCCTGGGCATGGGCCCGTGGCCCAGGTGTTTGGACCCTGTTCTCCCACTGACTGCCTGGGACAGCCAGGGACAGAGGACAGCCTCTGGTGGCTGAGGATATAAGGTCCTGTCAACTTGCCATCATCCAGACTGATGGGAAGGCGCAGCTGTGGGACCGGGGGCAAGAGGGAGGAAGTATATGCTCTGTCTATGGGGACAGGGCTGCTGGCCAGGGGTGGACTTAGTTTAGTCTGGCAAAGCAAGGGCAGATTAATGCAGGTCAGGTGCAGTTCTTTCTTCAGGGCTGGGGCTACGGCTCCACTGAGAGCCAGTGTTTGGTTAAGGGTGTGACTGGTTAAAGGGGCCTGAAGCCAGGCACAGGGGAGGTTGAGTTACACATCATCTTTCCAGGAGAACAAGACTGCTGGCCCTCCCCTGCCAGGATGCCAGCTGCCCAAAGAGTTGGTGCCTTCGTCTTTCCTACTTGGGGACTTTATAACCTACCAACCCCATTCACAAGCATGGCCTTATTTGGGCCTCACAACCACCCTGGTCAATGGTAGGAGCTGATATGCTGGTCAGCTTCCTGTGGAATGGTGGTAACCAGCCTTCCAAGCAGGTGGGCCAGCCCTGCAGGCCTGCGCCAGGCCCAATGCCAACACCAGAGAAGCAGGGCAAACCCCATGCTGGGAAGCGGAGCGTCAGGGTGGATCCCCAGTACTGCTGTAGATCAGGCAAGACGCTGCTGTCCCTGGGACTCCGCTTCTCCTCCTAGACAAGCCAAGCCCAGTCCAGCTGATGGGCTTGAGGGGGCTTCTGTGAGACTGGAACAGCTAGGTTTTGTGCCCTGTTGGACTCCAGTCATCAGCCAAGAGCTTCCAGGGGCTTTAGGGGGAAGCCCATTCTCGCCCTGCCCCCACCTTCCCTTTCTCCGCCTGTCCTCTTCTCCCTCTGTCCTGCGTCCTGGAGTCTAAATAAAGGCCAGTCCCTGCAGAGGTGCTCCTCAGGACCCGCTGCCCAGTCACCACCGGTCATCACAGCGGCTTCCTAGGCAGGCTAGCAAGGCTTCTGAGAGGACCCACATGTTAGACACAGTGACGAAGACTCTGCATGGAGCTAGACACCCCAAAGGGTTAGCAATGTCAGAAATGGAACTTGATTCAGGCTTCCAGAGACTTCCACCGGGGGCTAAGAGAACCATCCAGATGTTTACCAACAGATGAGTGGGTAGATACAGTGGGGTCCTTTCATACCATGGAAAGTCATTCCGCCATAAAGAGGAGAAGTACTGATACATGCTGCCACATAATCGAACCTTGAAAACATCATTCTCAGTGACGGAAACCAAACACAAAAGTCACGTCTTGTATGAGTCCACTCAGCTGAACCAGCGGACAGCTTTCTCCCTCCGCATCCTCACCCTTGGACAGGCGGGTTCTGCTGACGTGGCCTGATGCCGTGGCTCACGCAGTGCTTGGCATCCAGCTAGTAACTCATTCAGCTGCCCTGCCTGTTCCTGGGCCGGCACTGGGATGTAGAAAGAGCATGGGCTCCCGTCATCTCACCAATCAATCAATCAATCCTGCCTCGGCCATATCCCTTTTCTATCAAGGAGTCAAGTTTCTTACTCTCTCGGGCCCTCCATTTCCATATTTGTGAAAGAGGAAAAAGCAAGATGGTTGAAGATAAAACCAAACAAGTTTCTCAGGTAATGAGTATTCAGGAAAAGGTAATGAGCAGAAGCACACACACACACACACACACACACACTTCTGCTGGAGATGGAAGGGTGTGATAAGGGCAAGAACTGGGTGGTCAGAGGGCCAGTGTCCAGGGAGGCAGATGAAAGGGACATTAAGGAACCTGAAGTCAGGAGGGTGCTGGGAAGGCTTTATAGGTGGGGGCGCTGTTTAAACCAAGGAATCTCCACCCCAAGTCAGGCCTCCCCTGACCATGCTGGGTAGAAGGTGTCCTGGGAGGCACAGCCAGCCAAGGAGCCAGGGTGGACAGAAATCCAGACATCAAAGCTGGGCCAGAGGTTTGGGGCCAAATGAAGAGCAGCAGGAAATGGATCTTTGAGTTGAAAGGCCCAAGAAGCCCCAGGTGTTTGGGTTCCCTGAGGCTTCAGAGAGACCCAGTGGAGAGGTTGGAACCTCCTGGACTCCCTCCAGAGCCCCGACTAGCCCTGCGCTGCTGCCTCTGTGACCCTATAGAGAAAAGAGAGGAAAAACGGGAGAGGGGAGGGGAAGCCACACAGCTGTTGGGAGCTGGGGGCCTGGGAAATTGGAGCTGAGTCACAGGCCTCTGCAGGCAGGAGAGGCCACTTGAAAGGCTACCTCTGAGCTCTGGCCCAGCCTCACCAGCAGCCCAGGATTATAGCAGGCTTCTCTGAGCTCCGGACGTCTGCAGCCAGGAGTCCATTTCTCTGACTCTCAGCTCTGCGGGGCAGCCCTCTGCTGTTGAGGAGGGGACAGACAGCTGCGTCCTGGAGCAGGGTGGGGAGGGGTCGCTGACTGGCCTAAGACCTCTGATGGGGACCCAGCAACAGTACAGAAGCCATCTGGCACCTCATCCCAGAAACGCCTTCCCCTTCCCCAGAATTGTGAGCCTCAAGGAGAAAGGGGTGGGGAGAGATAAGGGAGGCAGCAGGATAGTGCAGGGCACTTAACCTACTTCTTAGCACTATCTCAAGGTCAGTCTTACTGTTTCCATGCTTCATTTGAGAAGACAGGTTCAGAGAGGTTAAGAAATTTGCTCATCATGGCCCAGTAAGTTAGTGGGCCATGATCCAGGTTGGGGTGAACCTAGTTATAAACCTTGAGTTCCCGCTCTACCTGGAGCCAAAATAATTAGAATGGGGGGCAGGTCAGAATGGAAGCCAGGGGTGGGTTGGCCTTGTCTGCATTCTGAGGCTTTGTTCGGTCAATGGCTGCATTGTTGAGGCAGCACACTGAGAAGGCAGAAGAGGTCACCAGCTTTGCAAATTGCTCCTGGATGACAGTTTAGTTCCCACCCTGCAGTGAGTCCAAAAGAAAAGATCAAGTCAGATGTCAACAAACTAGAGGTTTAGCTGAAACAAGCTAAAACAAACAAACAAAACTAGATATCTTAGAAAACACTTAGAGAGGCCAGATAATTGCTGGTACTGAGCATAATGACTTATCCCGTGGGACTTGATTCAGCCAGGATAGGCTAGAAGTTGCTGCAATAACAAATAATTTCCAAATCTCAGTGGTTCACACAATGAAGGCTTATTTCTTACATTACTTA
Source organism: Urocitellus parryii (assembly GCF_045843805.1). NCBI lineage: Eukaryota > Metazoa > Chordata > Mammalia > Rodentia > Sciuridae > Urocitellus > Urocitellus parryii. Next base: position 166,081,662 of record NC_135535.1, on the reverse strand, counting down.
CTCAGCACAAGTCAACAGGGGGGTTCTGCTCACTGAATGGATCAAGTCAGGCTTCATCCTGCAACAGGGGCACAGGAAAGAGGCAAACTGCATCATGGCTTTTACATCTTTTGCTTGCACTTCACTGGAACAAAGGAAGTCACATGATATACTAGTCAGCTTTCTGTCACTGTGACAAAATGCCTGAGCTAAATGACTTAAAAGCAGGAAATGTTTATTTTGGCTCACAGTTTCACAGGCTTCAGTCCATGACTGGCTGGCCCTGTTGCTCTTGGATAGGTATCAAGGCAGTACATCGAGGTGGGAACACGTGGCACTGGAAGCTATTTACCTCATGGTAGCAGGGAACAAAGAAAGAGGAAAAGGAGAACCCAGGGTCATGCTATACCCTTCAAGTTCATGCTCCTATATGATTGGAAAACTTCCAACCAGGCCCCACTTCTGAGCGTTTCCACCACCTCCTAGTAACACCACAGGCTATTAACATGGGGACCTTTAGGGGACACTTGTTCAAACCATGGTATATGGCAGTATCTAACTTAAGGTGCCAGGAAGCACAACCCACCCAGTGCCCAGGAGCAGAGGGAAATGTCTGATGGACAGTACTTATGACCACCTCAAGGCCAAAGAGATGACTGGCCTGTGGGTGGATGCATTTGTGAGACCACCTAAGCATGACCTTCTCAGGAAAACTGTGAATGCCCATCCACAGAGGCCAAGGCAGGATGGACACATTGCAGGAACATGATGGAGCCTCTTTGCCATTACTGTCCTAGATAGCTGTGTGACAGTGCAGGGCAGTTAAAGGCAAAGTCTCTGGAGCCAGAGGCACCTGTGTCCAAATTCTGTTCTCTCTCAACAGCTGTGTTACTATGTCCAGATTACTTAATGTCTCTGGGCTCCAGTCTCCTCTTCCATAATGTTGGGATAATAAGAAGCCCATTGAATTGCTGTGAGGGTTAAATGAAATATTACACCTAAAGCCCACGGCACACTAGCCTGGCACACGACAAGCTCTAATCAAGTCGGTTGTACTTGTTGTTGTTCCCATTCCTACCCAAGATCCTGTGCCTCATCCCTTTCCCTGCCTCTCACATCCCTAAGAGGTCAGTCAGCAACTGGGGCAGGGTTGGGAGCCATCTGTGCGCTAGCCGAGCAGGCTGAGCATGCCTCATGACCGTTGCGTGATCTACTGAGGTAGGGGCTTCTCTAACCCACCCTGCTCCTCAATGGACTGTCCTCAGCTGGACTGCAGAGCAGCTTCCTTCTTCTGCTCATCTTCAGATCTTCCCTGACAATCCTTGACCTGATGACTTATGTCCCCGTGACTCTGCCTTTTTGCATAATGTCATATAAATGTGTCGCCTTTCTGCAATCTCTAGATTTATCCACTTTATAGAGGTGACTGGATGGAGACCTCTCTTTTGCCTTCCTCCCTGTTCAGTGTCACTGATGTCTGCTCCTTGGTTTCTGTCTTCATAATTCTAAGTTAAAGGCAAATCTGCGGCTGGGATCTGTCCCTACTCTTCACATAAATTCGAAAAAAAATCATCTTAGAGACCTCAGGAGGAGATGTGGTACAGTGAGCTGTTGGGTCAGAAATGGGTGCTGCAGGAGCACAGAGGAGGAGCGGAAGTTAAGAGAGGCTTTCTGGAAGAGGAGGGCTTGCCCTGAGTCTTGTCCACTTGGGTCTCTGCAAGCAGCTGAGCAGCTGTGGCCGACTGCTCTCAGGAGCTGCCAGACCGAACTGCAGTACCTGATTGCAGACGCCAGAGGGCAGACGAGGGGGCCGTGCTGGGCCCTCCTGAGCTCTGCAGGCCGCCAGGGCTCAAAGCTCCCAGATCACCAGGAGCTGCAGCAAGAGGGGGAACCGACGCCAGACTCTCGGCCTCCAACTCCTTGGAGGCTCGAGTCCATGAAAGCCGTCCAAAGCTGTGGTTTCCACTGCTTTTCATTGGTATTGTCGCATCTGCACTCCCGATTTCTCAAGTGTGGTCGCTCGAGGCATTGCAATGGCATCAGCTCATTAAACATGTCAATTCCAGGAATCCGAATATTTAGCACTTGGCCCATGTTCCTCTCAGGCACAAGATGGACTGAGAACCCCAGGATTGAGGCTTTGCATAATCTCAGTCCTTTACACTTCTCTGTTCTTCTCTTGCCTATTTTTCATGGCAGATAAAGGGTCTGTAATTTGGGGAACAATACTTGATTTCTGTAGATTCATGACTCACACCATGTTAAAAGCCCTGTAGCAAAAAAGCCTGCACGACTCTGTTAAACCCAGCAGTTCCCCCAAGTTATTTGACAGGGAACCCCATTTCCCATGAAGCAGCCTGGAGAAGGGCCACCCTAACCACCTTCAGGCCGGACCCCAGGGTTCCCTCCTTGATGTCCTCAAACACTACACATTGTGCCACTTCTCTACCACCCTCTCCCTCCCTGGGGAAGACTTCCTGGATCTCTGTAGCACACCTGAGGCTTTTCGGGGTCTCCAAGTTTAAATAACCCTCCCTTATATGTCATTTGGGTCACTTACTGGGTTCTCCACTTCCAGCCAACTTAGTATAGCAAAACCTTCCTTCTCCTTTTGTTCTCAAGGAGAAGTGACAATACTGACCCTGCTGGGCAACATCTCCAGGAAAGGAAAAGGCAAAACTGCTCCAAACCCCAAGTCCAGCCGATTCTCTAGCCTGAGCCCCAGCAAGTCGGCCCCGCCCCTTCCCAGCTCAGCATCTCATCCCCTGGGCTGCCTCATGCAGACACTGGTTCACTCATCACCACCCTGGGCTGCTCTCAGGACCAGCAGAGGTGGTTACACCTGCTCAGAGGGGATAGAAAGTCATTGCAGCTAAAGTCGCAGGCCACTCGGTTTCCATTATCCATCAGGTTAGTTCAGTGGTTCCTGAACTTATGGCTTTCAAAGGCCTATGCTAGAGTTTGAATGTGTCCTCCATAAGTTCATGTGTTGGAAACTTAATCCTCAAAGTCACATGTCAGTGGTGTTTGGAGGTGGAGACCTTGGGAGATAATTAGGAGTACTGAAGTCATGAAAGCGGAGCTGCCATGGTGGCATTAGTGGCTTTATAAGAAGAGTGCTAACATAATTCTTCTGTCTCACTGTGTGATGTCCTCTGCCATGTTATGATACAGCTCAAGGCCCTCCCAGATGCTGGCATCATGCTCTTAAACTCCCCAGTCTCCAGAACTGTAAGCCAAATAAACTTCTGTTCTTTATAAATTACCCAGGCTGTGGTATTCAGTTATAGCAACTGAAAACACTCAGACAGTCCATAAGCAAACCATCCCTAAATGCCCATGTGAAATGCCCACTAATGTTCCCAACTGCTGAAAGGCCCATTAAAATATTGTCTGATCTGTGCTTTAGTTTTCCCAAAGTGTGATTCTTGGGGCTTTTGAATGAGAATCACCTGGCTTTTGTAAAATAATTTTAAAACAAAATTTTAATGTTTTTAATATCAAAAATGCAAAAGGAATAGATTTTCAGAATAAAACCCCCTAAGTTAATAAATTTAACTTTATTGAAAGTTCATTATTTTTTCCACAACTTTAAAAATTTTTTTTTGAAAACAAAGAAAAACCTTACCACAAGCCAATTTGTGTCCTTGGGCTAGGGTTTGAAAAGAAAGAGTGGATGTGCCCCTACTATGAGCATAGGTCCCTGCTGAGGACTGCTGTGACTGCAGTGCCAAGACTGAGGGTCAGTTCTGGGATTCCAGTTCACACTCTGTGTAATGTAAAGACCTGGCATTTTAAATAAAAGGGAGAGGTTATTGCTGTTATCTTCTACACTTGATCTTCATGCTGATCCAAGGATTGAGAGTTTATGAAAAGTGAAGAAGTACCATCTCAGGAGGCACACAGAGTCTGCTTGAGGGGTTCAATGTCCAGCTGTTGGTGGGAAGTCATAGGCACTGCCCTGGTCAGGATGGTGAAGGGTGGGCACCTGGATGGCAGAGAGAAGAGGAAATGACCTCTGCAGATGAATCCCCAGAAGGTCATGATGTGATTTTCATTTCTCTGCAGGGATGGCCCAGGAAGGAGCAGGCTGCTGAAGTTCTTTGACTTTAGAAAGAAAAGCTGGGACTAATGGGGAGAAATGACGGAAAGGCACATTAAAGCTTATAAGAGGAAAGAAGCCTAGGAATTAACGATGCCTAAGTAATAGCTTCTTAATACTGGATGCAGAGTTTGGATAGTCATTTGGGAAGAGGTGGAGAACATGACTACATTTAAATTAAAATAATGAAATTAAATACAATTAATGAAAATAATAGTTTTATGATTATAGTACATGACATTTATTATGTTGTTTTAATACAATTACATTTTAAAACAGTATTGAGAGGTAAAACATTATCTGACTTTAGGTTTAAGATGGTAGATTGAGGACATGTGAACAAAACAGAAGTGCTTACTTTTGTGGTGTTTGCAATGCAGAAATTCCATAGATGTTATATTATCCTTAAGAAACTAGAAGAACTTAAAGTTAGGGTAAAATAAGTCAATATAAGAAAATTAAGAAAGGCAATTATAAACTATAACAAAAACAATAAAGGTAATTTAATCATAGCATACTACTGATTACATGGTAAACAATATTTACTTAATCATAAGAATGTAAATAAATGCTTTTCAGTTTCTGAAACAACTTGTAGACAAAGCTTGCATGCTTAGTGATGATTTAAGAAAGAAAAGTAAATGGAAACCATTTTGAAAATATAAAAATAAATATGTAGGGGCTGGAATTGTGGCTCAGTGGTAGAGAACCTGTCTAGCACATGGAGGCATTGGGTTTGATCCTGAGTTAAAAAAAAAAAACCAATCAATCAAATAAAGGTATTGTGTCCATCTACAACTAAAAAAATTTTTAAATGCTAGTAATTGATGGCACTCATTTTCATAACCTGCTATGTGTGACTTCAGAACTTACATCCCTCAGAAATAACTTGTCTGAGCAATTTCTCTTCTTTCCCTGTTCTGAAAACACCTCTTCCTAAAAATAAATTTTTAAAAAAGTGTACCCAATGGAATACCCAATAAAAAAATTAAAATACATGAATAGCAAATGGAATATTCAAGATGGAAAAAATGTAAGAAAAGGTGAGGTGTTAATAGCGTAATCCTCATACAGGATTGTTGGAATATTGAATAGAGTTAATTTTTTAAAAATAGAAACGTAAGTATTTTGTTGAAATACTCAAGTGTAAGTACTTGAAGTAACAGTGTATTAGACGTAGCAGCAGCAGCAGCAGTAGTGATTGTCGTAGTAAGAGAGAAAGAAAGAGATGGGAGATCAATTGACTAAACAAAGAGAAAGAGGAAAAAAGGAGTTTGCATGAACTAAATTATCATTTTCTATTACCTAAAGTTAGTAAATCAAGAAATAGATCTAGCTGGGCAAAGTGGCACATCTCAGTGACTTGGGAGGCTGAGGCAGGAGGAGTACAACTTTGAGTCCAGTCTGGGCAGTTAGCAAGACCCCACCTCCAAAATAAATAAATAGATAGATAGATAGATGATAGATAGATAGATAAATGGCAGGGGATGTAGCTCAGTAGTAAAGTGCCCCTGAGTTCAATCCCCGGTACCAAAAAAAAAAAAAAAAAAAAAAACTATAAGCATTTTATTTAGAGTTGCAGAGGCTGAACACCTAGAAAATAAAATAAATAGAGGCATGGGGGACTGAAATGGAGCCTATTAAATTTCGTGCATATATGATTACGTTAAAATGAACCCAACTATCATGTATAACTATAATGCACTAATAAAAGCATAGAAAAGAAAAGAAAAAGAAAATATAAATGGTTAAAAGAAGGTTGCCATGGAAAGGAATCCAAGGTAGGAAGAGGTTGGTCCAAGAAATTTGTTTTTCATCATAAACATGTCTAATGCTTCTTGGTTAAAACAAATACGATGTAATATACTACTTCATTTAAAAAAAATTAATTCCAAAGTGATCTTCTCCATTAAATAGATGAAGACACTGAGGTTCAGAGAGGTGAACTGTCTTTCCTAAAGTCACAATGCTCAGAAGAAAAGGGACCAAAATGAATGCCCTATTTCCTGACACCAGCTCCTTAGTGCTGTCTGGAGTGGCCCCCAAAGAACCCCTAAGAGTCCTTCCCTGGCGGCCCCTGTGACTCACCATCCATCCAGGCTGCTGTGCCGTGGCACCTGCTGTTTTCTCTGCGTGGTGGGTCCTTCCCAACTTCTTTCCCTGGCATGCGTCTGCTCATTTTTCATGACTCAGCCCCGTGTCAACTCCTCCAGGACAGTGACTCTCTTGGGTCCTCCCTGCATACTCTCCTGCCTCTACCGTAATGCTTACTTATGATCCCATGAGGTCATAAATGTTTGGTTGTCCCTCTGTCTGTCCATCTTGCCGTCTCGCTGGCTAGCCTGTGGACCCCTCAAGCAGCAGTTCGTGTCTGATTCAACACCACACCCCCCCTCTCACCCCAATGCCTGCCCCGGGGCCTCAAAAGTGTGCGTGGACTTGTGAATGGGTGGAGTGCAGGCATCTCTGACTCCAAGCTTCTGGGCTGGTGGCCCGAGCCCCAAGCCCTGGCCACAGGCCTGACAGCTGTGGAGGAGGCTGTTCTATCAGGTCCAAACTCAGCCCAAGTGACTCTCCCACCCCTGCCTTTGTGCTCTAGCCCTCCAGTTTCCTTGTCCCCCTCCCTCGTCCGGAGGCTTATCTACAAATCCCAAGACTCACAAAAAGCAGGCTTAAGAGCCAAGGAGAGCCTTCCATCTGGATTGAATTAAATCACTGACAGAGTTATGTCTCCCAGTCAGCAGGGGCTGGAGGAAGGTTTGGGAAACAGACCAGACCTTTCCTCCTTGGAGGAGCTAACTCAGAAGGAAAATAATGTGCTGGTAAGAGCTGCTCTTAGGGGTAGGAGAAAAGGCTTGGGTTACTAGCACATCACTCACTAGCTGTGTGTCCCTAGGCAGGATCTCATGGTCTCTGGGCCTCTTTTCTCACCTGGATAATAGAAGTAGGGACTGTGGTGGGGAGATTAACTGAGGCAAAGCATGAGGCTGTGTTCTGTGCAGCACTGGCTCAGAGCAAGTGCTCAGTGTGTGTGAGAGCTTTCTTCTCCTCTTTTTTTCTTTTTCTCTATATTTTTCATCACAGTTCTTTATGGATATAGTTATATTAACAAATTGTCACTTTGTTACAACAACAACAAAAAAACACCTTCCTACCCTATCCCCACTATTTCTTTTTCCCCAGAGGCAACTCTTCTATAAAACAATTTTTTCTGGTATTTTTTCCATAGTTTGAAATAACTACTTGCAGGGCTACTTTTTGACTTTCTTATTTTAAACATTTCCAACTGACTTTTTTTTTTTTATCATGGGAGATGATCCTTATTCTCCATCTCACATTTAGTCTCTGTATCTACCACTCCCTCTCCCTTCCCCCTTTTCTCTCAGACACGTGTGTGCGCGCGCACACACACACACACACACACACACACACACACACACACACTGCCGGTGTTGTTGTCCCCTGTCCTCCAATTACAATTGTGTCATCATCTTGGTTCAAGTCATTTTCATGGTTCTCATCTCTTTTGATTATGTAAACACCCTCCACAGTTGAGACATAATTTAGACCGCAGTTGCTTTTTCTCCTCTGAATGGCATTTTCCCTTCTGGAATTAATAATTACCATTCTGTTCAACTGGTATTTTTAAATGTTTGGTGTATTTTGTTTTATCTACCCAAACACCCACTTTGTTGGGTAAGTCCCTCCGTGTGTTCAGCCACATCTGAGCACCCGGTTCCCGTCTTCCTGGAGTCCCTCCTGGCCTCTGGAGCAGCTCCTCTGGTTAGCTGCTGTCTGGGCTCTCTCGCAGTTGGCTACCCAATCTTCTTTCACTCTCATCCTCCATCTCTCTTTGTGTTAGATCTCCTGCTTTCTGGATTCCAGGTCTTTCTTGGTTCGGACCCTCATTTTTGGTGGGACAAACCCTCTAGAAGCATGAGGACAAAGAGCATGTGAGGCAAATAACTAAGAATGTTCTGATTCTCCCCCACCACACACACACACGCACACACTTTAGGTTGATAGTTTAGCTGGGCATAGAATTCTAGTTTGAAAATAATTTTATCTGGAAAAGCTGAAGACATTCCTTCGCATCGACTGTGAGCTCATGCCATTCTGATGACTGGATATTTGTTAATAAGCCTATTTGTGTTTCCAGAATTGTTAAGGACCTTCTCTTTGCTCCAAGTGTTCCCATATCACCCATATCTCATCATGTTGACTTCTTGTGTATGGGTCTATTTTCACCCACGGTGCAAGGCACATGCTGAGACTTTTTCCATCTAGGAATTCATGTCTTTTCATTCTAGGAATATTTCTTGAATCATTTTTTTTGTTGTTTTTTCTAATTAGTTATACATGACAGCAGATGTATTTCAACTCATTGTACACAAATGGAGCACAACTTCGCATTTCTCTGTACAATGCAGAGTCACACTGTTTGTGCAATCATACTTACACATGGGGTAATAATGTCAGTCTCATTCCACCATCCTTCCTGCACCCACTCCCCCTACCCTCCCTTCTCTCCCCTCTGCCCCAATACAAAGTTCCTACATTCTTCTCTAGCCTTCCCCCATTATGGATCAGCATCTGTATACCAGAGAAAACATTTGGCCTTTTGTTTTGGGGGGGATTGGCTTATTTCACTTAGCATGATATTCTCCAACTTTATCCATTTACTTGCAAATGCCATTATTCCATTCTTCCTTAAGGCTGAGTAATATTCCATTTTGTATATATGCCACATTTTCTTTATCTATTCATCTGTTGAAGGGTATCAAGGTTGGTTCCTTGAATCACTTTTTTTTTAATGTTTTTCTTCCCCAATTTCTTCTCTCTGCTCCCTGGTTTCAGGCTTACCTGTTGAACCTTGAATTGTTCCTTCAGTTTTCTCATTTTTTTTTCCTGATTTCCATTTTTATATTTTCTTTCCTCTTTCTGGGAGAATTCCTAAATTTCATGTTCTTTCCTAATTAATTTATTTACTTTTTAAAAATTATATATCCCTGTTTTAAAAATTAATAGGACTTAATTTTATAGCAATTTCAAGTTTACAGAAAGTTTGAAGTGGAAGTACAGAGAGATCCTACATGGTACCTCCTCCCCCACATGTGGCTCCCTCTATTATTAACATTTGGCATTAGTGTGATAAGTTGGTTCCAACTGATGAGCCAATATTGATGTATTATGATTAACTGAAGTCTGTAATTCATATTAGGACTTGCTCCTTGTAGTGCATGTTCTATGTGTTTTGACAAATGTATGTCACAAATCAACCATGATATACTTCATGCAGAATAGTTTTACCTCCCTGAAAAAGTCCTTCACTCTTTTCGTCCTCCAACCCCTAGCATCTCTGGTTTTGCTTCTTCCCCAATGCCATGTAGTTAGAATCACAAATCTCTGAAGGCTGGATTTTTCACTTAGTAAGAAGCATTTAAGGTTCTTTCATGTTTTTTTCTTAGTTTGGTAATATATATATATATTATCACTGAAGAAGTGTCCATTGTATAAATGTACCACAGTTTATCTATCCAGTTATCTATATCCAAGGACATCGTGGTTGCTTCCAGTTAGGGGCAAATGTGAATAAAGTAACTGTGAACATTTGTATGCAGATTTTTGTACTGACCTAAGTTTTGAACTCATTTGGGTAAATAGCAAGGAGCACTATTGCTGGGTCATATGGTAAGAGTATTTTTAGCTTTTTAAGAAACTGCCAGACTATCTTCCAAAGTAGCCAAACCGTCTTGTATTCCCACTGGCAGTGAATGAGAGTTCCTGTTGTTTCACATCCTCACCAGCATTTGGTGTCAGAGGGTTTCAGATGTAGCCATTATAGGTACATGATGATGTCATATTTTCTTATCTTTCATCTATGCAGTAGTCTCCTTTTACTTACAGGGGTACAAGAGGTTCTGTAGATCCTTAAAACCACAGATAACAGTAAATCCTATGTATATTACTTTTTTTCTATCGTACCCACATACCTATTAAAAAACTTAACTTTTAAATTAGGCACAATAAGAGATTAACAAAAACAACTAATAATAAAATGGAACAATCATAACAATAGCCTGTAATAAAAGTTATTTGAAATTTATGAATTGTTTATTTCTGGGATTTTCCAATTAATATGTTTGGACCCTGGTTAACACCAGATAAATGAAACTTTGAAAAGCAGAATTGAAGGTAAGGGGAGAAACTCCTGTGTGTCTTCTTTGAGAAGGTATCTGTTCCTGCATTTTGCCCATTTCTTAATTGGGTTGTTTTCTTCTTGTTGAGTCTTAAGAGTTCTTTGTATATTAGAGGATAGAAGTTCTTTACAGGTTATATTTTGCAAATACTTTCTCCGGGACTTTGGCATGTCTTTGCATTTCCTTAACCTACTGAGTTTTTATTGCTAGTTTATGTTGAATTTCTAACATTTAATTTTTGTTCTCTGAATGTCTTTTCTTGTAGTTCTTTCTTTTTGTCTCAGATATGCAACACTTACTCTTATCTCCTTCAGAATATTCATGCTGCGGTGAATATGGGAATGCAGATGTCTTTGACATACGGAGTCTCTTTCCTTTGGATATATACCCAGTAGTGGGAGTCCTGGATCATACAGTAGTTCTGTTTTTGATTGAGGAAACTCCACACTGTTTAGCTAATCTAACAAGTTAACTTCCAGGTGCTCCCTACTTTTATTACTCCACACTCATCTGAACCCAATGTCTTTCAGTTCAGATACCTTGATTTTGTTCTCCTCAGATAATGGACCTCCATGATTCTGCCAAGGAGGAGATCAGACTGACCCTTATGTGTGTGGTGGGGTGAGTGGATCTGGGGAGTCTCATTACTTCTTAGACATTTTTAAGACATAATATATTTTATTCCATGGGGATAATTTCACTTTCCCCTAGTGTTTTAATAGCATACAAGAATAATGTCCAATATCTTTTCGTGTTATTTATTTCTAATAACTCTCTTTTAGTAAAATAGGATAGAATTATTTTTCTGATACCCTGCAATAAGATTTTACTAAAATTTGTACTTTCTGATCATCTATTCATACAAATATCCAGATTTTTCTTACCCTCAAACTTGCCTATACTGTTGGAATTTGAACAAAGCACTCCTATTAGAAACTGTTTCTATAGATTTTTTTTTTAGTTGTAAATGGATTTTTTATTTTATTTATTTATATGCAGTACTGAGGATTGAACCCAGGGTCTCACATGTGCCAAGCAAGTGCTGTACTACTGAGCCACAACTCCAGCCCCTGTTTCTGTAGATTTTAATTGATAAATTCTTCAGGCTATTCTGGATTCTAATTAGCATTATTTAATATTTATTGTTTCCACTGATTTTGTTTAAAATTAATTTTCTGTTTGGTAAACATGTCTCCTTAGGCTCTTCCTGGCTGGGACAGTTTCTGAGTTTCCTTCGTTTTGGTGACCTTGAGTACTTTGAGGAGCCAGGTATTTTATAGAACATCCTTTAATTGGGATCTGTCTGATGCATTTCTTGGGATTAGACTGGGATATGCATTCTAGAGAGAGATGGTAGCAATTGTGCTGAGGTGTTGCATGACACATGTCAGTTACACAATGATGTCAACCACACTCACGGGCCAAGGTGTTTGTTAGGTTTCTCCACTATACAGTTACTCTGGCCACTACTACTGCTCACAACAACTCTTCCATACTGGACTTTTTAGAAGGAGGTTACTGTGTACAACCTATATTTGAGGACTGGGGAATTACATTTCAACTGTTTGAACATAGAGTGTCTATATAAATCATTTGGAATTATTCTAATCAGGAGATTGAATTTTTCTCTCTCGTCTATGTATTCGATCATCATTTATGTCAGAATGGACTAAAAGATTTTCATTTTATACTTGAGTTATAATCCAATACCACTTTATTTCATTGTCCAAATTGTTCCAGCTTTTCCTATGAGGAGCCCTTACAGTTGTCATTCACGCATATCCCTATCACTATGTGTGTACTTTGTGTGTGTGCACACGTGTTTAATTGAGCCCTCTCTTACTTTCTGGCATTAAATGATGCTTATTTGTGTATTTCGGGTCCAGTTATAGAAACAGACATTTCTCCTGTTACTAATATCATTAGTAACCAGGGCTCCTGGTTCTAGTTTTTGGAAAATGATATTAGTAACCAAGATCTGGGTGCTAGGGGTGCTCAGTAATGTCGAGATGTCATGGCTTTTGGGCCTGCTCAGCTGACAGAGCAAGAATTATATGAGTGTATACCCATGAATACACATACACATGTATGTATTTCTGTATGTAACCAGTTATATTATATCTATATTAAACTAAACATGGGTTCATGGTGGTATTTCTTACTCTAATCCATTAACAAACAGATCATTCTAGGTTCTTCTCCTACTGATCTGGAACCTTCTATCCCACAGTTAAAATCAGACTCCATCTATTTACCTAATCATTCAATTCCAATATACATGAAGAGCAGTATCAGAATCTGTTATGGTTTGGATGTGACGTGTCTCACAATGTCTCACATGTGAGACAATGCAAGAAGGTTCAGGGGAGAAATGATTGGGTTATAAGAATCTTAACACAATCAGCATATTAATCTCCTAACAGGGATTAATTTGAGTGGTAGATAACTGAAGTGGTAGAGTATGGCTGGAGAAGGGAATTTGGGGGGCATGCTTTTTGGGGTGTATGTTTTGTATCTGGAGAGTAAAATCTCTTTCTGCTTCTGATCACCATGGTGGGAGCTGCTTCCCTCCATCTCACTCTCCAGCCATGATTCCTGCCTCACCTTGAGCTGCCAGGAATGGAGCCTCTGTCAATCTCTGAAACTGTGAGCTCTCAAATAAACTTTTCCTTCCCTAAAGTTGTGCTGGTTGGGTCTTTAAGCCACATCAGCGAGAAAGATGACTAAAACAGAATCATTAGCCTGTGTTCCCACGGGAGATAACTAGAATATAAATCAAGTGCACAGATCACGTACAGGGTTTTTGCCCATTAATATTACACATTCCCAAATGGACTCACTTCCAAAGTTACTTACGTGAGCACCTTTTTCCCCCATCCCTTCAGTCATTTGTGTTCCTGTACCTGTAATACGGTTAAGTCGTTTTGTCATATTCTTCATTTTGTTCTAAGCTCTGCGGACCTCCTAAATGATTTAAGAAAAAAAATTTTTTTCATTCATGTGGATTCAGCCTGTGTGCCGTAAAGTTCTATGGGTTTGACAAATTCACTGTGTCAGTATCATACAGAAGTTTTACAGCCCTAAAAGCTCCCTGTGCCTTACCCATTCAGTCTCCTTCTCTCCCCAGCAATCACTCATCTTTTGCTTTCTCTGCAGCTTTGCCTTTTCTAGACAGCATGTATTTAGAATTACATAGAATGTAGACTTTTCAAACTGGCTTATTTCCCTTAGCAATATTTTATTAAGATTCACCCATATCTTTCCAAGCTTGATAGCTCATTTCTTTTTATCACTGAACAATATTCAATTGTATGAGTGTGCAATAGTTTGTTTTTCCATTTACCTATTGAAGGACATCTGGGTTGCTTCCAGCATGTTATGAATAGAAGTGCTAGGAATATTTGCATGCAGGTTCTTGTGAGGGTTTAGGTTTTCAAGTCTGTTGCCTATCTAAATAGACTTTTGGCCAATTGTTTCTCTTTTTGGCTCCACCTTCACACTCACTTCCAGAGGAGAGAGGTGCTGCCTGTTCAGAGCAGTGTCATTCAATGCAAATCCCAACATGTGTTCAACCCACCAACCTCAACCAGAAGTGTCCCCTCTTTTCTTTCTCAGAGGGTCATATTTGAGTTCCCTGGGGATAGGATAATGTCTTAGTCTGTTTTCTGTTGCTATAACAAAACACCTGAGGCTAAGTACTTTTAAGAAAATGGGTTTATTTAGCTCATCATTTTGGAGGCTGAAAGTTCAAGACTGGGCAGCCTCATCCATTTGGACTCTGGTAAATGTCCCCTGTGGGTGGATTGCAATATGGCAGAAAAGATGGCAAAGGAACTGGCTGCATGCAGAAAGAACCAAGCATGTGGAATAACTTCACTCTATAACAAACTCCTCCAGAGAGACTAGCATTAATTCCTTTGGATGGTGGTGCCCCCAGTACCTAATTACTTTGCACTAGACCCCCACCTCTTAAAAGCTCTATCACCTCCCCAAATTGCCACACCGAGGACCAAGCTTCTAGCAGATGAATTCTTTGGGGATAGACCATATCCAAACTCTAGCTAATAGAGAGAGGCAGCATAAGTAAAATCAGGGTTGCTGTGACTCCAAGCATATAACCCTGTGCCTCCAAACCCTTTTCCCATTTCGCTATCCCAGCAGAGTCTGGCCATAGTTCTCTACCCTTAGGGCCCTGTAGGCCCAAACCCATGAGGGGTGGGGTGGGTCAGCTCCATATTCTGTGCTGGAGCCTCATAGCAAAGTCCTGTGTGGCCACAGCTCAGCCTGGGGAAGTGATCCAAATGGAGGGGAAGGGGAAATGCAGCAAGTGCCCCATCAATCAATAAACTTGATTGACATTTTTCTAGTCACTGACATGTCCACTCTCTTTTTCCTAACCGTTTTTTTCAGCAAACCTTTGGGGCAAGTGGCTGGGGTGATGAAGCCTGGAGTTAGAACCAAGCCATGAAGTGAGTGGCCATTGACTGGAATCCCCTCCTGCTGCCATGACAACCTGTGGCCTTGCTCTTCTCTCCTTTCCCTCTACCCAGTGTGCCTGCCCTGGGTGACTCAGTGTCCTCACTGATAGCATGTGTTCTGGGGATTCTCAGGTGAGGTCTCCAGACATGGTGCCCTTTGTGAGCTCTAGCTAGTGGAGAAGGTTTGCCCTCAGTGTATCACAGGCATCACGGCCACACGTCCCCCATGCCACTCTGCCCTCTTCAGATCACACCCCTTCAAATCACACCCCTTCTGGTTGACTTACTTATTTGCTCTAGTTTCTGAGGACTGTTATGTATTTATTTGGTAGCCTTTACCATGGCTATAATTTGTTAGGTCTTTGGGTGGGGGCAAAACAGCTGTGTGACTTGAGATTGAAAGAACCTGTCTGTCCTTTCCCAGGGTCCATGCTCAAAGGCTCTCGAGGTCTCCCTTCAGCCCTGAAACTCCCTTCACACAAGTACAAGTCCATCACGTGCAGGGAAGGATGATTCTCAACCCCTCGTGAAAGGGGGTTGTGGTCTTTCCACCCCGTGGTGCCTTTCTTAGGGTCTATTTTAACCTTCATCCTTCCTCCTACCTCGTCAACTCATCTCTCACTGGGGTCAAAAGCCTCCCAGCTCTCGGGTTTCCTTTTTGGAAAATACACTGGAGGTTTTTTCCCATGGGAAGGATGGAAAGCAAATCTGGTTCTTAGGATGACTCCATAGCTACGTAGCCAACGATCAAGGGTTTATGCAACGTTCTCACTGTCTGGAGGCCTGTGAGGGTAAACTGTTCCTGCTTACCAGAGAGAGCTCAAATGTCCCATCCGGTCACCAAAGCCACCCAATATCTGCAGTATTAACCTTATCTCAGGCTGCAAAGACTCAGCAGATTAGGAGCCTGAGTCTGCAGCCAGAGCATCTGGGTCTGTGATCTGACGGCTGTGCTTGCTGTGAGGTCTTGTGCAAGTGATTGATGTCACTCTCTGGGCCTCGGTTTCCTTCTCTGTGGGAGGATAACAGTGGTGTTATGTGCCTCAAGCAGTTTTTAGGGAGATTCAGTGAACTTTTAGGAAGGTAAAGGAAAGGGCTCAGAATAGCACCAGTGCTCTGCAGATGTCGGCTCCTGTCCCTACCCCTTCACTTCCCAGAACATCTGACGGGACCACTGCTTCCTCCCGCTCCAGCTCTGAAGCTTCTTTTAGGCAAAAATTAAATCCTGGTTTTACTTTTCCTTTCCTCTTTCCCCTTTTGTTTCTTTCTCATATTATTTATGGTAACTACCATTTTTGAACCCTGGGTACATGCTAGCTCCTTCTCAAAGATTATATATATATTTGTACTGGGGATTGAACTCAGGGGCATTCAACCCTAAGCCACATCCCCAGCCCTACTTTGTATTTTATTTAGAGACAGCCTCACTGAGTTGCTTAGCGCCTCTCCATTTGCTGAGGCTGGCTTTGAACTCACGATCCTTCTGCCTCAGCCTCCCTAGCCACTGGGGTTTCAGGCGTGCATCACCTTGCCCAGCCAAACATTATATTTTTAACCTTTGCAATAGCCCTGAAAGTTTTCCTATTTTATTGATAAGGAAAGTGAGCCTTAGAAGGGAAAGCAAGTGGTCCACGTCACTTTATTGCTCAGAGGCAGAGCTGGGAGTTCATCCGTGTTCTTCTGAGTCTGTTTTCCATGGCAGATTGCTTTATTATTACACATTCACTGTCTACCACCCAACCTGTGAGGTCATTCTCTCAGTTCTTTTTGTGTTGCTCTAACAGAATGCCACAGACTGGGTAATTTATAAACAATAGAAGTTTATTTGGCTCATGGTTCTAGAAGCTGTGAAATCCAAATCCATCTTTCCTACGGTGGCTCCCACAGTGTCTCAGGATGTCGTCCACAGCAGTCAGGGTCCTTCTGTTACATCCTGAGACAAGGACATGAAGTACGTGATTTGGGAGGTGATCCCTGGAAACATTACTAGGAAAATGAGAAGCTCAGATAAGGAAAGAGAGCCCATCAAGAATTATCCCAGTACAGTGGTGCGCACCTGTAATTCCAGTGGCTCGGGAGGCTGAGGCAGAAGGATCAGGAGTTCAAAGCCAGCCTCAGCAATAGCGAGATGCTAAGCAACCCAGTGAGGCCCTGTCTCTAAATAAAATACAAAGTAGGACTGGAGATGTGGCTCAGTGGTTGAGTGCCCCTGAGTTCAATCCAGTGGGCTTGAAAAAAATATATATCAAGAAAAGAAGAAAAGAACTTCTGAAAACTAGAATGAGGTCTTACTGAGAAATGTTTTGGGGAACAACATAGAACCATGTGTCAGAACTACCCTCACCAAATGGTACTGGACACTTCAGCCTGCCTGCCTCAGGAGCAGGTAGAGAGGCCTCCAGAAGCCAGAAAAAAACTCAGACCAAAATTCAAAAAATGTGAGGGGATAATCACTAGAAGGAGGACAAGGGGTAGGTGAGGGCATCAGGGCATCCGTTAGGCCAAGAAGTGTGCTTCCTCGGTCAAGCCCACGGATGGGGAAAGATCCTCCCCATAGCCATCCCACAGAAGGCCTGAGATCCACTCTGGTGTGCCCTGCTGAGGTCCCAGCCGACACCTGAACCAACCCCTAGGTTCAGGTGAACTCTCTGCCCTGACTGCTTCAGGTCACTCACCACTGTGGTGAGAAATGGGGTCATGCTGACTGGCTGAGGCCAACCAGGGCATCCCCAGGGCTGGCAGTGGGGCTGGTCCCATCAGAACTGGGTGGCAGCTGCTCTGGAATGTTGGACAGATGGGAAAGATTCTGTGGAGCAAGAGACAATGTCCATCACAGAAGTATTAACTACAAAGAAGGTAACTGAAGGAAAATAAAACTTGAAGGAGGAAGGATATGGGAACTTGGGGACTCAGGGCTCAGAGAGGACTAGGGTCCCCTGCTCATCTGTCCTCCAAGGTGACATCTGGTCTCAGCTAATACATCTCCAACAAAGGGGAGTCCACAAACCTACAGAGTAAGCCGCAGTGGTTCTAGAGACATCTACGACCACTCTTTGTGCCTTCCCCTATTGGCCCAGCCAGCCCTCTGGGGAATCCAGGACACATCTGCTTCATCTGTGGGTCCTACCGGGACATGGAAACGGTGATTACATATCCCCAGGACCTCTCTGGAACAAAATGACCACTCCCAGCCCTGTGGCCTTAGCCATGATGGTCACAGAAGAGTCCCAACATCTGGAATGGGAAGCTGGGGAAGCCCTGGGAAAGGCATTTTGGAGCTGGTGGAGCTTCGGATGAGTTTCTTCCTGAGAAGTATGGGCCGGTCTCCCGGTCAGCCAGTTTAATACTCAGAAACAAATGGCCTCTATCCTAGGGAGGCGCCCAGCTCCCCTGGGATGTTTATTTGGAGGTGTCACCTCCCCAACATGCTGACACTCTGCCTGCCTCCCACCCTGTGGGCTCCCATAGGAACTCTGACGTGCCTAGAGGTGGCCCTGTGCCACATGGCTTCAGTTTCTGGATCTAGGCTCCTTCCATCTGGCCACAGGCATCCAGACCCCCACAACCAAGGGGCCACTGCAGTGAGCATCCCCCAGTGAGTCTTGTGCTACTCAGATAAATGACTTTGAAGTTCAAAGCCCCAGTTTCCCCTCTGAAAAGCAAGAAAAGGAACCTATCCGTGGAGATATGGGAGCACAGAGCATTTGGTAGGTTCTTTACAGGTGTGTGAAGCAGTCAGGACAGAGAGTTTACCTGAACCTAGGGGTTCTTCACAGGTTCTTTACAGTGCTTTATTAGAGAAGTCTTCCCCTGATGCTCCCCTGATTATCAGAAGCTGTTGAGATGGTCACTAAGACCTTGAAATTCTTCCCCCAAGGAAACCCTCCTGCCTTCCTCCAAGAAGCCCTCACAGGTTGGCCAGTTAGGCTAAGGCCCTGCCCTCTCAGCCCTTCTTCCCAGCTTCTTTAGACAACTGTGGTTCTATCTTCCCCTCCCTTTGCTTGGGAACTGTCCCCACCAGGTCATGTGTCTATAGATGGAACCACTTGCTGTATTGCCACGCATGCCCTGGGTCTCTGGTGACCTCACACCCTAGTCTGGGTTAGACAGTGCTCTCCACTTAGATATTTTGCTTTGCAACAAGAGAAAAGAGCTGATGCATGGAGAGAAGAAGCAGGGCCCAGAGACACAGCCCATCTGAGCTCTTGGTCCAGGCATTCCCCAGCCCTGTCTGTCCCAAAGGCTAGTGGCCCAAAGCATGCTTAGGATACATGAGGAGCAGCTCATTTTTCTCAACCTCTCCTGAGGTCTAACTGGTTGAATTTGGAGAGGACATTTGACCAAGGGGAATTAATCCAGAAATTAGACTTTTCCAGTAGTTCCTGGAATTGCAACACAGAGGCGAGGTCAGATATCTGCTGTGCTAAGCTTATGAGGTACATACAGAGCTTTCAGGGCAGATGTGAGGAAACTTACCTGGCAAAGAAATAGCTATGCACGACTCCCAGAGCCTGTGAAGGTCAGAGGGAGAGGGGGAGAGGCTGGGAGAGGGGCTGCCTTGGCTCTGGCCGGCTGCCCACTCCTTTCCAAGACCTGCCCCTCCTGCCCTCGGGCACCTGAGATACTCTGCCTCTGTCTGGAAAGTCTTCTCTTTGCTCATGCTGATGAGTCAGGGCTCCTGTTCCTTGCCGTGGCTATCCTATTCCACTACCAACATGAAGAGGGTCCAAGGTCACCCTTAGGGATTCTGGGCAGCAGGTTCCTGACATGACTTTGGAGTTTCATTCAAGTCTTCTTTTTAAACTATGATATAATTTACACCCAGAAATTCACCCTTTTGAAGTATACGATTGATATGTTTAATTATAATGTACCAATAAAAAAATGAAAAGAAAAAAAAAAAGAAAGCATACAATTGAGTGTTTCTTCATGTATTCACAGAGTTGCGCAACCATCACCATCAGCAAATCCAGAATATTTTCAAGACCACAGAATGAGACCACAGGCGCATTAGCTATCACCTGCCTTTTCTCCCTATCCCTCTCCAGCCCTGGCCATGCAAAGAAATTACTTTCTGTTTCTGTGGATTTGCCTATTCTGCACATTCATATACATGGAATTGAAAAACATGATCGTTTATGTATGACTTGATTCTTCCCCTGTTGTCTGGAGGGTTACCTATGTTTACCATGTATCAGTACTTTATTTCTTCTTATGGCTGAATGAGGGTCACATATTTTTACCCATCATCAATTGATGGGTTGTTTTCCCTTCTCGTCTATGGCAAATAGTGCAACTACAAGCATTTGTGTACAGATCTTTGTTGAATACCTGTTGTCAATTCTTTGGGGTATGTATCTTGGCATAGAATAGCTGGGTCATATAGTATTCCATGTTTAATTCTTTGAGGAACTGGTTATTTATAGTGGCCACACCACACTTCACATTTCCAAAAGCAACATTTGAGGGTCCTAATTTCTCCACCTCCTCCCCAGGCTAGGTGGGTGTGGAGTGATGTCTCCTTATGGTTTTGATTTGCATTTCCCTGATGAGGCATTTCTCAAATGCCTACTGGCCATTTGCCCACCTTCTTTGGAGAAATGACTATTGAGATCTTTTAAAAATTGAAATGTCTTTTTATGAGTTGTAGCCACTCTTTTATATTATGGATATAGGTCCCTTACCAAATATATGACTTGCAAATAATTTCTCCCATTGTTGTATGTTGCCCTTTTACTTCCTTGACTATATCATTCGAAGCACAAAAGAAGTCTCCTTTGTCGACTGTTTTAGTTAGCTTTTGCATCACTGTGACCAAAATACCAGACTAGAAGAACTTAGAGCAGGAAAGGTTTATTTAGGGCTCATGGTTTCAGAGGCCTGAATCCATAGGTGGCCGACTGCATTGCTCTGAGGCCAAGGCAAGGTAACACATCACAGGGGAAGGGACTAGCAGAGGACAGCTGCTCAGCTCATGGCAGGTCAGGATGCAGAGAGGGAGAGAGGAGGGGGCCGCAGGGAAGATGCACCCCTCCAGGGGATTCTCTCCATGACACTCCTCCTGCTATGCCTCACCTCTCTAGTTACCACCCAGTTCATTCAAACTAGGATGATTTGGTTAGGTTACAGCTCTCACAATCCAATGGTGCCACATTACTACATTGATGTCACAATGCGGGGACACCTCACTTCAAACCAAAACATCTACCTTCTTGATGTTGTTGCTTGGGCCTTTGATGACCTATATAAGATACCCATCTTTTCCTTCAGTTGATTCCTTCCATCTGTTGAGTTCCAGATTAGGCCCCAGGTTTGCAAATATCTTTTCTACTCCTTGCATCTTGAATGAGTCTATCTGCCTCAGATAACAAATTCCCCCAGGAGCAGTGACCAACTCTGAAAAAACAAGCCCACACTGTGCCATGAATCAAAGCTTTTTAATGATGATCGCGATAATGACCCAAGGGTCAGTAAGCTTTCCCTTGAGTCTAACCTCAGATTGCAGAATAAATCCATTTCCTTTCCACAGTTTCTGGAGAGGACTTGGTTGTGAAGGAGAGGAGGGAGAGACCCTGACACAATGGAGGGAGTCTAGAGCTGCCACATGACTTGGAGCCAGACCATCATCAGCAAATGGCCTCCAAGCCTGGCTTTTCACCAAGCCCAGGGCTGCACTTTGAGCTGGGACAATGGCGGGGGTGGGGAGCTGGCACACCCTCTTCAACTCCAAGAGAGAAAAGGATGGTGGCTGGGCAGGGTCAAGGTCCTGGTACTGTCAGCTTGGGCTAAGGACAGCAACCCAGACAGGGCAGGCCGAGAGCAGGGAACAGAGGAAGGTGGTGCTCAGCTCCTGAGAGCTACAGCTGGTTTTGGTCAGCAATCTTGGACCCAACCCTTGTCAGATATTTGTCTCTGGGGATCTTCCCAGGCCAAGAAAGAGCAAGGCCACCTGAAGCAGGCACATTTTCTGCCAGTGGACAGGGGCCATGGTGCACCAGCCTGAGATTCCAGGCTTTCCACCCCACTGGGCATTAGCTGAACTCAATACATGTGATCTGTCATCACTGAGAGAGCTCCCACCTCATGCCTGTGCTGGACTCCATGACGCCCTCTGTCCAGGGCCTCAGCTCTGGGCCTCCAGGCTCTGGGGTTTGGATGGGTGCTTCAGTCTAGCATCCCTGCTCAACTCCAAAATCATGATGAAATACAGGCTCCTCATGTTGGATTACCATGCAACCAAGTGTGATTCTGGACAAGTCACTCTCACCTCAGGGAGATGATGTAACTGGTGTCACAGGATGACTGTGAGCAGGGTGTATGAGTTAGGGTTCTCCAGAGAAGCAGAGGCAACTGGATATAGATGGGTGATAGATAGGCAATAGGTAGGTAGGTGGGCAGAGAGATAGACAGGTAGATAGATATGAGAGGATTTATTTGGGGAATTATGTCACATGATGATGGGGGCCGAGAAGTTCCCTGATGTTACCTGTAAGCTGGAGAAGCAGGGAAGCCAAAGGCCCGGGAACCTGGAGCTCTGATATCCAAGGGGAGGGGAATATGGATGTCCCAGCCCCAGAGGAGAGAGGGAATTCATCTTCCCTCTACACTTTTGTCCTACCAGGCCCTCAGTGGGCAGGAGGATGCCCGCCCACATTGGTGAGGATGGATTTTCATTACTCAGTCTACTGATTCAAATGCTCAACTCTTCTGGAGACACTCTCATGGACATATTCAGAAATGATGTTCTACCTGCTATCTGGGCACCCCTTAATCCAGGCAAGTGGACAATTAAAATTTATCATCACATATCTAAAGATCTAAGGCAACATAGAACTGACAGATAAACAGAAAATATTGATAAACTTGATAAATATTGACAAAGCTTGATAAACAGAAAATATTGTTATCATTAACTACAGAGCCAACTCTCCATCCTGATCTTACTTTTAGGTCTTCTTTAATCTCCTCAATCAGTACCTGAGCCCAGATCTCTGTCCGGAAGACTTGACTAGCTTGTTAGTCCCAGTCGTGTTCATCTGGAGTCTTGAGGCACCTCAACTGTCTCAGCACCTCCATGCTGAACCCATCTCCCCCTGAAAACTTGCTTCCCTTCCCAGGTTCACAATCTCAGGAAGACCCCACCATCCAGCCAGGGGCCCAAGTCAGAAAGCTGGGTGTCATGCTAGGGCTTGGCTCTTCTGAAGTCCCCCTATCCAGTCGGTCAGCAGACCCTCCTGGACACCCCCAGTCCCATCCTGCTCTCTCTGCTCATGACCCATGTGCATTGAGGGCCACCTTAGGGCTTTCCAGGCACCTTCTCCTCACACACTACTTCCTCGTGTCTTCTTAGTTGCTTTCTTACCAACTCCTATCAGGCTTCTGCCTTCTATGTACCCCAGGCTCCCCTCTTGAAGATCCCCAACACCTCCACAATGCTCAAGCCAACAGTCAGTACCTGGGCCTCATCTTTCCTGAGCCATCTGCAGCATTTGACCCGAGATACCCCTTCACTTATCCTCCAAGACCCTGCCATGGCCTGATTTCCCTTGTAGCCCTCAAGCTGCTTCTCCCTCGTTTCTCTTTCTGAGACTAAGTGTTGGAGTTTCCTAGATCTTAGTTCTTTTTTACTCTTAATTTTTTTTTAGTTGTAGGTGGACACAATAACTATATATATATTTATTTTTATGTGGTGCTGAGGATCAAACTCAGGGCCTCACATGTGTTAGGCAAGTGCTCTACCACTGAGCCACAACCCCAGCCCCTAGATCTTAGTTTCTAACTCATATTTTCTACCTATAAGTTACCCCACAGTATCCTCAGGGGAATTTTTTCAGGTCCCCCAAGACTACCAAAATTGGCAGATGCTCAAGCCCCTTATATGAAATTACACAGTGTTTGGATATGGTCTATGTACATCTCTTGCATACTTTAAATCATCTCTAGATTACTTAAAATTACTATACTTATAATGGTATATACTATACCTAGGACAATGTAAATGCTTTGCACATAGTTGTTCTAGTGTATTGTTTAGGGAATAATGACAAGGAGAATAAGTCTGTCCATCTTCAGCACAGATGCATGGTTTTTTTCTCTCAATATTTTCAATTTTCACATGATTATTTTCATAGATGGGAAATCCATAAATATGAGACCAATAGTTCTTACTCAGTAGGGGATCTCATACTGTCCCGTGGATCTAAATCCTGTCTATATGTTTGTATTAGTCAGTTTTCCACCACTGTGACAAAATACCAGAGATAAACCAACATTTAAGAAGGAAAAGTTAATCCTGGCTCATCATTTCCAAGGCTTCAGTCCATGGTTGTTTGACCTAGTTGCACTTGGTTCTGTGGCAAGGCAGAGCATCATGGCGGAAGTGTCAGATGGAGAAAAGTTGCTCACCTCATGGTGGCTGGGAAGCAAAAACAGAGAGGAAAGGACTGGGCTCCAAAGACAGCCCCGCCCCCAACAATCTAACAGCCTCCCACTTAAAGTGGTAGGAACCACTTCAAGGTTCCATCACCTCCAATAGCACCACAGCCTGGCAACCAAGACTTCCACTCATGGCCTCTGGGGGACACTTCAAAGCACAGCAATGTGGACGATTCCAGGCTCTAGTCCTGAGCTTTCTTAAGATTTTGTATCTAACTGCTTCTCAGTATCTCTGATCAGCTGTCTAATGAACATCTCAAATGAACCATTTCCAGAACCAAGCTCTCCTTGTTCCTCAAGCCTCTTCTCCTGCGACCCATCTTTCCCATCTCAGCGAATGGCCACTTTCAGTTGCTTAGGGGAAAAAAATGGTGTTATCGCCAATGCTTCACAAGGAATCTTTCAGGAAATCCCGTCAGCTCTACTCTGGAATCTGTCCGGAATCCACACTCCTCACCACCTCACCAGCGCACTCGCTGTTCCCAGACACAGTGATCTCTTGCCTAGATTCCCACGGTGGCTTCCAGACAGCACCAATACTTCTGCCCCAGCCTACACATGAGCTTCCAGTGTATGAAGGCTCATGTCTGCCCACCCAGCACTCCCCACGCCTCCCCTTCCACTCTCAGGAAAAGCCACAGTCTTTACAATAGCCACAAAGCTCTCCACAGGCCCCTAACTCATCACCTCCTGCTTTTCACCTGGTCACCCAAGTCCTACTCTACGCCCCACCATGTTCCACCTTGAAGCCTTTGAACTTCCTGATTTCCGTCCTTTTTATGGTCTCCTCTTGATGTCCCCAGACAGTACTTCCTCCCTTAATTCAGGTCCCTGCTTGTCACTTTCTCAGAGACGCTCTTCCTGACTGTCCCATTCTAATAACTGCTGACTTTTCTTATCCTACTCTCCTGCTTTATTTATGACTTCTCCTTAGTACTCATCCCCACCTCCTTTTTTTTTTTTTTTATACCAGGGATTGAACCCAGTGACACCTAACCACTAAGCCATATCCCCAGGCCTTCAGCCCTTTTTATTTTTTATTTTGAGACAGGGCCTCACTAAATTGCTGAGACTGGCCTTGAACTTGAGACCCTCCTGCCTCAGCCTCCTGAGCCACTGGGATTATAGGCGTGCACCACTATGCCTGACATACTCATCACTTTGTAATATGCTATTTATCTTATAGATTTACTTGTTTATTGTCTAACCCCTCCAATAACACGTAAGCTTTCTGGGGGCAAAACTTTTTCTGTGTAAACTCTTTTATTTCTAGAACCTTAACTAATACTTGCATGAAGCAGGTGCTTGGTAAATTTTTGGTGAATGAGTGATTTCTCTCTGGTCTCCTACTGGCTGGGCCTCCCCTCCAGTCTGTGCTTCATGCTGCAGCCAGGGGGCCTGTTAGAAACATAAGTGATCATGTCACCTCCTCCCTTAGCACCAGTGAGTGGCTCCCTGTTTCCCAGCCCCAACTCTTTGGGACCAGCTATGGCCTGGGCCCTGCCCATGTCTTCAAGTCGTCTCTTCCTGCTCCACCCTGAAACTCTATGAAAATTTAAACACACCCACCCACACACACAGTCACACACAGTCACACACACACACACTCACATCCACACCCACCCACACACAAACACACACACTCACAAACACACACACTCACACACACCCACACCCACTCACACATACTCTCACACACACACACCCACACACTCACACTCACACACTCACAAACACACACTCACACACAAACACACACTCACACTCACACACACAAACACACACTCACACACGAACTACTCTGCCCTTATGATACGGATCTCCTAGTCTGAATCAACAAGACCCTGGACAAGCACAGATCAACCCAGCTTGTTGTCATTTATTATGTGCAGTAGGAAAGATTTCAGAGTGGTAAATCTGAGAGAGCTGAAGGGGCCTCCATTCATCAGAGCTGAGCTGAGCTGTGGGCCCCTTCCCAGACCCTGTTCCCGACACTCAGAGAGGCAGGTATTTCTGTAGGGCCTGGGAGACAGGGTGAGGTCCTTCCTCCCTGTCCTTCATTCTGTTCTCAAAGTTTCTCCCCAGTATCCACATCTCAGAACTGCGTAAATTCAGGAATGCTGACCAGGAGACAAGAATTCCAGGGAGGTTGGGTGTCCGGAGCAGGTGGAAGCTCTGTCTGTGGCTGCACTGAAGGGGCAGGTGTGGCCTGAGTGGAGACTGGCCAGAAGGGTTCTGCCTTTGCTGAAACTTGGTCTGTGGCATTGGGCAGTCAGATGGCAGGGACCGTTCCTAAGTTAGTTCTGTGAATCACAGTCTAATCACTCAGCAGGGAACAAAGGAAGTGAGGGTGGGATGTAGAGGAGGAAGCAATCAGTTTAAACACATCTGAAGGCATATGGAACTCCAACAGGAGAGAACACACTTTCCTATTTCTGCTATCTCTAACAAGAGTACAAATTTTGAACTCAGAGTTAACAATATCGATGTGAATTATCTATCTATCCATTCTTCCTTTCTTATTAGCATAAGAACCCTGTTGTTAGGTGTACACATTAAATCTGGAATACAAGTTGATATCTCTCATATTCTCTTGTAACTAGCTATGGCTTTGTGACTAAGTTCTGGCTTCCAAGTTATCATGGCACAATGGCTGGAACTCCAGCAGCTATTTTAGACTGTGAAATTATTTGAAGGAAAGAAGCAAGTGCATACGACATGGAGCAGAAAGCTAGGAATTTGGGCTCTGATGACACCTGCAACTTTCACACTGGCGTAGTGTTTCTCTCTTGTATGAAAGTTACCTATCTCCATGCTACTTTCATGTCCAAGAGAAATGCTGGCATCTGGCCAGAGGGCAAAAGAGAGTGGGGGGTGTGGGGTATTGACTTTTATCACAAGCCTTCTCCCTCAATAGGGATATTAATCTATTATTAATCTATGATTAGGCTGAGATTTTCTCCTATGTGAAAATGGACCTATTTGTTATTGATAAGAGTTCCAGTGGCCCTTGCCCAGTAGATATCCATGGAACCTGTGACTATTTCCTTATTTGAAGAAAGGGATTTGCAGATGTAATTAAGTTAAGGCTCTTAAGATGATACCATCCTGAACTACCCATGTTGCCTTAAATTAAATGACAAGTGTCTTTTTGGGAAATGCACAGAGAACAGGTATAAAGTAGAAGAGATGATGTGACCACAAGGACCTATTGATGTGGCCATAAGGCCACAAGTTAAAGAACGTCAATAGCCACCAAGGAGCTAAAGGCAAAGGAACATCCTGCCCAGTTGCCATGCTGACACTTTGATTTCAGACTTCTGGCCTCCAGAGCCATAGACAATGATTTTTGCTGTTTTGAGCCATCGAGTGCGTGGTGATTCGTTATACCAGCTACAGAAAATCAACATGAGTCACTGAGACAATGAAAGTGGCTGAGGTTCCTCAGGGAAGGCTCAGCATCCTGGGAGACCAACGGCTAAGTCTGGCAAAGAAGAACCTGCCCAGGAAGTGGCCAGAGAGGAGGAAAGCAGGCCATCATAGGGCGAGATGAGTGCCAGTATCAAGCACCTGAGGCAGAGCCGAGGTGTGGGTCAGAGCCGAGAACTGGACGGTTTAAACACCAGGGAGGGCAACTTTGACTTTCATCAAAGCATTTTCAGTGGATCAGTGGGAGCAGGAGTGGAGGCAGAGATCTGGGGATGAGCGGGTGTCAGAAAGGGGGAAACAGCCCGGAAACTCCCCCAGGTCTGAGCGTGAAGTGATAGAACAGCTAAAGAAAGCAGAAGGATTCTTTAGATGGCGGAGACTCAAGGATGTTCAGTTGCTGATGAAGAAACAGGAGAGAAAGGAAGGTTGAAGATACGGGGTGACTGCAAAAATAAGGTTCCCAAGCTCCAGAGAAACCCTCCTTCTTCCAAAAATAGATCCCACTACAGGTGAGTAACAAAGGCTGTGGCAGGATGTGGAGGGACCATCCATCCAGTGGCTTCTATTTAGTCTTTAGCGTGAAAGATAAGCTCACCTGCCCAGAAGGATGAGAAAATGTTAGGATTGAAAATTGTGAGAGGAAAAGTGGGGGAAAGGTTCTAAATAGGCTTTGAGAAATGCAAAGAGGCAGGGGAAGGCTGTCTGAACTCTGCTGAGGGCCAGTGAAAGCTGGAAACCAAGAATTTGGTGGCCCCAGCCTGTGTCATTGGGCAAAGGTATCCAGCATCCCTTGATAACCTAGGCCAGTCCAGAGGAGAAAGACACTGGGTGAATTGACACTGGAAATTCCGCAGGCATGTGGGACACCCGGCCAATGGGACCATTGGGAAACTAACAAAAGTGATTGATCAGGTGTACCAAGTCAGGTAAGGTGGATGGGCAAAGAAGAAAATGGGGTAAGGGAAGCTGGTGGCTGAGCTAGACAGAGAGGAGGTCAAAGGGAAATGTTTGCATTTTCAATGTCAGAGATGGAGCAGTTCTGAATGACAAATCCCAGAGCATAGTCAAGGGAAGTTCAAGGACCGAAGTGCAGCGGAAATGACAGTTCCAGGAGATGAAGCAATTAAGGAACTAAGCCGGGTTGGGTGGTGATAGGTCATCATTTATTTTATTGTCCACTTTTGAAAGTGAAGGGAGATGTTATTAATGCATCATCCACCCCAGAATAACCGGCGTGACTCGAGACTGTCCTAAGCCAGCCACATGGTGAGCCTGGTGCTTGGCCTCAGGATGGAGGAAAAGACAGGGCCCTGGAGCGAAGCTATTAGGGACAGGTGTGATTGCAGGCAACTGAGCAGAGCATAGGAAGGTGGCATGGCCCACGCCAAGAGGCTCACCAAGCGAGCTACTCAAGAGGGTTGTTTTAATCTGTATTGTGCTACTGTAACAGAAAGCCAGAGACTGAACACTTTATCAAGAGCAGAATTAGATTTCCTCACAGTTATGGAGGCAGGGAAGGCCAATAGCAAGACGCTGGTATCTGGCCAAGCCCTCATTCTGCATCTTGCAGTGAGGAAGGCCAGAGGGCAAGAGAGAGTGGGGAGTGGGCGGAGGGGTATTGGCTTTTATCACAAGTCCTCTCCCTCAATAGGGACATTAATCTATTATGGGGCAGAACCTTTGTGACCTAGTCACTTTTTTTTTAATGGAATAGAACCAAGGAGCTTGTAAATGCTAGGCAAGTGCTCCACCACTGAGCTACACCCCGAGGTCCTAACCACCTCTTACAGATCCCACTGCACAACCCTGCTGCACTGGGGATCACATTTTCAACCCAAGGGCTTTGGGGACACATTCAAACATAGCCAAAGACAGATATTCAGTGCACAGTGACTGGCCCTGATGGAGCCCCTCTTAAGTCTCTTGAGTTGTTCCAGAACAGATCTGACAATCTGCTGTCTCTCAGTCCAAAGGCTTTCTGAGTTTATTCGTCTGTCCCTTAAGTAAACAGAGGGCCTGCTCTGGTCCAGCCCTGGGTGAGGCTGAGGAGCTTATAGCTCCTTAAGGAACTCACATCCAGTGGTGCTGGTGGGAAGCAGAGGCGGGGAGGGAGGACGGCTATTTTCTGAATGTCATAGTGCCATGTGCACCCCAGAGTTCAGTGTAAAAGAGGGAGTATCTGATGGGTGTGTGAGGGTAGAGGTGGGGTCATTTTCTCATCAGGGTCTTAAAGGGTGAAAGGAGACTGGCAGGGAGGACTGAGTGAGGCTCCTCTTCCCAGGAGGGGGACCAGCACATGCAGAGAACAGAGGCAAGGAAGCCCTTGTACCTGTGGGGAAAGGCCAGCGTCTCACGTTGCTGGAGAGTGGGGTGTCCATGTGGCCTGGGGCTGGGGACCAGGGTGTACCTGCAATTTGGGTAGAGAGGTGGTCAGGAGTCAAATACAGAAAAGGTCTTGGATGCTATGCCCATTGGGCATTTATTCAAGGGGATAGAAAGACTCTGAGTGGAAAGGAAGGCCACAGGTGACCCAGGAAGCAGTCTCCACAAGCTGGCTTCCCTTCTGTTTTTTTGGTGTAGATAAGGCTTTCTCAAAATAATGTAGATCTGCCACTCAGCTTTAGGGTGGGCATTTTAATTCCCATCTCTCAAACAGGCATCCCACAAGCTGAAATATAGACGAATTCCAGAATGATTCCTCCCAAGCACCGTCCTCCACAGAGGAACACACTACTGTTTGGCGGCTGTCTCAAGTGGCCAGGCATCTTCTGAAGTGGCCAGGGGCCCTGGAAACCTGGGGTCCCCCACAAGGTAAGGCTTGCTGAGAGGCCACTAGGAAACTGTATATGACATGCCCCTCCCTTCTTCTCTCCCCCCTCCCTCCCTTCCTCCCTCCCTCCCTTCCTTTCTTCCTTCCTTCCTTCCTTCTTTTTAGGAAAGTGGATATGAAATTGGAAGGAGGGGAAGAAGGGACTGCACGCATGGTTCCAGTGTGCAGAAGGGTCTGTCCTTACTCCACTGCTTTTCTGAAGATGGCTGAGAGCCTACTAGGCCTGTTCTTGGGACTTTGAGTAGCCCAGGGGTCTGCAGGTGCCCAGGCCACACACAAGCCCTAAGCCCTGACATCCAGTCCTGCACCTTGTGCCCACCTCACACCTTCTAGCAGCCGTGGATCCACGTAGGTGCTCTCTGAGGGTCTTCCAGAGACAGGGTCTTCAGAGGATCCTGCCCTCCCAGCATCATCCTGGGGTTCCAGCAACTGCAGGGAGGCCAGTGTCACATAGCTAGAAAGGGAGCAGTCTCCAAAGACACAAGTGGCTCCCCACCATTCAGAGCCTGCATGCAGTGATAGGCTGAGCTCCCCTTCTGGCACTATCCTAAAAGCTGGTCAAGAGCCTGGGGGTGAGGGCCTGGAGTGGTCAGGCCGCCCTTATAGTGTTGCCATCTGGGCTTTGCAAGACATCTGGGACTAGTGAGGGTGAAATCTTGTTGGTGTTCACCAAACTGTGTGCCCTGGCAACAAGGGGCTGCCACTGTAAGACACCAAGGTACCGTGCGGTGGCACTGGGTATAGTATAACCGCTTTTCTAATTCTGAGTCATGATGAAGATTAGCAAGTGCCCTGGAAGGGTGGGCAAAAGGTTGAGATGGCAAATATGTTTCATCTCGTGGGCCCTTGTTCGTGGTGACCAGGAGTGCAGCGTCCAGGAGGAAGATAAGTCAGGTCCGGGCAGGAGGTCTGCATTCAGCATGTTGGTCCCTGGTGGGGGAGGGGACAGGCGCTGGCAAGGAGAGTATTTGCCATTTTACCCTCTGCTGTAAGCTGATACCTTCTGTGTCAACACACAGTCCAAAGGCACCTAATACCCGCCCAGGCACAGAGGACAGGGAATCACAGCCCTGCCGGGGTATGCTTTGCTGTTTCCTCCTGATGCAGGGGGCAAAGGCAGTTCAAGTAGATGGGGGATTCCTTTGCAGGACACCTCACCATGAGGTGTTTTTCAGAGAAAGAGGCAGCATGGCTTTGCACAGCCCTGTGCAGCCACGACTTCTCTGCTCACCTCTGCCGCACAGGCCCAAATTGAAGGCTGATGCCCTCACACAGATGGCCCGCTTCTTCTTCTCCCTCAAGCTTCTCCTGCCCCTTCACAGCTCAGAGCTCTTGATTTGAGACTCCACCACATGCCTGTCAAACCTGCTGCCCCGGCAACTTAGAGGCAGACATATCCCTGCTCGCTCTTTCCCATCTCCCTAGATAAACGGCCTACGACTATGACTGAGATGACCGGACCACCCTTCCCTCAGCACCAGCCGGCTGCTCAGATCCTCCTTCAATCCTGTTAGTCCCTGGAGAAGTAAGTAGGCATGTGACACACATTTTTATTTGTTGACTGGGCAGAGACCTGCTCAAGGACACTCGCCCACGTGTCTTTTCTCCAATCATCTTGTATCCATTGTCCAATTCTGGGGACTATGAGTGGTTGGAGTCACCAAAACAGCAGGCAGGGACTAGAGGTTCACTTGCAAGGCTTTTTCCACCAGCTGTGAGGTCAACATCTGGGACCAAGGTGTACCTGCAATTTGGGTAGAGAGGTGGTCAGGAGTCAAATACAGAAAAGGTCTTGGATGCTATGCCCATTGGGCACTTATTCAAGGAGATGGAAAGACTCTGAGTGGAAAGGAAGGCCACAGGTGACCTAGGAAGCAGTCTCCACAAGCTGGCTTCCCTTCTGTTTTTTTGATGTAGATAAGGCTTTCTCAAAATAATGTAGATCTGCCACTCAGCTTTAGGGTGGGCATTTTAATTCCCATCTTTCAAATAGGCATCCCACAAGCTGAAATATAGAAGCCTCCTAGGAGCCTGCCAGATTGGAACCCATGAAGGAAGAACTAGAATGTGGTTAGAAGCAGGTGGCTTAGTGGTTGACTCTGGCAAAGTCCCTTTCTTGTTTGGGCCTTTGTGCCTCCTCCCATGTAAAATGAGGGATTGGGCTAGAACCTCTGACATTTTTTTTTCTATGCAAGCTTTCTCGGTTTGTACATGATAGGGTAGGAAGGCACAGAG
Organism: Urocitellus parryii; assembly: GCF_045843805.1. Taxonomy (NCBI): domain Eukaryota; kingdom Metazoa; phylum Chordata; class Mammalia; order Rodentia; family Sciuridae; genus Urocitellus; species Urocitellus parryii. Next base: position 166,048,974 of record NC_135535.1, on the reverse strand, counting down.
TCTAGGCTGGCCCAGTCCTCTGGTCTGGTACCTAGTTAATCACACCCACCACCCCCATCCCATAGGACATTTTGTCTCTGGAAGAGCATATGTCCCCAGCAGCCTGCTGAGAGGCCGACCTCAGGTCAACCAGTTGTTATCTAGGCCAACTGCTTGTAAATTGCTCACATTAATTGATCACCTACTGGGTACAGAGCTCAAGAGTTGAGCAGGTTTGCTGTGGTCAAGAGGAGAAGAGTACCAAACCAAAGAAGCCATTTAGGCTTCAAAGGGGAGCTAACTGGCCTCCCTTCCATCCACCGCTCTACACCCCTCCATCCAGTCATCAAACCACCTCATAATTCCCCACCATCCACTATCTGTACACCAGTGTCTGTGTAGGAACTATGGGAAGAGGGAGGAGAAAAAGAGGCAGGGCCCATTAGCGGGGTCCCCAGGTATGACAAGTACCCTCTGAGGACAGGGAAGGACCAGAAAGGCATCTTGCAGTCTCAAGCTGACAAGCTGATGGAAGTATTATTTTATGTCCAGCACTTTGGTTCTTCACCAATCCTATCACTACCTATTTATTGTCCTATACCTGCCTGGTCCCTGAAGGAATTTGGATTTGTAATCCACACTAGGGAAAAATTTCAGCATTTGACATAACAAGGCTACCTTCATCCAGAAGAAAAACAGAGTGGGGGCAGAGTGGGCTCCAGGATGGGGCTGGGTGACTCAGGGTCTCCTATGGGCTTCCCAACTGCTTGCTTGTGCAGTTGGAAAATATCACCTCTTTGAAAAGCAGTTTTCTTTTTATAAAATCTAGGGAAGATCTGCACTGTGGCTCCCTTCCCTCTATCTTTGGGAGCTCAAAGACAGTAGCAGAGTTCCAGAGATGACCCCCAATATTTCTAAGATTAAAATGGCTTTCACATTTATTTCCAATAATCTTGTAACTCCTCTTGAAAGGAACAGGCTTAACACTGTGATGTAGATGTCTTTGATGAATAATACTGAGATATGATTGGTATATGTGTTATCATTTGCCTTAAAAATTGCAAATTGTTTGATAGACAAACTCAAAAGATGGAGATCTGAGATCAAAGGTGTTCTTGGTTGTTGGGACTGGGTAGCACTTGGTCACCACTGAAAGTCATTCTGGTCCAAGCATCCATAGATGTGCTCAGCTGCCTTGCCTGAAAGGTAATGGGAGAAATCCTCCGGGAGCAGGTGGTCTGGTGGAGAGCTGACCTGCAAGATACATTTTTGGCTTACCAAACCGGAGCTGGTAAACTCACAAATATCCCCAGCGTTAGCATTAGGACCATCCCATTTTACAGAGGAGAAAACAGGCTCTCTTGCAGTCAGGCGTCACTCTGAGGTCACTCAGCTGGAAGGTGGCCGAGCTGGCACTTAAAGGCTGAGGGGAACGGCTCCAGAGCCCGACTGGAGGTGGGAGAGGTGACTCCGATCCCTGCCAGGAGGGCAGTTCCGCTGCGTGGGCTCAGTGAGGCTGAACCTTGCTGCTAGGTCCCCAGAGCTGGCGCCGGTGCTAACTACCCGGCTCCTGAGAAGGCTAAAGCCTGGGGGCTTCGGGAGGTGTCAGACCAGGGCGGGGCTCCCCCAGGCGAATCTTGGTTCTGAGGAGTAATGGGCCCCACGCTGGAGTCCTGGCGACTGGCCAAGGGACTGGGGCGGGTTGAGAATAGCGCCGAGGTGGAGGAGAGGGGCGAGAAGCGAGGCGGGCCCACAGTCGAAATAGGAGAAGGGAGAGAGGGAGGAGGGAAGGGGGCGGGGAGTCTTTCCTGGGGCAGGAACCCGGGCCCCCCTTGGCGCAGCCGGCCCGCAAAGCGATTCTGCAGATGGAAGGAATTAAGTGGGAGGGGAGGGTCCTACGGTGATAGCAAGAGAAGGGAGGTAGAAGTGTGTGTGTGGGTATGTGTGTGAGAGAGAAAGAGGGGTGAGGGACAGAGAAGAAATGATCAAACTGGACATAAGTAGAAGATACCGGAGAGGGAGAGAAGGAGACCGACGGACAGGGACAGAATAACCGAAAAACAGATCAACAGCGAGAAGAGAGACACTGAAGAGAGAGAAAGAAGGAAAAGCAAGTGAAAATGAAGTATTTGGAGAGGACTCGAAAAGAAGTGGAAGAGAGCGGACAGTAGGGATTAGGCGGGGCAGTACCGAGCGCCAGTGGTGGCCGGGCTGGGGGCGGAGGGCGTGCGAGGGGGGCCGTCCAGGGGCGGGGCCTACGCTGCGCTACATGTGTAGTTGAGCCTCCTTTCCCCATTCTCCCCACCCTGCTATCCCATATTCAATGAGACAGCCAATGGAGGAAGAGGACGGGGCGGAGTCTCTGTGGACCCCACCCTGGGAGCGGCCGCCGGAGGGGTCAGCACTGAGGCAGATAGCGGATCCCGGGCGGGGCGGGGAGGGGCGGGCGGCGAGAGGGGGCGGGCCCAAAAGTTTCCTGCCCAACTTTCGCTGCCTCCTTCCTCCGCCCGCGCGCGCCCCGGCTGCAGTCGGGGGGAGGCGGTGGCGGCGGCGGCTGCGGGCAGCGCTCGGGGCGCAGGGCATAGGACGCGAGGCGATCGCCGTCGGGGCTTGGGCGGCTGGCAGTGGGCACAGGCTCCCCGGTGCCCGCCCCTCCGCTGGGAGGGGGGCGCGAGCGGGCGGCCGGGGAGGGGCCGGCACAGCCGCGGCAAAATGAGCCTGCTGTCGGCCATCGACACGAGTGCCGCCTCGGTGTACCAGCCCGCCCAGCTGCTCAACTGGGTCTACCTGTCGCTGCAGGACACGCACCAGGCTAGTGCCTTCGATGCCTTCAGGCCAGAACCGCCCGCCGGCGCCGCGCCCCCGGAGCTGGCCTTCGGCAAGGGCCGCCCGGAGCAGCTGGGCTCGCCCCTGCACTCCAGCTATCTCAACAGCTTCTTCCAGCTGCAGCGCGGAGAGGTGGGTGCCCCCGCGCGCTCCCGCCCTCCGCCCCACTGCGCCAGACCGTTTCCTATCTGCCCGGCTCTTCCTGGCCTGGCCCCGGCCGGCTCCTCATTGCCCGACCCGGTTTGGCTCGACTTCGTTCAGCTTTGCCAAACTTGCCGCCCGAAGTCCCTGGGGCGCCGGGAGCGCGTCACCTCCCGTCAGAGTACGGCTGGGAGCAGCTCAGGCCCGGGCAGAGCCCTCCCGCCCCCTCTCCCAGCCTGGGAGCCCTGCTCGAAGCAGGCTGAGGCGGGGCAGGGGGGGTGTCTCCGGATTCTTTCCAGACAGCCGGGGTGCGGCCAGGGCGGGGAGCCCCTTCCAAGTGACTTTCCCTCGCCCAATCCTATACCCCTCCTGGCGATCGCGGACTGAAACCCAGTGCAGATTCTGCTCCGAACTCCTCTTGGAAAGGCCTAAAATCTTTTCTCCTCGACCTCCGGAGGTTGCCGACCCGAGGGGCGCCCTGGAGAACAGTGACTCGCCCAGAGGGTTTTTCCTGCTGTTCCCACACAGGGACCCTCCAGATCCATCCTTCAGCTTCTTGGCCCTCCCCCAGCCACATAGGAAGTGGTTTTTGAGGGCTTGACCCCGCAGACTGCGCTGTCCTCTGCCCTCCCAGCCTGGAAGGAAATGAAAGGGAAATCCTTAGAGGGAGTGGGGGAGGACTAGATAGGGGGAGCAGTTCCAGCTGCCCAGCGCCTTCCCCAGAAACCTGGGCCGCCTATGTCGCAAAGTCTGCCTGTTTGGTGGATTCAGTTACAAAGTCTACCGGGCAGTGCCTCTTCCCCAGCTAGATAAACACACAGATAGCCATGACCTCTTAGAACCTTTTGAGGGGTCTTCTCCAGAGCCTCCCCAGATTCCACTCCCCTCTCCTGCTGGACTTCTCATGCACTCCCCACTTACTCCAGCCTTATTTGAGAATTGCAGACAACCATCACTGGCTTTCAGTTGTCCATCTTGTGGCGGCTGTCTGCAAAGAAAGGTGCAGAGGTGTTTGGGGGCCATACATGAGGGTCACTTTCACTTTCTCTGGAGAGTCAGAGTTCTGAGAAGGTTGGGGAAGAGGGCCTGTTTATGCCAGGGAGTGCCAGGGTATATGGAGGAGGCAGAGGGTCACCCTTTCTGGTCTCATAGATGTGTTTGGCCATTATTTACCAGAGGATTCATGGACACATAAAATCCTGGCCTAAGGCCAGCACCTCCTGAATTGCTCTGTGGACCTGTGTGACTAGAACTGGCGTGGGGAGACTGAACATGGTAGAGAGAGATGAGTCTGGAAAAGCACCCTTTGGTACCAGGCATTTGTATGCCAGAGAGTAAAGCACTGTCTTTGGGGGAGGAATGGCTCTTAGCTGGGGATCTTTCTTGTAAGAGACTTTGCCACCTCTCAGGGAACTGGATTCAGGTACAGTGACTTCGGAAAACTGTGGAGTGGTTCCTCAGTGCCTGGATGTTTCCCGTTGTTGATTCTCTTACCAAACATTTTTTCAGTTCTGTGTGGGTCCATGGGCCTTTGTGGGCACAGGCTAGTGGAGGCCACAGATCAGTAGGCAGATGAGACAGTGTGTGTGAATGGTGAGGAATTTGGTGGGGAGCCATGGTAGCAGGTGATTGAGTGGCGGTACCATGATGGCAGGGGGTGAGTAGTGGTGATGGGTATGTGCCCCAAGAGTGTCTTATCCAGGGAGAAGATTGTCATTACCTGTGGATCAAGCAGGGTCCCTTCTCAGTCCCTACTATCCTCCTTCCGTTCCCACTGTATGATGGCCTTGTTCTCTACATGTGGGTCTCTGCTAAGTGGTCCTGGGAGTTTGGGGCCCTTAGGAGTCCCCTGTAGGAGTGGGATGTTGTGCCTCTTCTTGGAAATTTCTGGCCTCCAGGATCCCAGTGGTAGCTCAGTGAGAGCTGTCTGCTGTTGTTTCTGTGACTCAGTTTCCCCATGAAGAGGCCCAGCAATGCGGAAGAGCAGATAAAGGGCCAATGGTGGAATATTCTTTCATGGCTGTCTTCAGGGAGCTTCCTGACCCTCTCTGGGTCTCAGATTGCCCGTCTGTTAAAGTTAGCCTCTTGTCTCCCAGGGTAGTGTGTCTGAGACTGGAAACCTGTACAAATGAGGGAGAATGTGCCTGCAGGGGGCTGGGCTGGGGAGCCCAGAAGGGCTTCTCTTATGCTCACAGGCCAGTGGCTTCCTTGGATGGGATAGAGGGCTGTGCCTGCAGATCCGGAAGGCTCTCTTGGCTTCAGGCTCCCTTGTCCTCACCCCCCCCCTCCCTCTGCGCCTCTTAAACCCTCTCAGAGCCCCAGCTGTGCTTTGGGGACAGGCCTTTCCTGCGTACAGGGCTTAGCTGGTGACCTAATATGGCTTCAAAATAGCAACTGGCTGAGAAGGCAAGAAGAAATACCCCCCACCTCAATGCCACCATGGGGCTAGTCAGAGAAGCATCAAGTCCTGTGTGGGCTGGAGGGGACTCTATGAAGGGACCTAGGGGCCCAGAAACGTTGCCATTCTGTGCAAGGCCTGGCAGGCCTGGTGGCAGTGCCTGCGGATGTGACTTGCATGCTGACCGCTGACCACAGCCTGTCTGCGCCAGCCCCTGTGCCAAGAGCCCACCCCCTCCTGCACCACCCCCAGGCTGCTCCCACCACAATAGCAAAACACCATGAATGCAGCTGGCATGGGGGGTGAGGACATGGGGGCACAGAGGCCCATTGTACCCCTGGAACCTCAGCCATGGAAGCTGAAGATAAGCCAAGGGTTCTGAGTGGCACTCTGGCCCTGGGAACAGAAAGGGAGATGGCAGAGTTCACATGTAAGTGTAGGGGCAAGTACCAGCAGGTGACCTAAGGCAGAATAGGCACCTCATACAGTTTCTCAAAAGACCTCTGGGTCCACACACCAGGCCCCGTGAATCCTCCGTTTCAGAAACCTGATCTGTGGCAACAAGTATGTCTTTGGAGAGTGACTGGGCCTTGGCTAAACCCCTCCTTTCTCTCCAGGTGCCCTGGAAGGCAGTTCTTAGGAGTGGGGGTTGGGCTGCATGGGGGTCCTCCCTGCCAAGTTCTGTTTGGAATTTAAATTCACAGCAGTGTAGGGACTGTGGGATTCTAGTTCTGCAAAAAGTAGAGTTAAGCATTACTTTTGAGTCCCTTGGAGTCATACCCAGGTCCTGTCCTGGCTAATTCTTGTACCCCTACCACCACCACCATCATTGGGAACAATATGGCTGTCCCTCTCCGTTCAGTTTGGATTATCAGGGCAGTCTTTTTCTTTCCCTTTTCCTCCAGGGACAGAAGTAGCTGGGAAGCATAACCCTACTGTCAAGCGATCTGTACTTTGTGGGTGATGGGGGAAGGGATTTGGGATCAAATTTGTTTGGAAAACACCATGCTGTCTTTTCTTGGATTCATACAATGCCTGCTGGCACTGTCCTGAAAAATCCTACAGAATAAAACACAGTAACCATTCTTCAGCCCAGCATTTTCCATACCTATTTAACCAGAGAACATCTTTGACACAAGACACCTGCCAGTGTTCTTCTAGCATCTCCAGACGCTCCAAGGAGCCAGACAGCTCCTTCCTCATTGCATAGATCCAAACTAGGAAGCTCTTCCTGGAGCATAAGTTTGGGAGCCCTCCTAGGTTCTAGCATCATCTTCTTGAGCGTCATAGGTCCCTTCCTCTTTGCCTCTGTGGTCCCTCTGTTGGAAATTTGGGAATGGCAGCAAGGAAGTAATGAGGCACCCCAGGACCTTTAACGATTCTGCAGACACAGCTGAGAGACCTTAGAGGAGCAACTATACTGACCTGCTTTAGAAGGTCCTACCTTTGACACTTTCCCCGAGAGTTTAAATGTGTCACCAGTGCCTGCAATGGATGGAGATGAGCCAAAGGGCCACCAGTGTGGATATGTGAAATGAAGCCCCACTTCTGCCTAAGGTGGAAGTTTGCCTGGCAGGGGCTGAGAGTGGTCTCCAGGGACTAAGATTGATTCCCAGCAGCCTTTGTGGTCTCTATGGGATAGGTGGGAAGGGAGTCAGTCCCAGGGCTGGGGAGGAATGGCCATCGTAGCCCAGCCAGGAGCTGGGAAGCTGATCAGTGACTCAGACAAGGAGGCCCGCAGTTGGGAGTCTGCTGGCCAAAGCAGTCTGACCCTCCTTCCACCAGATTTATTTGACTGGGCGAGCACAGGCTAAGAAGGGGGCCACCCCTCATAGGTCTTCTGAGTCAGGTGGGAGGGAGGAAAGCAGGCAGCATTAGTAATTTGTAATCAGCCAGGTGCTGTCGGTGGTCTGTACTCAGGTGGCACTTTAATCTGGGCATCTCTTTCCTCATAACTCCCATTTTATAGAAGGCAAAATTGAGGCCTGGCAAATCACCCAGCAAGCCAGTGGCAGAGCCAGACCCAAACCTCTTCTGGGTTCCATTCAGGACTTGTGTCTGTGGCTCAGCCTGCAGCCGGTCCCCCAGTTGGCTCTCATCCAGATCATTCTCTACCCTTCCCCTGCAGGGCAGGCAGTAACCAGGGTCTCTTGTCAAGCTGTGGTGCCTTTGACATTTTGTCCTGAATCCTTGAGGTTTGAGGAGTGGTGGGCATAGTTGTGGGTGCTGGGTTTCTTCCCATGTCCTTTTTCCTGGCTTAGGAAAAGCAGAGGAGATGGACACAGGGAACCTCTAGTACTTTTGTGCCTGTACCGCAGCCTGTGCATGGCAGGCTTGTGGTCCAGATGGGGAAACTAAGGCATAAAACTAACAAAAATGATGCATCCAGAAAGTCAGCAGCTGACCCAGGGCTCCAGCCTAGGACCAGGACACCTGCTGTGCCCTATGTGTGTAGATGAAGCACACTCAGTTCTCCTCTGGCCAGCCTGGTCATCCCCAACCCTTGTCCAGTGGACAGATCCAATATATTTCTTCCTTTTAAAATATTTTTTTAGTTGTCAATGGACATTTATTTTATTTATTTATATGTGGTGCTGAGAATCAAACCCAGGGTCTCACACTTGCTAGGCAAATACTCTACCACTGAGCCCCAGCCCCAGCTCTCCAATATACTTCTTATGGCACAAGTGGTTGTCCTTCTTCCAAGAGGCTTTGCCTGGCTGCCGTGGGGAGCAGCCCTCCCTCCAGTTGCTATGGTCTGGGGACAGGTGAGTTGTAGATATTTCTTCTAACACAGCATGTCTTAACAGCTGGTCTTGTGGTGCAGTAGGCAACAGGTGTATCTATCTCAATAGCTAGATTGTCAGCACTCTGAGATCGGGAATCTTGTCTTTTTCCACTTAGCAGTTCTAGTATCTGATGCTCAGTGAGTACCGGTACTATGGATGGGTGGGTGGGTGAAGAGAGGACTTGAAGCCTCTCCCCTCCTCCATGTTCAGTCTTGACTATGTGAATGCTCTCCTTAATCTCTTAGCTTCTTATTTCATTTCAAGTAGGAAATGTTTATTGAATAGTTTGATTAATTGGAATGAGCTGACTTGGGAGATCGTGAAGTCCTGCCCCAGAGGTGTCCCAGCAGAGGCACAGATGACTGATAGTCCTGACCTTGTTTGGGATGGACTTCTTTGAGAATCTGAAGACAGCTGAAGTCCTTGTTGTCAGCACAGGGCACAGAGCACCAGCATATGTGCATGCGTGTTCATGCGGATTCATGAGTGATTTCAGATGGAGCGGGTCATGGACACCCTCATGGGATCATGGATCCCAGTTCCAGGGCCCCTGCTATAGAGACTGCAGACCTCAATGATACCTGGGACTGGATAAATATTGGGACCCTTTCCAGTCCTGGGATTCTTATTCATGCTTTGTGCTTTCATTTGACAAATATGAATAGAAATGAGAGGCACCTGGTCCCCAGGGCAGAGGTCAGAAGAGTCGTGAAACACAAGTACCTGTCAGGTGCATGGTGACCCTGATGGGGGCCGGGGGAACCAAGGCAGGGAAGAGAGCGTCCCCTGAGTCCTTTCTGCTTTGTCCCGCTGCTGCTGTCTGCTCCCCTGTTCCTGGTCCTGTCCCCATTTCTCTCTGCCCACTTCTCTCTTCAGAAAGAGCTTGTCCGTGTTGATTAGGTCAGAATCTTCTCATGGGCACTGGCGGTGCCCAGGGAGCCGTGCTTACATGTGCTGGGTGAGTGGGCCTCCAGGAGGTGACAGTGGCCAGCCCTGCCCCCTCCTGACCCTCAGGTCAGCTTTAGATCTCGGAAACTGAAGGTCTGGGGCTGGGGCTGAGTGTGGCCTCTTTTCAAAGGCTGGGAAACCCTCATTCAGGCTGTGGTTTTCCTTTGGGCCCAGGGCTGTCTCCGGTCCCTGAGGCCAGCCATGGCCACCTGTGGGTGTGTCCTGTGCACTTGCTTGACTCCAGACGGGCCCTAGGGATAGAAGAAATGCAGGTCCCCTAGGGAGAAGGGGTGAGTCATTTGTGAAATGAATGATGTCTTGTCTGAAGCAGGAGCATGGGTGTGTGCCGCCACGGTGAGGGGCGTGGGGTGGTTCGGGGGAGTAAGAGAGCAGTGGTCTGCTGTCAGAGGAGCCTCCTGTGAGGGGGGCAACTCAGCTTTGCTTCTGCCCGGCTCTTCGGCACTGTCCTGCCCACATCCAGGCCCTGGGCACTGCAGGGCTCTCCCTCGCCTTCCTGCATGCTGCTCCCCAGCTCTGCCTGCTGTCCCCGCTGTCCCTGCCTGTCTCTTGTCCCATCTCTGTGCAGCTCTTTTCCCTCTGGGCTGCTCTCAGAGTCCTGCTCCCACCTCTGTCAGCTCCTGCCTGCCCTCGCCTTCCACGGTGCCCTCCCTCTGTCCCTGGGGCACAACCCCAGCTTGGCAGGCACGCTCTGGTGAGGCCTGGAGTCAGCCCTGGAAATCTCTGCCTCTGCGCTCCATATTCCACAGTGCAGCCACCATCTCTGGGGTCCAAAACTCTCAGGCAGCCCAGAAAAGCTGGTGTCTCATCTTGCCAGGGCCAAGGGGCTTAGCATATGATGTCACACCTGGCATTTTCCTCTGGCTCCCCTTCCTGTAGGGAAAGCCAAGCCTCGGAGGCTGCGTGGAAGCTGAAATATCATAGGCCAACACCTATTGGCTGTGTTACCTTGGGCAAGTTACTCAGCCTTTCTGAGTCTCAGTTTCCAGCTCTGTACAATAAAACCAACCTTGCTCACCTAAATGTGTTTTTGCCAGGCAAAGGGAAATGAAGGAAAAGATCTAGTTACGTACTCACACTCTGTACAGTTAGAACAAACTGTAGCATCATCCCATCCGATCTTACCCATCAGTCAAGTGAGAGCCTTGGAGAAGTCCCAATAACAGGCAGGAGTGTGATATTCAGTCCCCCATATATGATGTAAGGTCCCCAGGCTTTCTGCTGCTAGCTGATGGGGTCACTGACCCAGGGAGGAAGGAGATGTGGCCTCTTTTCAGAGGCTGGCAACATCCTGGAAGCTTCCACCCAGCATGTGGGGCTGATCATGTGGGGCTGATGTCCAGCAGTGCCCAGAGCAGCCCAACCAGTTCACGAAAACTCTGAGGCCCAGCCTAAAGCCTTCAAGGTGTGACCTCACCAGGCCAGTGGGGCTCTCAGGCCCTTCCCCACCTTGGACTCTGCTGCACCCAGGACAGTAACAGGTGTAAGAAGCAGCAAAACTCATCTGCTCCCTGGGGTGCAGAAGACACAGAATCTTGCCTTCGGGGACATCCAGCTTTGTGGGACAGGAGGAGACAGGAGATCAGAGCCTTGGAGTCAATTGCAGGCAGAGTCAGGACAGAGTTGAAGGCCTAGGGAGGTCCCTAGAGGAGAACAGCAGCACACGGGCAGCAGGGCCTCCTTTGCACCCTGTTCCTGGAACCTGAGGCCTGAATCAAGGGGAGGGGTGGGTCCAGGCTGATGGGAGCCAGACCTGGAGCTAAGTCCCAGGGGGGCTTGAGTGGAAGGGCTTTGTGGGAAGCGGCAGCGTGTGCAGAGCCACAGGGAGAAAAGCAGAGTTGTCCTGTGGGGACCCTGACAGGGCCAGTTGGCCGTTGCAGAGGTGGGATCGACTGATAGAGGCTTCTGTGCCCGCTTTGTCGACCACCTGCAGATGGCAGGATGGGTGCCATCAGCATGTTGCACTCTGGGGCATCCCTCAGGACCTGCTGTTTGTACCCAAAGATCTCAGGACCGTAGGGACAGTCCAATGTGCCCTCCTTCCTGCTGCTCCATTTTATGTTTTGCAGATGGGAAACCCAAGAGGCCAGGCCCTGACCTCTGCTCTGTCCAGTCCCTGCAGGCCGGGAAACAGCCAGGACTTGCCTTTCACCTCCATGGCCTGAGCTCAAGCGGGGCTTTGGAGAGGAAACCACCCGCTGCCCCGCCCGCCCTGCACTGGCTGGGCAGGCGGCCCTCCCTGCCCTGTATGGCTGGGTCTGCCTCCCTCTGCTGCCTCTCTGGGCCTCAGTTTCTCCATCTGTAACATGGGAATGAAGTCAGGTCAGCTGAGCACTCTATCCTTTCAGCTTATAGGTGGTGTTTGTCTTGAATTGGGCTAGGGACAGAGAGCTGCACAGTCCTTGGGGATAGACTAGAGGACACTGGAGGTCGGGGAGCCGAGAGGACCTCCCTTCTCTGCCTGTGGAGCAGTCTCTGAGTAGGGGTGAAGCTGTGACCCTATGGTGGGGTGGGTGGGGCGTTGAGCTGCCAGGCAGGGCAGACTGCTCCGAGGCCTCTGGCTGCCCAGGATGCCCGAGGGGCCACTGTGAGCAGGGGAGCATGGCCACAAGGTGGGGACAGGACTTTTTTCCAGGGTGTAATTAGTGCACTTTTGGACATCCACCGAACTTCCCCTTCCTCTTGACAGTTCCCTGTCCAAACAGATCTGATTCCTGTGGACTTGCTTAAATCTTCTCCAGAAAAAAAAAAAAAAAAGAAAAGAAAAAGAAAAAGAAAGAAAAAGGAGAATAAGAGGGTTGTTATTTGTGAAATTGCACTTCCCAGCCATGAGGGTGAGTCACACCATTTGGAGCCTCAAGTTTCTTGTTTGGATGAACTTTTCTCTAAGGGGCTGGGACCATGCTGGGCTCCATCTGGCTGATTGGGGGTGGGGGTGGGGGTCTGCAGAGAGCCTTGGAGGGAAGATAAGGAGAGGCCTGAAGGTGGAGAAGTCCAGGCTCCAGAGGGCTGGACCTGGCTGCTGGCACCAGAATAGCTTGGGGAGCTGGGGGGAAATGCAGATTTAGGCTGGGGGAGGGGAGAGCAGGGAGTTAAAGTCTGCCGGGTGCAGAGTTTCAGTTTGGGAAGATGGAAATGTTCTGGAGGTGGACGGTGGCCACGGTTGCACAACAGTGTAAAGGCTCTTCATGCGACTGAGCTGTGCACTTTAAAATGGTGACTTTGGTCATGTGTATCTTGCCACACAGGGAAACATGCAGATTCTGGGCCCTCCCATGCCAAGTGGCTGCTTTGGTGGGTCTGACATGGGGTCCAGAGAACTGTTTGTGTTACAGGTTTCCCAGGCTCTCCAATACAAGTTTGAACTCACTCATTTAATCTGTATAATGGGGACAGTGACTCACAGGGTGTTGGTGAGACCAGTTATCTGAATGTGTGTGGTGTTTCCAGTGCTAGAGTGGTAAGCGTTTGGCATGTCACCACGATGGAGTCTGAAATCCATCTGAGCCCTCCCTGCACTCTGCAAGGGGATCTCCTACTGGGCTTCTACAGAGAGGGGGCCCTCTGCCCCTGGGGTGGATCACTCCATTTTAGGCTCATCTGAAACAGGAAGAGGCACTCCGGAAAATGCTGGCTGGTGTGGCATTGTCTGCTGTCCTGGCTGTCCTGATGGACCAGGCAGTGGTAGAGCAGAGTTGGGGTGTCAGGACCCATTGAGTTCTGTTTTCCAGTCACTTTAGGATGGTTATGTGAGGGCCAGGGCTGCTCCAGGTATGGCGTCTGTGTCTTTCCTTCTATGTGCCAGGATCTGATGCAAAACTTTATAAAAGGGACAGAGGTTCAGAGAGGGCAAGAGTTGTCCCACAGTCACACAGCATAGTGTCCTGAGAGACCAAGATCAATAGTGGCACCCAGTTGATGGGGGTTTTGTCTTCTAAGAGGGGAGAAACAGACCTCTAAAGATGGACACTGTAGGGAGTGAGATGAATGGGTGAGGAGCTGTACTGGGGATGGGGGACAGAGGAGGGTGTGGCCCTCAGCACAACTCTCAACTTTCCTCCTTCCCCCTCCTACACTGAGGGGGGCACAAAAAGGACTGTCCCCACCCTGGGCTGCTATGTGTCCTATCTTTGTCACGGAGCTCTAGGTTCTTCCTTCCAGGGTCCCTGCTTCCCCATCAGCTTGAAGACTCCCAAGGACAAGTCCTCTCCCCCCCATCAGATCCAAGGCTCCCCAGGATCACAGCTTACCCTTGCAAGTTCCTGGGCACCTGTGTTGGAGCCAAGGGGTGCCTAGCCCCATGCCCAGGTTGGTCTTCGGGCCACCTGTAGAATCTCCCTCTTTCTAGCCTTGGCCATTCTGTAGGCAAGGGGACCCATGGCCGATCCATGCCAGCCTCACCGCAGGGCCCCACCTTCTCTAAATTCCGGTGTGCCAGGCCGCCCGGAGCCTGGGACTCCTATAAATAGAGGCTGTATACACCAGGAGGGGCCTGGCCGCCTCTGCTTTGAAGCTCAGTGGCAGGTCTGGTTCCTGTCTTCTGGGGGTGGGAGAGGTGGGCCGCTTCCCTCCTGGGGCTCTCTGAGAGGTGGCCTGAGCCCCGCCGAGCTCCCAGACACAGACTAAAGGCTTCTGGCCACAGGAGGCCAAGTGGGGCTCAGACCCCTGTAAAATGGAATCGGCGCTGTCGGCTGCCATGCCTCTTCCTTATAAGATGGGGAAACTGAGTCAGCATGACTCAGCCAAATTTCCTCTGCCAGCCAGTGGCAGAACCCCCAAATCTAACAGGTTGCTTTCTACACCACCTTCCTACCTTGTGGCGGTGCGTAAGGGAGAATTAATTGTAATAATGATAATCATAGTCACTGTGGTCATCCCTGTGGACTGAGTGGTTCCTAAGTGCCTGACCTCATGTTAGCCTTGTAGAAACCCTGGGAAATTGCTGTCATTGGTTGGGCCCCTTGTGTAGCAGAGCTACCGTCGCCCCACGGGGGATCACTGGCTCGTCTTAGGACACACAATTCGGGATCTGGACTCAGGGGCCAGAGCCCTGGGGCAGCTGAAGGCTCTGCATAAGCTCGTGTGTGTGTGTGTGTGTGTGTGTGTGTGTGTGTGTGTGTGTGTGTGTGTGCTGGGCCATGAAACCTCCTCCCGGCTGCCCCCGCGACCCACGCCTCTGTCCCTCGCAGGCCCTGAGCAGTAGCGCCTACAAGAGCGCCTCGCCCTACGGCTCCCTCAACAACATCGCCGACGGCCTCAGCTCCCTCACTGAGCACTTCTCGGACCTGACCCTCACCTCCGAGGCCCGCAAGCCCAGCAAGCGGCCCCCGCCTAACTACTTGTGCCACTTGTGCTTCAACAAAGGACACTACATCAAGGACTGCCCCCAGGTAAGGCAGCCCTGACTCGGGGAGGGCTCGCAGGCTCCCTTGCTGACCTGGGGCAACGCTGGCCTGTGGGCAGGCACAGCGGCCTCCCCAGGAGCCCTCCCCTCAGAGAGTGGCCCCCTGGCCCTCTGGTCACCACCATTTTGTCCCCCCTGCTCTTGCTGAGACAAGGCTGCTGGTGTGGATGCAACAGAGGCCCAGCTTGGGCCTAACTAGCTGGGTGGAAATGAGTGGGGGATCCTGGACCCCAACGGGGCCCCCAAATGAGGTTTTGTGCCTTTTTGTCTCCACCAGCTCCTGCAGGGTGGGTCCCCTTACGGTGGGGCAGGACGGGGCCAATGGCCTCCTCATAGCTCTCTGGAGGCCCCATCTGCTCACACTCACTCAGAAGGAATGTGGGCTCCCGGCCAGGAAGCCAGATGTGCGCCCCCTCCTCGGACCCCACCTCTGCCTCCTCAGCCTGCAGAGATGAGGGAAGGGGGTCCTACCCCACTCTCCATTCCCCAGACAGGTCCGGGAAGGCTCAGGCACCAAGGGATTGGGCATCTCTCTTGGGGTACATGGGGGCCAGGACATGGAGGGTGCTGGGGAGTGTCCCCCCTTACCCAGTGCTTCGCCAAAGATGAAGTGGGACCTCTGGGGCAGATCCCAAACTCTTCCATAGACGTGGCTCTGGGATCCTGGGGGAAGCAGTCAGCAGCTGTCTTTTAAAATACGGTATGAGATTATTGCTGATTTTTCCCCCTGTTTTTTTCGTATTTTCCAATTATTTTATAATGCGATGCTAGTTAGATTTGATAAATGTAGTAGAAATGGAGTCCTGGAGACTCCGAAGGTCCACATAGTATTACCTTCCAGATTTGGGGAGTCAACTGTGGCCGTGTAGGACTGGGTCCAGAGCCACAGGAGGCTGATCTGTGCTTGTTGCTGTCACACACACCAAGCTCTTCTCAGGAACAGCCATCCCAGGCTTCGGGTCCTGGCTTCTCAGAGTGCAGCCCACGGACCACAGCACCAGTATTTCCTGGGGCTTGCTAAAACCCGTGAGTCCCTGACCCACCCAGACCTCACTGGGTAAGATCCCCAGATGATGTGTTCCCCTGACCTGGACACCTCACAGTGGGAGCTGGCCCACAGGGCCAACCTCAAGACCTGGTACCCCGCCTCTGGGCCCTGTCTCTGAACAGATGCAGTAAGCAAGAGGCCCTTGGCATGAGTAGCTCCCTGCAGAGATTGACCCCCACTGTCAGGGTTCTCTAGGTAGATGGGGGACAAAGGGGCAGGTAAGGAACTCATGCACTGTGATCTCTGAGCTACTCAGTGGAGTAGCTGGATTTTCACCTGGGCAAGCCAGTGTCTTTTAAAAGCTGGGGCAGAGGGTCCCTCCCTTCCCAGCCCAGTGCTAACGCTGGTTCTTCCTGTATCTGGATCATTATCTCTTAATTCAGTGTCAGAAGTAGGAGTAGTGGTCCCATTCCACAGCTGAGTCTCCAAGAGATGAAGCATTGTAGAAGGGGTAGGACAGGTATGAGGACTCTGCTCATGGGGCCTCTGTGCCCTGCCTCCCTGAACACTCATGCCACTCCAAGCTGAGTCTCCCTGTCTGTGGAGCCTCAGTCTCTTTCTTGAGCTGGCTGAGACCTTTTCCTGACCCATCCCAAACCTGATTCTGCCCGGGACCCTGAAGGCCCAGGGATCCCCTACCCATTTCACAAGGGGTAGAATGACAGAGGTTCACAGTCTTCCTCTCGTCCCCTGTCCAATGGGACTAGTGGGAACACTCTCCCACACAAGTGCTTGAGGATGCAAGGAAATGCCTAGCATGGTGCCCTGTATACAGGAAGCACTAAATAAATGCTGGCTAGAATAATTTATTTCTCCTTTGGGTTACCTTGAAAAGTGTACCTATCTTGCAAGGTACTAGGTAGTTTGGCAAGGCTGGGTTTAATTGGACTCTGTCCACGCCACCTCACCTGACCACAAGCTACAGGGTTGGCATTGGGCTAGATTCGTCCCTGAACCCCCTGCTGTCTGACACCCACCCAAGACACTTCACCAGCAGGTGCTCAGCACAAGTGCTCCTGAAGGAAGGGAATGGGTTTACAAGTCTTTTATAAGCCATGGAAGGAAGCCTGTGTTTCAAATGAATGATTGTATGAGTTTGACATAAATAATATGAAAAAGATTCTAGAATGTTCTTTTTTCGGTAACAGCCTTAATGAGACAGAATCCATTCACCATATAATTTACCCATTTGAGATGCATAGTTCAGTGATTTTTAATGCACTCAGGGTTGTGTAAACCATGACCATCAGTCTCAGAATCTGTTTTTCAACTCAGAAAAAGAGCTTCATACTCGTGAGGAATCCTCTCCTGATGGTCCATCCCCACCGCATCGGCTCACCTCCTTTCTCTCCCTCTAGAGAAATGGAGTGGTATAATAACGTGCATCTGGTGACTGGCCTTCTTCACTGAGCATGACATTCTCCAGGTTCATCCTTGTCACGTGTGCCCGTTTCTGTGATTTGGGAAGTGTTCTATCATGTTCTAGTCTCTGGATGAGACTGAAGAGAGTGATCATTAATTCTCCTTTCGAGGTCTGGCAGAATTCACCTCTGAAGCCATCTGGGCCTGGGCTTTCCTTTTGTGGGGAGATCTTTGATGACTAGTTCCATCTCTTGTTCTGGATCTGTTCTGATTGTGTATTCCTTCTTGATTCAGTTACTACAGTTTGTGTTTTTCTAGGATTTTGTCTGTTTCATCTAACTTATCTAATTTATTGGCTTACCATTGTTCCTGGTGTTCTCTTATAATCCTTTTTATTTCTGTAAGGTCAATAATAATGTCGCCCGCTTCCATTTCTGATTCTTGTAATTTGAGTTTTCTCTCTTTTCTTGGACTGATCTAACTAACTAAAGGTTTGCCAATTTTGTTGAACTTTTCCAAGAACCAACTTTTGATTTAGTTGATTTTCTCTGTTGTTTTTCTGTTCTCTGTTTCATTGCTTTCCACCCTAATCTTTTTGTTTTTTAATTTTTTTAAATTTTCATTTGTTACGTATGACAGCAGAATGCATTACAATTCATATTACCCATATAGAGCACAATTTTTCATATCTTTTGGTTATACACAAAGTGGAGTCACACATTCATGTCTTCACACATGTACTTGGGGTAATGATGTCCATCTCATTCCACCGTCTTTTCCTACCCCCGTGCCCCCTCCCCCTTTCCCTATCTATCTAAAGTTCATTCCTCCCATGACCCACCACCCCCTGCAACCCATTATGAATCAGTATCCTTAAATCAGAGAAGACATTCAGCATTTTTTTTTTTTTTTGCAGGGGGGACTGGCTAACTTCACTTAGCATTATATTCTCCCACTCCATCCATTTCCCTGCAAATGTCATGATTTTATTCTCTTTTAATGCTGAATTCCACCTTCACCTTTTAAAACATTGTGGTAAAATACACATAACATAAAATATATCATCCTAACCCATTTTTAAGTGTATTAAATACATTCACAGTGTTGTGCAAACATCACGACTGTCATTCACAGAACTTTTTTTTTTAATCTTGTAAAACTGACTCTGAGCCCCTTAATCAACCCCCCTTTCCCCCTCTCCACCCCTGGTGATCACTATTTCACTTTCTGTCTCTGAGTTTGACTTCTCTAGATGCCTCATAGAAGTGGAATCATACCATATTTGTCTTCAGGGCTCATTTCACTTAGCATAATGTCCCCGTGGTGTATCCACATCTTAGCAGGTGTCAGAATTTCCTTTATTTTATTTTTTGTTTTAGTTGTAGTTGGACACAATACCTTTATTGAATTTCCTTTATTTTTAAGGCTGAATAATATTTCATTGGATGGATATACCACGTTTGTCTGTCACCCATTCATCAATGGGGATGCTTCTACTTTGGGGCTATTGTGAATATGGGTTTGCAAATACCTCTTCAAGTTCTTGCTTGATTCTCCACTCTGACCTTTATAATTTCCTCCCATGATCTTGCTTTGGGTTTAGTTTGTTTTTTTTTTCTTTTTTCTTGAGGTAGAAGATTAGGTTACTGATCTTGTAACCTTCCCTTTTCAGTTAAGATGTTTGCAGCCAGGAATTTCCCACAAAACTGCATCCCATAAGTTTTAGTCTGTTGTGTCTTTATTTTCGTTTATCACAGAGTATCTTCTTCTTCTTCATGTGTTTCCTCTTGACCCACTGGTTGTTGAGGAGTGGGTTGTTTACTACCCACTTATTTGTGAATTTTCCAAATATCTTTTAATGATTTCTAACTTTATTCCATTGTGGTAAGAGAAAGTTTGAATTATTCATCCCTTCTAAACTGATCGTGGTTTGCTTCAGAGCACGTGGGCTGTCCTGGAGGCTGTTCTATGTGCACTTGGGAAGAATGCATTTTGTTGCTGGGTGGAGTGTTCTGAGGATGTCTGTAGAGACTGGGTGGCTTAGAGTGATGCATCTGTCTCCTTTTGCCTTGTTGATATTCTGCCCCATTCTGAACATTATTTTCAGTGGGAATATTGAAGTCTTCAGCTATTATTTTTGAAGTATCTGCTTTTCTTTAATGCTCCTTTTTTTTTTTTTTTGCTTCATGTATATTTGGTGCTTTGTTCTTAGGTGCATGTATGTTTCTAATTGTTTTGTCTCCTGATATATTGATCCTTTATCATTCTAAAATATCCTTTTTTTATCTCCAGTAATATTTTTTTGTGTTAAAGTTTACTTTTTCTGATAGCAAATTCCCAGTTTTCAATGTTGCTACTGGCTTTTCCTATTCTTTTGCTTCTAATTTGTAGCTGTGTTTGAATCTAAAGTGTGTTTCCTGGGGACACCATATAGCAATTGCTTTTTGTTATCCAGTTGTTACTGGCAGGCAAGCCGGGAAACTGCCTGCATTCCAGCTGGCTGGATTCAGCTCCCCCAACCCACGTCCCTAGCTACAAAATAAGCAAAAGATGCAAAAAGGAAAAATGATTTTTTTTAAAGAGAGAGACAGAGAGAGAGAGAGAGAGAGAGAGAGAGAGAAATTTTTAATATTTATTTTTTTAGTTCTCGGCGGACACAACATCTTTGTTGGTATGTGGTGCTGAGGATCGAACCCGGGCTGCACGCATGCCAGGCGAGTGCGCTACCGCTTGAGCCACATCCCCAGCCCCAGGAAAAATGAATTTAATGCAGTTGATCAAACTGGATAGAAACAGTTAGATTGTTTTTCTTGTCTTATAGAAGTAGTTATCATTTGTAGAAACAAAACCCAGGAGATACACATATGTAGACTTAGCTAGGCTGTGCTAGCCAGAGAGCTCACAGGACTGCAGTGTCCTTGGTGCCCACCTGGGTCAGGTAGTTTTCTATTTCCATTCTCAGCATGAGGAAGTTCAGGAGCTAAAACAATACAGAACTTCTAACTTTAAAGGGGCTCTGTTTCACAATCTGAGGATCCCTGCCTTTTGATTGGATTCTTTAATCCATTCATATTTAATGCTATGATGGAGGCAGTTGGATTTCTGCCTGGCATTTTACTTTTTATTTCCTAAGTCACTCATGTTTTTGTTTCTCTATTTCTCTCTTATTGCTTTCTTTGGCACTAATTTTCTAATGTAATATTTTAATTTCTTTAATTTTTCATGATAGTTTTAGTCATTTTTTCTAGGTCACTGTAGGGCTTATCTTATCATCTTAACTTACAAGAGTGACATATAGACATATAATTCCTACGTAGCTCTGCTCTCCAGTGTCTTTGGACTTTTCAGCCATCTCACTATGCTGAGTCTGTGTGTAGACATCTCTGTTTACCCTATTTAGATTTTATCGAGCTGCTTGGATGTGTTGATTAAAGTTTTTTTCTTTTTTAAAATTAGATTTGGAAAAATTTCAGCTATTATTTCTTTAAATTTTCTTTCTGCTCCATCAGATCTTCTCTTCTGTGGAATGATTTTTAAATGATTCAAAAGTTTTTAGAATCCTCAGTCATCCAACTGGGCTGGACTTCACCTCCCCCTAGTCAGTCCTGAGTCTGCCCATGAGCCCAGGGATCTGAGGGAGGCAGCAGAGAAGGTGAAGCCCAAGCCCTGGCTGCAGCGGCCACTCCACACTAGTGGAGTCCAGGAGCCGGGACTTGTGGCCTATGAGTTGATTCTTTTCCAACCTTAAGATTAGGGTAAAGGTGTTCAGTACTCCACTCATCTGATGAATAGGCCTCACCCGTTCCTAAGGCCAGTGTGATGGGGACTGGGCACATCAGGAAGACAGGGAGCCCCTAAAGCAGAGGTGGAAGGTGCTGGAGACCAATTCTAAATGTGGCTGAAGGGAATTCTCTCCTCATGGGAGGAGAGACCAGCGTTCCATCTCTAGCTAATGTCAGCACTGACCCAAGGAGTCTCAGGAGACAAGAGTGTCCACCACGTGGTGCTTAAAAACACAAGCTCTGCCTTCCCCACAAGGTGTGCCAGCCACTTGCCTAGAGATGATAGTAAAAGCTTCTGAACGAGTTCATCACCGAGTTTAGCATGTTATATGCATTAACTCTGTCAGTTCCCTCAAAAACCCTCTCAGGTACATGCTAGAGATCCCCAAATGCCACTGGGTAAAACTGAGGCCCAGAGACGTGACTTGCCCAAGGTCACACAGCAGGTGAGTCTCAAGGCTGAGGCTGGGACTCAGCTCCTGCTGATCCCAAAGCCCAATCTTTGCCACTTATACCCTGCAGTCACCCTTTGCGTTCAGACTTCCATCTCCACTGTCATTCCCAGAAAGTTTGGGGTTCTTCAAAAATGAGCTGCTGGGAATAAAGAGGGTCGAGGACCCTGCAGACAGAAGCCAGACCTGCCTGGTCTCACCCAGTCTGTGTGCCCCATAATGGGCCAGCATCAGGGCGCCTTCTGCCCTCTTGGAGTCAGGGAGGTCAGGTGTGGCTCGGGTGGCAGCAGACATGCCTCGACGGCAGGGGGGCACGGTTGGCATCCGCTGGCTGCCTGCAGGGTCACCTGGGTGGCTTGCCTTGGCTTCTGCACACTGATGGGGCAGGACCACAAGGACCTAAGTTGCAGTGTCCTTCTTTGAGCCCACTGCACTTGCCTATGTGGTATGACTTTGCAGCGGGGGCTTTGAATTGCAGCCCTTCCTGGGCATCTGCTGGATGCCAAACCTTTGCTGGATGAGGCCTGACCTCGTCCTCAGGGAGACACACAGAGCAGCGCTGGCCATTCTGGGTGACCAGGGCTGCCACGGAGGTTTGCCGAGTGAGAATCCAGCTCTGCCTAGGCTTCGGGGAGGCCTCGGAGAGGAGGAGGCGGGGCCTGGGGTGGGGCAGGCTTCCAGGCCAGGCTGTCAATAACTGGAATATGCTTTCTGGGCAGCGCCAGCCGTTGGCTAGGGCTGGCACTCCCGAGGGGGGAGCGGAAGGTGTGGTTGGAGCAGGTGGTGAAGGGCCTGCGTGCCAGGCTGCACAAACTTGGACTGAACCTGGAGGGCAGGGAGAAGCCATCCAAGGGTTTTCGGTGACAGGCTGGGATTAGCATTTTGAAGGATCGTGATAGTGGCCGTGGGAGGCCGGGCTGCTGGGGAAACCAGCCATGAGCAGGGATAGGAGATGGTCAGACCAGGTCCAAGACAGGGAGCGCAGAGGTTGCAGGGTGGTATTTGTGGACACCCCAGTAAACAAAAGAGGACAGGTCCCCACTCTGAGCTGGCGTTCTGTTGTTGAAGAAGGACCATAAAGTGCAAATCCAGAAAAATCAAGGGAATATCCAACGTAATGGAGACTGTGAAAATGTTCCTGGGTAGGCCCTGCCGGGGTGGTTTCTCCATGAGGAACAGGAGGGACAAGTGCCCAAGCCCCTGATACTTTTGGGGTTCCACAGAAATGTTTCCATTTGTATTTAAGGCCAGAATAGAAAGTTACTATAACAATGATGAATTTATAATGATGAATCCACCTTGGATATTTATCTTTATACTTACCCAATCAGGAACTCTATTATATGGAGGAAGGGGCCCACAAGGCAAAAGTACCTACGGATGCAAGTTCAGAGTGCAGTCCTGAAAAGAATCTGGGGGCTGCTTTCTATTGGATGGCTGTGGTGGGCCCCTCTGATGATATGACATGAAACTCAAAATGCTACCTTTTCTCTAAAACTCAGAATCCACATGTCATTAGTAAGGACCCTGATGCCGGTGTGGGAGGTATCTTGTTGTTCTCAAAGGAAACAATCTCAAATTTATAAACCAAAGATCAGAGTTCAGGTTCTAGCTCTGCATATTACTGTTCTGTGCAACCTTGAGCAAGTCACTTCACCTCCCAGGCCACCTTTCCTCATCTCCAATTTGGAGTTGATGACTCACTCAGCACCTGTGTGGGAATAGAGCCTAGGGCAGGGTGGGGGAAGTACACACAGGATCCCTCTACTCTTTCTAGCCACCTCCAGCCTGGCCCCCACCCTTCAAGTACTGAGCTGGGAGCAGAAATTCTCCAAGCCCTCAGCCTCCATCAGGCCCAAGGCATTTGGGGGGAGTAGTGGTTACTCCTTTGAGGGAGGCCTGAGGAGTGTTGTCACCTGCGCCTCCTGTGTCCGGCTAAGAGACGGGCACCATGAGAGGTCTGGGAAGGGCCCGAGCCCCGGGGAGCTGCCATTCCTGAGTCAGCCTGCCCAGGGCTGCTAATGAAATCCAGATGTCCAAGAGAACACAATCATCACCCCCACCCATCTGGCAGCTCGGGTTTCTTGGAGATTGCAAAAGAAAAAGAAAAATAGAGCAGGGAGAGAACTGAGTCCCCGAGCAGCTGAAACCTTAGAGGCGGGTGTGAGGGATGTAAAGAGTCTCAGGGTCCTGCTGGGGGAGGGGCGGAGAGGAAGCTGGCCAGGCCTCCTCCCCAGCCTGGTGGGTCTCAGCAGCCCTCCTCAGGAAGGCCCGACCCTGAGGGCTTGGGGTGTCCAGAGACAGCAAGCAGGGACGGCCAACCACGTCTGACCCTTGCCTGGACCCTGCCCGAATGGCAGCTCTGGCTAATCTCTGGGTTCAGAGGGGCTGCAGCCCAGGCAGGGGCAGGCAGAGAGGGACTGAGGGTATGTGGGCGTTTTCCTGCAGAACTTGGACCCAGGGCTAGAAGCTCTCAGAGCCCCACAGCTGAGTGTCATGGAGGGCAGAGGTGAGGGGTGGAACAGGGTGGGATCCAGGCCCCGTCCTTCCCTGAAGCCTGCCTCACACCTGACCTTAGCAAGGTGAAGATAGGTTCTCAGGCTAAAGACGTGTAAAGTCCTTGGTTAGTTAGCCCAGGTTAGACCTGCTCTGGTTTGGACATGTTTGAGTTCATGTGCTGGAAGCTTGGTCCTCAGTGTGGCGAGGTGAGAGGTGGTGGACCTTTGAGAGCTGAGTCCTAGTGGGAGGTGATTAGGTCACTGGGCACCACCCTTGAAGGGGCTTAAGGTCACTCTCCTGGGAAAAGATTTTATAAGAGAGCAAGCCTGGTCCCTCCCCTCACTTCAGTTCCTGTCTCTGCCCTGTGGTCTCTCCCTTTAAGCTCTCACCATGAGGCCTTCACCACAACCTGTGCTGGGCTATTTGCACTTTTGGCCTCCAAAACTTATGGGCTAAGTCAATCTCTCTCTCTCTCTCTCTCTTTTTTTTTTTAGAAATACCCAGCCTCAGGTATTTTATTATAGTAACAGAAAACAGACAAGACCCATCAATGAGCCAGGGGGAAACTGGGTATTTTTACAGAGTCTGAGAGGAGGGCAAGTTATAAAAAATTCTATAGAGGGAGGGAGGTGGGAAGGGAGGAAGAAAGGAAGGAAGAGATGGAGGGAAGTAGGGGAAGAAAGAAAACCCTTTGACCACTAGACAATGGAAGTAGCAGAGAAAGTGGGCTGTGCTCTCTGCACATTTTAAAACCTACAGCAGACAGGAGGAGGGAGGAGGAGGAAGGGCCAGCGTGCAGCCGGTGATCCTCACTGCCCATCACTCCTGCGGGTACTGCTGGGGATCCTCTGCCGCTGGGCGGGCTGGCCAGCCAGGGCCTGGCTGCGGTGTGCAGACACTTGGCACAGGACCTGGAATGCCAGAAGCACTTGGAGAATGTCAGCAGGGATGGGCGTTGCTGGGGGCTGCAGGGTGACTGCTGCGTGGCAGGTGGTGGCTTTGGTGGAGGTGCTGAGGGAGGGTCGTGCCCCAGGCCTGGTGTCTGGGGGCCCAGCGCTGCCCCAGCCCCTCCCGAGGCCCTCGGCTCCAGGGCCTGCCGTCAGTCCTAGCTCTGCCTCTTCCTAGCTGTGCGCCTTCAGGAGAAGGAGCCGGTCTATCCAGGCCTCAGTTTCTCCCTCAATGACACTGAAGAGTCCTGCCTCCTGGGATGCTGGGGCGGGATAGGTCACCTCAGGTGAAGTGCTGCGGGGAGCGCCTGGCCCCTCCGTGGACCACGAGTGTGAGCTGTCACCGTCGTGACACGTTTGGGAGGTCTGAGGCCTGAGAGGGCTTGGGGGTTCCACAGAGGGGCCTCCAGCCTCCCTCCCACCCTCCTTCCTGGAGAAAGGGGCCTGCCATGCCAGGGTGGGTGGCAGGGAGGCCTGTCAGGGGGTTGGGGAGGGAGCGGGAAAGGCTCTGGTGACTTTTTGGGTCACCCAGGTTTGCTTCCAGGTCTGTGGCCTGGCCTATCCCACAGGATGGGGAATGGAAGCCCTGCCCTGCCCCGGGGGCGGGGGAGGGGCCTCAGGAGGAGGCTGAGGGGTCATGGAAGGTGCCTGCTCTAGCCTGTGGCTGTCAGCGCCCCTCTGGGACAGGCCGAGGGTGGGCTCACCAAGTGTCCACCCTGCCTGGCCCAGAAAGAGGGAGCAGCTGCCGGGCTGGGGGAGGGATGCGGAGTGGAGTGCAGGGCGTGGGGCTTCGGGCAGCCTTCCTGCTGTCTGGCAGGGCAGGAAAGAGCCTAGGAGGGTCAGTTTCACATCCTCAGCGGCCAGTTCTGCTTTAGACAGGATCACAGATGGTGAGGAGCCTCCCAGCCCCGGGACTCTCAATGTGTCTGGGTCTCACCTTCTCCATCCTCTGCCCTGGGCCTAGAGGGAGAGGGACGCGAGCAGAGTGGGTGGTGGGACCCATCCCTGGACTCGAACTACTTGTGAGGCCGACTGAGTGGAGCCCTGGGGTGAGAAACCGCATCAGTATTAGTCAGCTGTTTGCAGCTGGCCTTATAAAGACATTTATTAAGCGGGGAACCCAGAGACTCACAGTGCAGGTGCACGGCACAGCTCTGGCAAGGGCCAGGAGGGAGAAACCCAGCTTGTGGCCTTTTATAGCCACCCTCTCAGAACCACCCAGGAAAACGCCTTTGCTGCCTTTCAGGGGTGCACCTCAGTGATCCAAGGACCTCCCCGTAGCACCATCCCTAGGACCAAGCTCCCAACATATAGCCCCGTGGGGACACAAGCCACTTCCAAACCGTGAGCTGGCTAGCTCCCCAGTGCCACCTCCTGCAGGCAGCTTTCTCTGGTCTCTCCTGTTCTTCAGGCAGCAAAGACTGATCCCTGCAGAATGCTAACGCGAGGCTCAGCATCCATCTTGTGAGGCCACTGGACCTCCCGAGTCTTATCCATCCCGTTTGTCCACTGAGGCTCATGGGCCTAGTGGGAGGGTCGGTGCAAGGGGAGGAGAGGCAGCCCGGGCTGCTGCAGCCTGCAGCGCTCCCCCTTCCTTGCCTTCCCGCCCCAGCAGCGCTAGCCACAGGCACTGGACAGCGGAGCCTTTCCAGCCTCCAGAACTTTGCTCCTGCTGTGCCGCCTGCCTGGGGTACCCTTCCTTGGTTTCTCCTGTTCCCCCCAGAGCCCAGCCAAGCCACCTCTGTGGGTGTCCTCCCCCCACCCCCCGGCCAGGTCACTGCAGCCCTCAGGAGTCCGGTCTGTGGCCTGGCCTATCCCACAGGCTCAGGTCGCCATGGAGAGCCAGAGCAGGGGCTAGCACAGTCCCCCCCAGGCCCCTGGAGAGCCTCCGAGGGCCTCGGTCCTCCTAGGCGAACTGGAGGCAGGACAGGGAGTTAGTTGCAGGATGGGGATGGGATGGGGATGGGGCTGCTCCTTGCCGAGGTGTTTGGTTGCCATCAGCCACAGGGGACTTTAGAGGTAGGAGGACAGCCAGGTGACCTTGAACAAGCCCCTCCTACCTTCAGCCCCTAGCTACACCGAAGTGTTCACTCTATATGGCGGACCCAGGAATATGCCCCCAGCCTGTCCCTTGGGTGCTGTGTGGATCCTCCAGCTAACCACGGAAAAGTTCCCAGCAAAGTTGAATGAAGGAAGGGGGTCCTCAGAAGAAAAAAATTTTATTTGTGAACACACAAAGTCCTGCCTCAACGTCTACTCCTTGGCTCAGCAGCAGGGGCAGCACCAGGAGCTCATCAGAGCTGCAGAGCACTGTCCCCCGCCCCCCAGGCTGCAGAAGCCAGGCTTTCACAAGCTCTCCAGGTCACTCATGGGCACATTCAAGTTTAGGAAACACTGTTCTGCAGCATCCTGACTCCTACTTCCCCATTCCTGGGGGGTCAGTCCTTGGGCTTCTTGCTAGAGCCTGATAGGGGATCCTGGCTGGAAATTCCCATCTCACTGGAGAAGACACCCTGGCCCAGCAGGACTCCTGTTTTGGAGGCTGTTTATGGAACTAGGATTGTGTCGAGGGCACTGAAACATCCAGAGGCCTTGACAGCCTCTGTCCATCTAGCAGTCCCCCATAAGGCCACCCCAGTTTATTTGGGAGTGTGGTCCCCACCAGAGGCAATGAGACTGCAGGACCTGGAACAGGGTTAGGGATGAGGAACCAGATCAACTTGGAGGCAGGAGGGCAGGGCTTCCCCTGAGCAAGCCAAGGGCATTTGTGCCCACAGTCTCTATCATCATGCAGCAGGGTACTGAGAAACTGCAGCTGGAATGTTTCGGGTTAGACACAATGAGCAGCTTCCTAATTGACCAGGAACAAAGTAGCAAAAGTCCTGAGGGTTCCACCCACTTAAATATTGGCCCTGTTGTGGGAGGTCAAGAGGCAGAGCCAGAAGGGGTTCGCAGCAGTCCTCTGTCCAGCCTCGCACCTTGAGATCATTGACCTGGAGGCCAAGAGACTTGTCTGGGGCCATACAGCAAGCTAGTGATGGAGGCTGGGACCCTGGTTTCTGACTGCCTGTGCCTGGGGCTTCTCTTTACCCCAGGCCTCCTGGTGGGCTTTGAGCGTGCAGGGGAGGGAGCCTGGCAACTCTCTGTGGCTCACTCTGACCTGACCTGCTTGGTACCTAAGACCCCTAGGGACGCCCTGGGGGCAGGGTCCTGTGAGACAGGTGCAGTGATTTGAGGATAGAACCCCGGGAGCCAAAGGGGTACAGGTGAAGGAAACAAGAGGCCCAGGCGGATTGATCTTGATGTAGGGGCTGGGGAACATCACTGGGGTCCTCGGGCCAGTGACTTTTAATTGCAGTCTGTTTCCCCGTCTGTAATATGGAGGAGAGATGAGACGAGGTCTGTGGTTCTCAACAGAGACTTCACATTAGAGTATCCTGGGGTGTTTTGATTTGTTTATTTTGGGGAGTGCTGGAAAGTTTGATTCAGTAGGTCTGGGGGAGGCCTGGCCACGGGCATTTGGTCAGCTCTTCAGGTGATTCTGATGAGCAGCTGGGCAAAAGCACGTGCCCAGGTCTGAAATGGTGTGGACCTCAGGCAGGGGGTGATCAGGGCTCTGCAGCCATGCAAAACCATCTTATTCTTCTGAGTTGTGGCAGTAAAGATGACAAGGTTCTGCAAAAACGTTGCAGGGGGTCCTGCTTCTACCACCTTCTGATGTTCATCCCAGATTCCTAGACTGTGTGATCACTAAGTTTTATCACTCAGCCGGGCTGCCCACACTGGGTGACTCTGACGCTCAGTTGTTCTGAATCGTGTGGTTTTGAGTCTGAGTTCCTCCGTCGTCAGTGCAGATCAAGATGGTGTGGGGCTGAGCCTCCCATGTGTTTCTGGGTGTCTGATGTGCTCTTGTTATTGTTCTTTGAAATGAAGATTCTCCACGTCTGTGATCATAACACGTTATTAGCCTGAATTCTAGAGATTCCAGGCATCTAAGTTATTATGGCACTAGCATTTTGTAAAATTCTAAATTCAGCAACACTGTGAAGTATCATTCCTTCTGGGCAGTCGGCAGCCAGGGCCCAGGGCCTGGCCTTTGTCTCCCTGAGACAGGGCAGTGATTGTGTGAGCTTGGACATGCGCCCCCTCCCTCCTGGTCTGGAGGGCCTCTCTTGGGAGAAGGAGTCGGGGTGGGGAGAGCAGAGACCCCCATGGAGCTCCCTTGGCTTTGGCTCTTCCTCCAGCACTGGCAATGGAGGAGTGGAAGGCAGAGCAAGTGAGAGGGGCACGTCTGACCATGCAGCAGGCAGGACAGCAGGATAGATGTGCAGCAGCAGCTCTCGATTGCTCCTTGCATCAGTTCCATCTCACAGTACAGTTGTCAGTCCCCAGGGTGCAAGATCAGGCTTAGACGGTAGAGGCTTTTGCACCTAGAGACCTCCCTACACGCACACACACCCCCGACTCTGGATGGGAGAACTGAGGTCCAGGAGGAGGTGACTGCCCTGATAGAGTTAGTGCCCAAGCCCAAGACTCCTAATTGCTGGCCATCACGACATGGCCCTTTGCATGACCCTTCCCAGGCCAGACTTTTTGCACAAAGCCATCAGCCTTCTGTAGGACTGACCTTCAGGTCCCCCTGAGGTGACAGGAGCCAGCTCCGCGACTCAGGATTACTCGTGTACAGCCTGTAGCCTGGCGATTTCACCAGGCCCAGGAGGGGATCTTGCCGTCCCAAGTGACCTCCTGGGCCGTTTCCTCCCAGCCGAACCACACAGGCCTTGGTTTCACTCCCCCAGGACTTGTGCACGAGTGTGGCAGCGCCTGGCCTGCAGGTCAGGCAGGAGACAGGGTGGGCTGGGAAGAGTCAGGTGTGAGCTGTCCCTCGCTCACTGTGGGACCTTGAGAAAGTCCCTACACAGGGACTTTCCTGGCTGGGGGCTGGTGGATCCTAACTCACAGAGTCACAGTGAGGATTTCACGAGGTCTCACACAGGCAACGCTGGCACACTAGGAGGGAACAGGGGCTTCCATGACCACCTCCAGCTGCCAATCTCAGCATAGAACGCATCTTGAACAGGGGCTTGCATTTGCTGGAGGAGACTGGGGGGGCTCGCTTATGCTCACTCAGAGGGAGCAACTATGCATTTCAGACTCCCTGGGGTTTTCAAAAGTTTAGCAGGCTAGTGCAGGAGGGTGGAAAGGTCTTGGATATCTGAGATTCTAGGCAAGTATGAAGACGTTGCTGATGATGATGGTGATGGTGATGCAGGTGATGATGGTGATGGTTATGATGGTGGTGGGGGTGGTGATGATGGTGATGATGGTGGTGATGATGATAGTGATGGTGATGGTGATGACGGTGGTGGTGGTGGTAATGATGGTGATTGTTGTGATGATGATGATGGTGGTGATAGTGATGGTGGTGGTGGTGATAATGGCTACTATTTACCAAATTTCCAAATATGTGTTGAGTACTTTGCACTCAAAAGTATAGAAATTCTTCACTACCCACCAGATAGCTATTGCTATCCCCAATTGAATGTTGGAAAACTAAGGTTCAGAGACATTCACAGACTTCCCCAAGCTCTTAATAAATGACATCAGCAGGATTGGAACCTGGATCTCCAGAGCTACACAGCCAGAGCTCTCCCTTGGCCCATGGTGGGATGAGAGGCTGAAGGGCCACAAGTCGGACAATGGCCAACCTCCAGTGGGGCCACAAGCAGGGCACGCCAGGGAAGCAGATGATTTTTTTCAGAAGAGCTGGGGCTATTGTAGTTTCCCCTCCTTCAGTGTAGTCACAATTTTCCATGTGGCTCTTGCTGTCACTTTGGAAATTCAGAGCTACCTGTGATGAGCCCTGAACCTCCTCCAGCCTGCCTTGGCTGGTGAAGAGGGGCCTAGAGCAAAGGCCTTTGCACAGCCACACGCACACACACACACAGAGTACGTGTGCACGCTCTCAGGAGGTCACCCTGGCGCACCTTGCAGCCCCACCAAGATCTGGAGGTTAGCTGCAAGCTCTGCCAACCACCTCGCTTGGAGTCCTGGAGTCACTTGCTCTGCTCTTGGGCATGTGTCCTCTTTCAGTTGGTGATGGTAGTGGTAATGGTGATGGTGGTGATTGTGGTGGTAATGGTGATGGTGGTGATGGAGGTGGTGGTGGTGATGGTGATAGAGGTGTTAGTGGTGATGGTGGTGATGGTGATGGTGGTGATGGTTGTGATGGTAATGGAGGTGGTGGTGGTGATGGTTGTGATGGTGATGGAGGTGGTGGTGGTGATGGTGATGGAGGTGGTGGTGGTGATGGTGATGGAGGTGGTGGTGGTGATGGTGGTGGTGGTGGTGATGGCGATGGTTGTGATGGTGATGGTGGTGGTGGTAGAGATGGTGGTGGTGGTAGTGATGGTGGTGATGGTGGTGATGGTGGTGATGATGGTGGCGATGATGGTGATGGTGGTGGTGATGATGGTGATGGTTGTGGTGGTGGTGGTGGTGATGGTGATGGTGGTGGTGGTGGTGATGGTGATGGTTGTGATGGTGGTAGTGATGGTGGTGGTGATGATGGTGGGTGGTGGTGATGATGGTGATGGTGGTGGTGGTGGTGATGGTGGTGAATCTGGCTGGTCATGGAGGGAAGTACATTACCTGTTGCTCCCTGTGTATGCACCGTGTGCCTGGCAGGCCCAGCTCTCTACAAAGGCCCAGTGCTCCAGGTGGCAGAGCCAGGAGCCTTTCCCCAGGGTTTCCTCGTGCCAAGGATCCCGGTGGCTCTTTTCACTCCTGGGATTCCAGTCTTCTGAGCTACTGGGAGTCAGACGAGAGCTGGAGAGGGTCAGTGCCCAGTAAGGAGCACATGGCATGAGCTCCAGGGCCTGGGGACACTGTCTTTGCTGAGGACTTACCCAGGTCTCTGCCCTGGTGCCAGCCTCCTGGAGAGGTGGACAGTGGCAGACTGAAGAGCCCTCCCCTGTGGCCTGGCAAGGCAGACCCTGGGGTTCAGGCCTTCTCAGACACATGACAGGGTCCCAGCAGAGCATGGCAGCTCCAGGAGGAGTCGGGGAGTGTCGGGAAGCCGCCTGGCCTTCCTCCCTCCCCACGTTTGCTTCAGACTCTTCCCTGGCACTGGTCTTGGTCCAGGCCTGAGCTACTCCTGCCCGTCTGGGCTCTGGGGCTGGAGACCTCTCACCTCCCTGGCCGCGGCCACCCTGTCTGCTGAGCACAGGGCCAGCGGGAAGCGCAGCCAGACCCTCGAACTTTGTGATGCCCCGTTCACACTGAGTGACCAGGAGGGCCTGGTGGCCTGCCCTCGGGGCTCCAGTTTCACTCTCTCCTGGGTTTCCTTCCACTGTGGACTCAACACCTGTCCCGTCCATTCCTCCTTCTTGGCTCAGAAGAAACGTTCTGGGGCCTGGCCAGCAGCTGGGAATGGTGGGGAGCCTGGGTCTGCCTCGTGCCCTTCTTCGCGCGGCCTGGCTGTCTCTAGCTTGGCCTGCCCTGCCCTGAGCCGTGTGCCCACCTGCAGGGGAGCCCGTGAGTGTGCCATGAACACGTGGACGTGAGAGAGACAATGTGAATATAACACTGTGCGAGGTGCCTGGTCCCCCTTCATCTTGCACAGGCTCAGGTGACCATCAGGGACAGTAGCCACCCTGTGATGGGGTCCCAGGGGCCTCCCCATCCCCCACTGCCATCCCAAGGCATTCTGATATCCAGACCTTACACCAGCTTCTGTAGCCACATGGAGCCCTCTCCCCTGTGACTTACCTGTCTCCTCCTGCACTCCCTCTGGCCTCTCCAGCTCCCCAAACACAGGGCTCTGCTCTTCCCGAGCAGGTCCCTCAGCATGTGAACCAGTGCTTGTGTATGTTACTTCGATCTGTTCACTCATAATGTATTTACTGAGCACCTACTATGCACCTAGCTCTGTCCTGGGTATGAGGAAGTCTACTACAGAGAACAAGGAAGACAAGGAAAGATTGCAGCTAGTATTTTTGTGGGGTGACAGTAAAGAAACACACATAAATGGATAGGCCGTGGTGCAGGTTAAGTTCAAATAGGGTGGTCAGGGACAGCTTCTCTGAGGATGGGAAGAGAAAAATAAAGAAGCGAATGGTATGGCAGTCTGGGGGAAGGGTATTCTTGGGAGGGAACAGCAAGTGCAAAGGCCCTGAGGTATGGCAAGGTTGTGCATGGCCTGTCTGCTCCAGCTCAAGGGACCCCAGGCTTGTTGGGAAGGGCTGAGACACAGAGTTAGTTAGAAATGTCCCCACCATGGCTGGCCCTCCGTTCTCCCGCCTCCTCCCCCAGCTGGGCAGTTCTTCTCTGGGGAACACAGATGGGTGCTTGTCTTGAGAGCTCCCCCTCCTCCTGCCACTCTGAACACTTGCAGTGGGGACAGGAAGTGTTGGCCCTCGCCTCCCAGCTGCCCGAGTGGGACGCCACCGGGCCAGGCCAGCCTGCTCAGGGAGGGACAGAGGGCCTATTGAGCCCTCTCTCTGGCCCATCAGGGACAATAGCCACACTGAGGACTGGGAACATCAGCCGGCATGCTGTCCAGGAAGCTGCCGGGCCGCCGCCTCCCCCTTCCGTGTGCCGCCCAACTCTTTCTGGCTCTCTGCTTAGCTTCCAATCTCAGGCTGAGAGAAGGGTCGGGATGGCCACGGTGCCCTTGACCTCCTCCCGGAGGCTCCCTGCCTTGTGCCACACCCATGCTGGACCAGGGAATCAGAGGCCCTCCGAGGTCTCCGCCTGAGGGACCTGGGAAGGAGCGAGACACACAACCTCAGGGAGCATCCGAGAGCTTCCCACACAGGCGCACAGAGCGCGGTGGGTGGGTGGGCTGCGGGGAGGCTGGGAGGAAGGCTTCCTGGAGGAAGAGGCATGAAGCGATTCTGCAGCCAGGACCAGGCTGGGAAGGCCCAGAACCCACGTGTCAGCAGGGCGAGAGCAAGGCTTGTCACGAGTCCAGAGGAGGAAAGCACAGTGGCCAGGCCATGTTAGGATTCACACTCTTCTCAAGGCTGGGTGCAGTCTAGTGGTGGGACATTTGTTCCAGAAGGATCTTGAGGAGTCCTGGACCAGGAATGCTGACACAAGTCACGTGGCCTGTACCAGCCCCTAGCCCCCAGCTGCGGGAGGAGGGCATCCCCACCACAGCTCTTGCCAACCAAGCTGGCGGGAAGCTTCAGAATCCTTCTCCACACAGTTCTCTGGTACCTGCCAGTTGGAGTGGACGCCCAAGATGAAGCCCTTGCCTTCCCGGGCCCACCCCGTCACCTCGTGGACAGTTGAAGAAACTGAGCCCAGGCAGTGGAGGAACTTACCCAGGTCACAGAGGGTGCTGGGGTGTGTGCTGGGGGCAGGAGGGAGATAAGAAATGTTCGCCTTTAAGTGTTTGAAGTGGTAAAACTTCAGATACTGGGAATGGCCCAGATGGCCCTGGACTGACCCTGTAGTGTGACTGCCCTCTCCAAAGAAGACCCCGTTAGCCTTGGCCCTAGCACCCCATTCCTTCCTAGTTCTCAGAGCAGCTTGGATAATTTGCAAGAGATCCTTGTCTTGGTCCCTCCCCAACTCCCGTAAGTTCACTGGAAAGGGGTGGTGTCTGTCTCATTAACCACCTACTCTTGGTTGTACCCAGTACCTAGTTGTTGAGGGTAAGGATGGAGGGCCCCATGGCTGGCAAGAAAAGTGTGTATGTGACAGTCACCCAGTGCCTTCTTCACTCCTGTGCTGGTCCTTTCGCACCCCCTGGCCTGCAGAGGACAAGCAGGACCCCTGGGGCAGGTTGGGCCCAGGCTGATCAGACACATGCCGGTTTGTGGAAGGCACCCAGCCCAGCCAGGCAGCCCCCGAGCTACCGCAGGGACATTGAGGCCCAAGGAGCTAAGTCAAGAGCCGGGGATCTAGTAGGCAGAGCAGGGAGCTAAGCCCAGGTCTCCTGGCTTTGGCCAGGCTCCTGGGCACCCATCCTGGCCCCCATGCCTACAGCTCCAGGGCTGATTTTTCCCGACAGCTGGGCCCACTGGGAGCTGTGTGTGACAGGGCCAAGGCAAGTGCCAGGGGCACAAGTGGGGGCAGGAGGTCCCTGCAGGCCGGGTTCTTTTTCCGTCTTGCACAGACGGGGCCACAGCCCCCAGCAGCCAGGTCTGCTCTGTGGTCATTACTGGCAGTGATGGCTTCCAGATGACAAGGAGTCACAGGCTTGGGATTGGGCCAGGAGTGCCAGGCCAGCCCTCTCCCAGCACCCTGCTGCCAAGACACCACCTCCAACACCCCTAGTCCTGCCCCTAAAGAGCTGGCCCTTCTGCCCAGCCCAGGCTGCGGCCCTCTCAGACTTGCAACCAGCCTGCTCCTGCGCTCAGCAGCCCTGGGCCCTGATCCCAGCTCCCTCCCACCCTGACTTCCTGTGAGGCTTGAGCAAGGCACCTGCCTTCTTTGTGACTCAGTTTCCTGAGCTGTAGGATGGGCATTTGGGGGCAGTGTGGAGACAGCTCCTGACAGACACTGCTGCTTCCACAGACTGATTAGTCGTCACCAAAATGGGACTCCGGCTTCCCCGGGGACTAGAGGTGCAAACTCTGGAGACGACCCCCAACCCACTGGTGAGGCCAGCTGTCCGTGTGACAACAGTGCCCCAGGTGTAGGCTCAAGGTACAGGCTCAAGTATGAGTGAGGAAAATGTTGTGCCTTGAAATCAAGCCTCAGGCACCTGGAGTCAGACGAGAGCAGACTCCCCCGCTGTGAGGTGCACAGGGTTCGAGAAGGAACCCGCCAATATCCTGGTGAGAAAAGTGGACTGCAGTTCCCTCCATGGCGCATAGTGGTGACCGCACTGGCTCAGGGCAGCAGTCAGCACCCAGCCTGGCCGGCCAGCTCCCACAGCACCTGCAGCCTGGGTGCTCTGTGACGGGCATGGCATGAGGTCAGGCCTGCAGCTGGCGACCTGCACCACTGTAGCAGCTGCGGGCACAGGAGGGTGCTGGTTTCCTTTGGTAGGTGTGAGGGATTACAAGAGAGGGCAGGACAGTCAAGGAAGTTTCTAGAAGTAAGTGCAATTTCTACTGGAACTCACTGGGGCAGGATATGCAGCTAGTGGGACTGGGAAGTGCAAAGGTGGGTGTAAGAGTGACCCCCAGCCAGCCAGCCCCACTCTGGGTATGCACTCCCTCTTTTTTCTTGTCGGGGCACTAGCAGGATTATTTGTGGTGTGGGGGCTGCCCATAGACAAGGGCACAAAGAAGGTCAGAGCTGGAGGCCAGGCCGGAAGCTTGGGTTGTTGTGGGAGCGAACCAAGCCTTGGTTTAGATCCCAGCTCTGCTACTTTCAGGCTGTGTGACTTCAGGAAGATCTCTCAACCTCTCTGTGCCTTGGATTCCTCATCTGTAGTGGGGATGGAATGGCTGTTGAAGGTGATCCTGCCCACAGCGGCTGTCAGAGTTTTGCTTCTGGGGGTACCTGGGGCCCGGGAGGGGAACCAGCCATTTTGGGGACACTCTAATCTCCTGCTTCCTACAGAGCTGCCTGCACCAAACCGTCTGGGGCCTTGGGGACAGTGGGACGGGGTCAGTTTTGCACTGACTTCCCAGCCCTTGGGGTCAGGAATGACCTAGCTGCAGGGTAGGGAATGTCAAATGGAAAGGTCATGGCTCGGCAGGGCTCCACCCTGAGGGGAAGAACCTGTGAGGTCTGCACGCCTGGCACCCCACCTCTTGTTCTCTGATTCCCAACACCAGCCGACCCCAAGGAATCATGGGAAGAGCTGGCAAACACTGGGACCGCCACAGAAACCTCTTAACCCCTGCTCTGCCTGAGTCCAGTTACCACTAGTGACCTTAACACCAGTCGATGGCCTTCTGGACCTCGGGCAGCTCATACAGCAATGAGTGGTTTGGACAAGAAGGACCAGGGTTCAAGGCCTGTCACTTCCTTGCTTTGTGACCTTGGACAGGTGACTTAACTTCTCTGGGCCTTCGGTTTCTCATCTGGAGCCATTTCACCATGGAGCTGCCTCCATGTCTACTGCATGGCCAGCCTCTGCACCCGGTGGATGTAGCGCAGTCGGTACCTATGTTGTCCTGTTGTCCTCAGCTCCGAGAGCTCCAGAGCTCACCGGTCCTCAGAGGTGAAGGCTCGCTTCTCTGCCTACCCCTCGCTAGCCAGATGAGGAAATGGAGGCCCCCGCCAGGAGGTGATTTGTGTGAGGACGGAGCCAAGTCTAGAAGTCAGACCTACAGCCTCCCGCCAGGCAGCCCTAGGAGCCCAGCCCCCGGCTCCTGTCAGAGTAGCCCCAAACTGCTGACTCCAGCGCTTCACCAGCCAGGACAGACCAGAGCTCTTTTCTGGCACTCGGCCACCCTCCATGCCCTTCCCCCATCGCTATTTTCAGCTGAGCTCCCCTGTCCCCTCCTCCCGCGCTGTGGCCCTCACACCGAAAACCTCCTGGTGCCCTGAGGACTGCCCTTTACCCACCACCTTCCTGCCCCCGAGATTCGTGTAGTGCCTCCCCCCAGCAGGTACAGCGGGCTCCCCACGGCCACCTTCTCCAGGCCTCCCCAGGGCAGCCTCAGACACAGACCAGGGACCAGGCAGCTTATGGAAATGGCGCTGCCAGCCAGGGTGGTCAGCAGAGTCCAGAAGGGGCGTCCTAGGAGAGGACAGAGCCCACCCAGGGTCAGCCCCACGCTGCCATCTCCTGCCTGTGGGGCTCCTGCCCCATCCTGGTCCCTGCTGTCCACCTCTCCCATCACGACATCTGCTCGTGTCCAGGGACCCCTCCAGCTGCTGATGGGTCCTGAGGTCTGGCAGGGCCTGGGGCCCCAAGAGGAGTACGAGGCAGTGAGGGCCCCAGAGGGCCACCCACGTACACAGAGGCTCATGGGAGTCATCATGGAAGCTCTCCTGTGTCTTTAACTTCAGATGAAATCTCTGAGCCGGATGTCCTAGCCAATCCACAGCCAAGCAAGGGGTGCAGGCCACAGCCTGGGAGTTTGGGGAGCCCAGCTTTCTTCAGGGGAGATATAGGAGGTTCTCGGCTGGAGAGCCAGCATGGGACTCCAGGAGGGCAGTGGACACTGTCCGGGGCAGGGAAGTGAGGAGGGTGCCCTAGAGATTGTCCTTGAAGGACACCTGGTCATTTGCTGTGTGGGGGGGCATAGGGATCCGCAAGAGCAAAAGCAAAGGGCGGGGTGGGGGGAAGTGACTTGGGTTTTAATTCAAGCTTCAGTTTTGTAGAAGGGATTCGCAGAGGCTGAGGTTAGACGTCAGCTGGGGACAGATGGGGAAGGGGCTCCAGCACCCTGTGCGCCTCCTCTCTGTCCTCCAGTGAGGGGGGACCCTGAGCCTGAAGTGGCTGTCAGAGTACCTGAGGGGGACCTGGCCAGGCTGGACTGGGGTGTAGCAGGAGAGAAGGGGGACCAGAGGGGAAAGCACTTGCTGAACAGACAGGGACGCAGGCAGGGAAGCACGGGGACCTGGCTTGCCACAGCGCCACTGAAGGGATCAACAAACCGCTGGGTGGTTGCAAATCTCAGATCCACCCCTACGCAGCCACCCACAGTCACATGAGGGGAGGATGCCCGTGTCTTTTGCAATGCCTGTGATTCGGATGTTTTCCACCCTTTGGCCTGGCCCCTCTCCCACTCCCTGCCCTCGCTCCGCTCCGTGGCTGGTTGGCGGGTGGAGGGAGGCCAGAAGCAGGAAACAGATAACCAGGGAGTGCTCGCCTGTGCATGTGATTCAGAGTCTTCGCTTTCAGAAAGGTTCTGCCTGAGATTCCTGCAGATGGCCTGGTGGTGGTAGTGGGGGGCAATTGGAGAGAGGGGTTCCTGGGCACAGCGCCTGGAGACCTGCCAGGGGCGCACAGGTCCTGGGAACCTGCGTTCTGTCCCTTCCTAAGTCTGTTTCCTCTTTCCCTCAAGTTGATTGATTTCCCACATCACCCCGTGCCTCTCTTGGGTGCCTCTCCTCACGTCACACCCTGTCCCCTCTGCTCTGTGGGGCCCGCCCCGCCCCATCCCTTATTCCTGCCATCGCTGCTCTCTCCCCCCTCCTGGGTCTCCTCCCTCCCCTCTGTCTTTTCCTTTGCTCTCTGTCTCTATCTGGCCCCTTCGCTGCTCTCCACCCCCCTGCCCAGCTAAGCCCCCTCCCCAGGGCTTTCCTGAGGCCTTTTCCTGTCACTGTGAAAGCTCCCATTGTTCCCTGCACTTTGACAAACCCTAGTGTTGTGGAATCAGGATGGCATTTTTGTGGTGGCTTTGGGCTGGGAGTGGGTTGGGAGGGGTGCCGAGGAGGCTGAGCCTCTTGGGCCCATGCTGGGCTGCGGCAGGAGCCCAGAAAAGAGGAGAGGGCCTGGGGCCAGGAGGGCAGGCCGTCTGCGCTCAGACAAGGAGGCCCTTGAGGCTCTGGAGGAAGCCAGGGTGGCCGCTCACTGCGTCCTTCCTCCCTCCCAGCATCCTGCGGGCCCCTCGGCCCAGCCCACCTGTCCCTCTGACCGGCTGCTTCCTCTGGGGCATCCTGCAGCCTGCAGCTGCCTGGGACGGGCTAAGGCCAGCAGGGCCTCCCAGGGCATGTGTTGTGTGGACACGTAATCATGGGGGTCTTGGGAGGGCCCCCAGCCATGCAGCAGAGCACAGGGAGGAAGGGAAAGCACAGGTTTGGGCACCCACCACCCTGACCTCGGATCTGACACCCCTGATTACCAGTCGGGTGATGTCGGAAGCTGCTGCCCGTCCTGAGCCTTGCTCCTCGCCTGCCGTTAGGGACAGGAGCGCTGCCTCTGAGGGGCTGCTACAAGGATTAGAGATGACTTCGGGTGTCACCCACTGGCCCTGTGCCTGTCACCTAGGGGGCCTGGGGGGCCATTGCCTGAGGATGTGGGTCTAATGTGTTTCCACAGATTCCACAGAGTCTGAGCCGGGCTTGAGCCTGGGTGGATCACTGAGGGGTGTGGTGTGGGTATTGGGCCATGACTGGGGGAACAGTGATGGGCTGACCCTTTTGAAGGCCCTAGACTTGAGCTCCATGAAGGCAGAGTGTTTCTCGCTGCATTGTTTGTTTCCATATCCCTGAAATTGTCCACAAAACCTGGTACGGGTGCGGAGGGGGTGTGGAACAAAAACACGTCTGCCGTGTGAATGAATGGGTGCGGCCGAGGTGTCAGCCAGAGGCGGTTGTGTTCCTCAGAGCAGCTGGACTCTGGCTCTCTCACAGCCACCTCCCGGGGAGGCTGTGCACTGGGTAGAAAGTGGCACTTTGACACTCTGGCATCCGGGCTGGGGCTCTCTGCAGGTTGCTTGGCCTCCCTGGGCCTCTGTGCTCCTGCCAAGTGGAGGGCTGCGGAGAGGCAGCTTAGGAAGTGCTAGTATGTCGTAGGTGCTCCCTGAAGGTCAGTGTCCCCAGCTCCTCTGAAGCAGTCTTCTCACTTGGCAGACGAGGAAATTGAGGCTCTGAGATGGACCTGGGAGAGCCAGGGCCCAGCTGGGCATCTGGTGCTTCCAGCACCCCAGGCTCAAAGAGAGACAGCAGGGAGAGCCAGAAGAGGGGTTCCAGAGGGGAAGTTTGGGTCTCTGCTAGGGAGGCCTCCAAGAAGGGCCAGCAGGGCCACACAGAGCCCCAGGCTAGGCCATGAGCCTGTGCTTAGCCGCTCCTCACCTTCTCTGATGCCCCTCAAAGCAGTGGGCCAGCTGCCCCTCGGCCTCTGCTTCTTTAACAGGGCAGAACCATCCGAGGAGACTCCCGAGACCCAGGGCTCTTCCTCTCTGGGACGCTGGACTCAAGGCCAGGGCCGCGGGAGAGCACACAGAGGGGCAGGACCGGGCGGCAAGGAGCCCAGCTTTGCTTCCTCCCCAGACACTCTTGGCTTCAGCCAGAGCCTCTCAGCTGGACGCAGGGGACCACGCAGTGCTCTGCAGAGGGGGCGTGCGATAAGGCTGCCAGGCACACACTGGGCTGCGGGCCTCTGGGGAGGCAAGTGTCCCTGCCCTGAGGCCAGTCCCACCTGGCGTTCTGGAAGTGGGGAAACTGAGGCCCAGAGAGGGGAAGGGATGCCCCAGTTTGCCAAGACTTGGGACAGCGGCCCCCTCCTGTTTCTTCCCATCCCAACTTGGACTTTTTCCTTTGTGTGATCCTGGTTCCCAGAAGTTGAGAAAGTCAAGTCCAACAGCCACAAGCCCTCAGCAACTTCCTGCCACCCCCTCCTGCCACCGCGTCCTTGTGATGCTCCACACCAAACCACCAAAGGCCATCATGATCATCATCTATGAAAAAGAGACTGCCAGTCCAAAGGGACCCTTAGGGACCCCCTGCACCCTGAGAATGACTGACTGCGGAAGGACATCAGGCAGGGGGGCAGAGCAGAGTGAGCAGGCTATGTCACAGGACCATGGGGACTACTTCTAGCTTTCCTGAACCACACAGGAGCAGGAGGGGTGGAGGGTGGGGGAT
Organism: Urocitellus parryii; assembly: GCF_045843805.1. Taxonomy (NCBI): domain Eukaryota; kingdom Metazoa; phylum Chordata; class Mammalia; order Rodentia; family Sciuridae; genus Urocitellus; species Urocitellus parryii. The sequence goes on along the minus strand of NC_135535.1, from coordinate 166,007,932 downwards.
GCCTTCTGTGACTGAGAGCAGGTAGCTCTAGGACATGAATATGGTCCTGCGGAACCAGCAGCCAGAGGCCCCTCAGTGTTCCATACCAGCCCCAGTGTCCACACTGCAAGGGGCAGGAGTAAGGACAGAACTGCCCTCCTCACAGGGTCCCTATCACAGGGAGAACACAGGGCGCCCCCTGGTGGGCAGGCAGGGTCTGCAGACCATGAAGTGGGCTGGTCAATCACCCCAGTCAGTGAGTTGGGCCCACTCAGGGAAGACAGCTCCTTCATTAGGATCGACCATCAGCATAAATGAGGCCACCCCTGCCCTGTCTCCTGGAGGCAACCTCTGAAACTCTGGCTGGCTTCCTGCTGGCCCCATTCTTTGCTTCTTTCTCTCCATGGTTGTGGTCCTCACAAAAGTCATCGCCACCATTTTAATGGCTGAGTTGTCCTTCGTCCAATGGGTGTAACAGAATTTAGAGAACCGGGGAGCTGTTGTGGGATGTGGAGCTTGTCCAGGGCCTCATTGTTCTCAGAGCTGTGGTGAACATCTGGAGCACCCCCTTGGTCCACATGTCTAATCATCTCATTAGGACAGTCACCCAGAGAGGAGGAAGGAATGGATATTTTTTTTAAAGCTTGAAGCCTCATAGCTAAGTATTCCTGAAGGAATACAGTAGGAAAATCTATCTGGCCGGCCCCGGCCCCAGCAATGTCTGACAGTGCCCATTCTCCCACCTGTCCCAGTGAGCTTCACCAGCTCCAAGGTCAGGATGACAGAGTCAGAAGTTCCCTGGAGGAAGTGACCTTACCAGGCTCAACTGCCTGACCAGGACAAAATCCCCTCTGCAGGCTCCCTGCTAGTTGCTTCTCCTGTCTCTGCTTGCATACCCACAGCCTCAGGGAGCTCACCACCACCCAGCCAACCTTGAAAGATCCATGAACCGAAGGGAAGAAAGCACGGAACCTGAATTCTGAAGGGTGTCCCCATCCTCCACCTTGTCCCAAGCTGCTGCCTGCCTGGGTAGCTCCTCCCTGTCCCAGGCCCAGCTTTGCCTTCTCCCTAGCCACAACCACCCACTTCCAGGATGCTCTGCGGCAGCCATTCGAGCCCCAATCTGAAGATCAGAGGCCACTTCCCACTCGCCGCTCTGTCCCTGATCCACCGTGTCCTCAATCAAGTCCCCTTGCCTTTTGTGTCCCCAGAGGGCCTGTCTGTGCTCTCGGGGGTGATTTCCAAGCCCCATTGAGCGGTGCAGGGTTCCTGGCAGAGTGATTCTCAGGGCAGGGGGAATATAGCAGGGACCTGGGTCCTAACAACTTGCCCCAGGTCCAGGCCACCCCAGTGGGGGCCCCTGCAGAGCCAGGACTGTATGTTTCTTGCTGAAGTTTACGAGAGGTCATGTCTTTCTGGAAGAAGGCAAGGGGAGGGTGTTGGGGGCAGAACAGCCTTTGTTCTGCTAAAAATGCCTTCGGTCTTTGGCCCTGCCTCACTGGGAGCATAAACAATGTCAGGACGGGCCCTTCCAGGAAGTGCTCCTCACTGCTGCCCGCTGTCCACTGACTGGCCTGTCTTCCCTTATCTACTGCCTCTTCCTCCTTGCTCAGTGGGCCACCTACCCCTCTGTCCTGCAGCGGGCAAGGCCAAGGCCCAACCCTGGCCTGGCCTGGGCTAGAGGCCCTAAGAATGTTCTCCAAAATTCCTGCCTGGAGATCTTGCCTTCCAAGAGCAGGCTGTGGCTTCACTGCATGGGGGACACACGTGGGGGGGTTTGACAGAAGGGGCAAGCCAGGTGGAAGAGCCTTACCTCTTCCAAAAAGGATGCTTGTAGGCAAGTCCTGTCTCTGCCCTGTGCCTCAGTGTCACCAGCTGTCAAGGCAGTCGACACTGTTCCCTGCCCCCCAGTGCTCTGGAAAGAGCTGCATGGCACTGGTGGTCAGGGAGCCCCACCAATTCAGTCTCTTTCCCTCTTTCCTTGTCCTCTGCCAGCACATCTCCAAGCTTCCTCTTTCTTGGTTCTTCCACGAGAATACCAGAAGGTGAAGACACCTAATGCCACCCCTTCAACCCTGGGATAAACAGCCCACCTGCTACCCAGGTGTCCCCCCCTGTCTCTGGAACCTTCCTCTTAGGTGCAGTCCGCAGATCTCGGTCCTGGCTTCTGTATCATCTGCAAAGCCTCAGCTCCCCCTGTGCTGCCGAGGGAGTGGGACTGAAAGAGCCGATGTGGCCAGGCCCTGCGGTGTGCCAGGACTCTGAGCTGAGACCATCACATGCCTACAGCCTCCCCTGCACTTGGGAGGCTGGCTCTCCATCATCATCCAGTTTCTAGATGAGGAAACCGAGGCACAGAGATGTTGAGTGACTTGCAGAGTATTCCCCCAACATAGTCACATGTGGAGCCAGCTTGTGACATTGGCATCTGGCCCTGGAGTCCAGGATCTGAGACACATCCAGAGTGATGGGGTGTCAGTGCAGGGTCCTCCCAGGGCCTGGCCTGATGGTCATGGGAGCAGCAGGCCAAGGATGCCTGGGCCTGCGTGAGGCCAAGGGCCCTCGACCTGCCTACTGGAAGGGCTGCATATCTACGTCAGAAGTGAGGCCTGCTTCTCCCTTGGTCCACACTCTGCACCCCATTATCTGTGTGGTTTCTTTCCCACTCATTTCTGAAGCAGAAACTCCCCGGGGCTAAAATTGATGGTCTCTCTCTAATCCTGCAGTCTTCATGCTTTGCTCTGCTGAGTGTCCTAGGTGACCTGACCTCTCTCCTCTGGTACCTTGACTCTTTCCCTTTGCCCTGACTGTGTGAGGCCAGGCACCAGGTCCTGTCGGCTCTGTGAGTCAGGAGGCCCACAGAACAGATTCCTGCAGAAGCAGGCCAGGCTGGGGATGTGCCCCAAATTCCCATCTTCATCAAGGAGTCTCAGACACCCCTGTTCCCTTGTCCCCCTTAACATGTAGGTGCTTCTAGGAGCAGAGAGGAGAGCCAGCCGACAAGGGATCTTACTGCAGAATGGCAGGAGAGGAGAAGGGAGGCTGCTCAGCGCTATGAGTACCAGGCCCCAGTGGAGAAGGTGGCCCTGGGAGGGTCAGAGGGACACCCCCTAACCTGAGAGCTACAGAGATCAAGGTGCCACCAGAGACTCAGGTTAACCCCTCTATCATAAACCCAGCAGCCTGACTGCAGACTGAGCCTTCTCCCCAGGGTAGCCCAGCTGCTACAAGGTCCAGTGAGGATCCCAGGGGCAGAAGGCAGTGGACCCAAATCAGGGCAGTGTTGCTGTCACTTTCTAAGTTTAGATTTACATACTCAGCACATATATCCCTCTTCAGTATTTTACGTGAAATCCTAGTAGGCCATCACAAGTGGTACCGTGGCTCCTGAAATTTAAAAATATATATAGAAAAATTTCAAAAACATGATTGCCAGAGGAAGAAGTTATTATTTTATATGCCACTGTTGTTCTGTATTAATCCACAATAATCACAGTGCTAATGCTCCTGTTTTACCTTCAGCCTGCCCTGCACTGTTCTTAGAGTCTGTATTATCAGAAAATCCTCAGAAAAGTCTTCAGTGATCATCACAATGCTTATCCTTATTAAGTAACTTTCCCAGGATCACAGAGCTTGGGTTTGGATCCAGTCTGTGCTCTTAACCACAACGCACTACTTAGAATTTGGGCAACTACTCAGGGAAACTACTATGGACACAGGTCAACTTGTGGCCCAGGGTTTCTTAAACTTAATGGCAAGGAAATTCTCTGGGGCTCTTGTCAAAATGCAGGTTCTGATTCAATGAATCTAAGGGGGGCAGGGCTTGAGAGTCTTCATTTCTAACAGGCTGTGAAGGGATGCTGTCACTACCCTCTGGGGACCACGCTTGTTCACAGCGCAGAGCCTGTGTTTAAACCTGTCCTAAACTCAGAGCCTGCATGGGCCAAGCAGGCAAGATAAATAGAGGGAGCCGCTGGTGGAAGAGGGGACACGGAGGATGCACCTGAGCCATCCAATGGTCATCCACTCCTCGGCCCTCATCCAGCAAGAGTTCTAGACCAGCGTGGTCTTGTTTCTATGTGAAATCTCCTATTTCTAAACAGGGGGTAACCAAGCCAACTTTGTAAAACACTACAGTGCAGAATTGAGTGCTCAGAGCAGTTTTATTTATAATAGCCCCAAATCAGAGACAGTCCAAATGTCTATTATCTGATGAGTGGGTAAATGAAACAGCATCGTAGTACAGTGGAACAGGAATTGGCAACAAGTAATGAAGTACTGACGTGTGCTTTAACACAGAGGCACCTTTAAACAGTAAGTGAGAGGAGTCAGAGACACAGGGACAAACATTGTATGTTTCCACTCAGATGAAATATCTAAAATAGGGAAATCCAGGAGATAGGGCTGGGTGTGTGGGGAGAAGGGGGTTGGATAGAGAGTAACCATCAGTGGATTCAGGCCTACTTTGGGGGATTTGACAAAAGTGTTCTAAAATTAGATTGTGGTGAAGGTTGTACAACTCTGTGAATATACTAAAAACCAGCAAATTGTCCACTTTAAATGGGTGAAATGTAGGAAATGTGAATCCCATTTCAATAGAGCCATTTTTAAAAACATGTAGAAGAGAACTGGCTTCTTTAGTATGTAAAGTGCAGTTACAAATCAGCAAACCCCAGCAGGAAAAAAAAAAAAAAAACACAGAGAATATGAACAAACAGTTCACAAAGGAAAATTTTTCTGCTTCTTTTTTCTCTTTCTAATTAGTTTCTTTTAGTTATACATAACATTTGGGTTAGTTTTAACATGATTATACAAGCATGGAATATGATTCGATCTAATTTGGTCCCCTGTACTTCCCCTCTCCCTCCCCTCTGTTACTTCTCTCAACTATTGATTTTTCTGCTATATATTTGTAGGTTTTTAAAGTTAGTGCCTTGTGGATGTGCATAAAGGTGAGATTCACTGTGGTATATTCATACACATCATAGGGAAGTTACATCAGGCTCAATCCCCCATTATTCCCATTTTTGTCTGATGGTTCTTAAATACATTTAAAAAATCCCTCTTGCTCATAACAAAAGATGTACTAGTCAAGGCAACTCTGAGATTTTCTACCTTTGAGATCAGAAATACCATAGTCTCCCCGGTCTCCCTCTTACCAAAGGAGATACGTTTCAGGGCCTCAGTGGATTCCATGGACAGCACCAGATCCTATAATTTAATGTCTTTTCCATCTTAACTAAGCACTTTTAGGGCACTCTGACCCAAACTTTTGTAATTTGAGTTGTGACAGCAAAACTAGCATAAGTTCCTTTCTTTCTTTCTTTTTTTTTCTTCACAGTTCAGTGGTCAGAGGATCTGTTCTTACCATAGATTTTAGCAACCTCAGCCTACTTTTCTTTTCTTACTGAGAACTTCCATCTTTTCATGTAAAGGAAGTACTCTTTGGCTTTTCTTTGACATATCTGAATTGCTGGTATCACTACTCTTGCACTTTAGGACAGTATTAGGTAAAATAAGGGTTTCTTGAACAGTCACTTTCATATCTTGGCAGTCAGCCAGATAACCAAGATGACTACTAATTGATAAATGGTAGGCAGCATATACAGCATGGATACACTGGACAAAGGAATGATTCATGTCCAGGGTAGGACAGAGGGATATTTCATCATGCCACTCAGAACAATGTGCAATTTAGCACTTATTTGTTTCTGGAATTTTCCATTTAATATTGACCATAAGTAACTGAAAGTGAGGAAAGCAAAACTACATTAAAGAGGAGATACTATAATTGAGACTGTTAATGGGATGGGGTGTAGCTCAGTGGTAGAGTAAGCACTCGCTTAGCATGCAGTAGGTGGTAGGTTCAATCCTCAGCACCAGGAAAAAAGAAAAAGAAAAAAGGAAAAAAAAAAAAGTAACTCCTGGCCTTCCCTTAGTACTCTACTCCTTGTAGAGCCCCCTTGTCTGTTCTCCGCTGTGTGCATGGAGTTGTCTCCCAGGCTTGCGATTCCTGGTGCTCTGGAGGTGACCTTGTAATCTCTGGATTAGGGACAAAAGGTGTCTGCACACACAGACACAGAATATGCAGGCTGAAGCAGAGGCCATGGGACCCTGTGGGGACTTGTGGACCCATGGATCCTAATCCCCTGTGTTTGCTTCTTGTCCTCTAGGCACGCCCCAAAGGTGAGGGTCTGACACCGTACCAGGGCAAAAAGCGCTGCTTTGGCGAGTACAAGTGTCCCAAGTGCAAAAGAAAATGGATGAGCGGAAACTCCTGGGCCAACATGGGACAGGAGTGCATCAAGTGCCACATCAACGTGTACCCACACAAGCAGGTGAGCCAGCTGCCTGATGGGCGGGGCGGGGTGGCCCGGCCGCAGAGGGTGGGGCATGCTCTGAAGGACAATGGAGGAGACTCTTCCGTTATTGGTCCTCCTTTTGGTACTTGTACAGTGAGGATGAGGCCAGATCGTCCATTCTCCCCTTGTTTCACCAGAAATGGGGTGAAGGGGGAGGGACAGCCGCTTCCCCAGGACAGGAATATGATAAAAGTGCAACTTCAGCAAGATCCTGAGAGCTGAGGACCCAGGTGAATTTTAAAACTAATGAATGGGAGTAATGAATGGGGGTGCTGCCCTGAAACCGTTAGGGGGCCAGCAGGGTGCTGCAGCAGGAGGGTCCCCTCCTCTACTCATCCAGTGCACACGTGTGAATGGGGTGGGAAGGGGTTGAGGGCCCTACTAAGGCAGACCTCAAAGGGATAGCCACTCAGAGGAGGTGTTCTGTACCTGGGGATCAAAAGGAGGGGGAGTAGGCCTGTCATAAGTGGGGGGATGCATCCTAGGAAGAGCTCTGTAGGAGCAAATGCTTGAGGCTCTAAGGATTTGGGGTGCTCAAAACCTACATCTGGGTGAAGGAGCAGATGGAGAGGAACAGGGTTGGAGCTAAATGGGAAGGTCACCAGAGCCTGGGGCGGATACGTAAAGGACCCCAAGAACAACAGGACTTTCGACTTCATTTTAAGACGATTAACCCAGGGGGTGTGCAGAGATTGGTCTAGGAAGGGTCCCCCGGGTGGGAGATGGTACTTCTGAGTTGAAATCACCAATATGTTTGGGAACAGTGCCCCACCCCCCAGGCCAGATGGGCCTCGATTTGCATCCCAGTTCCGTCACGGAGGACCTGGGTGTGCTGTGTTTGCTGGACTCCCAGGCACCCTCTAAGACTTTCTATCTGTTCTTTCTCAGACACCCCATGGGGTACAACTTGTTTCCCCACTTCACAGAGGGGGAAACTGAGGCATGGGGGTGTAAGTGACTTACCCAGGATCAGGAGAGAAGCTGGGATTCATGAAGAGGGAACAAGTCTAGGGCTGGAGGACAGCAGGGGACCTGGCAAGGTAGATGGGACCTGGGAGTAGTGAGGGGAGCAGGGAGAGCAGGCCACCCTGGCTGGCTGGGGATGGGAGATGGGATCAAGCCAGGCCCAGCTTATCACCTACAGCAGGTGGGACCTGGCTCTTAGCATTGGCTCTGTCTCCTCAGTCGCTGTCCTGTGTCCTGCTGGCCTCTGTCCCTTCCCACCATCCCTGGGCCTGCCCATCACCTCCATCTTACCTGCACAGCCAAGCACAGCCTGAGTGACCACCCCACCTCCATCTCCATCCACAGGATTGGAGCCTTCAAGGGCCCAGTCTGGAAGGATCTCTCCAGGGCCTGGGGCTCCCCCTGCCCTCTCTCAGTCACTCAGCCAGTGTTTGTGGAGCACCTACTGTGTGTGCGGGAAGACTGAGGTCCGGAGAGGAGATGGGCCTTGAGCAGGGCACCCAGCCAGCATGGAGGGTCCTGGACCAGTTCTGTCTCCCTGGTCTACTCTCCTGGGCCTTTGTGCTTCTCAGTAAGTCACCAGCCGGGAGCAGGCTCTGGGATAGCACCCCTCCTGTCTTTCCAGCAGGCGGGAGCCTTTGGTGAGCTGAGGACAGGGCAGAGCTCCTCCCTCTGCCCCCAGTGGAGGGTTGTGGTGGATTTCTCCCACCCCGCCCCCGCCCTGACCATGCCACAGTCCCTGAGAACCCTGCGCCACCCGCCCCAGCCACATCTGTTTCCTGTCAGGCTCCAGCTGTGGCTGCCCCTGCAGACCCTGCCCCCCCAGGAGAAGAAAACACTAAGGGGCCTGCCTCTCGCAGGGGCGGGGCGACTGCGCAGGTCAGTCCCAGCTGCTGCATGCTTTCCCCTCCCTCGAGGGGAGTCATCCTGACAGCTCCCCCTAGCGCCCCCTGGCAAGCAGGCCAGGGCCGGGCAGCCAGGCCAGGGCCCACGCAGGGAAGCAGCACCAGCAGGTCATGGCCAAGGAAGGAGGAGCACAGGTCCGATGAGCTGGGGGCTGGGGCTGGCCAGGGACTCTCCGGTTCCCCTGCCCCCAGCCTGCCCCTAATCCTGCATAATACTAATGATCATACATGGTATTAGTACTGGCCAACATTTCAAATGCTCTCCACATACAGGCACCATTCTCATCACTTTACATAGCTTATGTACCCCTCAAACAACCCTATCAAAAGTAGATGTTCTTGTGCCCTGTTTTATGGAAGAGAGGACTGAGGCACAGAGAGGTTAAAGTAACTTTCTTATGGCCACACAGCAATTACTAAGTTTTGCAGAGCTCTTTATGGGTATCAAATTCTTTAAGACAGTCATCTCATTCACTTCTCTCTCTCTCTCTCTCTCTCTCTCTCACACACACACACACACACACACACACACACACTCTCTCTCTCTCTCTCACACACACACACACACCCCTAAGCAAAAGGCAGCCAATATTTCTAACCTCCCATCCAGGCTACAGAAGGGCAAGTTGGCGGGTTTCTGTTCTCACCACTAAAAGGCTCAGGGGTCACTCCAGGTAAACTGGGCTGACTGGGCTGCACGAAATAACCACACAAGAGACACAAATACCTTTTGGTTTGGGGTCGTTGTGACAGCTCCTCTGAAGTTAAGGGTCCACAGGAAGAGAGCAAGAGCACGCGCTGACCCCTTTTATTGAGGAGAAGCTATTCAAATGAGGCACGGGGTCAGGTTTCAGGGGGCTGAGTCTATCTTCAGGATGTCCACTGTCAGCAGGTTGACTGACACCAGGGTAGGCCACACCCAAGGGCACAGTAAGAGAAGGGGACACACACAAGGCACTTCTATGGAAGATTCTATCCTAAACAGGGCAAGGGATAATATTACAAAGGAACAGGTGAGCACAGCTTCACCCAGGAGCTGACACACCCATGCAAGAGACACCGACCCTCGCATGCAAGAGACACCGACCCTCGCACCCAAGAAGGGTGGGGAAAACTCTGCCACATTTCTGTACCTCTGCACCCAGCCAGGGAGTGGACTCAGTCACGTGTAAGGTTGGTCTCCCACAGCAAGTTAAGGTTCCAGAGGAGAAATCCTCCCTAGTAGCCCTCAGCTGTTGGGGGGCCGAGCTGGTGTGCGAAGCTCTAAGTCTAGTGATATCATGTCATATGGAGACATTGCAGAAGACACCAACAGAGGAGTTTTCCAGCAAAGTCTGCAGGATGAGCTGGACAGGGTTTCTCGGGCTCCAGGGAAGCGCTGCTCTTCCCCTGGTCCTGCTCAGCCTCTGACAGCCCCTGGATGAGACCAGAAGGCAGGTGCTCCACAGGGAGGATGCAGCTGGACAGGTGCTGGTGAATCCCAGGGGTGCCCTGTGCTTGTGAAGGGGCACACCTCCCAGGAGGCAGAGCAGTGTCAAGGGAGGATGCTGCCCTGGGGACAGAGAGCCAGGGACCTAGGACAGTTAGAGGGAGTGCATGAGATCTGGAGCGGGCCCTGGTCATAAGCCAGGCCGGGGGCAGCTAGGGGCCTGGCTAACAGGCGCAGGTACTCTGGGGGCAGAGGGTCTGGCTGCACTTCCTCCATGAAGGCCCTGGATGAGACTCTGGAATGTCTTAGAGCCTCAGTTTCCTCATCTGTGAGGCTGACAGTCACACACCCCTCACTGGGCGGCCTAACTGAGGTGGCAGCTCTTAGCCAAGTGAGGTATAAGCCGGGGGAACAAGGCAGGGCCAGGCCTGCTCACTGCGTCCTCTCTGGACCCTTCTGTGCCATTGGCTGAGGGAGGCACAGTGGTCAGAGGGCTGTGGGGGAGGAAGAGCACAAAGGGTGGCCAGAACCCAAGCTTTGGGGAAAGATGATCAGACCATCCTCTGGGAACTGAGCAGGGAGCCCGTGTGGCCCCCATGTGGCTGAGACCTCTAGAATGAGGGTCCAGGGACCCAGATTTCAGCTCAAGGTCAAGCAGCCATTTTTAGCACAGGCAGGGAACTAGCCAGTGGGCTCAGCCCATGGGGAGCTGCCGGTCCTGGACCCAGTTCTGTCTCCCTGGTCTACTGTCGGAACAGAACTGGCACTTGAGATCCAACACAAAGTCAAACTCCATCCCCTCCACTGGCCAGGAAAGCATCCAGAAGGGAAGACACCCTCTGAAAGCCCCTGGACTTGTGGCCCAGGCTTCCGCCCTTCCCCCAGGCCTTTCCTTTGTGGCTTAAAGCTTGGAGGCACAAACCAGGAATCCTCTCTACCCACAGTCTTCAGCCTTACCTGATAGAACATTCCCACCCTCCCATTCCCCCAGCTGTTCCCAGTGTCGGCTCAGGTTCAGGACAGTATCTAGCAGGAAAGCCACTGTGCTACTTTTGAGCAGTTCACCGTCTGGCTGAGGGGACAGTGCGCCCCTCAGCTGCCCTCCCTTGACCATCCTGGGTCACATCACTGCATCCAAGGGTCCCTCCCCACACACTAGCCTGCAGTTCCTGGCCCCTCTCCTTGGTGTGTGGCCCCAGCTGGCCCCGACTAGCTTCCTCTGAGTCCACTCAAGGGACCCTTCTGCAGGGTCTGAGCAGGGGCTACACTGGAGGAAAAGCAACATCTCTGTGAATGAGCCAAGAAGCTGTCTGCTGGGGGTGCTGCTAGAGGCCTCCAGGATGTTTCCAGGGAGACAAGCCTTTGCTGGCTCTTGGGGGGCAGGAGGGGAGGGATCAAGGGAGCAGGGGAGCTCCCAGGCTATCAGAATTGTGCTTAATGCTGCCCAGTTTACAAACAGCCGGAGGTCTCCGGGACCCTCCCCAAACCCATGGGTAGTGCTGTGGGTAGCCCAGTTTACAGATGAAGAAACTGAGGCTCCCTGCAGTCTTCAAGTCACCTCCCTCCTCTGGGCCTCAGTTTCCCTGTTAGAAAACAGTGCAGGTCCACAGTCATGTCATGAACAGGGCTGGCTCTGGGCTGTGGGGTGAGTCCAAGCCCCAGATGCTGCCTTCATACAGCTAAGGCTCACTGAGCTGAGCCAGAAGCTGTGGCTGTGTTCAGATGAATCTCTCCTTGACTCCTAAGGCCACTTGAGCAGGTGGGGGAGTGGCTCATGGCCAAGGAAGACATGCTGGATGCTGGGACTCAGGAGATGTGGGTGGGGTGTCCCTCGCTCTGGACATGGTTTCCTCATCTGGAAATGTCTGTGTACCCCTGTTGTGCCTTGATCCTGGACTTTTGTGAGCTTCAGGTGGTGGCACTGGTGGGAGATCAAAGTGGCATATATACCCAGGGGTCCAGGTATAAGACACCCCCTGCCCTGCATGCTCCAGCCCCAGCCCAGCCACAGAACCCTGCAGACAGGCAAGAGGCGGGCAGGAAGGTCGTGAGCATCTGGGCTGGACTGCCTGTGTGACAACAGGCGCTCTCTCTCCCCCATCCCTCTTCCTCCCTCCCCCCACCTCCCCCACCCCCATCCCTGTGTGTATCTCTGTGTCTGTCTGTTTCTGTGAATGTGTGTCTCTCTACCTCTTGGTCTGAGCCCCTCCCTGTGTATCTCTGTCTCTGTCTCTGTCTCTGACACTCTATCTGTACCTGTTCGTCCATCTCTCTGTGTCTTTTCCCCTGTCTCTGGGCCTCTCTCTGCATCTGTCTCACTCTCCCTGTGTGTCTCTGTGTTTCCCTGTCTCTGTACCCTTCTGGGGCCCTTTCCTCCCCCTCTCTGCAGAGACCCCTGGAGAAGCCCGATGGCCTGGACGTGTCTGACCAGAGCAAGGAGCACCCACAGCACCTCTGCGAGAAGTGCAAGGTCCTGGGCTACTACTGTCGCCGCGTACAGTGAGCCACCTGCAGCGCCCCCTGCCGGCCACGCTGCCTCCCCTGCCCTGCTCCCAGGGGCTGCATGTCCCCTGGCCAGGGGGCTCTTGGGGTCTTTGTCTTGAGTGTGTTGACAAACAGTGTTACTGACATTGCTGCCCCAACAGGCTGCGGGAGGCAGAGGCCCGGGGCTCTTCACAGCCTGGGGGTCTGTGGAGGCCTAGGCCCTACAGAGTCCTTGGTGTTCCCCTGGCTCTTCTCTTCTGAGAGTCCCTTTGGAGGGAGCAGCCTTGTATTGGCCACAAGTGCACTAAATTTACTGTGAATCCCAAAGCCTGCAGGGGACTACTTCCCCAAGACCAGCCAGGCCAGCTTCTCTCACCCAGAACCTTTCGATTTGCCCTGTATGAAAAGTCACTTTGGAAAGCCCTATCAGTCAGTCCTAGGTAGCAACCACGGGGGGCAGATGCTTCCTCCGCAGCTGCTGGGGAGCGGGCCTCTGTGCCCTGCCCACACTGAGCCCCAAACTCTGACCATCTCTGATGTCAGTGCATCACACCCAGGAGCTGCACCCGGGGGACCCAGAGGGCAGAGGCAGGACAGGGAAGGCTCTGAATGATGCTCCAAGGTATGTCCTGGGGCATGTGGGGAAGCACCCCAGTGACCCCCAGCAGCACTTCCCACCAGCTGGGTGCTGTGAGCCCTGTTCCCTGTTCTGCCTCTTTCCTCCCACCCACACCAGGTGCTGCAATCCCACCAGGCTGCCAGATGTAGCACAGAAAATACTCTGACAGGAAGGACACAGGCCTGGCATTCTGGAGATGTACCATGTCACCTGGGGCAAGGACTTCTCATCTCCAGCCTCAGTTTCCCCACGATTTAAGTGAAAGAGTAACACTACAAAGCCTAGAAGTCCCCCAGCTCTGATGTTCCAGAAGTAGGCTGGCCCCAGGCCATGCTCCAGAACAGAGAGCTTTTTTTGGAAGGAGTCCCCTGGATGGTGGGCGACACCTCCAGGAGCCCTGTACTCCATACCACTGCCCCTCACTGTGTCGCCTGGGGAGTCACATTCTCCCCTTCTGCCCCCTGCAACTCCGCTTTGACTGTTGTCTCCTCCCTGCAAACCCCCCCATCCTCCTAACCCAGGTCTCCCCAGCCCTCACTGGGGCAACCCTGAGACAAGCCACAGAACCTCTCATTTGGAAAAAGGGGACAATGATTGCCTACCTCCCAAGGGATCAGAGAGGCCTCTTGGCACATCACATGGTCAGGGAGACCACCGTTCTGGCAGGCAGGAGGGCGCCTCCTCTCTCCCCAGTGAGAAGCCCCATTCCTATTGTCCTCTCCCCCTGCCCCCGCTGGGGGAGGGAGAGAACTGGCTGCCAGGACTGAGTCGCTTGATTTTGCCCCAACATTTTGCCTCTGTGGGGAAAAAAAAAAATCAGACCATGAAATGGGCCTGAAATTCAGTGTTTACCATGGCTTGAGGACACCCATCCGGTGCCCAGTCGCCTTTTGTTTTCAATTGAAAATGTTTTGTGCAACTGAAGAGTTACAGTGAAGTGTTAACCAAGGGTCCAGGGAGCAAGTGGACGAGATGGAGAGTATCTGCAGCCCGCTGGCTGCAAGGAAGATTTTGGGGCCATATCCTCTGAGCACTTAAGAGCCGTTTTTGAGCTCCCTCCTTGCTGCGTGTAGGGATGGGGGATGGACTGAGCACCCAACCACCACTAGGGATTGCCTCTGAGCCTGCCCCAGCCCAGCTGCTGTGTTTGGGTGACCTGGGTGGCCTTGGCCCAAAGCTTTTGTCCCTAAGGAAAAGCTGTTGCTGTCAGTCATCCTACTGGGCCTCCAAAGAGAAACTTTGCCATGGTGGCAGTATGCTAACCTCCACTGTGAGGACATGCCAGACATGGGGACCGTTGGCCCAAGGATGCCTGGGGCCTGCCAACTGGGCTGCAAAGGTAGGGAAGCCCACACTCTTAAAAGAACCGGGATTCCAGAGCACAGGAGGCCAGAGCCAGCCAGAGATGGCCTCTCACCCCAAAGTGGCCTTTTTGGTGGCCATTGTCCTAACATCTGTGCAGCAGGGGCTGGGCTATCCCTCCTGGGGTGGCCCTTGGAGGCTCTTCGAGGTCAGCAGGAGACACTGCTGTCTGGGCCAGTGCTGTGAGAATTAAGTGCTCAGTGGACCTGGGAGCCCAGGAGACAAGAAAGTTTTGTGGTTTTAGTATGTTCAAAAGGGACAACTGCTTGCAGTCAGTAGATCTAGCGATCTAGTTGGGAGATAATGGTGTTTACCCCCCATGAAGTATTTGATAGCTCTACTTGTGAATTTGTATTTATTTTGCATTATACTTGACACAGAAATCCTTTTTTAAAAAAACAAAAATACTATGTGTGTATTTTGGGAAAAAAAACTCATAGATGTTAAAATTTCTGCACAGTTACCAGTTTTTCTCACAACACTGAATTTGGTAGCTTCTCCCGAAAAATCTTCACAGTGATTTTTGTCTGTATATATTTGAGGGCCTTTTTTTTTAAAAAAAAAAAAAAAAGAAAGAAAGAAAGAAAAAAGAAAAAGAAAAGAAAAATATGTTTGCCTGATTTTTTTGAGACAAAAAAAAAGAGAGAGGCATTTTCAAATTTTCAGAGCTTTCAGGAGGGCAATAGAATATCAAAGAAAGATTTCTGGAAGTATTTTGCAAACCTTCTGGTTGAGCAGCAAGAAAATATTTATGGTGAGAAGTTTTCTTTTTTCTTTTTCCTGTTATGGTTTTGGATTTTTTTTTTTTACTATGCTTTTGTCCTGTAAAAAGTATGCAACTGAACTACATTAAGAAGGAAATATTGTCTACATAGAATATTATATGAAGTTGGTACATAATTCTGATGAGAAAAAAAAATCTTTGCAATTCTCTAAGCCATGTTATTGTTATTCTGTTATTGTTTTCCATGGATGAAAATATCAGTATTAAGTAGCCAGCATATTATTCAAATGTTTAGACTTATTAATATGTTCTTGTCCTGTATTTATATGTATGTGTATTTTGGAAAGTATTCCCTTTTTTAAGGGGAGCTATTATTAGATACATATCGAAAAAGGGAACCGTGACCCCTTTGTGCCTCTTCCACTGAGGATAACAAGCACAGCGTTGTAGTCTCTTCCTACACCTCCTTGCTAGGAGCTTGTCATTACACTTTTATTAATTTCATGGGCAGCACGGGGAATGGACAGGGGAAGAGGGAAGCATTTGATGACCTAGCCCCTCCAGGGTCTGCCACCCCTTGGCCCGGTCCGCAGTGCCCAGGGAGGGAAGAGGAAAAAGCAAGCAAGAGTCCCCAAGGCCCCTGTCTGGAGCTTTCTCACCTGAGCCGGGTCTCGCCCCATGCTCTTTGAACTTGGAAATGTCATCGGAGCCATTACGCCTGCCCTCCAGCATCTAATCAACTTGAATCTACTCTAAACAAATATTTAATCCAGCCTCACTACATTCTAGCCCAGTGCAACAACTAACCCTGAATTGTGGGGTGTTCCAGCCTCTAAAGAGGTGGCTGAGCCCCCCCACCCTGGGGCTGGGAGGCTGGTGGCAGCGGGGATCTTTGCTCTCATCGCCAAACTCACTGTTGGACCCCCCCCCCCCATGGTGACCCTGTCCGTGTCTGTGTCTGTTCATGTGTGTGTGTGTGTCCAGCTAAGAAGACAAACAGAACCCGTGGGCCCTGGCTGGAGGGCGCGAGGGTCAGCCCCCCGCGCTTCCCCCGGGGCCGCCCGCGGGGTGGCATTCCGTTGTGTGCCTTACTCCTGGAGACTGTACGGCTTGCCTAAGGAAATGTAGCCTTCCGCGCTGTATTAAAAGGATTTTGGAAAGCAAAGAGGCTGGGGGTTTCCTTGTTTACACAGAGCACCGGGAGGAAGCTGGACGACACAGCCCAGCCAGAGGGACTTGGGGCCGCCCTCCGACTTGTGCTTGCCCTGCCTCCACGCCACTGACCTGCCTCCTCCCAACCCCTCTGCCACCAAGTGGACGCTCTCCAGGGTGAGGCTCTCCCCAAGTCAGGCCCCAGACTGGGAGAGATTGTCAGCAGATTAGGTCACACGTTAGCTCAGCCACGGGACTCCCGGGTAACCATATATAGGAGCGAATCTGCCACGGCATGGCAGCCCTGGGCCCCACTGCGGCTGCTCACGCTGGATCCTCTCGTCTGAGATGGGGGTTTGAGCCCCCTGACATTGGGCATCACACCCTGAACCAGTGAAGTGTCCAGGGGAGAGGGAACAGTGAGTTCCTCCAGGAGCAAGGCCAGCACTGGGCAGGACTGGGCCCCTGGTAGAGTGTCCCAGACGGGAGCCACAGAGGAGCAGGACCATCAGAAGCCAGGTGTCTGCAAAGCCCTCTCGCCCAGGATCAGTGCTCTATTCCTTCCCAACCTTGCCACTCACCAGAGTCACCTGTGTGTGTATGGGGGGGGGGGGGTCACCTATGGGGGGACTTTAAACATGCCAATGCTCTGGCCCCATCATAGAGATGCTGAGAAATCTGCCTGGGCTGTCCTCAGGTTCACAAGACCCTCCAGATTAACACACTGGGCCTCCAAGCCTGAGCCACACTGGATTTGTGGCAGTCCCTCGAGGTTCCATGGGGCTGATGGTGGTGTCATCAAGGAGGCCCGTGGGCATGGGGTTCCAGCCCCACTGAGGGGCATCCAGACCCCAGACCAGCTAATTGTGGCAATCTAAGAATAGTGCTACCCCGTGGGGAGGGAGGGGAGAGAACTGGAAATCCCACTTGACATGTGAAATTTTCCAAGTTTTAAGTTTTGGCAACTAGTTGACAAAACATTTAAATCCTGTACAGGTGAAAGCAGAGGACTGTGGACAAGCCCAGGCTTCCTGACTGCAGACTATGAAATGGAGCAAACAAAATGCAAATCTTTGGGGTCAGGGAACAGGGATGCAGGAGCAGGTGAGACAGGCAGGAACAGGTTCCTGACTCTAGAAGCAGAAGCCCTTGTCTGATTTGGGGTGCAGAGGCCACCAAGACTTTTCCTGTTTATTGGCATAAAGAGGATTCCCATCCACTGCCCTCTCTCAGGGCACACAAGGCAGGCAGGGCTGGAGGAGGACCCAAAGTAGAAGGCGCCAGTCCAGCCAAGTGTGTGAGTGCAGAGGGTGCCCTAGACACCAGAGAGAGGAGGAGACTCCACACCAGGCTCTCTGTCAGCCAGGGGACCCTCCAGAGCCCTAAGAGGGGTACAGCGCCCAGGACACTGAGCCTGTCTCTGTCCAAGAGTGCTGAGACCTCTGCAGGGCTCCTGCCAGGCCAGCCCTGCCTGTCCCAGCTGTGTGACATTGCAGTCTCCCTCATTCACTTCTATGAGATAAAAACTCAGTGAAGGAGAGACCCCGCATACTGCTGGGCACCCAGGACAGCCTGGCTCGGAGGTGACCTCTTGCTTCCATTGTCTGTGGCTCAGGCATAAACATCCTGCTAGGGATCACACAGCAGAGTGAGAGGGGCCAGGCCTCGAACCCAGGATCCCATTTGCTCACCTCAGGCATGGCCTGCCCAGCCTGAGGCTTCCGGGCTGTGGTGGGATCTTGGTTGAGTGCGTGCCTCCCTGTGCATGCGCCTGTGTGTTTTGTTTTTCCAGAAAACAAACCTAACACAAACAGCCTGAATTTCGACATCTCCTGCCTGGTGGAGCTGTGGAAACCAGTAATTCCCCTGGACAGGAAGGATTTCCGGTTGGACTTAATGCCCACGTCCAGAGGCGGCCAGCTGCTGAGGGGCCCAGGAGAGAGCAGAGTCCATTAGAGAAGGGACATGGGGGACCCAAGAGGATGGCCCAGTTCTGGGAGGAAGCTGAGGCCCCATAGGAAAGGTGTCTCCTGGGGTCACCCGTGGACATGTGGTAGAACCAGGATTTGAACTTTTCGAGGTCTCCCTTCCCACTGCAGTGTTTCAGAGACAGATCTGGGACTGACCTCCAGTTAGCAACCCAAACTCAGAATTGCCAAGGTGGGACAAGGAGTGAAGGCCCCAAGAGCTGGGGTGACCTTGAAGAACAAGAAGACCAAGAAGGAAGAGAAGGAGTAGGAGGGCAGCTCTGATCATGATGGTTATAGGGTCATATAGAGCCCCCTGTGTTGGTCCCTGACATAGAGCAGAAAACCAGACCAATACCCAGGCCAGAGAGGTAGATTTGTAGGGCCCACCCACCACAGCACCAGATCCCAATGGGGGCTCAGTGTCCTCAGGCACTTAGGGAAATCGGGACATCCTGAGGTCTGCAGTGGACAGCCAGGCTGCTCCCGCCCACAGCACAGCAGTGACCACTCTGCCCTGAGGTGGGAACCACTGTGGTATGGCGGTTCCTCACGCCAGGAGGCTGTGTCTAGATGGCCATCCAGACTTTCTGGCCTCATGCAATCCCACAGGAGCCCAGGGAGGGGATAATATGTCTAGGGCAGGTGGAGAAACTGAGGCTGGCGAAGCCCCTGACATCCAAGCCCTACAACCTCTGCTCCACTCTCCGACCTCCACGGTGTGCTGTTTCTGAACCTGACAAGGGGGGCTGAGTGAATGTCTATGAGCCCATTCGGTCTTCCATGAACTGCCACCTCTGGGCCCTTCATCCTCAGGACTAGGCCTGGTGCCTGGCTAGGGCCAGCCCTTCATGGGCTGAGCCGACAGGCCCCACCTGCCCTCAGACTTCCTGACCCTGGCTCCCCAGGGCCTGGAAAACCCGGGGCCAGGCATCCAAAGGATGGCTGTCCTTCAAGCTGTCATCCTCCCGGGGTGTCTGGGAGCAGGGACAAGGGCAGGGAGGGGCCAAAAGGAAGTGGGGTAGTGGCTGAGGGTAGGCTCCCCTCTCAGTCAGGCGTTCTGGCTGTTCCCCAGAGCTCTGGCCTGAGCCAGGAACAGCCTGTCCTCAGCTCAAAGGCCCCTCCAACACCGCCCCCACCATTGATCCTAAGGCTGGATTCCCAGCAGAGAGGTTAGAAGCACTTCCCTGCCCCCACCCGACCCACTCGCGGGTGCACACACACGTTCGCCTTCTCCCCCACTAGTACACAACTGACACCATCGCACACGCAAACACGCATTCACAGACACCTCACAAGCCCAGCTGCAGCAGGTGGAGTGCCTGGGGCTGCCTCTGAGGCCAGCTAGGCTCTGCTGAGGGCGGGGTCTGCAGCCCAGGCCCCCAGCCTCTACCCCTCCCTTGTCCCCTCTTGGCCAACGCTCACTTTAGGGATGAGGAATCACTATAGGGAGATCAGCTTCCTGTGAACCTGCCCACCTCCTCCCCCACAGGCCTCTGTCCCTCACCGGAAACGGAGGAGCCAGGTAGGCCAGAGAGGCCAACCAAGCCTCAGCCCAACACAGCGAGCAAAATCCTGTGCTCCTACTTCACACACTGGAAGGAATTCAGGTTCTGTGAGGTGTGATAACGACACTGGGATCCCATAAGAAAAGTCCAGGACAACACCTGGGCTTTGTTTTCAAACAATCCAGAATGGCGGGGGTGGGGGCGCGGACAGGGGGTGCTGTTGAAATGAGACTGGCCAGCTGCTGAGGAGCACGGCTGGGAACTGGAACTGCAGTACTTGATGCTCTGCTCTCCTCTGTGTCTTTTCCACACCTGAGCAGGAGATGAGCTCACAGGTGAGCCAGGCCAAGGTGTCCAAGGCAGACAGGAGGGGTGGGGGGTATAAGGCACATGCTGTGATTAACACGCATCTTTTTTGATTCTTGCAACATTTTACACAGGAGGAAACTGAGATTCAGAGAGGTTGAGTGACTTGCTTAAGGTCACAGAACTGGCAAGGAGCAGAGCCCACATTCTCCTCCCAAAGCTACCCCCCTTCCCAAGTCCCTGCCTCCAGGGGACAGAGGTACAGAGTCCGATCCCCCTCTCCTGCTGCTTCCTGCAACTCCCACGCAGCCCATGGGTCAGCAGCCTTACCCCAGCCCCCTCTGCCTGCCCTGGCCCCCTGGCTCTGCCCATCATAGCCTGGCAGCCTCCCTGGGCATCATCTAGTACAGGCCCATGTTTCATGGAGACCTGGATAGAAGCCAGAACCCAGGCCCAGTCCTTCAAGAAGCACCCAACTTTCTTGCCATTTCTATCCTTGGAAAGCTCCCAGGAGCCCCTCAGGGGTAGGGGCAGCTCTGTCCATCTCTTCTGTGCCCAGAGCGAGCAAGACAAGTTGGCACCTGTGTCTTCTCTCCACGGACATGTTTCTCCTTCCTCCTCCTGGAGCCCTGAAGTGCGTCCAGTTGCCCTCCCACTTCTCCCTCTTGGACAAGAAGCCTCCAGACCTCAAAGCCAGGAGCTGAGCATCGTCCCCTCTACCACCTTCTCTCCATCCCCCCTCCCTGTTCTGGTCACTAAGCTGAGCCCAGCTCCACAGCCCCTCTGCACCCAGCTCCTGCATCTGGTTGGACAATTTGGGGTTCAAATCCTGCCTTGTAAATCCAGGACCATGGCATCTGCTGTGACCTGTCTCCACCTCCCTACCCTCATCCTGGGTGGGACACTAGGTCACCTGCCTGACTCAGTTTCCTCCCTTGTTAATGGGAATGAGAATGCTCACCTACCTACCAGAGGGTTGTGGCCAAGATTAAACTGCATAAGGCAGACAGGAGCTTGGCACATGGGGCACACTCAAGAACTGTTAGCCACTGTGCTCATCAAAGAGGTGGTGATGGCCACCTGGGGCCCCTGGATTTCTCTCTCGGCCTCCTCCCATCCACTTCTTGAGCCATGCGCTCTAAAACCTGCGTCCTGACAGGCTACAGGACCATGCCCACACCTTGCCTCAGAGCAGGAACTTGGATCTGTTGATTGTCCTTGGCCTACCGGCCACTTCCCTCCCTTCCCCAAGTACCCACATTCTGTTAGTCCAATTCTTTTGACTGGGCTTCTGCCCCAGTTCTGTTGTACTGTGGCAAAAGGCCCTTGCCAGGCACATAAATTTCTAGTCCTCCTTTTCCTGGGAACCTGACCATAGTCCTGCATCAAGGTGCAGACCACTTTTTATGGCCTGCACCCCCTGCACAAACTAGCTAGCCCCAAATTCTCTTCCCTGTGCTTTCCTTTTGCACCCATCAGCTGGTCCCCTTCTGCCCTCTGGTGTCAAAACTTGAGAACTACAACTGTTTGCTGGCTGGCAAACCTGTACTGCATAGGAGATAAATGGGGATTTTTTTTTTTTCCTTTCCCCCAATCCCAAGTGAGTCCTGATCTCCTTAGGCCTCAAGCTTGAGTAAAATTTCAAGTGGTAATATCGTGCTTTCTCCCATTGAATGTAAAAACAATGCATGCACAATATGAAGTGAAAACAACAAAGATAGGCAGAAAGATGTGAACACCCCAGTAGTACATCATTGTTTGTAAAAGTCAATCTTTTTTTTTTTCTTAATCACCTTTCTGTTTGGCATGGTGGAAAGATCTGGAATCAGAAGAGCCAGCGTTTGATCTGGCGGCTGTTAGAGGGTCAGTTCACATCCCTCTGCCCCTCAGGTCTTAGTTCCCCCATTGATCTAAACTTTCAGGACATTGGGTTCCAGCTAGAACTCTTTACTCGGGCCCTCCTGACCTGCGATTAAGTCTGGAGTGGACAGAGCCCACAGGCTGCCTGGAGTCATCCATGTAGTACGTCTGAGAGCCTGCAAAATCCCCAGAAGCCTAGGAATATATATAGTCACATGCTGCATAATTAATGTCAGTTAACAACACACCACATATACAACAATGGACCCATAGGATTATATTGCCTCAGGTCCTTGTAACCACCTTAGCTTATGTAAGTATACTATGAGACATTCACACAAGAATGCAATCATCCTGTGATGCAGTTCTCAGAACATGCCCCTTGAATAACATGCATTATTCAAGGCGTGATTATATAAGCAATCATATACTAATATTCCTTGACTTATGTTAGGGTCAATTCCAACAGCTCCATTGTAAGTTGACAGTATTGTAATTTGAAAATGCATTTGATACATTGAATCTAACAAATATCATAGCTTAGCACCATGGTATACTAGAGTACTGGTTGTTTACCCTCCTGCTTGCAGCTCTTGCTGCTATTGCCCAACATCACAAGGGAGTGTTGTATTGCTAGCCCAGAAAAAATTTCAAAATTCCAAATTCTAGTATGGTTTCTACTGAATGCATACTGCTTATACACCATTGTTACTCAGAACATCATAAGTCAAACTATCATAAATTGAGGACCATCTGTAATCAACAAGGAATTGTCTCTGTAAAATAAGAGATCTTATAACTTGACAACAAAATCACTAATTTAAAAACACACAAAGGCTCTGAATAGACTTTTCTTCAAAAAATATATATACAAAGGTCCAATAAGCACGAGAAGACGCTCAACATCACTAGCCCCTGGGAGGTATAAAAAACAAAATCACAATAATAATATTGTGGTTTAATAATGCCACTTTACATCCACAGGAAAGGCTAGAATAAAAAAGATAATAGTGAGTATTGGGAGGTGTATGTAGGGAATTGGAACCCTCACGCATTGCTGGTAGAATTGTATAATATAGCTATTTTGGAAAACAGTTTGACAACTCCTATGAAAGTTAAGAAAGTTAAGAATAAAGTTACCATTGGTATATAAAACTATTTTTCACATTTAAGTAAAATGTATGTCTACTTTTTATATTTAAATTAAAATATTATTTGCAATTAGTCTGTGATAAGTGAAACAATATGTAGTTTACCCCAAAGAAATCACTAAAAAGTAAGATGAAGAATTAAATCTAATGAGTCAATGAGATAGAAACGGAATCACTTGGGGGGAAAAAAAAATTAATCCAAAAGAAGAAAACAGAAGGCAGATGGGACCAATAGGTGGGTGGCTTAAATTTACATATATACCATTACATATAAATGTTCTAAATATTTTGTTCAATGTCAGATTGGATCAGACAGTAATGCTCAATGCTCTGGTTGTCGGTCCACTGTCTCTTAGCTCTAGAACCTCCCTTCTTAGCCATTTGTGACACTGACAGTTCTCCCTTGCCACTTGGAATATATTAGGTTATATCAGCAGAGGGCACTGCAGAGTCTTCAACATTTCCATTTGCTCTTAGGCATCACACTTTCCCTTTCAAAACATTGTGTTGTTTGTCTCTTGTTTGGATCCTGACTACATAAAACTGACACCAGGAGTGGTCCCACGAGATAATCCCCATAAAAATGGGATTTGGAGGTTGGTTTGGTTGTGCCCCTGGACTTGAAGGCAAAGCTGAACTACCTGCCAATGAGAAATGGTATGCTAATAATTCCTAGCATGCAGTGACATCCAAACTAGTCACATGTGGCCAAGTGCCAAAAGCATGTGCCTTCAGAGGCCAGTTGGCTGGAGATCTTGACCATTGTGACAGGGATGATGACCATGAAGACTGTGATGTAGGGTGAATTCTTTTGTGGCTACTTGATTGCTTACCAAATAAAAATGAAATACGTTTATCCTTTAATTCTCAGTGTAAGTAATAGTCTGAGAACCAGAAATCTTCCATGATAACTCCAAAAGATTCTCCAGTTTCTTGTAGACACTGGGATGATATCACGTGAAATGAAACAAAAACTTAATTGTGTAGGTTGATGAATCACACTATCATTTGAGTTCAGTCTTATCAAACAAAAACTTAATTGTGTAGGTTGATGAATCACACTATCATTTGAGTTCAGTCTTATCAAGTTTTGCATGTGAAAGGGCATTGACAAGAAAGAATGGGATCCTGAAGTTTGGAATGGGGATATCTGGTTGGATCCAAATGAAAGCAACAACTTGAAACCTTAAGTAACTCTGGTCATCCCTTACCAGTGGAATTAGTTTTCTCTCCTGAGCTTGAGATAAACTAAAAATACTGTGATAACCTCACCCAGGATAGGTGCTTTGAGAAGGCACACTCGAGACCCACCACAATCACCCCCTACATAAATAGGATGAATCTCAGCTTTTTGTTCAGACATTAAACCAAACTTGCATTCCTGGGATAAGTCACATATGGTTTGGCATTCATTAGGTATCAAGTGTGGCCAGGAATCTGCAGGTTTTACCAGACCTGGGATTCCTAGAAACATTGCTTTGGGCTTTACCAGGCCTAGGAAACATCTAAGAAATTTCTTTCATGCAGCAAAATTCTATAGAACTATGCACGACAAGTCGGACAAAGGTGAATCCTGTTTGATGTTTCTACAAAGTCCTAGAACAGGGACAGTTTATCTATAGTGACAGAATTCAGTGACACCTGGGAAGAGATTGGAGAAAACCTTTTGGAAAGATGGAAGTGTCTTAAATGGTACTTAGATTAACCAATGTATGTGCTTGACAAATCATTTTCATGCACACTTGAAACTTGCGAATTTTATTGTGTATAAATTATACCTCCATGAAATCATTTTGAAAAACTATCCTGTCTTATAAAAAAATTGATGTTTCAGACTTTTAAAAATATGTTCATATGGTATCAAGTGAGCAGGTGTATGGCTCATTGCTTCATTTATGCATTAAGTATTGAGTACATAGGACAAGCAACAAGCCAACATTTTCTTTGTGTATTACTTATGCTCTTGCTTTATATAAGAAATAAGACCAGAGTCAGGCTTTTGCACAGAGTATTGGGAGGAGAATTGCAGGGAGTGGGCTTGCCTTCAGAGAACTGTTTCTAGAAAACCCTTGCTTACCCCACCCCACCTACCCCATACACGACACCTCCAGATGGAGAAAACTACACCCCCTCCTAAGTGAGAAGGAAACACTGGATGATTAATTGAGTGAATATTCACAGACTTGGAGGGATTGACATTCTGAGACCCCTCAGAACTTAGCATGGAGCACGTAGGTCAAGCTCCAAGGGGCTATCCCTCAAATTGTCACTGCTACCTGGAGTGCCCCAAGTCAACAGCAACTGGCTTTGACGTCCAAAGTTGGTAGTAATCTGAATGTGTGTGATCCTAAGACCTTTGGCAA
Source organism: Urocitellus parryii (assembly GCF_045843805.1). Classification (NCBI taxonomy): domain Eukaryota; kingdom Metazoa; phylum Chordata; class Mammalia; order Rodentia; family Sciuridae; genus Urocitellus; species Urocitellus parryii. Next base: position 165,982,795 of record NC_135535.1, on the reverse strand, counting down.
TATGTCCCCAAAAGGAGCCTATGCCATCCCTCTGGACAAGTAAGAACCCTAGGTTCTAGCCATTGCTCTGCCAATTGTCTCACATGGTCACCTGGGGCTATTACCATCACTCCTGGATGATGTGATGAACATTTACCAGTTATTATTTGGATCAAGATCCCATTCCTCAAATGAAATCCCTTTCAGGGACTTAAGTAAGAAAAAATGAAGAATATCTATGATGGCAAAGGGACTCAAGGCCCATGCTTGCTCTACTCCTAGGCCTTTGAGAAATTTTTGAAAACTACCAGTCCTGCTGAGCTCCCAGTCCACATAGCTACACCCTGAGTTCATGGAAACTCCATGATTCAAGGACCCAACCCATCACCATGACCTCAGAGTGACTACATCAGCCAGTGACTTCATAGAACCTGACTCAGGAAAGTCTGTGTGGACGGACTCTTGGTCTCAAGAGTCCAAGTCCCCTCTCTAAGGACTGCCTGCCTGACCCCCCACCATCCTGACCACATAGGGCTCTGGTGTTTAAGGAAGTTTTTTTTGGGGGGGTGGGGTGGGGAGGTACGCTGCTGGGGATTGAACCCAGGGCCTTGTGCATGCAAGGCAAGCACTCTACCCACTGAGCCTCTTAAGGAAGTTTTAATCCTCCTACCCTGAATTCTACCCTCCTTGTAAATTCAGAAACAACTGGATTCCAAGTTAGAGTGGCACATCAAGAACAGGAAAAGAACTGAGGCTCAGTGCTAGAGTGTTTGCCTGCCACACATGAGGCCCTGGGTTCAATCCCCAGCAACACACACACACACACACGAAAAGTCCACTCCTTACCTTAGATGCTGGAGGCTCCTGGGCTTAGGCATCTCTCTCCTTTCCTAAGATCCGACCCATGAGCCATGTCATCATCCTTGTCATTCCAAGTGCTGATCACAGTGATGTGGCAGGCACTGTGCTATATAGTATATAGCTCACATGGATCATACCTAATCCCTACCATCCTGTGAGGTGAGCTTCATGCACCCATCATGCACCCGAGGAAAACTGAACCTTGGGACACTCACAGGCAGAACCAGGACTTACTTGGAGCCAGTGCTCATGGTGGGGCATGGATGCTAAGATGGAGTCTGTCTGGGCCTCGGCTTCATCTCTGAAGGGGTGACAACAATAATCCCCTCATAGGTTGTTGGATGATTAAATGAGACAGTCCACACAGAAGTCCTCAGCATAGGGCTAGGGCTGTACCTCAGTAGTAGAGCCCTTGCCTAGTATGTGTTAAGGCCCTGGTTCAATCCCCAGCATTGTAAAAAAAAAAAAAAAAAAGTCCTTGGTACAGTACCTGACACTCAAGAAGCTGAAAGTGCAACAAATTTTCCTCCAGCTGGGCATGGTGGTGCCTGCCTAATCCCAGCATCTCAGGAGGCTGAACTAGGAGCATCATGAATTCAGAGTCCGCCTCAGCAACAGCAAGGTGCTAAGCACCTGTCTCTAAATAAAATATAAAATAGGGCTGGGGATGTGACTCAGTGGTTGAGTGCCCTGAGTTCAATCCTTGGTAACCACCGCCCTCAAAATTTTTTTTTTTTTTTGCTTCAATTTCTTTCTAAATCCATAGACACCAGTCTTTTGTAGAAAATAGGATTTATTATCACATTTAAGGTGAACACTGAATGTTCTAGAAATCTTTTATATATATGATCAGTAGTTTCAATTTATTCAACACACATAAAAAGCAAAGCCCACCAGGAAATACTTTCCTCCTGAGGACAGGGCACTTACAAGCCACTTCCATTTTTGACACAGTGATTCACATTGACTTGGCACAGCTAGCAATAGGTTTGTTCCCAGAGTCACCTGCTTCCACCCGCAGACCCTCCTCAAAAATGAAAGCAGCAAACCAATGGGATTCACAGTGATGGAAGGAAAGGCATCTTGGGAGTTTCTACAAAAGCCCTGAGTTATGTCTCAAAGGTCAGGCTCTCAGGTTCTGAGTCCTGTGCCACCAACTCAGTCACATCACAGCATGATATAGTGTCACAGCTTCATTTCTAGGCAATTTTATAAAATTATTACAATTAGGAAGACAACACTGAACAGGTATCACAGCCCTTTTGCAGCAAGTGGCTGTCCCCCAGGTCAAGGATAAGGTAGAAACCTTCACTGGACGCTGACCTGTCACCACCACCCATGACACAGATGAACTTGGGCTGGGCGATCATCAGCAATGCTTGATGAGGGGTGTGTGGCCTGATGTCATATTAGATGCCCAGAAATGGGGTCGTGAGGGGGGAACATCAGGAGAGTGCCCTGGGGTCCTGCAGAGGGGCGTGTCCCCAAGCCTTCCTCAAGCTCACACACAATGACAGTGGAGCCAGCACTGGCAGCTCTTTGGGGCACCTCCGTTAAGAGCCCTGGGCAGTAACCTGGGCAAGTCCTAGCTGCCGTCCCAGCACCTTGGCTGTGGGTTAGCTTAGCTGGCCACAGTCTGTGATGACAATCTTCTTGGATGTCTTCCCACTCTTAGAACCAAAAGATTCAATTTTCTTCACAACGTCCATGCCCTCTTTGACGTGGCCGAACACAACATGCTTGCCATCCAGCCTGGGGTGCGGGACAAGCAGACACAAGAATAGCACAATGTCACTCAACAGCCCAGCCACTCAGTCATGGGAACATCTGCCAATTCTGATAGACCCCACTGATCCACTCCTGAAGCCCCCAAGCCCTGCTGAGCTCCCCCAACACACTCCAGCAGTTGCCCAGTTCCCAAGACAGGTTCTGCCACACACATTGTGACCTTGCCCCAGGCCACTTGGCCTGAATCCTGGTAACCTGGTCTATGACAAGTGAGCTGTCTGTGACAAGTGTTCTGCCTGGGGAGATGATGGGATATTGAACTACACTGAAGTAAGATGTCTACGCAAGGGAACCCCTTTCACAAACAGGTGTGGAGGGACACAGAAGCCCTGAGCACCTCTTGATTTGAGAAAGTTCCAAGAATGTGAAAGGCACTTAGTCCTGCTCCAGTGAAGTCAAGAGTGTAACAGCCAAAGGTGGAAGTGGAAGGCCCATTAAAGGCTCCATGGAAGGAGAGAAGACGGGCAGCAAGACGGACCGCCCAGCCCTGACATCCCATCTTTCTTGATTGAAAGGGAGAGACTAGCAGGTGTGCATCCCACCTAGGAAATCCTGGAAATGAGCTTAAGTCTTGGCTCCCAGCCAGCTGTTGGGCCCCCAACCCCAGTGGCCCAAGGCTAGAACACTAGGGACTCCAAACAAAGAAACTTATCTCTTAATAGAAGATTTGCCAGGGAAAAGACATCCCCGGAGCCCACAGGCATGTGGGAAAGGGGGCCAGAAGGGAGTTAGCTGCAGGCCTGAGCTAACACAGGGCTCGATGAAAACCTGCCGTGAAATCCAACCATCTACTGCGGTGTTTTCCAAGGTACATCCCATGATGAGACATGGTGGCCTGGACTAAACCAGGGGAGAACCCGCTTCTACTCAGGCCAAGGTGAGCCCTGCTGGCTGCGGCACTTTCCAAGAATGTGTGGCAGAGAAACCCTCTTGTGTGTGTGCACAAAATACACAGCAATGACAATAAGTCTGATTATGACAGAGTTGTAGGACAACCTGAATTCTCCCTCAATCCTTTCACTAACTCTCTCATATAGACACACAGGAGAGGGCTAGTGTCCCAGATGGGATATGCACAAAGTCTCCTCCCTCCCTCCTTAAGGGCATCCCTCATTCCCAGAGCGCCTGGGGTGGGGAACTCACCAGTCTGTCTTTATGGTACAAATGAAGAACTGGGAGCCATTGGTGTTGGGGCCTGCATTTGCCATGGACAGAACACCTGTCAAAACAAGCAGAGGTGAGCCACAACACCCCAGGGGGCATCTACTAGGAAGCCATTCAGAAGAGAGGATGGCTTAAACCACATCAAGGACGTCTGAGTCTGCAGATCAGAAAACCAGAAGAGAAGCAGGCTCAATATGCCTGGCCTTGCTGCCTTCAAGGAAAGGGCCTTGGGGAAGCTCTCAATGAAAGAGCTGAGCAGGATCCCCAGTCCTGACTTCTGGACTTTTCCACACTCCACCATGGTCTCTCAGGGGATAACATGCAGGGTTTCTGCTTAAAGGCCCTCCCCACCCAAGTTCCCAAAGGGAAGGCGGTGTTCCAAAGTCAGAACCTGGAAGGAGAAAACTCCAGGAAAACCCAGCGGGCGCTGAAGGAAGGGAGGGGCACCCTGAGATCAGACTGCAGCCTCCTGGGGCCCGCAGCTGGGAGCTTAGAAAGGAGGACAGCAGCGCCACTCACCTGGCCCCACATGCTTCAGCGTGAAGTTCTCATCAGGAAAGCGGCTCCCGTAGATGGACTTGCCCCCAGTGCCATTGTGGTTGGTGAAGTCACCTGCCTGCACAAAAGCACCCTCTGAGTGGTCCCATACCAAGCTGGCGGGAGATGGTTCTCTGGCACTGCCAGCAGCCCCCAGAGACTCAGGGCCTAGACTAGGAAGATGCCAGTCCAAGCTCCTGGATGCACTCAGGGCCCCCCCAGCCTGATAGGCATCCAGTAAAATGAGGACTAGTAAAATAATGAGGAAAATGAGCAAAAATAAAGTATAGTATTTTCTGTCATAACAACGACCCTTAAACAGTGAGCTTTTTTTTTTTGTCTGAGGTAATTTTTAAGTAATCCTCCAATGAACCATTCTGGACTATTTCTTAGTGACCCAGGATTTTCAACATACAGCTCTTAGAGGGTAACAAGGAAGTAGCCAGAGGCCATGTTCCTGAGTGTGGTCTAGGGGAACAGCAGCTGGCTCCAGCCAGTTCACATTCCCTGTCCTGGCTTCATGTCCAGGGGTGCTGTTTGGAACACCCAGAACAGGGTCCCCCGGGGCTGGCATCCTTCCTCAGAGATTGCCTAAGATCTAGGACTTCCTTGGAGTGCTCTGACCAGAAGAATCATGTGACTGCCCTGTGCCAGTCTCTGGCCATGGGCACACTGCAGTTTTCCTGAGATGGGATACTCAGGTGAGCCAAACAACCTACCCATTCCAGCTAAAGCATCCACAGATGCCTGGCAGGTGTCCCCAGACATCAGGTCTGGGTCTCTGAGGGCCATTACCTCGTGCCACAGAAAGCTCTCCAAATTTGGAAGTCCTTATCTTGACTCAGGATAGCCACCTTAGCTCCTGCTTCACCCCTCAGCCAAAGGAAGAACTGTAAACTCTGCAGCAGAAAGGCCAAAGGGCTGGGCCTGGCTGGGCCCACAGCCACAGCCATGCCTGCCCTTTCCTGCCTTCACCCCCTTCAACACATATATAGGCATCACACAATGCCAGGAGTCTCGGCCCCAACCCATTGCCAGCCACTGGGTCAGGGTGGAGGGAATGGGGATGGAATTCTGGGCAAAATTTCAGAAAAATCACACCATCCATGCCCCTGCCTTTAGGCTCCGCTGGCCCCAGGACATTAACCCCTGACTTTGAAGGTCTGCCAAAGAGAAGGCAATCTCAACACTGCCCAGGTCCTGACCCCTGGGAAGTTCTTGCTGCCAAGCCTAATCCCCAAGCCTCTGACACAGCAATACTAACTCTTTTGAAAAACGGGTAAGACATATTACTAAAAAGCACATTCACTTAACAGAGAAAAATGCCCTTCATGGAACAGAGGCTCCAAGTTCAGGCATGCACATTCCTCTCTGCGCCCCGTCTTCCTCCTCCTACCTCTTTCTCTCCATCCCCTTTGCCCAGTGTTCAAGGGATTATGCAAAAGGACAAGGCCAGGCACTGTGAGTCTGCTGCTCCTTCAAAGCCTTAAGGTCCATTCCCTGTGCACATCTATACCCCAACCCAGCTTGTCCCTTGAAGCCATTAATCTCCCTATGCAGCTAGGCAAGGCCATCCCACCACTGGCTCTGTTGCCTAATTTCTGGGGCAGGAAAGGGTCATAGCAACCTGGACAAGCTGTGGACTCTCAGGGTGAAAGGACAAGGCAAGAGAGCAATGAGAAAAGCCCTCTGCCCCTGACCTTCTATGCAATGTTTACAATAATCCTTGGAGGCAGCACCACATACAAAGAAGAGGCACAGAGGGCTGTGTTACCTGGCACATGAAGGAAGGAATCACCCTGTGGAAGGTCGAGCCTTTGTAGCCGAAGCCCTTCTCACCAGTGCACAGGGCTCTGAAGTTCTCTGAGGGTTAGAGGGAGAGGCAGGTCAACCGGATGAGTCCCCAACCTCAGGGACTAGCAGCCTTGGGTCCCCCAGGAGGTGAGCTGGAGATTGGCAGACCCTGGCCCACTTCCTGGATCTGCTCTGCCTGACTCACCTATGACTGGGACAAGTCACTTCCCTCTCTAACCCCAGTACCCAAACATTGACAAGAGTATACAGTCCTGGCTAAGCTAACCAGGTCACTGGGACAAGGAATCCCAGGGCTGTGGGCACATTGGGCAGAAGGGAGGAGTTGTCTCTGGGAATTTATATGTGCCTTCCACTGGTTCTGAGGCTCTCAGCTACTACCAGACAGGTGGGCAGAGCCAACATGAGGCTCAGAGGGAAAGAAGGTCACCCCATGGCACCCAGCAGCTGAGCCTCAAGTGGAACTCCCACCTGATCATGGTTTCTGAGCCAAAACGCTTCCCACCAGCCCACAGGACTTACTTCACCCACTCCCTTCCATCTGGACACTAAGTTGCCCTTACCTGCTGTTTTTGGTACAACATCTGCTTTCAGCTATGGGGAGAAAAGAGGGACAAAAGAAGATAGTTAGTCCAGAGGTAGGCGCTGAAAGGAGCCTCCTCACCACCCTAATCCCACAGTGGCCAAGGAAGTGTGAGAAACAACCACATGGCCATTCCACTCCTGTTACTCCAACCCTCCCTCCAGGAGGCAGCCTAAGCAGCTATCATTTCTGGCAGCCACTTCCTGAACCCAGGGCTGGGAGGAGGCAGCCTCAGTTTCCTAATTTATCAGAAGGGACTAACAATATCACCCTGGCCCACTTCCCACTTCCGGGGCAGAACTGACAGAGGGACTGGCCCCAAACCGTCAGAGACTCAGGGCCTAGACCAGGAAGATGCCAGTCCAAGCTCCTGGATGCACAGATGGGAAACTGAGGCCCAGAGAAAGGCAGGAAGGTATGGGTAAGGAAGGGAGGTTGGAGCTCCACCCAAGGAGGCCGCTTGCCTCTCACCTTCAAAGGTCATTCTTACAGTAGATGAGGGCAGGGAGGGTACTCCCCATTTCCCAAAAGAGAAATAAATAAATAAATACCAAGGGTTCCCAGGAAACCAGATAATCCATACTAACTGACCCCTTTATTCAAAGTGGGGATAGACTAGGGCTTCCTCTCCATTACTTTGTACATCAAGTGTTTCTTGTTTTGCTTCTGAGAGAGGCAGGTGCTGAGTGTCCACCCCTAGAAGGAGGCTAGGACTGGGGCTCCAGACACCCTGCCCCATTCTCAAGAGCGCCATCCCGAGTTCACCCGGTGGTCCGGCCGTGGCCTGCGGGGTACTCACCACCCAGAAGAGAAGGGTCACAGCCTAAAGCCGCTTCTCCCTTCCATTACCCAGCACTCCGCGCCTCGAGTGTGGGCGGGACGGCTGCGCAGACCCAGGGAGCACCTGGTGTTACGCAAGGGCTGCCACGTGAGCGCCCAGCGGGCCTGCGGCCGGTACCAGACCCGACACCTAGGAGCTCAGCGCACAGACCCGGGCCTAATGGGGCTCGGCACCCTCCCCCAGCCCGCCAGCAGCGTGGCACTGGGCCTTCACCCTCTACAGGCTGACCTTGAGCTTCGACCTCCCTACAGGTCTTTCCTATCGCCTCCACAATTCCGCGGGAGGCTGCATGAGACCAAGCTGATATCCCTTCTCAGAGAGGGGAAAACTGAGGTTCAGGACCCGGAGGTGGGAGGCTCAAGGTCATCAAGCGCGCCAGGCACAGCAGAGGGCCGGGGTCCAGTGCTGCCCCAGGACGATCCCGCACGCCCTGGCCAGCCCTGTCGGGGCGAGTGGCTTACCTCCAGCACCACGCGGCCGAGTGGCTGCCCATCGGCGCCGACATCCAGGTACACAAGGGGGTTCCCGGAGGAGGAAGAGGGTGGGTTGTGGGCGCCGCCACTGCTGCAGGTGCGGGCCGCCGAGAGGCGCAGAGGCGCGGAGCGAGGGACCGGGAGCAGGCCAAACAGGCGGGAGCCGCAACGCAGCGCCAACATTGCGGGCGCGATTGGGGCGGGAAGCGATGCGAGAGAAGACTACGGCAGCAGAGGTCACACTCCCAGGAAGCGATCCTAGATGACCGGGCGCCGCCACTTTTATTGGCCCGGCCGGCTTCGAGGCTCCGCCTCCGTCACGCCCCCTCCAGGCTTGTCCGCGGGCGACCCCTACTGGCCACATAGGACTGAGCAGCCAGTTGGTGGAGCTGAGGAGCTTCAAGTCTTTTGATGGGCCCCTGACAGGACCAGAGACCCTGGGGGACAAACACGACCGTGCAAGAGGATGCAGCTCCATTTTTATGCGGATCTCAATAGATTTTTTAAATTTTCTATTTTAAAAGGAAAAAATCTGGACTGGGGTTGTGGCTCAGTGGTAGAGTGCTTGTCTAACATGCATAAGGCACTGGGTTCCATCCTTAGCACCACATAAAAATAAAATAAAGGTATAGTTAGTCCACCTAAAACTAACAAATAAATATTAAACAAATAAATAAAAGAAAAAATCCTAACTGCATGGTTAACTGCAAAATATCACCATCCATGTTTTTCTTCTAATATAATGGAAGTCTACTTTTGTGCCTTGTATATGGAGACAACTCAAGCCAAATGACCCCCTGCCACTCCTCTCCCTAGAGGTGCTGCAGACAGAAATACAGAAAGATGATTTAGCACTGAGATTTAGAGAAAGGTGGAGATAAGAAAACTGATTAGAGAGGGCAGGCAGGAGGAAGCAGATAAGCAGAGACACCTCGCAAGTTACCTCACAAAGTGACCACAGGCCTCCTTGTCCTGATCTGAGCCTATCTCTAGATACTTCTAGAGACCAGGCCCTCTTCCATAAATGCACTGTGGTCCTACAGTGCTCCTGCCAGGTCCAAAGCCCTCTGAGGCTGACTCCTCCTCCCCAAACCCACAGACTGACAGCTCTGGTCCACACCAGCCAGGCCAGGCAGCGTCCCTCCCACCAAACACTCACCCTGAAATAGAGAGCTCCTGTCCAAACTCACAGCACCTGCAGGTAGATGCACAGCAGCCATCCCATAGGGAGTGCAAGGAAAAGTGACAAAACATGACACAGAAGAGAAGGGACATCAGAGAGGGGGACCACAGCAGGGGATTTAAACCCCAAATTACTTCATACAGCCTGGGAGGCACAGGAGGCCCTTAGTAAAGGAGTACCAGCAAGGGCCTGAGAGGGCATCTGGGCTCACCCCTGTACTCTGCGGATGAGAAACTGGCCCAGAAACAGCAGTTTTCTGACCCTAGAGGATCCTAGAGTCCCGCTACCAGTCAGTGCCAGTCCTTCCAGATACCTAGTAAAGGAGTGATGATAACCCTTACCCTGCTTTCTAACCAAGTCTGTTCTAAGGGGAAAAAATGAAGGAGAAAGAGGAATTAATCAACTGTTAGCACTGTGCCCAAGAGTGTCAGTAATGGATAATGTAGACCGACTGTTTGGGGCTTGGGACTCAGACAGCAAGGAGTGTCAACTGCAGGGGCCCAGAGGCCTGAGGTAACAAGAGAAGGAAGCAAATTCTTGGAGGCAGGTGGACTTGAGCTGGGACCTGCTCTGGACTAACCTACCCCAGTCCTTGAGTCAGCTTATGGGAAGGGGTTGGGCAGCCATATAGGCAGAGCGGTGTCCTAGCCTCCTGAGCATGCAAGCTTGACCCCTTTTCTGGAAATTCACAACGCCCTTGTCTATATTTCTGTCCTAGCAGGGGTCTGGGCATTCATTGAAGCCTCAGTGGGATGCTGCCTAGGTCCCAGTCCAGCTTGGGGCTTCACTTTGCTCTGGGGAGTGGCCCCTCTTTTCTTGTGATTGTGTCCTGAAGTAAGCAGGCCTGAATGGGGAACCCACTTGCTCCCTACCCCACCTAATCCCTTAGTGTGTCCTCCAGACCCCTCTGATATTCAGACACACTGTAAGATTTGAGGGAGGGCAGTGGCTCATCTCCCAGGCCCTGCAGTAAAGCTTTCTGAGAGCCAGGGCCCCCAGCAGCCAACCCTAGCCCCTGAGCTCACACAGCCCCCAACCATATCAACAGGGGTCTTTGGAACACTGCTCTCTCTCAAGCCTGCTCTTGGGACCTTAATTTATTCCCCACCCTGATGCTGCATGAGCAGTCCTACCCAAGGAGAGCTGCTGTCATTCACACAACCACTTCTACTCTGTATTTCCCCAGCCCTAAGCTCACCTGCTTATCACATCTGCCTGAAAGGCAACCCCATTTACAGATGGGAAACACAGGCCCCAAGAATTAGGGGAGTGAATGGCCCAAAGATGGTGTTGGAGCTGCGCCCTATCTGTCTGACTTCAGGATTGGGGTTATTGCATGTCAGTCCTCCTTGCCATCATCAAGGAGCTGGGAATTGGGACAGAGTGGGGTGGGCAAGAGAGAAGTCTTGGACAGATGGTCCAGAAATACAGAAGCCGAGGAGGTAGCCAAGAGCTATGGATCTCAGGGATCAGGGAGAAAGTTTCCACTGGGGGATCAGCTCTGACATGACTGTGTCTGAGAGACAGACACAAAGATATAAAGAGGTGATTCTAGAGGGGAATAAGCCAGTGCCAACCCAGACAAGGAGAGGTCAGGGCACTGATATTGAGCATGAGCCCAGAGGCCTGTAGAGGCCCAGTCACAGAGCCTGGAGGCCAGGCTGAGGTCAGACACTGTTGGATAGCCCTGGAGAGCCACAGAAGGTGCTATGCCCCCACCCCAGCTTTCTTCCTTCCGATTATTTCTCCTTCCCTTTTTGGAAAATCAAACATCATCGTTGCCTCCTGTCTAAGCCAGAGAAAAGTTCACCTTCCCCACGGGCTTGGTTATGATGTCATCCCTACCTGTGCTGTCCTCAGTGGTATCAGGAAGAGAGACAGTCCCCAGGCTGAGCCATGGCTGAACACATGCTCAGCCCTTGAGGACACTGGGCCCAGATGAGATCATGAAGGTGTTGGCACTCACCTGGCTCCCCAGCTATTTGTGACTCTGTGTCATCCTCAGAGACAGCAGTATTTCTCCCCACTCGGCCCACGTGACTTCTTGTCCAGGGTGCAGATGGTTGTTGCCACCTGGGGATCCTATAACTGTGCCTGTAGGCTTCACAGAGCTGCAGTGCTGGGCTCAGATTCATGTTTGGCACCTGCAAACAAAGGTGCTTGTGGGAGCTGGCCAGGTGACATAACTGTGATACCGGTGGAGAAGACATAAGTAAAAAGGGGAGGGGACACTCTATCCAAATGGCTAAGGCATAACCCAGTTAAAGGGTCACTGCTGCCAGGCCAGCGCTTGTAGGTGGGACTGTGGGTCCAGAGTAGCCAGCCAGGTGTTCTCATTCTCCAGTAAAAGCTGAAGACTTCAGATGTCATGCAAATCTAAATTTTAAATGTTGGTAACTAATTTTAAAATAAAATTAACCACTAATGAGCCATAAACAACATATCTGCAATCCAGATGAGGCCTCAGGGACAAGAGTTCCTAAGTTCTGAGGGAGAGAACTGAAGCTCAGAGAGGTACAGTGACTTTTCCAGGTCACACTGCAGGGCAGTAAGTACTAGGACTATAGCCAAATCCCTGTCTTCCCTCTTTCCAAGGTCCTTTTTCTTCCTGTGTGCTGGGCCCTGAGCTTCACCCTGGGGACAGGCAGTTAGAGTGCAGTGGCCTGGGCTGCTGCCTACCTAGTAGTCCTTAGGTAGAGTAGGCCTTCATCTCTCTTGGTCCTGCTTGAGGGGCTTGGGGTCTGAGCCAGCACCTGGCACAGAGGTTCTCGGCGACCCTGCTGAGAGGCGATTGTGAGAGCTTTGCTCTGGGGCTGCTCCCCTGGGGAATCTCCAGGCTTCATGCAGTTCACTTGAAAGCTGTAGCTTGTGCTGGCTTCCAGGACCCAGATCAGTATGGAGGGCAGGGAGAGGCCAAGACCTGGAGTGGGCGGGGTGTCCGCCTTAAGGCCCAGGGTGGTGACAGGCACAATGACCAGGGAGACACCCCAAGGGGAAGAGTCCAGCTGTGTGATCAAGGTCACCGCAGGCCCCCAGGGGGCTCAGCAGGGAATGGCTCACACTCCAGCTGCCTGGTTCTGACCCAATCTCCCCAGCGCAGTTACCCAAACTCAGAAGTCCAGGGAGCTCACCTTCCAGTCTCTGCATGTCCACTGTGGGCTGGGTGACCCCAGGGACTGAGAAGACTTCCTGAGAATCCTCCACCTAGGGGAAGAGCTGGGAGGACTGGAGAGGCAGGCCGCTGGGAAAGGGCAGCTGTCCACCAGCCTGGGCCTGGCAGCGTGGGCTTTGGAGATGGCAGAACTCTGATGCAGACCTGGCTCCCCACTCCTTCCTTCATGAAATGAATCCATGGCGTCCCTCCATCGTATTTTCTGAGCCCCTGCCCTGGGCTCCCTGCTGGTCTAGGTCCTGGAAATAGGTGATCGATGGACCCAGGGGCAAACTCACATTCTTAGGGAAAAGAGAGTCAAAAGACTTTCAGAGATCTGTGTTACATCAGATGCATTACATTGCCATTTGCTAGAGTGACTGAGTCAGAGTCCCTTCTAGGGAGGCTCCATGTGGCCTGACCACAGAGGGGACATTTGGACCCAGTCACAGGTGGCTGTGTGGGCTCAGGGAAATATTCTGCTTGTTTTTGTTTTGTTTCGTGCCTCAGTCTCCTCATATATCATGACGAGTTAATAACACCTGCCTCGCTGAATTGCTCATACTAGGAAGAACAACATTACAAAGGCCCTTGAACCTACTAGGAGCTCAGGGAATCAATGAACGAATTAATATTGATTAGTGAATGAATGAATGAATACTGCCCAGCCCAGGCCAGCTGAGGATTCAGAGAAGGGCGATTTGCATGGATGATTTTGTACCTTATGGTGGGATCCTGTGGGGGTTTGTGGGTGGGTTTTTACTACTTCCCATCCCAGGCTCTCCTTAGAGAATTAATAATGCCATCCCCGCTTCTAACTGGCATATGACATTTGGAGTCTTCCTTACCTGAAAGTATACTCAGTGCCGTGGCTGCTGCTGCTGCTGGATTTTTGTTTTGTTTTGTTTTTGGTACTGGGGATGGAACTCGGGGGCACTCAACCACTGAGCCACATCCCCATCCCAGTCTTGTATTTTATTTAGAGACAGGGTCTCACTGAGTGGCTAAACACCTCGCCATGGCTGAGGCTGGCTTTGAACTTGAAATCCTCCTGTCTCAGCCTCCCAAGCCGCTGGGATTACAGGCATGCGACATTGCGCCCAGCTGTGACTTCTTTTGATCCACACAGTGTGTGAGGCTGGCTGGGCGGAGTTGCACTCTCATCTGATAGAGTAGGAAAGATGGGGGCTCCAAGTACATGGGGGGGCAGCCCAAACAGCCAGTGTTTAGGTTTGGTTTCTCTCCACTCTATAGAGAAAAAGTTGTCATGCACCCTTTCCCCATTCCCCCCCTTACTGACAGTCTTTAAGTGGCTCCCCGTGATGCCTGAGAGCCTGGTACAGTCCCCTGGCCTTGAGTGCAGGGTAGATCAACTGATCCAGATTCTAATGCACACAGTACAGCTGGCATTGATGGGTTCATTAAAGATAAGGTTATAAAGTGACGATTCCGATTCCGAGTGTCCTCTCCACCCCTCCCCACCATCCCTCCATACACAGACACACGAATCACCAGCTCCAATGTCATGAGGACACCGGGCAGCCTATGGGGAGGTCCCCACAGTAAGGACCCAAAGCCTGCCAGCAGTGTTCTTGGACATGGATCCTTCAGCTCCAGCGGGGACTTGGGGTGACCATTGCCCCAGCCCATAGCTCTGCTGCAACCTCCTGAGAGGCTCTGAGCCAGAGGCGCCCAGCTAGCCCACGCCTGGATACCTGCTCTGCAGAAACTGGTAATCCATGATTGTTGGTTTAAGCCACTAGGTGTTGGATCATTTGGTCGGCAGCAATAGATAGCTAATACACAAAGCATCTCACGCCCACCCCCAGCCACAGCCTTTTGAAGACTCCATTGCCTCACACACAGCCGATTGCTGATCTGCCAGCTCAGCAGCTTCAGTCACCAGCTGCTCTTGGCAGAGACTCCACAGGCACAGTCAGGGAGAACTGGCCTTGCAAGACAGGACTTCCTTGTCTTTGTGGAGACAGGGAGTAGGCTGGCTCATTGGTCTCATTCCTCTGAAGGTGAGTGGATGGAGCTAGAGGGAAGGAGCTGGAGGAAGTCTTCAGCAAGGGGGCTCGAGCCTCGTTTTACAACTATGTACTGGGTTCTGTACAAAGGTGACACCCTGAGCCATAGGAGATCGTTAGCCCTGTCTTACAAGTAAAGGGATGGCGGCCTTGAGAGTGTAGCTGGGTTGCCCAGGTTCACACCAAGACAAAGTGGAGAATGGAATTCTGTCTTGGCTCTGTCTTTCTTCGAGACTTGATGGGCTCCCAGTGGCGTTCTGAGATGGATTATGACAGACTTCATCTAGTGCATGAAGTCTTTTTCCAGCTAGCCTTACACTGTGCTTAGCAATATAGATCTATGGTGCCATCCTGTCCTAATGATAATGGCACAGGAGGGTCTCTGGTTCCCATGTGATAGATCCCAGGTGGCTGAGTTGGACTTGACCCCTTGGCTGACTCCAAAGTCTGCACTCTCACCCACTGCCCAGGTCTTCTTGCCCCAGGGAGTCTACCCTTGGCCTCTAGCCCTGCAGTGCCAGCCTCCCACACTGGGTGGGAATTGTGTAAAGAGCTCAGTGCTGTGGGTTCTGTACTGCTCAACTGTACACAAACCCACAGCACTGGACTGTTCACACAGCTCCCACCCAGGATCAACAGGAAAAGGAGTTGGTCAGCAGGACCCAAGACGTCCCCAAGCCAGCCTAGAGTGGCCCTTTGTGCATGCTTCATTCCCACCCTTATTTACTGTTTGCTGATTTTCAGTGGCTTTTCTCAACACCTCATTATCTAGGGAAAGGCCTGAGCCCTTGCCAAGGCTGGCTTGCTCAAACCTCACCTGACTCTGGGCTCTCCACCCAGGGAGGCAAACAGCCATAATTCTGCAGTCTCCTCTCCCTTTCTTGGTCTGTTGATTGGCGCAGTTTTCTTGAGTCTAGGGACCTGACCCTCTTAATCTCTACTTACTAATTCTGAGAACTTTCTTTCCTCTGTTGAAATAAATTCTCTTCTAATCAACAATGTTTGCCTTCTCATCGATATTGCCCACCATTGATCACAGGTGTTTATCTTTTCTTCCAATTAAAATAAGCACTGCAGCCTTAAGTGCTTGATAACAATAAGAACAGCTAACCTTTATTGCAATTTAATAAACTGCACTCAGCAAGTGTTTATAATGTTATTTATTAATTCCTGCATGGCCCTGGAGAACTAGCACTCACTGCTCTTTATAAATGTGGCCTCCAAAGCTGACAGAAGTGTCACAAGCCATTCCAGATCACGTGGACCTTCCTTCATGTTAAGTAAATGGCCAAGCAGCTGGTATTTGGTCCTGCTCTGCCTAAGCCTAGACTTTGGCTCCTGCCTTGAACATGATCTCTAGTGTCATTAAATTGTAGCATAAAATGTCAGCAGGCCAGACTGAGAGAAATCTCAGTTTATGTGACAAATATCTCAGATTTTAAGTGAGCCATGGCTCAAAAAGTTGATTGACTCACAGGCTATATTCCTAAGACAATGTCCATGTCACAGGTCCTGGATTTGGCTTTCCCAGGCACATCTGGGGAGCACAACAGAGGCCTCAGCTCCATGGGGACAGCCTTGCAAATTCAGCAGAAGTCCCAAGGAGATGGGGGCAGGGATCCTGTGAATCAAGGGTGTGCAGAGCAGGTCTGGCTTCTTTATTCACTAGAGGAGCAGGTGGGGTGGACACAGTGCCACCTCCAAAGAGATGAGAGGTGCATTGAGTCAGATGCCATAGCACAGAGGTCCCACAGCCAGGTCCAGTGGAACCAGATTTGGGTTAATTTAGGTGAAACAGCTTTCTGTCATCAATGGTGTTGCACAACAGTTTAATAAGTTTCCCGTTGCTGGAGGTGTGCAGGAGATGCCAACCAGAGATGCCCCCAGAGTATACCTACCCAGTGTGGGTGGTATGTCCAGGTGACCCAGGAGGTTCCTTCCAATTCTAAGACTCTGATTTAGTTCCCCTAATTCCAGGCTGCCTGGGGAAGAAGAAAGTTCAGTATATGATCTCAAAGTGCAATATCCAAGTCCTTTGTTGACATCTTGGACAATAAAGTATAACATGAGAAATAAAAGCCAGAAGAGAATATTGGTATATGGTTACTGGTTTCAAAATGGTTCAAATTTTCTAAGAAGCCTAGAAGCAAATGAAAGGAAGTATAAGGGAAAATGTGGAACTATTTGGTGGTCTAACTTTACTACACCTGTGCTTCAAAAAGCGCCCCTGGCCTCACTGGGGCAGAGTAACCTGGCCTTCTGTATTCCTCACTGCCCTGTTCCCCTGGGCTCCAGAGCAGGTGCACCTCAGAAATGAGAACAAAGATGTCAGTATTTGGCTTTGAACTTTCAAAAAATTCCTTAGGACCTAGACCTGCTTTGGAAACTACGCATGAATGTCCAGCCTGTCTTCCCAACTGGCCTCTACCTCTGTCTTCCCCCAACCTGCCAGAGACTCTCAGGTTGGAGGAAGAAGAGAAGGGCACAGAGTGAGACCTACAGAGGGAGCACGAGGACCCCCAGATGAGAAATCTAAAAGCAGAGGTGACTGGCGCTGAGTGGGTTGAGCCCCAGGGAGGGATCACGCCTCCTTTTCCTGATAGGTTAGGAATGTTGTGTGGAGTGTCCGTGGTCAGCTCCAGCACTCCCCCAGCCATGGTATGGCAGAGGCAGCAAGGGACAGATTTCCTGGAGACCCAAGAGGGCACAGAACAACCCACAAGCCTAAAGAACCAAAGGCCTGAACGACCAATAAAAAAAAAAAAAAAAAAAAAAAAGAACCAAAGGCCTCAGAAATAACAATAGGGGCTCTGCAACGGACCAGAGCCAGATGGAACGAAGGACGTCGGATAACACCACAGGGATCAAGAAGGACAGCTGTAACAGATGCCCTCAGCCCTGCCATCTGGGCACCTCTGGAGTCTCCAGGAACTGAGAGGCAATGCCAGAGAAAAGACAGGGCAAGGGGCTTCACCCAAATCACTAAACTTGTGAAAGAAAATTAGTTAAGTTATAGAAAAGTACATGATTAAATGGGCAACCAGGGAAGATATCTGGGATATGTGAGTGACTTTAACGCAAAACGATTCATGGGAATCAATAAGGAAAATTCTGACACTATAGCAGGAAATACCTAGAGAGCATGATCAGGCCATCCCCACAATGCAAAATATCAATGATCAATAATTATAAGAAAAAGAATGTTGGAACTCTCTAGAAGTCAAAAGCAATGTCCATAAAAGGGATGTGACGTCATTTGGCACCACTGGCCTTTTTCATTGTTCGTCATTTATCTTTAAAATACCTCTTGCTACAGTAAACAGGGATGAGAGGTGGGAGGGAAAGGGAGTGAGAAGGGAAATTGCATGGAAATGGAAGGCGATCCTCAGGGTTATACAAAATGTCATATAAGAGGTAAGGAGGGGTAAGTCAAGAGAATACAAATGGAAGACATGATTTACAGTAGAAGGGGTAGAGAGAGAAAAGGGGAGGGGAGGGGAGGGGAGGGGAGGGGAGGGGAGGGGAGGGGAGGGGGGATAGTAGACAATAGGACAGACAGCAGAATACATCAGACACTAGAAAGGCAATATGTCAATCAATGGAAGGGTAACTGATGTGATACAGCAATTTGTATACGGGGTAAAAGCGGGAGTTCATAATCCACTTGAATCAAACCGTGTAATATGATGTATTAAGAACTATGTAATGTTATGAACGACCAATAAAAAAAAATAAATAAAAATAAAATAAAATAAAATACCTCTTGCTTGTTCGTGCTTCTCTGCGGCAGCCCAGGCTCCCTCATGACTGCCCCATACGGCACCTTGAGGATGCACGGCTCACATCTCTGCCTGCAAGGAGCTCCCAGTCTGCTGCACCCTGAAATCTATGGCCCAAATGTCTGTCCCCAAGCCAATGGCTGAGTGTAGCAGGCATCCTAAGGCATCCCTTCCTGGGAGACACAGAGCCCTCTGATGGCCAATTTTGGCTAGTGGGCTCCTCAAAGGGCACCCAACCCAACCAGATTTGGGTCATCATCCTGAAAGATACAGTCCCAAACACCATCATTCCAATTGCTGAAATCCCCAAAGAGCAAAGTGCCTCAAGTCTAAAATCCAGAAAGATCAAGATCTCAAAAATATAACTCAGGAAAGAATCATTTTTAAAAAATCTTTGAAAGACTTTTGTTTTCATTTAAAAAAAGAAATTTATTGAGAAACATAAAAACATGACAGAGCTCTTTATACAATAATAGACCTCTTTATACAATAATATAGGCAATAATAGCATGCATACTCTTGCAAGCATAGAGGCTCAGGTGTTCTAACAACAGTCACAGGCATAACCGTTATGAGCAGACAAACTATATTCATAAAGAGCTGGGCATGTTGGCGCATGCCCGTAATCCCAGCTCAGGAGTCTGAGACAGGCGGATCGTGAGTTCAAAGCCAGCCTCAGCAACAATGAGGTGCTAATCAACTCAGTGAGACCCTGTCTCTAAGTAAAATACAAAATAGGGCTGGGGATGTGGTTCAATGGTTGAATACCCCTTAGTTCAATCCTCAGTGCCCCAAAGTAAATAAATAATGAAAAAAAAAAAACTGTGATGGGTTGCCACCACGTGTGCAATTGTCTGAAGAGCTGAGTATTCAAGAAAATTTTATCTTTCACAAATGTAGATACACACAAATTTTTTCTCTTTGTTTATTAAGGAAGTTTTGACCATTTTACACGCATGCACAGTGCCCGGACATAAAGTCAACATTGTGATAATGCCCTTTGCGTGGTCAAATTTGCAAAAGAAAATACACAAATGAATTTGAATTCTCTAAAAGTCTTTATATGGTTTACATCTTCAGTTTTGGAAATGATTTGAAGATGAACTACACAGCATGGAGAATTGTAAACAACGATGCTGACGATTTAAAATAATGGGAAAAATCTAAAAAACGGAAAAACTAAAAAGAGCATTCAGCCCGTGACACAGTGGGTTCGAGGGATAGGTTACAGGCAACTGCACAGAGCTGTTCCCAAGAGTGGGTGGACCTTCACAATCTTGCTTGATACCTACTTTCCCCCCTTTCTTTCTTTCAGGGCACGGCTCTCCTCGGGGAGTCTGCTCACATTCATTTGAACGTGCTGCTGTTCTTTCTCAAATTCTTTTCTGATTCCCTCGCTGACATGACTGTTCCCTCTTACATTTTCCATCTTTTATGCCATGACTCTGTGGCCGTGGGTTCAGAAGCCCCCAGCCCCCAAGCACTCACTCCCGTACAGACCAAGAATGTGCCTGGAACCGCCCTGGTGAGGGGAGCTCAACCTCACTGCACAAGGTCTTCTTGTCCCACTGTGCACATAATGATTTTTCAACCAGTCAGTAACTTCACTGGCGGCTTCAGGCAAAAGTGGCTTTAATTCATTAAAAGCCCCCAGAATCTCATCAGCTGGAAGGAACATCAACGCCGACAAATGAGGCATTTTTAAGCTCAAGTTTTCATAGCTGGCTTATTGCGTGGCCAATGCCTTCCCTGGGGCTCAGTTTCCTGCCCTCTTCTGTAGCTTCCCCCCACCCCCTGCCACCGGAGTGATGGTTTTCAGGAATTGTAGTTTGCAAAATATTCCGGATTTTAATCTTCCAGGATTGTGACTTTCAGAATTTGAATTTGGGGGAGTATGGTATATGGGATCAGCTCTTGGGAATCATGATCCGCACCACACACGGACCCTCCTTCCTCTCTCCCTCCCTCCCGCCTGCCTTCCTTCCCTCTCTCCATCACTCAAGGTCCCACGTGACTCATTGGGACTTCTCTTTCCCTCTTTCCTGCCTTGGTGTCTGCTTTCTGGAGGGGCCTGCTAACACCCACTCATGGACTGGCTTCCTGCCTTGGGGGTCCATGGCCAGCCAGGTGGGGCCCTGCTTAGGGAAGACAGAATGGACTGCAGGATGGGCAGGGGTAGCCTCAGACGGTGACTCTGGTCTGCCCCAGCCTGGGCCCCCCTGAGGACAGGCTATGATGGGGGAGCCCCACCCTATGGGAGCCCCACCCTACCCCAGGGTCCCCTGGCTAGGCCCACTGCCCAGTGGTTCTGGGCCTGCCGGGAGAGTCTGACTTCACATTCGAGGTGACTCCTATAGGTGCTGTTGGCTCTCTGCACTCTTTGCTGCTGGGCAACGAGTTCTTTTCTGAAGGGAAACCCTGGGACCACCCGCCCTAGGTCATCATGGATCATCCTCCTGGATTATCAGACAATCTGCCCCCAGGTCTCTGTCTCTGCCCCAACTCCGTGCCTAGAGCAATAGTTCTAAAGCACAGCCATCACCCCGGGAAACTCACAGAACACTCCTCACCTACTGGAGTCAGCAGATTACTCCCTCACCAGCCTCTGCTGGGCATGCAGGGAAAAGGCTGTGGGCTCTGACAGCCTGACCTACAGCTGGGCTGCCCCCTGACTTTCAGGATGACCTTGGGAAAGTGACTTTACATTGCTGTTATTAAAACATTTTCTGGGCTGGGGTTGTGGCTCAGTGGTAGAGCACTTGCCTAGCATGTGTGAGGCACTGGGTTTGATTCTTAGCACCCCATATAAATGAATCAATAAAAAATAAAGGTTCATCAACCATTAAAAAAAAAATTCTGAAGGTGGCTGCCAGGATCCAAGGAAATGGGACAGGTAAAGTGCTCAGAAGAGTGAGCAGAGGGTCCACTCTCAGCTTCTCTGCCTGATTGAGGGCCTGTCATTACTGGCAGGAGTAGATGTGGCCCTGAGGCCCCAGGTAGCAGAGCCCTGTGAGGTGGGCCGAGCTGGGTGTGGAGAGGTCAGAGGGCACGGGAGGAACCTGCTCGTGAGGGACATGAGTGGTTGCTCGCTGCTTGGTTCTGATCCCAGTTCTAGTCCCATCAGGCTCTGTGGCTGGATTGTCACTCACAGTCCTGGCCTGCCCCTGCCCACTGGCCACTGTGTAGGAGCCTTGTTTGCTGAGTTCCCGGTCCCGCCTGGCGCCAGCCTGTCCCACTCAGTTCAGCCCTTCCTCAGGGTTGTCCCTACAAGCCATCTCCCCCAACAAAAGGCCAGTGTCCTTGGGAGGGCAGGTGCTGCCCAGGCAGGACTGCAGCCTGGCCTGCCAGGGAGCTCTGGGCAGTCAGACCTCAGAGCAGCCATCCGGGCCTGGTCAGGCCAAGGGCAGGGCTGGGCAGGTTCTTGGTTGATGTTTTTGGTTTTGATCCACTGTCCCCAGGAAGAGGTCATGGAGGTAGGCCAAGGCTTGGGCCAGGGAGCTGAGGTGCATTTGCCAAGGTGGTGGCCAGAGGCCAGATGGGGGCCTCCCAAGAGGGATGCTGGCTCTCTTTCCTCCCCACTACTGGCCCCAGCTCCACCTCAAGCCTTTAGGACACAGCTTGACCTGAGGCCCAGCTGCAAAGAGCTGGAGTCTACCCCATTTTCAAGCCAGACAGGAAGAATCCACACTTTCACAGGGGAATCTGGGCTCCCCTTCTGCTCTCCCCTCTCATTTTCTGCTCTGTCAGCCCTAGAAGCTCCTGAGCAGGCCCACCGTGTGCCTCTCTGCTGCCAGTCTAGGCTGCCTACCCATCCCACAGGGCCAGACTTCAAACACACAACTGATCAGAGATGCCCTCTGAGGGTCACTTCTCTGAGCACAGCCTGGTCACAAGCAAGATTTAAGCCAGTGGTGGGCCAGGGCTACCAACCATCTCTGACCACATCAGTAAAGCCCACGTATCTAAAACAAGGGAGGAGAGAACCGTCTTTTCTGTTTGCCGCTCAGACCTGCGGGAATCAGACTATCTACAAATATTGGAAGGAGTGACAGAGAACAAGGACAAATAAATGAAAGTTTCAGAGACTAAAGAAAGCTATAGACTTCAGGACAACACGAGGATAGATAGAATTCTGTCAAGGATTTTGTGTATGTTGTATTTCCCCCATCGGGCCTTAAGCTCCTGGGGGGTCTAGTTCATCTCACTAACTGCTCCACTCTCTCAGACGCTCACTGCCCATCATCACTCAGTGGTAGCAATAAATATCAGATCACTCAATAGATGGGTAGATGGATGAGTGTGTGGATGGATGGAGGCCGGTGGATGATGGCTGAGCAGGGAAGTTGATGGACGGATGGGCTGCATGGACGAGGATGGGTGAGTAAATAACTCTGACACCAGAGGGAAGATGGAATGGGAACTGGTTTGACTCTGACCAGCACAAAACCTAAGCTTGTCAAAGGTTTCTTACAGAGGATGTCAACAGCCCTCAAGAGAAAAGGTGGATGACTTTGATTTCATGAACACAGGTCATGCCCATTCAATGGAAGACATCACTTCAGAAATGGAATTAAGAAATGAAGCCATGAACTAGGTAAGGTGGCACATGCCTGTAGTCCCAATGACTTGGGAGGCTGAGACAGGAGAATTGCAAGTTCAAGGCCAGCCTCAGCAACTTGAACTTCTGTCTCAAAATAAAAAGTTTAAAAAAAAAGGCTAGAAGGTAGCTCAGCAGTAAAATGCCCCTGGGTTCAATCACCAGTGCCAAAAAGAGAGAAAGAAATGAAGCCATGAAGTGGGAGGAAATATTAAAAATATATACACATGAGCAAATATATCTTGTACATGTAAAGAATTCCCACAAATCAATAAGAAAAGGTAAACAGCCTGATAGACAGTAGTCAAATGACTTGTGCAGGAGTTTCACACACACACAGACACACACAAAGGTATCCAAATGACTCATAAGCATGTGAGAAGGTACACAGCATCACTAATCATCAGGGAAAAGCACAGTAAAGCCCCAGTGAGATACCTACCAGACTGGCTCAAATTAAAAAGGATTGCTGGGGATGTGGTGTAACTGGAACTTTCCTATGTTGCTTGTGGGAATATAAATTGGTACAATCATTGTGGAAGACTGTGTGGCACTTATCTAGTAAACCTAAAAATATACCTATCTATGACGCAGAAATTCTTCTCCTAGGCATGTATCCAAGAGAAATAAGCATGTATGTCCCCACTAATAGTCTATCAGAACCCCAAACTTGAAGCAATCAAAATACCCATTATCAGTAAACGGACACATGTAAATGTACTTCCTAACAATGAATATTACTCAGCAATAAAAAGGAATAAATTATGGATATACGTAATAACATGACATCATGCCAGAGGAAGATAAATCATATACTGTATGATTCTATCTGCAGGCAGTGCAAGAATTAGCAAAAGCTCATCTATGGTGACAGAAGTCAGAGTTCTTTGGGGATGGGGCTCTCTGGAAGGGAACACAGGAGCCTTTTAGAGTCCTGTGAGTGCCGCCATCTTGATCTGGTGTGGATGTGTGTAAACAGTTGTAACTTGACATGGATGATGTGTGCACTCACCATATTTATATGTTAGACCTCAATAAAACTTTTTCTAAACCAGACACATTTCCTTTATTCTAGAACTCAGGGTGCACCAGGGAAGAGGGAGGAGCCCAAGGCAGTGTTAGTTCCGCCCTTCAAAGCCACAGGATTATCAGGATTCAGCGCCAGATGGTTCAGAGGAAACTTGAGGGAAGAGGCTGAATTTTGTCCGAGGCCAGGGGCTGCATCAGATGGGGAGGAGGAGGAGGCTCCTACAGGGAAGTCTGTGGGATGGGGAAGATCAGGACCGGGTGACGCACACCTGGGATCTTCCCACCAGTGTGCCTCCGGCCACGCACACCTCACCTGCGGACATCTGCAGGAAGCTTGCCAGGGGTTTCTGTGCCATCCCGTCCTACCCTTCGCTGCCCCCTTTGAAAGGTTGTGACCCCTCATGTGCTTCCTGCCACTCTCTCGAATGGTGTTCCTGGGAAGGAGGATCTGTGTTGGCTTCTGTGCCAGCTGCCAGATGAAGTCAGAGGTATGTAGGAGCAGGTGGGGAAGGGAAGGCCACAGCTGTCTCCTGCCCCCAGCAGCCTCTCCTCTGTGACTCAGGGAGGCTGAGCTCCACCTTCAGGTGCTTCTCCACCCCCTGGAGCTGAGAGGGCTCACCAAGCTCCTGCGCTCTCCCGGCAGCAATCACAGCTGGAAAGCCTGAGGGTTCAGTCTGCTGACCTCACTGAGCTAAAATCACCTGAGCCCCTCCTCTCATGAGTCAGGGAGTGTCATAAGATATAGGCACAGGTGACAGCTTGTGAGGCCTCCCTGTCGGCCATGGGACAGCCAGGACCTGAGCTGGCTCAGGCAGGAAGCTCACAGATGGAATGGAACTGGGCAGAGGGGTTATCACAGGTGCCAGGAGAGGAACCCTCAAGTTGCCCTCACCTTTTCCTCCTCTTGCCAATCAGGCAGCCATGGTGCCCTCCGTATGTCCTCAGCCTCCTGCCATCCGTCCTCCTTATTCTGCAGCCCCTGCCCTAGGACCAGGCTACAGCCTCTTCCCTTAGACCCTGTGGGAGCCCTTGCTGCCCTCCAGCCCCAGCCCCTCAGTCCAAACCATCGGAGCTCCCAGGAGGAGCACTTCCCCCTCCTGGGTCCAGAAATGATTGACACACAGTAAGATGCACAGACCTTAAGGGTGGAGTTTGAGGAGTGTTTACCTATACATATCCCTGGGCAACCAGCACCGCAGTCAAAGAGTCAGTCATTTCCATCACCTGGGAAGGTTCCTGGATCCCTTGCAGGCAACCAGCCTGCCTCCCAAACGACAAGGGTGCTGACGTCTACCCCACAAAGGAGTTTTGCGGAGTCAGGAGTTTCACAAAGAATGGAATTTCATATTAGTTACATAGCAATACTCTCTAATGTGTGGCTTCTTTCACCCACAACATTTTTCACCCCTCATTCAACTTTTGTGACTTTTATTGTGGGGTAAGTTTCCATTTTATGATTGTAACTCAATTTGTTTATCCATTCTTTTATGGGTCAATAACTCGGCTGCCCTGGTCTATGACTGCTCTGGATAATGCTCCTCTGACCTTTCGTAGACAAGCTTTTATCTGGACATATCTTTATTTCTCATGGGTAAGGAGCTATATGTTGAATTGCTGGGATGTATAGTCAATATATGTTATTTTTATAAGGAACTACCAAACTTTTCCAAAATAGTGGTCCCATCATGAACTGCCACCAGGAATAGGTGGAAGTTCCGGTTGCTCCACATATATGACAGCCCCTGGCATTGTCAGTCTTGTTAACTTGAGCCATTGGAGGATGTTTTTAAAGGCCACATCTAAATGACTTATATGTCCATCAACTGGCGAATGGGGAAACAAAAATGTGGCAAATCCATGCGATGGATTATAATTTGGCAATAAAAAGAAATGCAGCATTAGCTGGGCGCAGTGGCCAATGCCTGTAATCCCAGTGACTCGGAAGGCTGGGGAAGGAGGAATGTGAGTTCAAAACCAGCCTCAGCAACTTAGCAAGACCCTAAGTGACTTAGTGAGACCCCAATCCTAAATAAAATATAAAAGGACGGGGATGTGGCTCAGTGGTTAAGTACCCTTGGGTTCAATCCCTGGTACCAAAAAAAAGAAGAGAGAGAGAGAGAGAGAGAGAGAGAGAGAGAGAGAGAGAGAGAGAGAGAGAGAGAGAGAAAGAAAGAAAGAAAGAAAGAAAGAAAGAAAGAAAGAAAGAAAGAGGGGGGAGGGAGGGAGGAAGGAAAGACATGAAGTATTGACACGTGCTACAACATGGGTGAACTTTGAAGATATGCCAAGGGAAAGGAGCCAGTCATGGGAGACCACATATTGTATGACCCCTTTTATACAAAATCTGCAGAACAGGCAAGTCTAGAGATCCCGAGAGTAGATTAGCCTTGCTTAGGCTGAGGGAAGGGCAGGCCTAGAGGGTGATGGCTTATGGGCAAGAAGTTTCTCTTTAGGGTAACAAAGTGCTCTAAAATTCATTGTGAATATATTAAAAGCCACTGAATTAAAAGTTGCTTTAAATGGGTGTGCACTGTGTATCAATAAAGTTGTCCAAAGACCAAAACTCACCACATCTAGTTAGTAGCTACCCCCTGTGCCCCATTCCACCACCAGTGTCCTCAGGGTAAAGATCCAGATGCCCAAACCTAGAGTCATCATCTCCCTCTTCTAGAGCTGCCTCCAGATGTGAGAGACACCATCATGCCCCTGAGTGTCCGCACACGCTGTTCCCTCTCCCTGGAATGCTACCCGCCCCCCTGACTCATCCTTTCTGGTCCAGCTCATCTGACAGCCTTCCCTTCTCCTCTTCTGTTCCTTCATCCATTCCTTGATGCAACATTAGGCACCTGCCATGTGCCAGACTCTGTTCTGTACACCAGGGAGACAGCAGAAAACAAAGCAGACTAAATCCTTCGTGGAGCTGATGTGTCGTCTGCTGGACAGGCAGGGACTGAGCACTTAGCAAATACACAGTCTTGTGTTCCAGGCCCCACCCTCAAACCTCCTCCACTTCCCCATGGTGATTGTCCCCTTACCTCCTACTTTTTTTATTTTTAAATGCAGTACTGAGGAATGACCCCAGGGGTGCTCTATCACTGAGTTACATTCCCAGCCCTTTTAATTTTTTATTTTGAGACAGGGGCTCAAATTGCACAGGCTGGCCTCAACTCCAACTCCTGTGGACTTGCATGATTTAGCAGTGGGTCTCTCCTGACAACAGGCTAGAAACTCCAAGAACTCCAGCTTGCTCTCCTGGGCACTAAGGCAAGGCTGATAGTGTTCTTCACAGTTTATATCCCCTTGCACAGTTCTAATCTCATCTGATCAGCAAGCAGGGAGTTGGGGAGACACCATGTGAAGGCAGGATACTCACTGCCCAGATGAGATAATAAGACCCTGAGAAGAGAATGGCTGGATTGCACAGCTGCAGGACTGTGAGAGCAATCTGGCTTCTCTCACTCCCTGCCCTGGGCAGCTCCTTGTGGCCTGGCCATCTCTGAAGGCTGAGGATGGGTGAGCCCAAACCAGGGAGTGGTTTCAGGTCAGGCTGGGGCAGCAGGGGACAGGGGCAGCAGTGAGTCCTTTGAGCCTCATTCCCTGCCCTCAACCCAGCTCAGATGAGTCACTAACACCGAAGCATGAAGATGTCCCCTGGTCTCCTCCCCCAGTGGTCATGTAGTTCACAAGAAAAGCCAAGGACAGAGGCCTGAGGGAAGGCCTCCTTTGTGGAGTGTTTAATCCTCATGTGGTTCCAGGCAGCCCTCCTGGTGGCACTGTCCTTCAAGCCTTGACATACACCGGCTCCTTTTTTACTTGTTCCTTCTAGTCTGTTCCGATGGAAGCAGAGGTGGGGCCTACAGTATCTGGGGCCTCGTGGAACCCACATCCCTGGTCCTTTCTGGCTTCTTTCTCTTTGGCTGTCTGGGGACAGGTCCCAGATGACTGGTGGCCTCCCAAGGAAACTAGTAAGAACCTGGCTACATCTGCTCTTGGTTCCTGACTCGCCCCTGGCCATCACCTGACCTGATTCACCTGCTCTTAGTCACTTGCTTTTGATTGACTACAGATAATACCTCTGCCACGTGGGTCCTTGGATCACCTTCTCCCAGGCTCAGTCTGTGGACATCTCCAAACTCCATTCTTCCCAAGGAGGTGGATTCGAGACTCACTCTCCTGCCTCCAGGTTGCTTTTGAATAACCCTTTCTTTTGCAGACCTTGTCATTTCAGTGATTGGCAAGCTGCGTGGCTGGCCAGACAGGCCTGGATTGGCCACAGGAAGCACTTTTCTTCAGCTTGGGCCCCCTTCTGTGTTCCTGGAAATGTAGCCCCTGTGAAAGTGCTGAAGGGGGTGGGCGACACTTGAAAGTCTCAGAGACATTGTGGCTGGGAAGAGGAAGCAGGCATTAGCCCATGGAAAGCACCTGAATGTTTTCCTCACAGACAAAAGGGGGTGGTGGGGATTCTCCCCAGGCCTCTGCAAAGCTTCAACAGGTACCTCAGATTATTTTCTCCATCTCTTCCTACCATCTCCTCTTTCCTCCCCTCTTTCTCTTAGGTTACCCCATCTTTCTTGAAGCCTAAGCCCTCTGGGTCCTTGAACTATCATCCTGCTGGGACTGGCAAGGAGAGGAAGGAAGGATGGACCCCATCTCCCATTCTCTGGGCTGTGCTCTTCTCAGATTTCTACAGATCTGCACATCCGGCACCACAACAATGGCTTCCTCCAAGGTGAGGGTCTGCTCGCCATTATTGAGTGGTGAATAACCCTGGAGCAGCTGCTTCCAATAATAACTGTGGCTGGTCCTGCCCACGGATCTGGAGGCTGGCTGCATTCACCTAGGTGGCTCTGACTCGAGGGGCGTGCGGCCTCATCCAGGTAGTGACGGGGCTGGGGTCCTCACTCAGGTCTGATGTCAAGTTGAAAAGACTTTGTTTTTCCATATAATATAATTGCTTATTTATTGTAAGTCTGAAACAAGCCACTAAAAAGCTATTTCTATGTTCAGAATGTTTGTCCCTCCAAAACTGAAGTTGAAATTAATTATCAATGTAATAGTATTTGAAGGTAGAACATTTAAGAAGTGATTGGGCCACAAGGGCTCCATTTTCATGAGTGGGTTTAATGCCTTATTCAGGAAGGCTCTCTCTCTCTCTCTCTCTCTCTCTCTCTCTCTCTCTCTCCCTCCCTCCCTCCCTCCCTCCCTCTGTCTTTCCATGAAATGATGCAACAAGAAAACTCTCATTAAACTTCCCACTCTCTAGAACTATTAGCCAATAAATTTCTTCCTATAAATGTCTCTGTCTGTGGTATTCTGTTAGAGCAGCACTAAACATATTAAGACAGCTATTAAACTAGTAAAGGATTCAATAAGCCATCAGACACATGACAACTGAAAAAATTCAGAACTGATTCATATACAAGCAATAATTAAATAGAAAATATAACAGACATTGCCTCCTCAAAAGGGATAAAAATGTAAATACTTAGAGTTAACCCTAAACTGAAAGTCTGCAATACTTATATGAAAACTACAAATCTTTACCAAAGAAACAAATGCTACATGTTCTCGAATAGGAAGAAGCATTTTTTTTCTTTTTTTTTTATTTGTTCTTTTTAGATATACATAACAGAAGGGTGTATTTTGATATATTATACATATATGGAGTATAGCTTATTCTAATTAGGATCCCATTATAGATAGACTTTTTAAAAGGAATAATTAATTTTATTAGTATGAACAATAGTCGGGTATCCTTTAGCACGTTCTTTGCTTATAGTATCAGAAATAAAATGCAATTACAGAGCTCTTTATCCTAAAGTCAGAAAGAACTGGTGGATTTAAACCTTACTCCCAAACTACAATTATACCAAATGGAAATCTTGTTTAAAAAGCTGGATTGTGATTAGAAAACCTATTAAAAATATGTATTTCCAGGCTGGGGCTGGGGCTCAGTGGTAGAACTTGTGCGAGGCCCTGAGTTCAATCCTCAGCACTACATAAAATAAATAAATAAAATAAAGATATTGTGTTAAACTGCAACTAAAAAATAAATATTAAAAAATATGTATTTCCACCATATTAGTAGGAAGCATTTGGTGACTTTTTGGACCTGATTTTTAATCTCCTTCCTTCCTTCTTTCCTTCCTTCCTTCCCATTCCTGAAAAGACTTTGGCAGCCAAGGCTGGAGCATCCAGAGCTCTGCAAGCATCTTTCACTTTCTATGTGGTCTTTCCATGGGCAGCTTCAGAGGACTGGACTCCCAACAGTGTCTGAAGGTGACTCGAGGGTCCATAAGAAACAGTCCAGTGTCTCTGTGGTTTATATGAACTTGACGCTTTTCCTGACTGTAACCTTGACTTACTGGGCACAGAGAGCCCCCTCTCCTCCCAGTACTGGATTGTACTGCAAAGCATCTCTTCCATTACTGACAATGTCAATGAAGGGCATCCTGTCCAAAGCTTTTCACTTAATTCCTGGGTTTCTCCTGGATAACAGAGCTGGTGGAGAATTTCAATTTGAAGCCACTAAAGATCACACACACACCCTCTGTCCTATTTGGTTTCTCAGAATTCTTCCCTTTTCTAACAATACTTTTCTGGACGAAGTCTTCCTTCCTTACATTTTCTGTCTCTGTAGGTCAATATATCCAGTGTCTGAGCCCTACTGTGTGAGCCAGGAGTCTGCAAACTTTTCCTTCAAGAATCAGATAGTCAATATATAAGGTTTTGTAGGCTAAGAGGCAAAATTTACAGTATGATATCAGTATTTATATAATCACTTAAGATGTAATCACTTAAAAACAGAAAAATCACTCTTAGTGTATGAGCCATGGAACAGAAGCCTGGCTAGAGTTGGATCCTGGACCTGTGGTTTTGTTCACCCCTGGTGTAAACCAAAGGGGTTCCTGGGGCACCTTCCATCAGACCCTCTCTCATCATCAGGAACAGAGGTCTGTAGAGGTGGGGAACAGTTTTGCCTGTGAATTCATCTTAACCTATCAGGTGCCTCCAAGCAGGAAGTTCTACCAGGACAGGGAGAGAAAGTTGGAATTCCTTCATTCTTTCTTGTACTAGTCTGGATGAAGCCATCAGTTCTTGTTCTCAAGCTTGTCTGGGACATGCTCCTGCCTGTTCCAAGCTTTTTTTCCATTTTCCCTTCACAACCTCTCAATTCACCTAGCAGACAATGCTATTTGTTCTTTCCTGAGGGAATCAGAGCAGGATGCTGTTGCTGGCACCCAGAGCGCCCTAATGTGAATAGTAGTAGTTTCACTGTGCCTAGCTACCACAGGATCTTCTGAGAAAGCCTTCCAGGGTGCAGGAACCCAACAAATCCTGGGATGCTGGATTCCCAGAATCCAAACTATGGTCCCAGAATTTAAGATCCTACTCATTTGGGCTCTGGAGTCTCCAAGTCCTCAGAAATCTCACCCCTCTGCTTGGGGTGGGAGACATCCCAAGCTGGGAGGAGGGAGAGCTGGCACCAGCTCTGTCCAGGTCGATATCTCTTGTGACTCTTCCATTAATCCATCTCTTTTCACCAGTGCAGCCATTGCACCTTAGGCTTAGGTTGAACAAATAGCAAAGACCTGCATTTTCCCATTGTTCCTTCATGGCTAAGTTGTGTCTGGCAGAAACCTAAGTCAAACTTGCTTAGACGAAGGGAATTCCACTAGCTCATATCCCTGAAGAAGACATGGGATTGCTGGGATTGTAACTCAGTGGTAGAGCACTTGCCTAGTATGTGTGAAGCCCTGGGGTTGATCCTCAGCACCATATAAAATAAATAAACAAAATAAAGCATTGTGTCCATCTATAACTAAAAAATATTTTAAAAAAAGAAGAAGAAGACATGGGACTGACTGAGAAGCAGGGCTTCTGGGCTGCCCAGCTCTTTCTGTTGCTCTTCTTTGCCCCTCTTTGCTTGGCAGCTCCATGGTCACCTACTGCAGGCTCCTTCTCCACGTGGCCTGAGACATGACAGCCACTCCCAAGCTCATATGCACACAGCTTCCTGGCTAGAGGTAAAAGGACTTCTCCACCCTAGCACCAGAATGGAAAGTCTCAGGGAAGGATTCTGATTGGCCTAACCTGGTTATGGGCCCACCTCCTGGACCAGTAAGTTCTGGAAGGCAGGATTGTATTGACTTCCTTGGGAGGATGCAGCAGAAGCAGGCTGTGGTAGATTGCAATTGTCCAACTGGAAATATCCCCTTCCATTCTCACAGGCCTCTGTGCAGCAAGACATTGCAGCATCGTCTCTCCATCTCCCCCAACCCCTGTTGAGTGGAGGAGTCCATTTCCCCAGTCCTTGAATCTGGGCTGGTGTTGAGACTTGTTTCAACCAATGGGATGGAGTAGCAGCTATGACACTGTGCCAGTTCTGAGCTTTAAGAAGCCTGTGCACTTCTTTCTCATCTCTCAGAACCTGCCACCACCTTCTGAATAAGCCTAGGCTGGCCTTGTAGGGGATGAGAGACATGACTGGTTTCCCTATCACCCCAGTTGGCTATAAGTCAACTACCAAACATGTGAGTGCAGCCATCCTAAACCCACCTGCCCACTGACTGCCGACACGAGGGAGCCCAGGTGAGATTACTAGTGTCTTGCTCAAGTAGCAGACTAGACCATGCTGAAAATTAAGCAAACAAATGGTTATTTAAGGCCATGAGTAAGCAGTTGGTATTTCACTGAATGTGGTGGCACACACCTGTAAACCCATGGTTCAGGAGGCTGAGGCAGGAGAATGGCAAGTTCAAAGCCAGCCTCAGCAACTCAGCGAAGCCCTAAGCCACTTAGTGATATCCTGTCTCAAAATAAAAAAGGGCTGGGGACGTGACTCAGTGGTTAAGCACCCCAGGATTCAATCTTGCGTACGAAGGAAAAACAAAAAATGTAGCTATCTGTTATAGTAGCAAACGTAACTGATCTACAGACTAAATAATCATCACATCTGCCTTCCAGTTCACAATGACTGGTCCAGGGAGCTGGCACAAAGCTCAGCTGGACTCATCAGAATCCTTCTCTAGGTGCCTAACTCGACTACATTTCTCTGGATCCTTGCCATCTTCCTGAGCTCCTCTCCTACCATATTGGCAGCCAACTGCAGCCAAGTGATAGCGCTCTAACCAATGAAATGTGGGCCTGGCCCTTAAACTCACTCCCTACAGGATGTGCCTTGGTTTTTCCCCATCTGGCAGCTGAACACAGGGAATTTCAACATCCATCTATTAAAGCAACAAGGCCCGGCTTAGGGAGTTGGGAGGGGCAGACAGAGGAGCAGATTCCCAAGAGGAAGCTGGCTGCGTTCCCAGAGGAAGGGAGGGGTGCTGGCAGGAAGGACATCAAATGTCCACTCAGAAGCCGGGAGTCACCTTGAGAGTCAGGCTACAAAACCAACCCAACAGAAAGCTTGGAGAGCTGCCAGGGCAGGACCTGGGGTCCACGTCTCCTTGCCAGCTGCAGTTGAGGGCAGCACTTGTTCTTGACTTGCAGGGAAGACACCTGGTCCTGGACAATGAGCAGTAATCACAGAAAGAAAGGGCTTCCGAGTCCACTGAAACCAGGACCCTCCTTTAGTGTGACATCTCTTTCCTTTTTATCAGATATGCTTTCGGTTAAAAGCTGTCATCTCCTTTTGTTCTAATGACAGGGGTCAGAAAGCTTAACTTTTTTTTTTTTAAATATCTTTTAGTTGTAGATGGATACAATATCTTTATTTATTTATTTTTATGTGTGCTGAGGATTGAACCCAGGGCCTTGCAGGGTAAGACAAGCGCTCTACCATGGAGCTACAGCCCTCGCCTCAGAAAGCTGAACTCTCGATATCAAAAATTCATCTTTAAAAAAGGAAATCCTGCAGTCTGATGAGGAGGGAATAAGTCAAAGAGAAAGATGGAGCCTAGTAATAGATTCCTCAAGAGCAAGGGAAGATTCTAGAGAGGAATCCAGGCTTCAAACCCAACCTGGCTGCAGGTGGCCATTCTGCAGTCTTGGTGCCTCGGGGCAAATTCTTGACAGAGGAAGCCACAGGATTGCTCACTGGCCAGAGGATCCTCAGGTTACACAGGTCCATCCTGGTCTAACAGGTGAGGTCAAGGGAGGTTTGAGCTCATAAGGGACAGGTATGGCTGCCTTTCGGCAGAGGCCGGTGGCAGTTTCCAAGAAAGGAGGACGGGGTGCTCAGGAACTCTTAGGAGTCTACCATGGCATCCTAGGAGGAGAGACGGTCATTGGCAAATACACAGAAGTGTGGGGGTGGCTGAAGAGATAGGATGGTTCAGTGACAGGGATGGTGGGAGATGGGTCATGTCTTTGGGATCCTTGGACCATGTGTATCTCTGAAGGGCTTCAGGCAGGATGAGCCCTTCCAACTGCTCCAGAGGTACAGAACATGGTGGTTAAGTACTGTTCACTGGATTCTCACAGGGCTGGACTTGCATCTCGGTTTTGCCACTTAAACCAACATGTGGCCTTTAGTCAGAGGTCAGGAACTGGCGGACATTGAGGCAGACACAAACCACATCTGGGTTTAATTTGGGTAACATGGTTTCTGAGCATATTTATGTTTGCTAATTTGCAGCATATATATTTATCTGTATACACACACACATACACACACACAAACACACACAAACACACACACACACACACACACGCCCTTTGGTCCCAGCCAGTGCTCTCTAATTGTCCCCATCTCTTCATCCCCTAGCTTACTGTCTGGTTCTAATGCTCTGTGTCATTGACCTTCTGCATCAGCTTTCTGTGCTGTTTATCGTAGCAGAGAAATAATTTTTGTATCTATGTGTAGCAAGCAGAATAATAGCCTCACAAAGATGTCCATGTCCTAATCCCTGGACCCTGGCCCATGACCAAAGGTAATTAGGATTGCAGATGGAATTAAAGTTACTATCAGCTGAGCTGACCACAGGTTCTTAAATGTGGCAGGGTCAGGAATGGAAAGGGAGGAAGACTCAACCAGCCATTGCTGGTTTTGAAGATGAAAAGGGTTATGGGCTGGGAGGGGTTGTGGCTCAGTGGTAGAGCGCTTGCCTAGCATGCATGAGGCACTGGGTTTGATCCCTGGCACCACATAAAAATAAGCAAATAAAATAAAGGTATTGTGTCCATCTACAACTAAAAAAAATATTTTTAAAAAAAGGGTCATAGGCCAAGGAATATGGGAAGCTTCTAGAAGCTGGAAAAGGCAAGAGAATATTTATCTTCTAGAGATCCAGAAAGGAACACAGTACTGCTGACCCCTTAATTTTGAGCCCAGTCAGACCCATTTTGGAATTCTGACCTTCTAAAATAAAAGAGGGTAAGTTTGTGTTGTTTCAAGCCACTGACTTTGTGGTAATTGTTGATGACACTAGAAAATTAATACATCCTGTCTCTCTTTATTTTTTTATAAATATTTTTTAGTTGTAGTTGACACAATACCTTTATTTTATTTATTTATTTTTATGTGGTGCTGAAGATTGAACCTATTGCTAGGCCTCACATGTGCTAGGCAAGCTCTCTACCACTGAGCATCCTGTCTCTTACCAAAATGAGCATTAAACCAAGAAGGTAATGTCCTTTGGGAAAAATCATATGTCTTAAAGAACATGAAGAATATTTTTATTTCTTGTATTTAATTTGTCTGCAAATTATATGTGACACCTGGGTTTTTCATTCACTATTCCTGTCTGGATCTGAAGGCATTTGGGACCTGCTCTTTCAGACAATTATGATTGGCCCTCTATATCCATGGAGCCTACACCTGTGGATTCAATCAACTATGCATTGAAAGTATTTGTTAAAAAAAATGGGTCAGTACAGAACACGTATGGGACTTTTCCCCTATTGTTATTCCCCAAACAATATAGTACAACAATGATGTATGTAGCATTTACATTGTATTAGGTATTCTAAGCAATCTAGAGATGACTTGAAGTATACAGAAGGATGAGCACAGGTTAGATGCAGATACTATGCCTGCTTATGTGATGGACAAGAGCATCCACAAATTTTGATATCTGAACCAATACCCTGTGGACACCAAGGGATGATTATACATAAACTTTCTGTTCTTCACTTTTCTTTTTGTAAAATGGATCCACTTTATCTTTTTTGTCATAATAAAAAAATTTAAGCAAATGAAGACATTAATGTAGTATCTCCTATTGATTTGGTGAATGTTTACTCAATGGCACTATGATTAGAATATGAGGATGAATACATTAGAATGAGATAAGCTTTGCTGTAGTAACAAATTGATTCTTAACATCATTGACTTACTATAATAAAGGTTTATTTTTATCAAGCCACGTTTTCAGAATAGAACAGTGGAAGGCTCAGCTCCCAAGTCATTCAGGGACCCAGACTGCCTCATTTGTAGCATATGGCCTTCTGGTCACTGTGGCAGGGGAAGGCCTTAAAATGGCCTAGAAGTGACACACTTTATTTAGGCTCACAACTCATTTTCCAGAGCTATTCATATGAGCCCACATGCAATTTGATGGGGAAACACAATACTCCCAAGTGCCTAGACAGTTAGGAGAACCAAAATGATTCAGTGACAGAAGTCTCTAGTCTTCGTTTTGTGTTGCTATAAAAAAAATACTGGAGACTGGGGACTTCAATAAAGAGCTCTGTTTAGCTTATAGTTTTCCATACTGAAAGTCTAAGATCAGGCAGCCCCAGCTGGCTGGGCTCCGGTGAGGAGTGGATCATAACATGGCAGATGGCATCCCATGGTGGGGGTATATCTGGAGGGAAGGTCACACGGAAATACAGAGATGACCCACTCTCTTGGGAACTAATCCAGTCCTGTGAAACCAGCCTATATTTCTTCAGGAAGACAGTCATGACCCAATCACTTGCCACTAGGTTCCACCTCTTTAAGGTCCCAACACTTTCAATACTGTTATATTGGGGACCAAGCTCTCAGCACATAAATATTGGGGAGACAAAATACAGATTTTCTACCACAGTGTCAAGAATAAGAATGGGACTAAGGGACCAGTTAAGAAGCTGTGAATTTGTGCAGATGAGAACGCATGGTGATCATGAGTTATAACATCAGCATTAGGGATAGAGAGAAGATGCCACCAAAGAGATAATAGGAAGTAATCAAAACCTCTTGGTTAAAGCTATAGGAGGGGTTGAGATGCACTGAGAGAGACTGTGAGGGAGAAAAGGGCCTCAGGCTAACCTTTGACACTGTAAGAAAGAAGAGCTGTTGTCTCAGGTGGAGTTCTGTGAGGCAGAGCCCGAGTTGCAGATTCTTTTTTTTTTTTCACATTGATAAGACAATTTATTCAACTTGCCATCAGAAATTCAATTAAAATAGCAAATAATATATTTTTTTGCCAGTTGAAGACCTTCAATTCTAACAATGAGGCAAAGAAAACCAGCACATTTGCATGATACCAAGAAAGTATCTGGCTCTGCCTGTCACAAATTAAAATGCATAATCAGAGAAATCTAGCATAAAGAAAAGCATAGTATAGAATGATATTTCAACAGCATGTTCTGTATAGGCAAGAGAAAATGCAGTCTGAATGTCACAGGACAATGGCTGAATACACTGCAGTACATCCTTACCACATAATGTGATGCACAAATCCAGGAAGGCCTTTGTGAAGCCGATTTATTGAGGGACTGCTTGTTCACAGCCTGTGAGAGTGAGAGAAGTATGGTAAGGAGAAGGAAGAGGTGAACAGCAATAGGGTCTCCAGGAAAGGCTCTCCTTGGTTGGGCCACAGAACCAGGGCATTGGAACTAAGGCAAGATGGCGGGCATTTTATACACAGAGCTAGTCAATCATTTTGTGTGGGTGTAAACTCCCGGGAGACGCAGCTCTTGCCACTGAAGGGCAATTGACTACAGAAAGGGAATCTGTGAGCTCTTGGAATCAACCCTCACCGTAGCTGAAGGATGGGTGCATGGGCAAAACCCAAGGGAAACATGGTAGAGCTCTACAGTGTCTCCTGTTCAGCCCCTGCACAGCGCCACTTGCTTCTCACATTAAGTTTATTCTGTCTGCCTATTGACAGATGCATGATGGTCATTGATTTAAAGTGACTAGTGCAAGCTAAAAGATAACAAGCCATCTTCTTCCACCTCACAGGTGTAACCTAGTTGGCCCCTCAGCTATATCTTTATGAGCTATTCTATGCTTTCTAGGTCATCAGTTTCTAGATGGTGCCACATGAGTAGGACCAGTGGATCCTATAGTCACCAACCTACTGGCATACTGCCCCTGCTGTGACTTTGTAGCGATGCTGTATGAGAGCCTGCACCAGTAAATCACTCAGCCTGAGAGTCCTAAGATCATGGCAATGGCCTAAGGCACCATCAGAACAGCTTGACTCATACCCAAAATATACATGGCTCCTGGTCAGAGTGACTCTCTACCCTTCTCATGATCTCTTTATTACAAAGGGTCCCATGTAATAAACTTGCCACTGAGTGGATAGTTGGCCTCCTCATAGGATGTTACCATATCAGGGTCTAAGCTTTTGTCTCTGTTGATCACCGGTTGGACATTCAGCAGTAGCAGAAGCTACATCAACCTTGATAAAAGGAAGCCCAAGCTTTTGGGGTTATGTTTAGATTCATAATTGTTACCATGATCAGGTGTCCATATTGTACAAGCACTACCTGAAGGGCAAGGGGCATTGTCAGGGACTGGCTGATGTCCCTTGCATGAGTCACCTTGCCCACCTGCTTGTTGAATGCTCTATGTACATGTTACAATGTCACAGGGTGGATCTTCACGCATTTTGCTGACTCTCATAGGGCCACATGCCTCTTTCCCAAATGTCTCTGATGGTCCAGTCTTGCTGTTTCCAGCCCTCTGACCAATAGCTAACCATTCACTACCCACCGCTAGTACACATATGTTCTTATCTCAGGTCACATCTCTTGCCACGCCAATGGCCACTCAAATCTACCTGCTGGAGGGATTTCTTCTCATCATGGTCTTTCAGGGTCACCTTCATTGGGCTGGAGTGCAGGTGCAGCTCACTTTTGGCTGGCCCCATATACCAAGTTGGCCCAAGCTCTGGAATTGTTCTTCTTCATTATCGGGTGGATATAAACCCTCTGTGTGGCAGTATGTGTGTGCCAGTGGAGAGGCATTGTTGCAAATGTCCCCATTCCAAGATTAGGGGCTCGATTTGGTATAAGAGACTGTCTCGATGGGGAATTCGGCCTTTTCTGTCAACCCACTGCTCTTGCGCAGAAGCCCTCTCCCTGATCCTCACTCTGTCTGCCCTCTGGCTGCAGAAGGTAAATGTTTTCAAGGCTTCCTGCCAAGAGGTTTCGTCTGACTCTCATCCTTTGTTTTAAATTGTCGATTAAGAGCTGTGCAGAGTAATTTCCTTTCTTCAGTGCATCATTGACACTTAGCAATAGACACCCAATGCCAAGGTCTTAATTCCTAGTCATTCTTCCCTTACCTCTCCAATGCCAGAGACTTGGTACCAGCTGGGACAGTAGCCTGCTTCATCCTATCCAGTTAGCCCAGGTGACACACTGCCACCCCTTGCCAGCCTCTATCAATCTTTACCTGCCACCAGTACATCTCCAGCCTTCTGCCTGCAGAAAGTTTCCAGGAAGGAACAGTAGTGGTCACATGTGCCTTTGAGCCCACTGTCTGAGAGCAAGAGGTTGCTGGTGAGCTGGCAGGAGACGTCTCAGAGGAGTGGGCACAAAGCGGGCATGTGGTGGGGGCAGAGGAGAGTGAACAAGAGCCTGTTCCTTGACTCTCTAAGGAGCCTGTGTAAGAAGGAGGGGAAGGCATCAAAATCCAGGATTTGGGAAGCCGGGGTTAGACCTCACAAGGGCAGGGCTGAGGCCCAGACCTAGGAAGGAGGAAGGCAGGGGAAGGGGCTCCCGATGGAGTGAAGTGCTGATGGAAGAGAAGCAGGTTCTGGTGTCAGGGGCTGGGGAGGA
This sequence comes from Urocitellus parryii, assembly GCF_045843805.1. Classification (NCBI taxonomy): domain Eukaryota; kingdom Metazoa; phylum Chordata; class Mammalia; order Rodentia; family Sciuridae; genus Urocitellus; species Urocitellus parryii. The sequence goes on along the minus strand of NC_135535.1, from coordinate 165,943,040 downwards.
GCTGGTCCCCACGGGAGGGACACCACCTCCTCTGAGCCTGGGCTGAGGAAGGATGTATGGCTGGGGGAAGATGGATGTGGGCCTGTGGGTTGGGTGGACAGCAGTGGGCATCTGAGGGTGGGGCCCATTCTGAGGTGGGCATGGCTGAATGGGAGGTGGGAGCAGGACATGAGAGCAATGGATGGTAAGAGGTTGGCTGGGTGACCTGAGGACCTATTGGGGCTGGAGACCCCAGTGTGTTCTGGCATCTCCCTGTGAGGCCAAATGACTCCCCCAAGTAGCATCCTGCAGGCTTCTATGGGGGCTTTGTGAAGTGGGCTAAGGGAACCCCCAAGATGACCTGTGATGTAAAGCCCAGGTGTGGGGAGGGCTGAGCTCCTGCTGCCCTGAGCCAGGGCCTTCCCGGGGCTTTATCAGTAAACTTTTCTCATCCTGGGGTTAGGGCCCCAGAAGGAAGTACTCTATCTCGGGAGGGAGAAGGATGGGCCAGCTGGTCTCTTTGAAGCCTTGGGTCAGCCACAGGCTTGTATCTGGCTGTCTCCCTGGTTCAAGGTGTCCAGCTGAAATGACAGGGAGGTGTGCTGTTTGTCGTGACGTTGGGGAACCGCACTCCCTTCCCTCTGCTCGCCCACTTCCACCTTTGGCACAATGCCATCCCAACTTTTGTTTTTAAACACAACCCACCGGTTCAACACGCGTGTGCATGTATACACACTCACACATTCACACCCTGAAAGTGGCCTGATATACTCCCTCCCTCTGTCCTGTAGGGGACACTGCTGATATTTTCTACTTTATTTTCATTCAAAAGTGTTGGCCACGCTCCGCCATGCTGATTGACAGCTTGCTGGAGGGTCAGGCTATAAGGAGCAGGTGCAGGACCTGCCCCTCTGGGAAGTGCTTCCTGTTGCCCACCCTGCTCAGTCACCCTTAGAGCAGCAGCTCCGAGGGAACGGCACTGTGTGTTGTGGCAGAGGGCAGTGCCTGTGGCTCAGCAGCAGCCTGGATTCCAGTCTTAAAGTAAACCCTTCTCCCTCACCTTCCATCTCCTACCCAAAAGAGAAACTCTGGCCACCTCAGTGCCACTTAGAGTCAAGGGACTTCTGGGCACCCAGACCCCATAGGCAGTCCGTTGCCACCTCAGCCCAACTTAGGCACACATTACACCCCTCACTCAGTCCTGCACCCTCTCCTGACCCACATCCCCACAGACATTCCAGAATCACACTAGCACATAGATTTGGGGTCCCTGCCAGCCCCCTACTTCCCCGTGGCAACCATGCCTGTTGTCTTCCTGGTGTCCCGTGGTCAGGCTAAGGGGAGTTCCAGCAATTGACTGCTGAGCTCTGCCAATCAGATTCACTTCCCCAAAGTTTAAATGGGACACACAGAAGAGCAGCCAGTCTGTTGGGTGCTGAGGCTGTGAGGCTGGTTGGGACGGTGGTCTGGGTGGGAGCCATCATGAGACCAAACCCCAGGGAAAGCACAGTCCTGGAGAAGAGAAATCCCAAGCTCCCCTCGGAGGGGATGAGGATGGGTGTACAGAGAAGCAGGTGGCCAGGCGGAGCTGGGGAGGGAGAGCAGCTGTTAATACTCCACTTCCTGTGAGGCCTGGCTAGGCCTCTGTTTTTTCACTCTAGACATTTTGGATCCAGTCACCCCTGGGGGGATCAACATGAATAGGTTCCTGCTTTTTAATCCATGGGGGACTATGGGTGACAGCCACCATTAGACACCCTGAGTCATGCTTGGCTACAAAGACCTGGATCTGTTCAGGCCCCATTTCAGCCACACACCACTCACTACCCACTCCATCTGCCCCACCTGCCTGTCAGGATCAGGGCCTGCTGGAGACAAGTTCCCGCCAGAAGCAGGTGAGGAGGGTACAGGGCTCTGAGCACTCACTTGCCCACAGCTCCCAGGGCGCCCTGCAGGGCTCTTCCAGCTTCATACCCAAAGCAGAGTGACAGGGCGGGGGTAGTGGTTTAAAAACAACAGCCAAAACACCCAGACCACTCCTTGGCAGCCACAAAATAGCTGATTCACCAAAACCTTCATTTTTGTCAATTTATTTAGAAAAAAATTAACATGGGCAAATGAGATACCTCAGTGTTACAACAGAGTATAGAAATGTCTAGCAATAGTCAAATATTTTGATCTTTAAATACAAAATAACCACATGAACACCTAATATACAGGTTTCATCTGAATACATATTTATTAGATAAATATTAGAGGTTGTCACATCATCTAACTACATACAGCTTTGCAAGACTAGAAATCACAATTAGTTTTTCTGACCAGTTGAAAGTATGAAATGATTGCATTGTACATACGATGTACAGAGACGATGACGGTTTCTGTGGGAGTCACTTCAGGCTGCACGTGTGGGTGTGTTTATGTGTGTACGTGTGAATCACCTGCGATCATGATATCAAAAATTATACAAAGTATGAATTTGGTTACAATTTTCTTCTGAAATCCCCCGTTTCTTTTCATTATTTCCATAGCACCCTAAAAAGTACACAGGTGGCAGGACTAGTAGACTGAAGCTAAATAGTACATGTAGGTAAAATAAAAACAAAACAGAACAAAAATGCTTTTCCACACAGGGTCAGAGTATATTACATGAGTGGGACAAAATGTGGAGAACTCACAAACGCTAACAAACAGGATCTAGTTTTTCCACGTTAAGATGGAGTTCCAAGCCTTTTTTTTTTCTCGTTTTGTTTTGCAAAAGAAAAAAAAAAAAAACAATACACATTCCGAGAGAAATGAATGCATCTGCTGACGTGTGTCTATTTCTCATTTACATATATACACGTCCCTCGAGTCGCTGCTGCTGACGCTGCCCTGTCTGGACGGGTCAGGCCCGAGGCCTGCTGGGAGCAGGCCTGTAGCTCTCTGGGGGTGGGGGTGGGGGTGTTAGGGCCTCCATTAGGGAGAAAGCATTAGAAGTTTCTTCAAAAATAAAATGGCTACAGGGAACATGATACATGGATAAAGCTTCAAACCAAGAAGATGGGGTGATGGCCCACAGGGGGCTCTTTCCGTCTGCCGGCTGCCTTCCACTCCACCTTTGTGGAGAGGTGGCAGAAACGTGCCTATGGGGTGGGTCGATGCGTATCATGGAAACGTGGCTTGCTGAGGCCTGTTTTTTTTTTTTTTTTTTTTTTTTTTTGAGGTTACTTATGGCTCCAAGTTGTCATCTGAAAGGATCAGGGAAATATCTTTCCAGAGCTCAGGCCTGCCTCTGCTTACAGATGTTGCTCTTATGTGCATCGGTCACTACTAAGGGACAGTTCCTGCCCCAGATGTTGTTGCTCCTCCCTCATACCCAAGACAAGCTCCAAAATTACTGTGGGAGGGGGATGTCCCTGGAGGGTGGGCTTCGGGCAGTGCCGTCCACAAGGAAGCTCTTGAATGAACTAGCTGGTGGAGGCTTGCTTGGGAGGGGGCCTAGGAAACCAGCCTGAGGTGTCCAGCCCAGAGATGGCCAGGAGAGGGGCCTGGAGGCCTCGCTGCCAGCACATCTACGGCTTCTCCACTAACGCTGTGGATGGGTCTGTGGGCGGAATCTGGGCACGCAGTGAAAAGGACCAGCAGGGTCCCAGGCCTTGTCAAGGCAAAGGATCATGGCAGGAAGCAGGATCATCTAAGGCAGGCGTCTGTCAGTCTGTCTGAAGGTGAACATTCCAGATGGTCCAACCTAGACCATGGCTTCCCGCCAGGCCACAGGCCCTGTGCAGGGACGGCCACAACACCACCTGGCATGATCTTGTACCCAGAAGCCCACTGGGTATGGCTCTCAACTGTGAACTGCCTAGTCTTCCGACTCCCAGCCTAGCCACCCGTTCTATTCGTCCCTCATCTGTACAAATAGCCCTGGTTTCTTTTTTTGTTTGTTTGTTTTTTTTTTAAAAAAAAAAAAGGACTCGAGTTTTTGTTGTTGAGTCAAGGTATTTTAAAAACACCAGCAAAGGCTATAACCAGGTCATGAAAATGTTGAATATTATCAAAGACAATACTAAAATATTCACAAAGATATTTACAAAAGCGATTCTTAAAATAATTGATTTGCATACTGAACAACACACTGTTTGAAAAAACCTTGACAACGGGGACAAAGGAAGAAAAAGGGCGGGGGCGATGGCAGCTTTCCTACAGAAAACCTTGTGCCATTTGGTACGGTGACTGCAAGTCAACAGCTGAGGCCACCTTTCTGGTATAATCCGCAGAAGAGTGCTGGAGACCACCCACCGCCCAGAGGGAGACTGGGAGATTGATGGCAAATGAGGATACCAAGAGTGGACGGGAGGGCAGGCAAGGGCCCTGGGCAGCAGCAAGAAGGGCGCCAAGAATTTATAGCTAGGACCCAGGTGAGGGGACACTCTAGCATCCCCACATGCCATGAGGCTCAGGGGCACAGATCAGCCTGGAACAAAGTGGACATGTGACAAGCTCCCAGGGGACACCTAAGCCAGATGGAGTGAAGCAGTGGAGGAAGACCAGAGGGAGCAGGAGTGTGTGCGGAGCTGCGGGTGGAGGGGGATGCCAAGAGCAGGCTGGCGGCCACACGGACACTCACACCGTGAGTTGCCTGCAGGGCTGTCCAGGTGCACTCAGCGATGGCTGGGCTGGAGCCAGGGGCAGCTTTGAGCATGGGGAGAGATGCGGGTGCACTGGCCACCTGCTGCCCAGCTCCAGTGCAGGCCTCACCCGAGCCGCCCTTGCGCCTGCCCCACCTCTCCACCAGTTACCACTGCTGTCTGGCTGGACAAATGGAACGAGGACACAGAGGGAAGCGGGTGTCCCATGGAACAGTCTTGGAGAGGCAGGAGACGGGCCACAGGAAGGAACCAGCACACGTGGAGGGAAACTGCTTGCTGTCCAAGTGCAATCTTCCTTTCCTCCAGGTGACTTCAGGACTTTCCATGTGGCCATCTCCAATCAGGGAGTAGCTTGGAGCAGAGTTGTAAGCGGCTGCCCTATTTGACTCTGGCTGGTGGCAACCCCACACCCCCCTCCAGGGGCATAATCATTTGGGTTGGGTGTACTCTCTGCCCTCTGAGGCTGAGCCTTGAACTGAGTCCAAAAGGTTGTGAAACCCTCCAATGCCTCGTCCTGTCTCCCGGGAGGCCCTGATCTCCTTTCCCACCAGTCCCCAAGCAGGAATGGCAGACCCTCTCAGACACAGAATCTTGTCCTTTTTCTCTGCTTTCTGAGAAAGTTTACAGGGTATCTTGGCTTAGAGGTCAGAGGCCAAAGTGATGACCTTTGGCCTCTGAGATGTTCTCCTTCCCAGAGGTTTGTGCTTTTCTGTGGTGGGTGGTGGGGGGCAGGCCATTCCCCTGCTGCCAACTGTCACTGCTTCTCCAAAGTTTGGGGTTCCCCAGGTCTTTGGGGGCCTTCTCTCAGGCTCCAATCACTTGCAGGAAGCTCTGGGCTGGGAAGCAGGGAGGCAGGGCTACAGTTTAGAAAGTGGAAGAACCCTTGGGGACACTGGAAGGTCATCTGGAGTCAGCACAGACAGAGGGACCTTTAGCCGCCATCAGCACAAGCCTCTTGCTGGGCCGGGCCCCCCTCAGTGGGGGTCATCCCGGGGCCTGCTCTGGGCATGGGCCCCTGCCCAGGGCATTCGGGAGACACGGGCTGCAGACTCACAGGCCTTCCGGGTACACCCTGCTCACCCTCCAGCCTGTGGTCCCTGTGAGGGGCAGCCTGAGGCATGGGCTCCCGGGTGGAAAAGTGTGTGGGACAGACGGGGTAGGAGGCAGAGTGGGGAGGGATGGCCCCAGTGGAGGGGTGGCCTTCAGTTGTTCTCAAAGAGAGATAGGAGGTCATCGTTGCTATTGCTTGGAAGGTCGGGGGGATCCAGATAAGAGAGGAGCTCGTCAGGATTTGTGAGTTCCGGCAGGAGCTGGAAAAGAATGAAGTCCAGATGAGGTGTCAACTGGGAGTGGCCCAGGGAGGGAGTGCAGGGATGCCCGCCAGCCTGGTCGATCCCCTTCCATCTGCCCCCCAAGACCCTAGCCCAAAGAGGGACCCTAGCAGTGTTGAGTGTGGGCCTTCTGGCTGCCCACACACATCCAGGCCACTGGGCCTCGTCCATGCTCATTTCAAGCCTAGGGCAGAGGAACTGGACTGCCGAGACCTGGGCTGGGCTGGGCTGGTCCTTCTCAGGCACATACATCAGCCCTACACCCTGGGAAATCCAGTGGTCTCTGCAGTGCTCACCACCCTGGTCCTCTCCCCAGACCTCCTAGAAAAGCCTGTGGCCCCCTGTCTCCTACCCTCTACCATGACACCCCCACGGGCCTATGTCTGGGTGAGAACCCAAGATGGCAGCACAGTGAGTCCCACCTGCTGCAAAGCCTCTGCTGCCCAGTGGGCCCAGGAGGTGGAGGACAAGTGTCACTGAGCGGAGGACAGGCCTCCTCTGGGGAGCGTCGACGTAGAGGTGTAGGCCAGTCACTGCCCCCAGCAACCAAGGCGGGGATGGGAACAGCCAGCGTCCTGCCCCATACCTGCCAGTCCGTCCAACTAGTGCTCAGCCTCAGTCATTCCGTGTCCCACCCTAATTTTCCAAACTGTTTAGGCCTCAAGGTGGGGGACCCCTGAACCTCAGTTGTCCCCTGATAGTGACCCTGATAGTGAAGCTGAACTTCCTGCCCCCCAGCTTCTGTCACCCCACACAGGGGCCTCTTGGAGTGAACGATGGAGCAAGCGGAAGCAGGGAATGGACAACACGTGGACAAGAAAACTGCAGACAGACAAGACCAGCAAGACAGACAGAAGGGCCCTGTCACTCCAGCCCCTCCCGTGCCTCAGGCCAGAGAGGGTGCAGACACAGAAACAGCAAGCTCAACATGGTGGGGAAGTGAGGGGAGGAGGTTGGGAAGAAGGGCAGGGACCCTCCTGTGCTGCCTCCAAAGCCCTGGCCCCAAGGGAACCTGCAAGGACCTGGGTGGAAGGACTGTGGTCAGGGGACTGTGGGGAGGGGCCAGCGGAGCAGGGGTTCTCAGTGACACTTCCCCCTGGTGGGGCTTCCTGGTTCTGGAGCCAGGGCAGACTGGCTGGGGTCCACCCACCGCCCACCCACCTCTTCCACCCGGGGCCTTGAGCCCTCAACACCCACCCCTTCTCTCGGGCAGGTCCCGGTGCCAGGCCTGGCCCCAGGCCAAGGCGCATGGTGACCCCAACTTACATCCAGTGAAGGCTCCGGCATGTCGGACGCTCCCTGCGCGCCGGCCTGACCCTCTAAGGCTGAGGAGGGGTTAAAGGTCAGGTCGCTGTGTGGATGGTTGCTGGGAGCGGCCTGTGGCGGCTGCCGGGGAGGCTGGGAAGGAGGAGGAGGAGGAGGAGCCCCACTGTGATGTAATGGAGGCCCTGACTGGCTGCTGGGGTGTGGTACGTGCAAACCTTGTTGTATGGAGGGATGGGGCTGGTCAGAACTGCCAGCGTGTGGCATCTGTGGAGGAGGAGAGAGCAGGAGAAAGAAAGGTGAGGTGACGAGGAACAGCCACGAGATGCCTGGAGAAAATGAAAACCAAACAAACCAGGGAAATAACAACCCCCAAACAAAGCTGCCCCCTCACAAGGCTGAATGGTTGTTGGTGGGAGGGGGCAGAAAAACAAACAAAAACCCTGTCCTCCCCTAAAACTGCCAGCCAGGGAGGCCGCGGAGAGGAAGGCAGGGGACCGGGCCTCTCAGGCTGCACGCGGCCCCGAAGGGCTTTGAGACAGGCGCAGATGCTGAGAGCAGGCCCAGGCCCCTCCGAACCCCTCGGCCTCCCCACCCCAGACACCATCACAACGAACAACAGCAAGGGCAGAATGAAGAAGCAAAATGGGCATGTTTCTGGGGAGCGGGGAGGCAAGTGGTGCTGCCGGCAGCGCGGTGCAGGCCCCCAAGGGCCAGGGCAGCAGAGAGCAGACGCAGACACATAGCACGGGGCAGGCGTGCAGCTCAGGCCCGGGGGCTGCACCCCCCAAGTAGGCCCAGGAAAGGGGCAAGGCTGGGCATGAAGACGATGCACCCTGCCTGCCTCCAAGGATGGAACTCAGCTGTGACATCAAAGGGTAGAGCAAGGTGGGAACTTGGGTGACCAGGGGCACCTCAGCACACTGCTGGGCCCTTCTTCCTGGCCAACCCCCTCATACCAGACACTGAGAAGGCCAGGCACCTTCAGGCCTTGTTGAGCCCGGAGTTGTCTCTAACAGATCTAGGTAATTCTTTAGCAAGCATAAGCACCAAAAAATGGGTTGTCTGCAGATAGGTGGGTAGTTAAGATTGAAACATGTACCCTGCTAGTCTGTCTGTTGTTCCAAGCAGGCCCTCCCTCAGAGCAGAAGGCCTGGCGAAGGCTCTGAATGTTGAGCCCATGCCCTTATCCCCACTCTAAACATCCCCACAGGGCCCGCAGCCCACTTATGTGCTGCCAATTGGAACAGGCAGCCTGGTGACCACATGTTTTCTTAGTCTTCTGGGCCCCCTCTCCGTGCCTGGCCCCATCTTCTGGGCCACACAGAAAAGCAGTTCTGAGTTTGCAAACAGTAGTCACGCTACCCCTGGTCTTCCCCAGACCCTAGTTCTTCTTCCTGTTTCTGCTGAGGGCTGTTACCCACTTCTGCTGTGGGCTGGCCTCGGCCCACAGTCCAGGTGGCTTTTCTTCTGGGGATATGGAGCCGCACCCCAATACGACGTGGGACAGCACAGTGCTCTTCCAGCCCCCACCCTGAAAACAGGGGATAACCACACGACCATGGGGTTTGGGGACCTTGGAGAAGCCACATGTGGGATGACCTGAGGAAGAGACTGGAGGAACAGGCCACTACAGCTGTCAGTGAGAGGCAGATGCCCCACAGTGTCCATTCTCGGGCAGCAGGAAGGGGCTCCATATTCCTGTAAATAGCCCTATTCTGGACAGATGGTCCTTGGATCTTCTGACATAGCCGTTCCCCTGGACCCTGATATGGGCTGGAATATCTCAGAGCCTGGAGGGCCAGGTGTTCTCTGAGCCCTGCTAATACGCTTGTCAACCTTAACCTGGCAAGGGAGAGTCCTTGGGCACATCAGCACCTGGTGGGAGCTGTCCAGCCAGTCCTGGCATGCAGGGTGGGGAGGAGGGTGAACTGGCTACCTCTAGTCGTGCAGGTGTGCTAGGAGTTGACCTGTGACTGCTCACCCCACCTAGTACAGCTGTGCTTCTGGGTCTGCTTGCCTTCTAGTGATAGGCCAGAAACAAAGGAACATCCCTGGGAGGCTCTGAAGTCAATTCACAGGCTCAGGTCCCCCTGCACAAAATGCCAGTGACACGGCTAACAGAAGACAGGAGAGCATATGGCCTTCCCACTGCCATCTCCCAGGGTCAGGACGTGTACAGCTTGGGATGTGTGGTGGGTGTGGAAGTGTGATCTGGGTGTCTCCTGGGTGCAGACTGCTGAAGTCCTGGGAAGCAGAGCCAAGAAAGGAGAGAAGCCCCTAGAAGTTGGAAGCCCCATGCAGAGGAGTTAACATTCAGACTCTCTGAGAATCCAGGAAGCCTCTTGCCCACAGGACAGCCTCTAGCTCGCAAGAACAGCCTCTGGCTCAGCGGCAGAGCTAATTCCATGTTAGGCATGTGGAACAGCACAAGCCAGAAGCCCCTTTCTTGTAGGTTATGTGACAGAAGATCAGAGGACTAGAGTGACCAATTAAATGTAGGTGCCCCCGAACCCTGCTGCCATGTACTGTTGAGATTCCAGACCTTCTAACTGGCTGGTATGTTCTTTGGCAACTGCCTGTCCTCCCCAAGGTGAGAGAGCAGAGTAACTGAGGCCTCGGTCAAGCTACTTAAGTTTCTGCAAAACGCTCATCATTCTTGCTCCACTGTGGAGGCTCCAGAAATTGTGCTCCATGAGCACAAGGCCCCTGTTTTTAGTACTGGGGATTGAACCCAGGGGCCTCGCACATGCTAGGTAAGTGCTCTACCACTGAGCTAATAATTTAATAATTTCCTTTTGAGAGAGGGTCTCACTAAGTTGTCCAGGTTGACTTTAACTGTGTGATCCTCTGTCCCAGCCTCTTAAATGGCTGGAATTAAATGTATGTGCCACCATGTCCAGGGATCCGTCTTGCTTACAATTGGCACACAACTGACGTAGAGCATGCCTTAGGAAACAGTTGCTAAACAGAGGAGAATCCAGCACTCTGTAGATGAGAACCCTTGAGGACAGCTGGGTCTCCAACCACTGCTGTCAGGGCTACAGGAAGGGTAGGTCTTGGGTAGCATGGGACCCCTTGCCCCAGAGAGGCTTCCCCAGCTATTTGGGCTGTGTGTTAATCATCGTGAAACAGGATGAGGAGCACAGACTCCTAGGGCAGTCAGATTTCCTAGCACTGTCTTTTGTAATGACACCCTGAAGACTCAGACCCTTGGGGAATAGGTGCCTGGGTTTGGGATCAAATTCTAGGTGGCTGGAATCATGTGCAAAGGGGTGTCGGGAGAGAGAGGGAGGCAGAAAGAAAGAGAAGGAGAGAGAAGTAGGTAGTGGTATGTGTGCACGTGTGTGTGCGATCGCCCAAGTACCCTGTGTATGTAACTAGGAGCCTGGAGCTTCCTCAATTTCCAGAAAATCCAAATTTTAGATGAAACAGTCAAGTCCACGGATGCAGATGAACCATATCAGGCCCCTTACTCCCTTCTGAGCCACCAGGCCCAATTCTTGGTTATCCCCTTTGCCAAGGAAGGAACCAGGGTACCAACATCAGGAAAGTCCCAAGGGGGGCCTTGTCCTAGACAGCTCCCGACAAGCTGGAGTGCGGCCTGAACCACCGGGCAGTGGGGAGGGTTGGGGAAGGAAGAGGTACTCACAGTTTCCTGCATGGGGTGACTGAGGGGTTTCTCGAGGGCAGCCATGTTGTTTGGCATGTCCGGGGGATGGGAGAGCTGGGGGGGCCCGTGCATGAAGTCATTCATGGATGTCCCGCCAGGATTCCCATGGGGGAAGTCGAAATTGCCATGGCCCTGATAGTTGTTGCCTGGGGAAGGAATGAGATGGGGACATGGAGTCACCCAGCGCGGTGGTGGCCACCCCCAAGGAATAGAGAGAATAAAGGTAAAAGCCAAGTCCTTGCCCCTCAGGAGGCTAGCAAGGCTCCTGCAGCCTTCCACTTCTGGGCTGCACAACGGAGCAGCAAAGACACCTCCTCTGGTGGGACAGGGTATTCTGGGGCATGCGCTGCTCTACTGTGGATGAGAGGCAGAGCTGGAGAAGGGGGACATGGCACAAGGCCAAGTCTGAGTGGTTCCTCCTGATGGCCATATTTCATAATGGGAAGACCAAAGCACAGAGGTTCTTTTGCCAAGTCCACAAAGCCTCCAAATGTACCAGGCTCAAAGTGACATGAGAGGGGACAGCAGTCCAGCTTCTTCAGTCACCACACTCTCTACCACATGGTGATGGTGAAGCTCCGAGGGTCAGCATGCTGGCACACTGGAGTCCTCAACAAGCCATGGGACATGAACCAGGTGGGCTAATGTCTCTGGGCTGCTAATCACCCAGCAGTCCTGGGGACCTAAGATCAGGGATCCTGGTTAGGGAGATGCCACCCTCTGATTTTTGGGGTGGGATATTTTTTGGACCAAGTAGCAAGCAGTAGGGGTGAAGTGTAGTCTGGCCAGCAGGGAGTAAGAGCCAGTGATGGTGAGCTGGGTAGTCAAAGGCCCTGGGGATCCAGGTACCCGGACTCTGTCCTGGGAGAGTGGAGAGTTGGAGGGACAGGGACAATAAGAGATGTCACAGAAAAACACAGAAGGGTCTGAGGGAGGCAACAGGAGAGTGGCTCTGAGGCCTTGGGCTTTGGCTGCCCTCCCCTCCAAGTGCAGTGATTTTAGGATTCCTGTTTGGAAGTATGTCACCTCTGCCTCTTCACCTTCCCCTCTGCACCTGCTGCTATCAGCATAGAACTTCTGTATCCCCACTGGACTCGGGGCTCCCCCACCTCGTCTGGCATCACCCACCTTGGCTGCTGTAGTCGTTGGAGTTGGTGCCCCCGGGGGGAGGTGGGAGTGGGTAGGGGGATGGGCCAGGGCCCAGGGCTGCAATCATATCCATGACGTTGGGCATGATCATCTGGCTGGGGCTCATGGTCTTGAACCGCTTAGAAGGGATGCCGTCAGGATCGTCCTTAATGTGTAGGTCTGACTTGATGGGCACTGGCCGCCAGCTGCACGTGGGGTCAATGGTGACCTCTTCAAACTCAGAGCTGTGGGAGCAAGGGGATCAGAGCTGAGGCTATGGGGTGCAAAGCCTCCTGCCCCATTTCACCACACGCTGTAAGAACGGAAGCCTGGTGGGGATGTTGACAGCTCTGGGAGATGTGGAGACTGAGGCTAGGGAAATGAGTGGCTGGCCTAGGGCCCTCAAGGCCTGCCACCCAAGGAGCTGCTGCGGGGGTACTGCCAGCTTCCTGTCCTGGCTAGTTCTGTTCCTTCAGAACATGTTGGAACATTCATTTGCCCCAGGTCCAGAAAGTCCCAAGATAAAGTTACAGAGAGGTCAGGGATGTGGTCAGGGTTCTGTCTGTCTGACCAGGGACGTGACTGTTGCTATCTGCACCCTCCCTCTCCTCCCCGCCCCCAGTCCCCCAATCCTGGCCACAGTCCAGCCAGAGACCACTTACTGTTGAATGGCGTTCAGGATCCCCCACATGTACTGATCCACCTCCAGGCCCTCGAGCAGAGCAGTTTTACTGGAAGAGGAAAGGAGGGCCTTGGCCTTAGCTCTTGGGCTCAAGGAAGTGGGACACAGCTGCCTGGCCCCACCCGTGCCCACCAAATCCCACCCCTGCTGCTGCTACATGGGAGGCGGCCCTGTGACAAAGGTTTCTTGCAGAGCCCATGGAACCCGAGCTCCTCTGCTGGGCTTTGGTTCTGTTTTGCTTTTTGGCAGGTGAAAGTGGCTGGAGCCCGGAGAAGGGGGACAGCCAGAGGGAGGGGGCGCTCCTCCCCTTTGCAGCCCCGTGGGGGAATTCTCTGCCAGGACAGTCATCACTCACTTGCACACAGGACACCTCCAGGTCCCTCGCTCACAATTCAATTGTAGATAGGACTCCAGGTCAAAGCACTGCAGAAGTGGAGACAGACAATAGACAGACAAATGTTGAGACGAGGCCTATCAGAAGCTGCCTTGTGCACCTTGGGGAGACTTGGAAGACTGCCCTACCAGGGATGGAGACAGGCAGAGGGTGCAGCGAAAGGCATACCAACTTGTTTGCATGTGAACCAGCCCCTAGTCCCTCTGCCTGGCACCCTTCACACCCCTGACCCTACCTCACACCCTTTGAGATGGCTTCCTGGCCCCACATCCCAGCCAGGTTGCCCTGTGAAAGCCTCTCAGAGAGGACAAGGGCAGTGTGGACTCTGACCACCCCTCTAGCCCAGCCCAGACACTGAGGACAGCTCTGATCACATCCATCCACCCGGCTGGTCAGATAAACAAAGTGACCAGGACATCCATCACACTCAACGTTCTCTCAGAAGGAGGGAGGCTCCTGTTCCCTGGCGTAGCCCTTGGGACCAGCCATGTTTGACCACAGGGTTCCTGGTGACGGCCCAGTGCCACTCAGCATGCCCTTATGGGCTGGCTCCTCACCCCTCTTCTGGGAGACCTTGCCTGAGCAGTCCCTACACAATGAATCTCTCCCAGCCTGGACTGTCCACATGCTCCTAGAGCCCTGTCACAGCCTACCTGGACTGTGACAATCCCTCATGCCCTCTCCTGAGTGCCTGCTTGAGGCAAGGCCCTGGACACAGCAGCTCACCAGGCAGAGGTGTCCCTGCTCTCAGGTCCTGGGCAGGATTCCCAGTCAGATCTACCATCTGCCAGGATAAGGACTCTCTAACCCTGATCCTGTAGCCCTGGGGACCCAGGCCCTGACTTGGCAGAAAGGGTGCCCCAAGCATAAATGATGGCTGCAGGAGTAAGTGAAGGAAGCTGCTGACGGCGTCCTTGGGGTCAGAGACAGGCCCTGCCGGCCCCTCACCACCCCTGCCCACTGCAGGTGCTTGTCTTAGAGCTGCCCTGGGAAGGCTCACCTGGACGTGTTTGCAGTCGTGGCCTCGGGCAGGCAGCTGGATGCGCCGGAATGTGATGGGGCACTTCAGAGATACCTTGATGGCCGTCTGCTCCACGCCGTCCTCCCCGTTGAGGGTGGTGTTGCCCGAGGAGGCAGCCACGCTGCTGAAGTTTCGCTTGACTGTGGGGCGGGAGGAACAGGTGGTTGAGGGGGCCCAGGGGACGGGTCTGCACACACACCTGAACACACCCTGGGTCCTCCCTGCCCCCCAAGCACTGGAGAATGGAACTCATTCTTTCAGGGGTCCTGCGGCCTGGCAATGAGGAATAGCAGCCTCCCAGTGTGACACGTGGGAATGCTCATGCCCAAGGTAGGGACCTGCAGCTCCCCAGTCTCTGCAGAACAGGATCGGCCTTGGCTAGCAATGGGGGACTTTCTGCAAAGCTCAGAAACCGTCTGGCACTTCTCTGATTTACTGGGTCAGCAAAAAAAAAAAGCCCCTCAGGCGCCTTTGCACTTGATTCTGGAGTATGGAAACGGAAACAGACGATGGCGCAAGGTGGCAGTGTGAAGAGCAATATCAGAGGAGGAGGGGGTGTCTACACCCCCTGCCTGGGGCTCTCCCCAGGACAGGACCCCCTCCCAGGCCCAGCCGCAGGCTGTCACTCCTATGCCCACCCAACACCCACTCACTTTTTGTGATGCAGTGCTCTGCAGGTAGGAGGCGCTTTTTGAGGAGGCCTTGCAGCACGGAGCGCACAGAAGGCCGGTGCACCAGCTGCAGCACGAAGAGGTGGGACTGCAGGAGAAAGCAGGAAGCCCACTCAGTCCCCGCCACTGTCCCCAGCCCTGCCCCACCCGTAGCTTCTATAGCCTCTGTTGCCATGGTCCAGACTTTTGAGATCTCACGGTATTGCATCTCTAGGAGAGAGTCCCCCAGGACCAGGGACAGAGCCCAAGAATAGTCAGTGTATTCTGGGACTTGCAAGTCTGGTGCCTGAGGCTGGGGTCATGGCTATCTCTTTTCCATGTCGACAAGGTGGAAGAACTTATGGGACATGTGGCATCAGGAATGGAACCCAGCTGGCTTCCTACCCACCCTCACCCCGTACTGCTCCCATCCTGCGTCTTCAGCCCTTCCTGTCCCAGAGCGATGGGCTTTCCCCCCTCTAGGCCACTGTCCAGGACTGTCCACCCAGCCTCCTCACACTGATAGAGGAATGTCCTTGCCTAGCTCCCCTAGTCCTGTGATTCCCAGCTCTGTGGCCTCAGTGCTCCTGTGCTCACAAGCACAGAACCAGAGCCTCTCTTCTCCTGGGTCCTCAGGGAGACCAGGAAAGCAGCGCATGTAATTCACCCCATGCAAGCTGCCCCAGTACACCCCATGTGCCAGCCCTGATCTCCGGGACAGCATGGCTCAGTCATGGTCCCAGATCAATGACTCCTAGGCTGGAGGGACAAGTGCTCACAAGTGTGGCACATACCCCTCCATGACAACAGGGCTGGTGGAGAAGGACGGTTAACTCTGGACTTAGTGGAGGTGGTTCTGGGGGAAAAGGTGGTTAGAATATGAAACTCTCATACAGATGAGGTGAGTGCAGGCCCTGGCTTTGAGGGATGCACCAGACTTCACAGAAGAGGGGTGCAGGTGGCCAGGGGAACCTGAGGAGTAAGGTGGAGATACGTGGACAGAGTGGAGTATAAAAGGGGAAGAGGCTGGGGCTGGGGTTGTGGCTCAGCCGTAGAGTGCTTGCCTACCAAGTGCAAAGCCCTGGGTTCAATCCTCAGCACCACATAAAAATAAATAAATAAAATACTGTGTCCAACTACAACTAAAAAAATAAATATTAAAAAAAAAGGAGGGGGGAGGCTGAGTCTGAGATCAGAGCACAGTGGCTTCGATCACTCTGACAGCTGTGGGGTGGGGAACAGCAACCCAGGACGCAGCTGGAGGGGACCCGGGGATCCCACACGCCCCACCCCACCACACACTCACACAGCAGCAGGCGGTGACGGTGATCTGGATGGTGTTGCGGCCCGGCTGGCACACGTGCTTGAGGTGCAGCGGCTTGTGTGAGGTCTTGTTGTCCCCACGCTCGATGGTGAGGGGCGTGGCATTGACACTGACCTGCACCGAGGCGGGCCAGTTGGTGTTCATCTGCCGGTCCTCATGGTGGTAGCACTTGAACTGCAGTTCCAGGTCGGACCTGGGGGCAGGGCTCAGGTCAGCTCTGTGAGGCACCCTGGTGCCTCCAAACTACCATCACCCCTGAGTCCTGCAGGACCTGACCCCCACTGCTGCCCATTTCCCTGCCTGACCACCTCCTCGCTCATCCTGGAGATCCTGTCTCCAGTCAAAACCCACCCCCGCCGAGGCCCACCATTCCCACATACCACCGGCACTCTGTCCATGCTTGCAGCTCTGGCTACTAGCTACCTGGTACCCGCTCCCTAAAAGGGTGACTCCCAATACCTCACAACAAAGACAGAGGGCCTAAAGGACAGACGCTATCGACAAGATCGACTGTGAGGTGGTTACACCCATCTCCAGGCCAATCAGGGGAGCAGCCTTCCACACGGGGCTCCCAGGTACGAAGTATGGGTCAACAGGGCCCACCTAGGTCTGCCCATAGGTGGAAAGTCTTGGCCCCTCCTGAATGAGTGTCCCAGCTCCTGTGTCCTGAATGCCCACTCACACAATAGCAAGGTGTGTAAGTCTATGAGTGAGTGTGGAACTGTGTAAGTCTATGAGTGTGGAAGTGTGCATGTGCCCAGAGCAGAGACCCATCTCCAGCCCTTAGGATGCTCACAGGGCAGCTGTCTAGTCCCAGGAAGGGGGAGGCAGCGTGAGGGAGCCGTGCCTGAGGATGAAGGACCCAGGGGTAGGGGGTACAGGCTGGTTCTGGCATCCAGAGACCCAGGCCCAAGTCTTGGCTCTGCGACTTGCTAGCCCTGAGAACTCCCACCCTTTAAAGCACTTCTTTAGCCTTATTTCCTCAGCTGCCAAAGGGGAAAGCAATGTCACCACCCAAGATCACAGCAGGTTGTGAACACAGGGCCTGGCCCAGGAGGGGGCGCCTAGACCCCATACTTGAGTTCCCCGTGTGAGTGGCAGTCCTGCCCAGTGGTCAGCCCCTTGCCCAGCCTCATCTCTACATTTGAGGGTCTGGCCACGGGAGCCAAGTTCAAATTCTTGACTGCTTTTTCCCTCTTGCCAACTCAGGGCCTCACCCGGGACAGCCTCCTTCTCAGCCACCTTTGTGGGTGGGCAGTCTCCCCGACACTCAGGACCTGGGTAAGTGATACTGCTTCCAGCCCCTGGGCCACTGCGAGTGTCCCAGGAGCTCCCCAGAGCCTCACACAGGGCAGGGCCCAATCAGTGATGCCGAACAGGTGAAGGTGGCAGGAAGCTGCTGCTACCACCCATGCAAGGCCACACCGGGCCCGGGGCAGTCTGTGGCGTTGTGGGAGCTCCCCCGCCCCACCTGGGCTGCGCCCCGCTACACTCACCTCCACATGAGCGTCTGGTGGACCGTGGGCCGCAGGTGAAACACGTGGTTGCTGACAGCCAGGTTGTGCTCCAGGCGGAAGGGCTCCAGCACCACGCCATCCCGCACAGGGAACGTGAGCCGCAGCTCGTCATTGTGGTTGGCTGGGTAGGGACAGGGGCCAGATGAGCCACAGGCTGCCACGGGAACAGTGGCATAGGCTCTGGGGCCTTGGGTGGGACTCACCCCCGTGAAACCGCCTGGGTTGCTAGCTCAGAGGAACTTGGGGCTGGGCCACAGAACCCCAGAAGCTGGGCTGTGACCAAGTACACACCAGGGAACCAGGGAGCCCACCTGTGCCCTCCCATGGATTCCGTCTTCTCCCCTGGGCCTCCCTGCTCCGGAATTTTAGGCTCCTCCTCCTGGCCTCCTCCCCAGCCTTTGGCCACCCAGGTGGGTGGGCAGCCCAACTTCTAAGCCCCCTACTCCTGGCCCACTGGGGAGCTCCCAGGTGACAATGACTGGAGAGGAGACTGCGGGGTCCTCACCTGGGGGTGGCGGCAGAGCGCTCATATTTGGCTTGATGTCAGGTGGGAAGGGCGGTTTAACATCTTGACTGGGGGACAGGTAGGGAGGGATGCTGCTCCCAGGGGTCATGGGGGGCGTGGGGTTCCCTGGAACGGGCGAGTGTGGGTAATTTGCCACAGGAACTGGCCTGGGAGGCTGGAAGGAAGAGAAACCACAAGTAAGATATGGGGTCACAGGGAAGGAAAGGACCTGGCTGTGGACACAGCCCCACATTCTCCAGGGCCCACGAGGGTGACCACTCACTCCCCCTAGTGGAGGAGTCTCCCAGGAAACCACTGTCTCCTATGGACTCCGCTCTCCCTGGAAGAGTACACCCCACCCTTCATCGGATCTCACACCATGAGCTGCTGCAGTACCAGGAGAATGCAGATTTCCAAACCCATTTGACAAATGGGGACACTGAGGCTCAGGGTAACTGGGGACTTGTCTAATCTACCCTAGGAGGAGAGGAGAGCTGGGACTGGCCAGGCTGCCTTCCCACATCAGGACTTGAGGCCACATCCCCCAGCCCCAACCCATGGAGGTCCCCGTCCCCAGGAGCCCTTCTCCTCTCAGTCCTCGCCTTGTTCCCTCTCAGACCCACAATCCTCGTCGGCTCACCACATAGAACTGTGGGCATCTGGGCCCCAAAGCAGATGACCAGGAGGTGTATCCCCCACCCGTGGACACTGCCATCCAGAGAGGCTGGGCAGGCACAGCGAGGACCTCTGGATCCTCCTGCTGCCCGAGGGTGAGAGGTCTGATACTCAATGGGAACATACCCTGTTGACATTCCCTTGGCTGTAGTTACTGTAGCTGCTCCCCGAGAAGGTGTTATTTTGTCCATTAAACTGTTCTGGCTGTTAAAACAAGAGAAGCAATGGTAGGAGCGGAGCGGGAGGCAGGGGCGCCCTCCCTTCTGACGGCGCTGGAGACTGCCTGGAGAACCAGGGGATGCTGAGGAGGCTCTGCCTGGGCGGGAAGGAGGGCGGAGCAGGGTGTCCCCCAGGGACCGTGTTCTGCCCCCTCCATCCATAGTGACTAATTTAGCAAAAGAGCCCAGCAAAATAGCAACACCAGCGCTGCTGAAGTCAGAGCAAAAATGGTAAACCCACGTGGCAGATGGCCGCGTACGCTGGCACGGTTCTTTGGCAAGTAAATGCAAAATAGTGACGTCTTCTTCACGCCTGAGAATGTATTTTATAAAAATCCGGAAGGAAAAGTCTGGATGCCTGAAGAGGTTTATCATAGTATTATTTCAAAAGTGAAAAATCAGAAATAACACAAACATCCAACAGAGGGAGAGAGTAGTAAATCAGGGTGAGATTGTTGGAGTATTAGGCAACTGTGAAAAGTAAGGATGAGCCAGGCACGATGGCACATGCCTGTAATCCTAGCGGCTTGGGAGGCTGAGGCAGGAGGATTACAAGTTCAAGGCCAGCCTCAGCAACTTAGTGAGGCCCTAAGCAACGTAGCAAAACTATCTCAATATAAAATATAAAAAGGGCTGGGTTATGGCTCTGTGGTTAAGCATCCCTAAGTTCCAACCGTGGTACCAATACAAACAAACAAAACAAAACCAAAAAAAAAAAAAAAAAAAAACCAAAAACCCACACAGAAAAGAAAAAGAAAAGTGAGAGTAACAGAGACACTATAGCAATAGGTAGTATGCTTATTAACTCGGATTAGGTAAAAAAAAAAGATGCAAAATTATAGGTGTAGCTGGGAACAGTGGCTTATGTCTGTAATCCCAGCTACCTGGGAGGCTGAGGCAGGAAGGTCACAAGTGTGAGGCCAGCTTGAGCAATGTAGTAAGACCCTGTCTTGAAATAAAAAATAAGAAAGGCTGGGAATGTAGCTCAGGGTAGAGCACTTGCCAAGTATGTGTGGGGCCCTGGGTTCAACCCCCAGTAACAAGAAACAAAAAGATCACAGCTGTAATAAGAGTTTTATAATGTGTTGGTTTAGAATAAAAGTTTAGAATAAAATGTTAATATAGTCAGAGTGTGTAGTTTTCTTTTGAAAAAGGCATTTCCTTATTGTTATTATCTTGTGTGTGCCATTTATGAGCAGGAAAGCCTCATCTAAACCCATAAGAACAGGAACCAAGGGGCTGGGGATATAGCTCAGTTGGTAGAGTGCTTGCCTTGCAGGCACAAGGCCCTGGGTTCAATCCCCAGCACACACACACACACAAAAGAACAGGAGCCAAGAGAGAGGCCAGTCTGACTTCCTGGCCACTGAAACAGCTCTGAGCATACCCAGAAAACCAGAACCGCCCCCACCCTGCCCTCTGGTGTCTTGGGGGGACTCATGCAGCCCTAGAATGTCACCAGTGAGGTTGAGGATATGAATGTTAGGAGGGTAGTGAGGTGCCCGGAGGTGATGGGACTCACCTTATAATACTGCCCCATGTTGACCGTGGGGGGCGGGTACTGCCCGGTGCTGGGCTGGCTCGGCATCCTTTGCCCAGGGTAGTTGGGAGAGGTGAGTGGCCGTGGGGGATTGGGGGTGGGGTACTGGCCTGGCTGGGTGGGGAACTGGCTGTTTGGTCCGTATTGCTGGTTTCCATAGTTGGGCTGTGGTGGCAGGAAAAGGAGAGGGGAGAGGTCACCAGTGTTTTGTAGCCAAGCTGCTCACTCCAATGCCGGGACCAGGCCTACCTCCCGACCACGGACCCTGCTGTCTTTCTACCCTGAAATGGCCCGCCTGGTGGAGAGGAAAGGCTGAACCCAACGATGCCGAGCCCTTTCTTGCCTCGACACCTGGGGACATTACACTCTGTCTGTCCAACTCATGGGACACCTCTCCATATGGTCATTTGTCCTGAGGCACATGCCCTGGGGACTCTCGGGCCACTTCCAGAGCTTCTCAGTCCTGCCATTTTGAGGAGGCTCTTTCTAAAGTCCCCCTCTGTGTCTCTCCTAGTGTTTGCTACAGGTCCATGTTCCCCAGGATGCACCTAAATGTGACAGGGAAATGCAAGCCACAGAATGCTCTTCCAGAAAGCTGACACCCCCAGTTATTCTGAGGCTGAGTCTGGGTAGCACTGTCCCTGAACCCCACACTGAGCAGAACACACACACGTTCAGTTCCAGGCCATCACCAATCAGTCGTCCATGCAGAGCCTGGGAGACCTCTCCAGTAAAGGGACAAGATAACCTCTCCCTGGAGAAGCAATTTAGAGAAGATTCAGCGCCACTCTCCAAGTCCAGAGTCAGGTGATGCTCAGGCCCACCTACAGCCCAGACCCCCAGAAAATGACCTCCCGTGGAGTCGCTGGTTTCTTCTTCCTTCTCTGTTGACATTCTTGTCTAAGTGTCTCTCCAGTCCTCTTGGCTTAGAGATCCAGCTGGTGACCATGCCCCAGTGCCTGGCAGGAAGCGGGAGCTCAACCAACACTCGCTCACCAAATGAATGAAGGGCTTGGGGCACACACGAGTGGTCAGCGCTGAAGGACCTTCCACGATACACACTGTCAGGACCTGGTGGCTGCTCTGTGAAACTGTGACCCTCCTTGCTGTAGATGTGGACCTGGATGGCATCTGCCCTCATCTGGGACCAGATGACCTGACTCCAGCCTGCCCTAAGGCTGATCATTCAAATGCGGAGGCGCCATAGTGAGGAGGGGGCGACCTTCCCATAGGGGTCAGGCCAAACAGGTGGAAGCATCCAGCACTGCAATCCAGGACCAGGCAGTTTGTAACGGGACAGCAGTGTTCCAGGAGGACGACAGCTTCTTCAGGAAAGATGAACAGGAACTCTTGGGGTGTTCTCCCGGGGCAGGCATCACATCGGTGCAGGTGCGGGCTTAGCCTTAATGACCAGGGCTCTGCAGTAGCCATGTTTGAGATTACCTGCCTTATGCTGGCTGGCCAAGGTTCAGCTCACAGAAGCAACCCCAGGGCAGCCAGTGGGGACACTGCAAGTGTCAGCACAGGGGGACTGAGAAGAGAGCTCAGAAATAGCGGGGGCTCTGCGCTAGGAGTGAGGCCAGCCAAGGCCTGGGAGGGGGTCCATGGTCCTTTGCTGGCCCCTCCCTGAACCAAGGGATCAAGCCTTGACCCAGCCTCCTGGATGTTTGAGGACGGCTCCCAACCTTTGAACGGCTCCCCTTTGATCACAGGACACCTCCGCTGGTGCCAAGTCACCCAGCTTGTGCTAGAGGAGATGCTGAGGGGACTGCACAGACGTTCAAGGACCTTGTGCTCTTTGGGATTGAAACTCACTGCAAGCCCGACCTGAAGGCCACAGCAAGGAACCAGGCAGGAGGAGGAAGTGGACCTGACAGAGAGCCGGGGCCTGGTGCTCTAGAAGAAGCTGCAGAGGTGAGCAAATGGGTAGGCTTCACGAGCATTCAGGACTCTGGGTCCCAGTGTCTCCTGCAGGTGAACTAAATCCACACGTGGTACCAAGATGGGCCAGTGGCTACCAATTTGTTCTCCCGTGTCACTGGGGGTCTGGTAAGACTCCCTTTCTCTGGCCTCCTGTGGAGTTCTGTACCGCCTGCAGTGTTCCTTTATGGGTTCCGGTTTAAGTCGTTTCTTTTCTGCTTTAGTCTTGGGTTCCTGAGGCAGGAGGTGTGGGTTTTGCTTCCTTGATTCTTCCCCAGCACCTCCCCTTAGCTGACTGTGTGCCCAAGAGCCAGCCACTGCACCTAGCATGGCTGAGGCTGATGGAGATGTGTCCCAGTATTGTGCAGCTGCCTGCCAATCATTGATATCTCTCTCTCTCTCTCTCTCACACACACACACACACACACACACACACACACACACACACACACACACACACATTTACAGGGCATCGTCTCAGCTCTTGCTCTTAGGGGGAAGCCGGGAAGCCCTCGTGTGGACGTGAACCCCTGTTCTTCATGCAGTCACCCAGGCAGCATCTGAGGCAGGACAGAGAGAGTAGCAGCAGTGGCTACTGGTTACTAAGAAGGACTTCTTGTACATGACCTCAGCCAGGAACCCAGGCAGCCCAGTAGGTGAACTGGACTGTAAGTGCTTTTACAAATGAAGAAACGGTGGCTCAGGGAGGGGGCCTGACTTGCTCAAGGACTTCTGGGTGGGAAGCAGCAGAACCAGGTCTCAACCCCAGGTGCCCCAGCTCACAGAGTCCTGCTGCGTGGCCCAGGTTTTCTGCTGGTCCAACTGTACCCTTTCCACGGTAGCACCCACAGCCCTGGCATCTTCAAGCCCAGACCTCCCACTGCCCTCTGCATCCCCGCAAGCTGCCGCCACTCACCTCTCCGGGGTATGGCCTCTTTATGCTCTGAATGGGAAGGGACTGGGGTCGGGGGCCTGGATAGGTCTGCTGGGGCATCCGCTGCCCGTGTGTGCCAAAGGGGCTGATGCCGGGCGGCCGGGGCTGGTTCATGCCCATGGGAGGGCCGCTCATCCCCGAGGGTGTCATGCCAGCCGCCATGCTGGCAGGGTTCATGCTGCCCCCCATGGAGGCAGGCCCCCGAGGCCCGGGCTGGTTCATGAATTGGCTGTTATACGCCTGGGTGGGACCCATCTGGAAAGAGGAACAGACCTTCAACGGGAGAAGAAGAAGAAAAAAAAAAGAATAAAATGCCACATGCATTGAAAGTGCAGGGAAGAAGGGGGGTTAGGGGAGGGAGCACTTTCCTGGGTGGCTGCTGCTGGAGACCAGGCCCCAAGGGACCCCGTCCTCCTGGGCTCACTGCTGTCCTCTGCAGGCCGCACAGGGAAGATGCAGCTCCAGGGTGTTATGGAGTGGGGTGGGGAGCAGTCACTCCAATGCACAGGCAGCATTTCCAGGGAAGCAGGCAGGGGACGGGGAAGAGTGTGCAGGGTGAGGAGGGACATGGGGAGTGGCACTGGAGGGTGGAGGCAGATGAGGATGGAGGCTGAAGCCCCTTTCCTGGAAGTTCTGGTCCTTGGGTAATGGAGACACACCCTCCGTCCACAAGGTCTGACTCAGTTCCAGTTTTCACTTCTGCTATGTGGTCCCCACCTCCACACCTCCTGTCCTGCATTGCTACGGGGGTCCTCCTGCTCACACCCCAGGGCCTTCCTGAACTGGCACAGTAGCAGATGCACCAGCGGACCTACCCAGGGCCCCGGCCCAGGCCTCCAAAGTGTTCTGGGAGACAGGTTGGTAACAGGACTATCTGTCGACACTGAGCCCACTCTTCGGTGAACAGGGGGGCCAGACAGCAATACAGAACCTCTTTCCTCGTATGCAGGCACACCAGCCCACATCGAACACACGCAAGCTTCCACATACCCGCACTGCACCCAACCAGGCTGCCACACTCACATCCGTACACGCAGTCTCTGTGTGCTTCAGAGAACACCCGGCGCACCCTGGCACCATCGGCTCTCCAGCACACACAGCCCCACAAGCATCTGCACTCTGACTTCCCAGGCTGTCTGTCCGGGCGAGGCTGGGGCAGGATGAGCAGGAACCCTTACCGGTCCATATTGGTTAATGTCCTTGTTCTGCGTCTCCTGCAATGCTGCCACAGTGGCTGTGGCCGTGGCAGTGGCTGTGGCTGCCGCTGCTGCTACTGCAGCTGCTGCAGCAGCAGCTGCCGGCTGAGTGAAATCAGCAGGTGGCCTGGTGTGCGGAGGGATGCCCATGCCGCCAGGGGCACTGGGACCCCCAGGGTAACTGCAGGGAGGAGAAGGACGGAAGAGTCAGACACTGCCTGCGCCTAAAGATGAACTCAGGACTAATCTGGGGCTGGGGGGTAGGTGGGGATGGGGCTATCCTTGGACTCCAGCTGTTGGGTGTATGAGGCACTCAGATGCAGAGACAAGAGGGAACAAGGGACTCCTGAGGTTGGCAGCCATGGTGCCACTCAGAGATGACCAGTCCCTATGCTTGGAGCCCTGGCTGTTGTGACACCCTCACCACATGCTCTTGGTTGCCTGGTCAGCTGTCCTCTAGGGGTCGCTGGGCCCCAGCAAGCCTGAGCAACTTGCCCAAGGCACTCAGGCACTGAGAGCAGAGCTGCAGATGCAGCACCAGGTGCGCCTGACACTTGAGTTTAACCAGCAGGGCTGAGGTCTGTACAGGAGCCAGGGAAGGTTAAAGCCAAGGTGGGGGTTTTGCTAGGGTAGGGTGGGCACCTCTGCTTGTCTGCGTCTGCCCTGCCTCAACATCCCTGGAACTCCTTCCTGGGGTTCCCTGCTTCCTTCACAGACCAGTAAGACACAGTGGCTTTTCCTTGGTTGTTTAACAAGCCTGGGCAAGTGGGAGAGCCCTTTCTAGCTGCTCTGCAGCTCTCCTGGTTCAGCTCTCTCGATGGCCTCCAATATAAAGATATGAGGCAGAGAAGAGTCACTGGGAGGAGTGAGAACCTAGTAGCCCTCCACTCCTGCCGGCCCGAGAGCGTGCCACTCAGAGATGACCAGTCCCTATGCCAGGACACGGCCCAGCTGCCGCAGCACTGAATCTGCACTGAATCTCAGTTGTCTGGGCTGGCTGCAGGCCAGCCCAGATAACTGAGGGGACGGCCAGGAATGAGACAAGTGTCAGCCCCTGCCCAAGCTTCTCAGGCTAGGAAGCATGACACTGGGAATTCAACTGGACCCTCGCATGTACATGGAGGGTGGACATACGGCCAAGCTCCCCGCTGCCCGCTCACCTGGCCCCGAAGCCCCCGCTGCCGGGGTAGTTGGGCCGGCCATACACGCTCTGCTGGATGTAGGGCTGGGCGGGGCCGGCCTTGGCCGAGAACTGCTGCTGCTGCCCAGCGAACTGCGGGGAGTTGAGGCCGGGGTTGCTGGTGGTCATGCCCGACGCCATGGGGTTGCCGCCTGGATTCATAGGGTTGTTGGCATTGGCCATAGGGTTCCCAAGGACCTGTGAGCAGAGAGAGTGGTTATCCCCCAAACTGGTACCCGAGGTGGCATGGAGACAAAAATGGAGAAACAGAGAGGGGGAGGGAGGAAGAGGGAAAGAGGGGGAGGACAACAGAAGAAAAGTAGGTGGCGGTGCAGAAGGACTCCCAGAGTTTACAAGGGGGTAGGCTGGGAAGCAGGCAGCGGCGGGGGGGGGGGGGGAGATGAGGGGACGCTCTGACCAAGGTCCACTAGGTCTGGGCAGTTCTGGAGAAGGGAGTGAGGCTGGGCCTGCAGCAGGTGGTGAGTACTGGACTCCTCGGTCCCTGGCCTACAACAGGGTCTGGATGCCCAGAGGGCTGGGCACACAGAGGCCCCGGGCTGCTACTCTGGAGGGCAGAGGACCCTGGCCAAGAGGCCTCCTGGGGCCTGAGATGACACAGAAGCACAATGGCTCACTCCAGCGTGGCAACCAGCCTTGAGCCTTCCAATGGGGCTGTGGCTGACAGAGGTTGGATGGGTGGGAGACCCTCTGTTAGGGAGTAAGAAGGGAGGAGGAAGGAATAAGCTGGAGACAGGCTTGACGAGGGGGATGGCTGAGGGCTTGTCACAAGGTCAGTGCATGACCTTTTTTGCTGAAGTCTGACCCAGGGCATCTAGAGTCAAAGAACCCAGACTACACAGGAAGTTCTCCTGCTTATTCATCCAGAGTAAATGTGGCTAGGGAACATCCTTGTAACCCGTCCAATGAAAGTCAATCTCCCAGGAAGGCTCTAGGATGGGGGCAGTCCACAGGGGCTCAGTTGTAGCCCTCCTAGGTAGGTGCAGACCCTAACTGGGGTGGAGATGTGCTGGCAGCTGGGTGCACCCTGAAAACAGGGGTGCCAGCTACAGCCTGGGAGAGCAAGGGGGACTGGCACGGCAGGGGGGCCTCAGGAATGAGGGGGTGCCTGGAAGAGGCTCTTACCTGGCTCTGGGATGTGTTGGTCACTCCCCAAACCGTGGTGACCACGGACAGGGAGCCGGGAGGCTGATTGGTGTTCTGCTGCCAAGGGACAGAGTCATAGGGGAATGACCCATCACTGCAAAGGGAGACAGAGGGAGGTCCTCAGGGGCTGGTGCACAGGGCTTGGGTGGGGCCATGTTCTTCACCCCATCATTCTGCCACTGCTGCAGCAAGTTCCAGGTGACCCCATCCCAGTTAGCACAACCCTCCATCCCCAAGCCTCTCGTGGCGCCTGGGACAGAACAGGTGGGCCTTGCATGGTGGCAGGCTGTACAGAGAGTGCCTCCCCCATCCCTGAGGGGCCAACCCTGTGTCCGCCTGCCTCACCTTGGCCCCAAGTCCACAGTCCATGAAACGGAAGGAAGCCGTGTGTCCTGAGGCTTGACCTACGCCCCTTCTGCAATCATGGTAACTCTGTGCAGCCCTCCAGGAAGAGCCAGGTCCCTGCACCACCTCCCCTGGGGGACTGCCGGGCCCCTTCTCAGCAGAGGCTAAAAGGGTTTGTGGTGGAGAACCTCAGCTCTTCCCACCCCCTCATAGCAGGCTGGCTACTGAGCCCAGCTGGCCTGGTCTTTGGAATGCAGGCTTCTTAGGTCACCCTTCCCTCCTGAGCGAGGACAATGCAGGTACAGGCCAACCTGCCTTAGTCCTTCCCCTGCCCCCTCCCATCTCTTGTGTGCATCTCTGCTGAGCTAATCCCCCGCAACACCTAAGACCCTCAGCACAATCAAAGTCCTTCAGTGGCTTCCAGTGTTGACAAGGCAAAGTCCAAACGCACACTGAGAATGATTTACCCACTAACTCCACGGACCCCACATCTATCCAGCTCTGCCTCTGAACTGCCCTGGACGCCTGCCCCTCCCTGACCTTGCATCAGACCTGCCAGTGCCCATCTGACCTGGTGAAGTCTCTCCAAGGAGCCCTCAGCATCAGAGCCAAAACTTAACTCCCCCCCCCCCCCCGTCCTGTCCCAGGCGAGGAGTGGCCAGCAAGGTCTCCTGCCAACCGCTGAGGTTCAGGAGCAGGGAGGGCGCCTGCAGATCTCAGGGAGGAACAGGAGCTTGAGAAGGAGCAGGTGGGGTCCCAGCCCCGGTAGGGACTGAGCTGAGGCCACAACACCCCTAGAGCCTGTGCCGGGTCTCCTGTACCACCCTGCCAGGGAGGCCACAAAGTCCCAGCACACAGGCCCCAGGAAGGGCCCCAGCAAAGCCCACAGAGCACCGTGTGTGCGCGCACATGCACACACGTGAGCCACGCTAGAGACAGGGTCTGGCAGAGGGCAGGGTGGTGGGAAACAGCTCGTGCCTTCCTTAGGAGACTCGGTCCAAGGTGAAGGCTCACCTGAGCCCTGCCCGAGGGGCCATCCAGTCCTGGAGGCTGGGGTGGAGGTGGTGGAGGTGCCGAGGGCACTGCACTCATGGGAATGCAAGTGGGTACGAAAACCAGCCCGAGGCCAGCGCTCCAGGAGGGAGTCCCGCGTGCCAGGCAGGAGTGAGGAGCCAGCGCAGCTGCTCTGGTGCCTGTGCTGCCTGGGTGGGTCCTTGGCGATGCTGGTCAGGTGGTGGGACCCTGTAGCGGGCTGTGTCACTGGGGCTCACTTGCCCTTCCCCTGCCTTGGCCACCTCTCTCCTGATCTCCTTCTGCCTGGGGTCTCTTTTCAGAGGTCACCTGTGTGGAGGGGCTGGCCCGGCCTAGCCCTGCCCTCCTAATATAAGAGCCATCTCTGCCCCACACTCCTTCTCTCCCTTTCCCTGGCTTTTGAGTATTTCCACAGCACTTTACCACAGTTATGATCATCTATTTTGTTATTACCCTCAGCAAGAGCAGAGCCCTGTGTTTGTTCAGCATCTACCTGGACCCTGAGAGTGAGCTAGACCTGGATGTCTGCAGTCCTCAGTGAATCGAAATACTGAGGGACAAGGGCGCTGGCCTGTGGCCTGTCTCTAAAGGGAGTCCCTGAGCTCTAGGAAGCTCCTGCCCACCCTGCACCAGCACAGACTTCCCCCCGTAGACCAAAGGAGGTTTCCAGGCTCGCCCTGCACAGGGTCCTAGAGCAACTCGGCCTCACTGTTCTGGACCCTGATGCCCATCCAGAGGCTGACCCTGGATGCAGGTCCTGGTTCTACTCCTCACGAGCTCAGGGTCCCAGTGCAAATCCCCACATTGCTCCTTACATAAAACGGGCAAGCATGATGCCCCCCTCTATTCCCTCGGTGTTTTCTAGGTATAGGTCACAAAAACACGAGTAGGTCAGGACACTGAGCCAGCACGAGAGGAAAAAGTGATCAAGCCTGAGCTCACAGTAGGACGAATGCTATTCCTTAACCTTCTGTGTTGGTCTAAAACACACGTGGGCTCTGGGGTACTGTGTGTCTTCACCGTAGGTCTCAGGTGCTAAGACTGATGCGGCTCAGAGACGAAAAGGCTTCCTCAATTGGAAAGTGACACACTCATGACTCATGATGTCTGACGGGGAAAGAGCAGGAGTAGAATCTGGGGGAGCGATGAACTCAGCCGCACAGACAGGATGAGGGTCAGCGCTGCTGCTGGAAGGAGGGAGCACAGACAGCAACAGAGCTGGCAGCCTGGGGACCAGGAGCCTAGAGGAGCAGGCTGGAGCAACATGGGAAAGCAAAAAAAAAAAAAAAAAAAAAAAAAAAAACCTAAGCAGGCTCTTTGGGAATCTGTGCAAAGGACCCCCTGTTCTCCCAGGGAGGCAGCTGAGCATGAGGTGGCTCCAGGGTGGCAGAGCAGCATCTGGCAAGGAGGCCCTGCAGGAGACGGTTTTAAAAACAGAGATCCCCAGATCCCTGACACTCACTGTCCTGCAGGGCTCGCAGCCCAGGTGTGCTGGATAAACACAGGTTCCCCCGGCAACGGAGCAAAACACAAGCTTGAGTCTGTTTTCCCTCCCCAGAACTCTAGCCCACAAGTTCCCACTGACCCTCCAGGCTGATGGTGGTGTAGACAAGGTTTCTGTCCTTTTAGAACTTGCCTGGCCATGCTCAGGAAGTGACCCCCCTCCGGGGCCCAGGCAGCTGCTGGCTCACCACCTCTGCAGGGGAGGCCCCTTGCTCATGGGGATACTGTGCTGGAGGCCCACAGGCAGCTCCTGACTGCCCTGCAGCTCCGTGGGTGGGCCTTGTGGGAGGAAACTGGTTCCTTCCTGTTTCGCCCACTCCACCCCAAACTCGGTGAGAAGCAAAGTTGACTAATGTTCCCAAAGTGGGCATCCCACTGCCTGGCTGGAAGGGTCACTGTCCCAGAGCAAAAGTGCATGCTGAGGATGCGTGCATATCCGGGGCTCTGCTGCTTTGCTGCCTTGCACACTGGGGGCAAGAGAGCGCACTGGGGAGCGCGGTCTTGGTCTTGGGGCCTCCGTGTGCACCTGCTACAGAAGCAGAAGTGGCAGCCGTGCTGGTGCAGCTGTGACTCATCCTGTGTGGGACAGATGCTCCTGCCGGCACTGAGGGCTCTCGCCCCCGCAGGCCGCCACAGCAGCCAGCCCTCCTGCGTCCGCCTGGACTCATGTAGTCCCAGGGCGCTACCCGGTCCCTGTGCCCAGGCAGGGGCTTGGCTGTGGTGGGAGGGAAGCCTGGGGCAATATAGAGAAGGCCCCAGGGGCTTTAGGGGATAACTGGAGACCCCTTCTGATCCCCTGACAAGCACTGGTGACCCTGCAGGCACGCTCAGCCCCGGGCAGGGGTGTTTGGCCTTTTGGGACTGCCTATCAGGGGCCACGTCCCTTCCCTGTCCTTGCCTCGCTGCAATGCAGAGGGAGGCCTGAGCTCCCGAGGTCTGAGAAGCCCACTCTGGGCGACTCTGCTCTGCTCTGTAGTGAGCCAGCACGCACCGTCCCCACCTCATGTCACACAGTGCCCTCAGCCACAGTCCTGTCCAGGCACAACCGCCCCAAAGATCCTGGTCCATCTGCTGTGAGGCGGAGAAGCTACTTGTGTGGGCTCTGGGGTCTGACTGGGGTCGAACCTCAGCTCTGCCTTTGCCAATCCTGTGACCTTTACCACTTCATTTTCCACCAGCCTTAGTTTCCTCATCGGTAAGTGGGACTTAACACTTTCCTAAGAGGAAAGGTGAGAATATGGGTGAAATGCCTGGCAGTCAGACCCTGCGCAGCTGCCCTTTCTCTCCCTCCAACTCTCCCCGCCAGCCACCTGCAGGTACCCATATTTGTTCAAGGATACACTGAAAGTGCTTAGAAGTTTTACAAATATGCTATTGATGAGAGGGGCCGTTACCATTCCTCTCGGTCAACTAAAAAGAGTTTTCCAAGCCTCTGAGGCTTACCTTGGTATTCTCCTGCCTTCCCATCTCTAGCTAGTGAACTCCTACCTATACTTCAAAGCCCAGCCTGCATACTCCCTTTCATGACTTTCCTAAGTAAAACCAAGGGCGCGTTCCTCTGTTCCCTCAACCTTTTTGTGAATATTTTATGGAGAGCTCTTCCCACTGCAGTTACAGGAGATGGCTTACATGTCTGTACCACTCCGTGGCACCCAGCGAGATTTGCTGGATGTGAGAAAATGAGGTAGGCCTGGGGTGAGGAGTGATGGACCCAGGCCGCCGGGTACTCCCAGTGCCAGTGTCTGCACAGACATTCATGGAAGGCGGGGAGGCTTGCGCTTGTAGCTGCTGCTTTATTTGGGAGAAATAACCAATTCTCATGAAGGGTCTTGTCAGAGCCTAATTAATTTCCCTGATCCGGCTGCGTTGGCCCTGGCTCCGCACAAGGCTGTAGCGTGGCTGCTAATGAAGCGCCGAGCCGGTGAAGGGCCTGCGCTCCTGGTCTCTCTAATTTAGGGGAAGCATTAACATGTTCTCCATCATCACGATTACTGGGGCCTCCTTCCTCCCCTCCCTGCGGGGAAGTCGGGAGGCTTCCACAGGAAGGAGGAACAGAAAAGACCTCTGCGTCTTAGCAATCTGGAGCAGGTGGGGCAGGAGTTAGGGGTCTTTCAATTCTTTCTGTGCTTCTCTTTGAAAAAAAGAAATTTTCTGGGGGCAAGAAGGGCTCATGTAAGCTGAGCTTCGCTGCTGCTATGCAAAACAGAGCCAGAAGCAGCAGCTGTGATGACGGTAGGGAGGTGACCAAAGTGAGGGGAGAGTGGGGCTGGTTTTGACTGACCCATCTCTGTGGGTTGACCAGGAATGAGCAATCAGGGCCAAATGGCACCAGGCCAAGGCTCGGGACAATAACGACTAATCTGTGGGACTCGAGTGTGCCAGGGTTGGCCATAAGCATAGACTTCCAGCCCCTGATGCTACGGCCCTTCTATGGATGGGAAAGCTGAGGCACAGAGAGGTTAACTAACTACCCAAAGTCACCCAGCTAGAAGACAGCAGAGCTGAAACCCAAGGCCCAGGAGGCTGGCTCCAGGGCCTGTTCCCACCTGCTACCCTCAGGGGACTCCTCCTCTGAGTGTCAAATCCCACACCTGGAACAAGGGTGGTACCCTTTGATCTTGGAATCTTCCCCAGTTCCAGCTAGCTTTAATTGTAATCAAATTAACAGCATAAACAAGATTTATTAGGCTTTTAATTACCTTTGCAACACTGATTTGCATATGGACAATGTGCTAATCACAAATGACTTTCTTAACCACTCGTTAAGAATCCAGGGGAGGAAGGCAGAAATAGTGGTTGGCATCAGGTCTGGGTCACTGCAGGGACACAGAAGGTGTCCTAGTGCCCGCCAGTGTCTGGAACCTCACAGGACCACAAGGCACCCCCTGGCCTCTCCTTCCTCTGCCACACACTGTGTCCAGTAGCAAGGACAAAGTGGGCTCCTCAAGACTTTCACAGTGTCCACATTCCTGTGGCCATTCTCAGAAACTGCCACAGGGCTACGGTAGCCCGAGCTGTCCCTGGCACCTCACTCATAGTGCTGAATGTCCTCGTGTCCCCAGAGGAACTGTGGGACTCAACTAGGCCAGCACCACGCGTGCAGCCACCACCCTGGGAGGGAGAACAAGCCGGGACTCTCAGCCTCACCCAGTGGCACAAAGTGGACATGACTGTGGCAGTTGAGCCACAGGAATCCTGCAGTCACCAGGGACCTTCCAGGGCTTGGGGGCGGGGCGGGGGGGGGATGGACGTCAAACTTTCAGGCTCCTTGGCCCCGCCCCTCTGCTTGTCCTGGGACCTGAGTCTTCAGACAGCCAGCCCCCTCTGAGCAGCACGTCCAGAGCATCCCAGAGCCCAGCTCTCCCTGGCCCAGCGTCTGTCTCCTTAACATAAAGGCACAGAAGCCACCTTCCTCCAGGTCGCTAAGGTCATGGCTGAAGGTGATGGGTTCTGTTTTCCAACTCTGAAAGCTCTCAGTCTTCTCTCCCATTTCCTTCCCCTTCCCGTTTAGGAAATTACATACGGGGCCTTAAAAGGTGAAGGGCTGTGCTGGGGTTCCCCTGGAAACAAGTGATTTCTCCCCTGGGACATTCAGGAAGGTCACAAGGAGAGACATGGCTAACTTGACCTGAGTCTTCAAACAGCCAGACCCCTCTGAGCAGCTGTCCTTGGAACAGTGCTCGGAGAAGAACAGGATGCTGGCCCTTGTTCAACTAATGACAATCTTCTTCCAAATTATTACTCCCAAATGAGTAACAGGTGGATTGGATCAGAACAGTAGGTGACCCTCTTCCAAAAAGACCCCCTTGATCACGCTGATAACTAGATACCACTGACCTTGATCTAGGAGTAGCAGGGTGACGGTGGTGTGCAGAACCCTGCTCTGCTCCTTACTGGCTGTGTGTTCTTGGGCAAGTCTACCTTCCCACTCGAGGTCCAGTTGCCCTTTCGGTTCTGCCACTCAGAAATGGGGAGGGCATTATCCAGAAAGCCCACCATCTTGCTTGGCTGAGAGGAGCCCTTATTCCATGGGACTGGTTGGTTACCCATCCATACTTAGCAAGACTTCTGGCCCACGGGGCTCTCCTTTCTCTGCAAGACCATCTGGGTCTGCAGAATAAACGCCAGCATGGTCTTTGAGCTCCCGGACCACCTGCTTGGCACTATCTGTCATTTGGCTGGACCTCTG
The DNA here is from genome assembly GCF_045843805.1 of Urocitellus parryii. Lineage (NCBI taxonomy): Eukaryota > Metazoa > Chordata > Mammalia > Rodentia > Sciuridae > Urocitellus > Urocitellus parryii. The sequence continues at coordinate 165,909,046 of NC_135535.1, read as the reverse complement.
GGGAGCCAGACTTGAAGTGGTGGCAGAGGAACAGGGCCTGGGATGCTGGCTGGTGGCTCTTTGGCTCATGGCACTTCTTGGCAGGGCCAGTGTGAATTCATAGAATGCATGTGCTTACGCCCAATCCAAGTCCTTGACAGTTAAGATCCCCGTCCTCTGAGCAGCCTCCTGACACTCGGCCCTGCTCACCTTTCTCCTTTTGAACCCAAAGTTACTTAACCCTAACCCTGCCTGGATCCAGTGTCCAGATTGCCCTGTGAGCCTTCCTTCCCTGGCTGGCTTTCTAGAGCAAAGACACTCATCATTTCCATTTGGGATGGAACAGTCTCATGCCTGAGCTCAACTGACAACTAGACCTGCAAAGGGCTGGCTGTGGTCTAGATCTGTAGCCTGATTATGGTCAAGCAGGTCTGAGGCGGGTCTCTAGTAGAGAACAAGGGGGCTCCCGTCCATCATCAGCATCCACTTTGCTGAAATGACTTGGAGGAGAGAGGGTTGGGAAGGAGAGGATACCTGGACTGACGGGTGCAGGGATTCTGGAGGGATGGCTGGCCAGGCCAGAATCCTGAGCTAAGGCATCACAAAGGCATTTTCCAAATAAGCTGCTTTGGTTACTATTCAGCCACTGCCTGTGCTCAGAGGCTGGGCCCCAGACACGACCTGCAGAAGCTGGAGCTGGAGCAGGGATCGCAACACAGGAGGCAATGGTTTTCAGCCAAAGGTGATGCACTGCTCTCCAAAATGTGTGAGGGTGCTTTTTGCTTGGTGGGGAGAGGTCAGTCATGAGAAGACTCAAGCAGACAGCGACCAAGGGAAATGTCCTGCGAAATCCTGCACCACAGAAAATTCCCCTGGCCAAATGCCAACCCGGCCGAGCAACACTGCCACAGAAGGGAGGCAGAAGCAGTTGTCAGTGTCCGGGTCCAGAGTCTAGCAAGGCAGTGACCCTGGGTGGTGGTGGGCTGGCTGTGGTACGAGGTGCCCCTGACCGAGGCAGGGCACCACATGTCAGGGAGATCCTGCCCAGGCAGGGACTGGACTTGATGAGCACTAAGGTCCTTTCTGGCTCTGAGAGTCAACAAGCCTTTAATTTGATTTATAAAGCATGGTTGACACTCGAGTGCCCAGCAGTGCCTCTGTGGTGCAACCCAGGTCTGCCTGCAGCGTGCTCTGGGCTGTGGATTCCTCGTTCAGGCTGGATAATGAGAGCAGAGCTCTGACTGCAAATGCCCCTCCCGGTCATTAGCAGGGACCCGCACAGGGAGTGCAGACAGCATGACAGGCTCCGTTGTTCCAGGGTCAGCCTGCAGAGTGCTGGAGAGAGCATCCCGGCTCAGCAAGGGACTCTCGAGATAATTAACTGAGGGAATTGCCGGGCTTGGCCACGTGCTCTTCTGAGGCTAGCGCAGGGCGGAATGGCCAGTCCTTTGGTGCCTGAAGGCCTCCAGCAAGCCTGCTCCTGCCTATGACCCCAGACTTCCGGCAGACCCAGCCCAGACTCACTTGGCTCCAAGGTGATTGACCTGAGCTGCTTCCGTCCCCACCTGGGGCAGGACCACCAGCCCTGTGACCTTCCTGAGACTTTGTATGCTCCATTTTTTTTCTGTCTTCCCAAGACCCTGAGTTCAGGACTTTTTAAGATTCCTGCAGAAGTCCAGAATCTACAAAGAAAGAGCCCCATGCAGGAACAGGGCAGTGGGGCTGGGTAAACCTAGTGTCCTTGACCTGTTCTGATGGGGGAGAAATGTGCTCACCAAGAGGATTCAAAACCCAACTGTATCTTTGCAGACGGGGCATCTTTTCTGTGTCAGAGGCCCCTTCCCAGTCCTTATGCTTGAGGGGTGTTTCTAAGGAGACCAGGGCACCCACCCGGGCAGCCTGGCCCCGCCCCCTGGTGGCCTGTGCCTGCTCACCTGTGCGACAGAGTGGGTTTCATGGAGCTCATGGAGTTGAGGGGGGGCTGCATGGGGAGTTTCCCGGGGGGGTCGCTCTGACGGCTCTTCTGATGTCGGAGCAGCAGCAGGCGGCCAAGCTCCTCACACCAGGAGGACAGCAGGGCTGCAAGGAAGGACAGGATGGTCAGTGGGCACCTGGCGGCCATGCCCTGCCACACTTGGTCCCCGCCTCACCCTCCCCGGACTGGGTGGTGTTGACGCCAACTTTGCTCCCGGATTCAAGGGACACCAGGAGACTCACTAAGTCATCTTGGGAAGCCTCAGCGTTCTCAACTGTAAGATGGGACTAGCACCTCTGAAGGAGGATTCAAACGCACCTGTTGTCAAGAGTGGATTGGAGGAGGGTTTTAATGGCTACCACACAGAGTGGTATCAGTCGGGGCAAGAGATGGAGGAGAGGGTCTAGACACTGAAGAGGAGGGCACAGACGGAGCCAAGGTAGGGACAAGGGATTAGAGGGCCTGACACGCACGACCTGTCGGGGCCTGGGTAGGCACTGCTTGCCGCCCCCAGACTTAGCCCATCCCTTTACACTTGGAATGGTCAGCTCAACGTGGCTTCTAATCATGGGCATGGTCAAAAATTTTAAGTTTGGACAAAATCCACAGCTTTCTTGGAGCCTGCTGACAAGCCAGGAGTGTCTGCAGGACTCTCCCTGAAATACCTGCTAAGCACACAAGTGGGTTCACGCCTCTTGGTCCCCACACTGCTGGGAGGACAAAGGGTTTCCATAGCAGAGGGTGGTGGGTGCTGAGCAGGAGACTGCCCAGGTGCAGGCACATGCAAGAGCTGTCTGCATCCAGGCCGAGTGGCCTCGACTGCCCTGGGTGAAGAGGAGAGAGCTTTTCTTTCATCCTTCACTGTCTCAGTAAGTATGGCTACCAGGGGCCAAAAGCAAGCTCAAGATTAGTGTGTCTCAGCCTGGGCTCCAGGCCGGCTGATCCTTCCAACGTGCAGGACGACGGAGCCAAGGTTGGAGGGGGGTCAGGAAGCCTGGGCTCTGTCACCATCTCTCTGTGTGATTCTAAGCCACTCACAGACCCTCTCTGGACCTCAGTTTGCTTGGAGGGAAAGAGGGGCAATATCTCTTGCCCTGCCTTCCTCCCCCGGCTGTGGGAAGGGGCAGGTGGAAGAAGCCAGATGGTGTAGCCCAGGGAGACCCCTCCTCAGCAGATGCCCCACTCCTGCTCCAAGCACTTCAGCCACAATGACCTCAGGGGTCGGGAGGCAGCTGACCTGTCAGAGGGCTCTGCTTAGCCATTTGGCTGGGTGCAAAGCCTATTCCCTCACTCCAAGGGTCACCCATCTGGACACCATATGACACTCTCCTGCGTCCTTTACTCCCATCTGCCCATACAATCCAGGACATTCCCTGTTATTGTTCCCATTCTACAGACGGAGCCTCAAGCAGGTTGAGTCACTAGTAACCACAGCTGGACAGTGGCAGAGACAAGCGACGGTGCCCCTGCTCCTGGCAGAGGCCTGTCATAAGGGAAAACCCCAGGTGGTCTCCTGGCTCCTCTGATTTCATAAGGAACCTTGGAGTCACTCCGACAGCATGCTCCACTGGTATTGGGGGAACGTGACAAAATACGCAGTGACCAGGAGTGGCTGGGCACTTCACAGAGTCCCCATCAGTGTAAGCCCCAAGAGGTCTTGCCAGGGCCACTGCGTACATCTGCTTGGCTCACGTGGGGAAGAAAGATGGCCATCCCAAGAAGGTGAGTGGGGGCTGCAATCCCAAAAGGGCACCTGGCTGCCTGGGGGTGGGCCATGGATGGTCTGAGTCTTAAAAGATGGGTCCTTTCTCTCTCTGCGGGGTCACCTTGCTGCCAAAGAGGGAGGAGGGTGTCAGAGAGGAGACACCCCCCCCTCAACCCCGACCTTGTGTGTCTTCCCAGAAACTGGCCAAGGTTCCTGCAGTGGGTGCCCAGCACACATCTGCTGCCGCTGGAGGGCGGGTGGCCTGCCTATTCAGAGAGGCAGGAACAAACAGAAACGCGTTTCCAGATCGCCCCATTCTTCTCCCAGGCCCCTAGTTACCGCTTCTTGTGTGGGGGCACTGGGCATCTGGAAACTCATTTGCACGCCAAGCACGAGGCCCGCCCGATCACAGCCGTGGGGACCGCTCGGTTGCCACACAAAGGACAGCTGCAGACGGTGCCGCCTGCTGCCCGCCCCTCCCCTCCCAGCCCTCGCTCCTCCTGGGTGTCAGCCACGCCATGCGCCATGGGGGACGCAGGGCTTTCCTTCAATGCCACAGGCTGCCCCCCGCTTGCTCAAGGACAGCCCTCGTCTTCCCATCCCTAGTGAAGTGGTTTTCTGTTAAGGAATAAAGGAAGGCCGCTTTGTGGCAGGGCTTGGCCGCGACCTCGCGTGGGGGAAAGCTGCATTCCTGCAAGGGAGAGGGGAAGGCGGTGCTGGCGACGGAGGTACAGGCCCTGGCCCCGCTGGCAGAGGCTGTGCCCGCACCCACCTTCTGCAGCTCCGCTCACGGCGGGGGGCGGACGCGGTGCATGTTCTCATGATGGCGCAAACCAACGTGAGTCTTTAGGAGGCAAATGCCAGGTGATGACAACACACAGGAATTTATGGCCAAAAAAGGAGACTGGTCCCTGTCAGAGGACCAGGCGGCCGGACAGGGCCAGACCGAGGCAGGTGGGGGATTACGCAAGGACAGGGTGACACGGGTCAGGCAGGGTTCTGTGTGTGCCTGGATCTCGGGTCACGCACACATCTGATCTGGGAAAGGCCATCTGCTGCAGCAAGGCGGGTCTGGCCTCCACACCTGCTTGACCTGCCTTTGTCCTGTGCCCTGGCTGGGTGTGGTACAAACAGCCCGAGGACGGGTGACAGTCCAGGAAGGTCAGGTGTGGTGTGCCAGAGTGCCTGGCAACAGGGCAGTCTCAGTCCTAACCAGCACAGCTGCCCCTTGCCTTGTCCTGAGAGTCCCACTCACCAGTGATAAGAAGGCTGTCCCCAAGTTCCCTTTCCCACATTAAAACAGCAGCTAGGATCACGCGTACCTTCCCCTTTTACAAAGTGCAGCTTGCCTGCTTCAGGGCAGCCCTGGGCAGCAGGTGTGACTGCCTCTCCTGTTGACAGCGGTGGGTGATGCACCTGTGGCCAGATGTGTACAGGCTACCTGCACAGCTGACAAGAGAGGTCACTGTGACCAAGGCCACCCTCAAGAGCTGAGCATGTCTAAGGCGAGATACCCCAAAGCTGACCGGACACTTGGAAGTGCTCTCTGGCCTTTCCGTGCTCCTTTCTGGCCACCTCCCAATCTGGGGTGTTGGCAAGGGGAGGACCTTCTGCCCAGTCAACACTGGGAATCAGAGGTCAGCCACAGCCAGGGGGCAGGTGGCAGGGAAGGCCGGCGGAGCTGGCCATGGAGATGAGCCAGAACCCCCCACCCAGGCTGCCCCCTCGCTCCAGCAGGACCTGAGAGAAATCCCCTTTGCCACCTCCCGTGGGGCAGGCCTCACACCAGAGCTGAGCTGGGCGGGGGCACCTGGGGCTCTGGGCTGCTCCTCCAGCCCCATCTGTCATCCTCACCAGCCCGTCCAGGGCCACTGGGGGCCCTTCCAGCTGACCTCATAATGCCTATAGAGGGGGCTGGGGAAGCAGTAGGGTCACCTGAGACCCCAGCTGCCGGGTTTGAGCCTCAACCACATTTCCAAGCACTCCCAGAACTTCTTGGCATACAGTGCACAACACACACAACCTACCCGTCTAAAACAATCCCTTACCACCAGGCTCCCAGCACTCCATTCCATTCCCATCTTAGGTACCAAGGCATTCGATCACCCACCCAGCATCCATTCCACAGCTTCTGAGCATCTACTGTGTGTCGGAGCTGCCGTGGGGAAGGGGACCAGGTCAGCACTCCTGGCTGAAACCCTGCATAGCTCCCACCACAGTCCAAGCCACTCAGGACAATTGCCAAGGCCAGCACTCTCCTCTCTCCTCACCGGGGAGGCAGCTGCCACACTCTGGCTCAGGGCAAGGAACCCCAAGAATCTGGGATCAAAATCCAGTTCTACCCTCACAGCCATGTGACCTTGGGCAAATGACAGAATCTCTCTGGGCCTCAGTTTCTTTACCTTTCAAATGGGCATAATACAAATGTTTACGACTTAGGATTATTGTGATACTTTCAAGACACTGATACCTGTATAGTTTAAAAGAGCATCTGGCCTGTAGGAGGTGTGGGGTCTGTGTTGGTACCTTGTGTGGGCGCAGCAGGTAAGATACCTGCAAATGCACTCTGCTCACTGTGGCAGGACAGCACCTCAGAGACGGGAGGTGGTCTCTTGTTCCTCTGTCTCTAGGCCCAGCAGGCTCCAGGGCCACCTCTCTGTGCCAATGCCACCACCTCCCCACATGCCAGTCCCACGAGACATGATAAAATTTCCCACCTCTTGGCTACTGCCTAGAAAATACTTCATCGCTTCCTCCGGGAAGCCATCGACCCCTCTCCTGGGTGTGACGCGGGCCAGGCACCCAAGGGAGAGGCTGGGAAGGCTTCCTGGAGGAGACTCCATCAGAAATGAGCCATGATGAGATGCAGTGTAGTCTAGGCGGAAGCCAAGAGGAAGGAAGGCGCTTCTGCTCCCCTGGGGTCCCCCACAGTCCTGTCCAAGTGCTTTACCTAAAGTGGCAGCAGACTGGCTGGTCCAGGCTGTGTGCTGTGGAAATGGGAAGGAAAGCACGTGGGGACGGAGGACCAGGGGGGTTTAGGAAGCAGGTCTGAGTGCAGGCACTAAGGAAGATCCAAGCTCCAACACCTGCCCCCAAGACCTTCCAGCAGCGCCCCTTGCAGCCAAGAGCCACCACAATGTCTTAGGGAAAAGCAGCAGGAAACTAGGTTAAGGGTGAGGCGGACCTGGATGGAGCCCCAGGGTGCTGGAGTCTTGGCTGCCCCGGCATGTCCTCCCTGGGGGGCCGTGACAGGCCTGTATTTGCCTCACCAGCATTTCCCAGCAGAGTGGGGGTCAAAGCCAGGTTGACCAAAGAGAGGAGGCAGAAGGCAGAAGCTGCAGTGCCCCAACTTGAGACTCGCGGGGACACTAGGTGGGGAGGGGGGAGCTGCGCCGTTTCCAGAGCCGCGGAGACCAGCCTTTGTTGGTGGCTGGTGAGGGGCTGTGGTGGAGGGGAGAAACAGGCTGGCTCTGGCCCCCACAGGGAGCAGAGAGGCTTGCCCGGGCACAAAGGGAAGGCTGCCCCTCGCCAGGCTGCGCTTCAGCTTGGAAAGGAGCAAGAAATCAGAGGCGGCAGCGGCCACAGGGAAAGAGGTGATCCTGGTGGAGCTGGGTGGGGAGGTGTGGACGGTGAGGGGAGGCCTGGAATGCTCGTTCCAGGTGAGATCTGGGAGCAGGAAGGCTGGGAGAGGCCTGGGAGGGATGAAAGGCAGTCTGAAGGAGGGGACAGGGACCCGGATGTAAGGGCAGAGCAGGCGCTTTATCCAACGCTGCAGCCCCGGGAACCACACGCCAAACGAAACAAAGGCGGATTGAGTATCAAAGCATGTGTCAGCTGCTAAAAGGCTGCCAGAGAACAGAGGAGCTGTGTGTATGTTCTGGGGGAGATTCTGAGACCCACGAGACCCCCAGGACAGCACAGAACTCAGACATGCCCAGCAACAGGCCTGCGAGGCCGAGGGCCTCTCATTCTCAAACCATGCCCAGGGGAAAGGACAAGGGCAGAGTCTCAGGCAGAGGAACCGGGGGGAGAAACCTTGGGAGAATGCAAGTGGGGCTCACCATTCCAACAAAATACCAGTGAGGCATTTTTAAATGCTTCTATACCATCAGCTTACTAAGGCCACCAGAGACACTCTGACTCAAGGGAAGAGGGTGAGTGGTCCTGTTCCCCTGCGGGAAGCTGGGGAGCATTGTGTGATGAGTAGGGGCAAGAGAGCTGGGCCCCTCTCTCCTTCCCCTTACCTTGAAGACATGTTCCTGATCCCACATCCTCTGGAATCCCAGGAGTACCTCCAGTCACCTCTGGAAGACATGCCCTGCCCCATGCCCCCCACTGTCATCACCTGCATTTGGATCGTCTTTGCAGCCGGCTCCTTTGCTCCTTGACTACTCCAAGCCAACAACCTCTAGCATCCTTGACGGTTCTCTCTGAATTATGCCAAGAGTGTCCTATCATTTGTCTCAGTCAAGAGATCTGCCTCCTGCCAACCCCCCCTCCACGTGGCTGTCAGAGGAATTTTTCCCACACATGCATTCTGGCCACCTTGGGCAGATGGGAGATGATCAATGGACACAGATGTGAATCACAGCCTGGCTGGCCAGGGGAAGGCATGGGGTGCCATGGCGTGGGCATGTGCCCCCAAGGGCCACAACAGGGTTGAAGAGGCTGGCTTCTGCAACCCCAGCACGGGGTTTAGCACATGCTCTGCAGCCAACACATGACTATCAGGTTGCTGTGAGTCACACACAGAAATAATCCAGCATGCAGGGGCAAAGAGATGGTCACACACAGAGCCCAGCCTCTGGGACCCAAAGGTGGGGGCAGTGCCCACGACCCAGTGCCCTGCGCATTTTTAAACTTGCCAGCAGCTCATCATTCCTGGGGGATACCCAGCCCCAAGGGCAAGAGTCTCAAATGCAATCCTGTCAGAATGTGTTCAGAGATCGCCAAATAAAACCCACAAAGGAGTCAAGCAACACCTGTCTCACAGCACACACAGCCATGCACAGCCGTGCAGGTAATGTGAAATAAAGGGTTTCTGGTAAAAAGGTCCAGACCACACCCTCTGACCCTCTCATCTTCTTTCATCTCCTATAAACAAAGTCCTGGGACCTCTGCTGAGGGGATGGGGGTCAGAGCCTGTGCCCAGCACCATTCCAGACCCTATTCCTGTATGCAGAAAAATGGTGGAGGGGAGAGGCAGGTATGTGGGGTCAGGGGGACACGTGGTTTGAGATGACCCAGGGCTACTCTCTTCATCCTTTCTGTAAAATAAAGGAACAATAAGGAGTCCTTCCTATTCATTGACCTGGTAAGAAGAGACCCAAGATGAAGGATAAATGAGCTTTGTAGTCACTTGAGAGATGGCAAAATCTTTTTTTTTTAATTTTTGGGGTCCTGGGCATTGGACCCAGGGTTACACTACCACTAAGCTGCCATCTCCAGCCTTCCATGATTTTTTTTTAAATTTTGAGATGAGGTTTCCCTCAGTTGCTGAGACTGGCTTTGAATGCACCATCCTCCTGCCCTCGATTCCCGAGCCGCTGGTACTACAGATGTGCAACACTGAGCCCATCAAGAGAGACGTCTTGAACAAAAGAGTCCCAAGTAGAACCCGGGAAGCTAGAAAATGCTGACTACCACCTACCTTCAGAAGGCAGAATGGCCAAAAACCTAGGCCCTGGAGTTAGATTGCCTGGGTTCAAATCTCATCTACCCACAGCTGTGTGACCTTGACATTTTCCTTAAGCTCTCTGGGCTTTGGCTTTCCTTACAAGGATTAAACAAATGCACACACACGATGCTGGTACAATGGCCGACACGCAGAAAGCATCCTATGAAAGAAACTGTTGCCTGGATGGCGAGACCCCGATGGGACCACCAGGACACAAAGATAATCCTTCCATATTTCCAGCTGCTCTGCACTTCTGCTTCACAAGGGGCCCTCAAGTGGTCGCCTGAGTTTGCAACTACAAGATTGTCAGTGGGGAAATTAAGACCCAAGATGGGAGATCCGAACACCATCACTCCACAGGACAACAGGCCTGCCACTAATGCAGGAGGATTCCCTTTCGTACCCCAGCCTGTGACATCATGCCTGAGAGTAGGCACTGGCACATCCCCAGCTTTGTGTCCAAATCTGCTACCACTTCCTGCGTGCCAACGGGCAACTTTCTCCCCTCTCTGGGCTGCATGTGGGAGTGGGTAGGCAAGCCCCTCTGATCTTACAATGGGGCCACATCTCTCAGGGCCTGGGTGGGCCTCAACCTTGACGGGGCACACTCCTCCACCCTATGATTGTGCTGTGGGAGGAGCTGTCCACCCTCACACCTGCAGCACCCTCCTGAGAAGCATGAGGCGGAGGTGGAAGCATCACCTTTCCCCAGGGCCCAGGTTAGCAAAGCAGAGCCAGCAGAGGGGAATGGGGTCAGGGAGATGACACAGGTGAGATCCCGGAGCGTGAGTCAGCTGGGAGCTCTCTGCAGCCTCAGCTGACGGGCCAGGACTTCTCCTTGGTTACAGGAAGTGTCCTTCCTTGGGGGCAGTAGGATGGACTTTGGTGGCCCTGACAGCTAACTGCTGGAACCTACAACCAGAGTGGTTTTCCCTGAGGGAAAAATCTTACTATCCTGCAAAACAGGCTGTTCCACCACCATCAGCAGCACGTGTTCTGGGTTTCAACTGCTTCTGGGTTTTCTAGATCATTCCTGCCTTCTGCTTCCTGCTCTGTCATCTCCATCACTATGTAGGCAGGAAGGACAAAACTAGGAGAAACCATCTGATGGCCCTTTGGCTTTGAGTCACTGTGACACCCTGCCCACCTCCTTGCCCTTGCATGTACCCAGGCCCCACATGCAAGGGGCTGGTCTGGGGTACAGGTGGCCCAATGTACAGACACACACAGCTTGTCCCCCTGATGCTACCTGCTCCCACAGCCTGGGTATGTCCTGCCTTCTCGGGTCCTGTGGTCCAGCCCAGGCAAGAGAAGGCCTCAGGCTGTCCGTCTCTCCAGAGCACTCTTTCCTCCTCCCACTCCTCTCCCCAAGGGCTCCTGGGTTGGCAGGAGCTGGAGTCTCCGAGTGTGTGAACTCACCCTGGGAACTGAACTCTGGGGGACCTCGGAGTCTGCAGGGCTGACTCCTAAACCGGTTTGGCTGTTCCGCACCCAGCGTGGAGGCTGGGCCAGAGGAACAGGATGCAGGGACCAGGAGGAGATGCCAGATGGTTCGAGCCTCTCTGTGGGCATCAGGAAAATCCCAACCTGAGAAATTCCCTGCCCACCTCATGCCACTTTCTGGACCTGCCTGGATAAGGCAGGCTCAAGTACAAGGACACCTCAGTTCCAGATCGAGAGCATGTTTTCATCAGAAAGTGAATCCCCCTTTGTGCTTGGGAGTTGCATCTCTCTGCAAAGCACCCCTGTCAGTGGAGAGCATCGGGCAGGGAGCAGTGGCTGGGGACTGCACCCCTAAGAGGGGCTGGCCTGTCCTTCCCTCACTCCCCAGGCCCTCACAAGCCTGAAGGAGTAGGGCCTAGCCACAACTCCCATCTTGGGGAAATGAGGTAACCTGCCTCAGGACACACCTGAGTGGGTGGCACTCATACCCTGGGGGTAGGTATTTGCTGACTATTGGGGCAAGGATGGGGGAGCTCCAGACCACTTCAGAGGGAAACCAGGTAGTTTTAATAATGAAGCAAGTGTGCGGCGGGCAAGGCCTGAGGAGCACAGTTACAATTCCCCTCTCAGGGCCCTTGGCCACAGGCCTGAGTCCTCTCTTCCCAACAGACTGACGCCAGAGGCGGGGGCGTCAGGGGCTCTGTGTGCCTGCCCTCTCTGTTCTGGGAGGAAGTGGGCTCCAACACGACAGATCTCCTAGGCCCTCGAGGAAGCACCAGTGAACATGGGAGTGCTGCTGAGAGCCAAGAGTCCCCCTGCCTCCACTTCACCCCCAAGGACAGCCTGAGCAAGCAGGTGGAGGAGAACCCAGGGGTTCAGAGCGGCCACTAGGCCATGAGGTCAGCCTCCGCAGGGAGGTGAGGAAGCTCTCCCCAGGCCGGCGGTGGGTCACCACGCAGCACTGGGAGGTGAGAGGCGAGCCACACCCGCGGTGCCCGGTGCCCGGAGCCCTCCACCCCCAGGAGCCCTGGAGCTGCACGCAGGTCTCATTCCAGCAGGAGCCACCCCGAGAGGCTGTTTTCCATTCTGCACGCACAGCCTCTCCTCTGGGCTAAACACCACTGCCCGTTGCTCGCTCTCAGGGAGCTGGAGGGCTAAGGAGGGGTTACAGGAATCAATTTCTTCCCTGGGTAATTTACTTTTCTGAGGCTTCTCAGCGGGATGCTCGCAGTCTGGCTGAGTCTTCCCCACCAGCATAAAATGGAGAGTTTGGAGGGAGGCCAGGCCCTCCTAAGACCCTACAGAGCCCTGGCTCTCAACATCTCAGCCTTCAAGAATGGCAACAGACCATAACTTTGGGTCCTAGAAGGCCTTGCAGTGCACTACCTCTATTTGCTCTGGGTCCCATGTCCAATCCCAGACCCTTGGCTCTTGACCAGGGAGCCAACAGCCAGTGACAAGCCCCAAGACCCCTCAAATGGTGGTTTCATTCAACCTTGTCTAAGCTTATGAAACCAGAGACTCGGTCTTGGGGTCCCGGTGCAGACACTAAAGCCTTGGGAAGCCGCGTTTGACAGTGGAGCCACCTGCACAGCTGCTCAGTCTAAAGAGGGACTAAGGGAGGTATGCCACGGTAACAAGGATCAGAGGCACTGGGCTGAGTTTTACTGGGTGATCTACACCTTCAAGGGCCAAGTTTGGCTCCAGCCATTTGAACCCCTTGCCTCACCCCACACTTACCTGCTTCTGCTTGCCCTGGCTGAATGACTTGGGTAACTTCTAAAGACCTCAGGTTCCTGATGCAAGAAACCCAGAGAGTAACCCTTCCTTCCGCTCTGGGCTGGTGAGCCTGAGATTTAAAGCAGATCAAGCCTGGGCCTCCGGGCAGGTAGGCCTTGGAGGTCCGAGGCGGGCTTCCTGCCAGCTGTAGGTATTTCATGCTCAGGAGGCATCTGGCACTGGCGCTGCTCTCCAAGCACGGCATGCAGTGGTGGAGACAGTCTCCCCTGACCCCACACTGTGGGAGATGACAACCTTCAAAGCCACTCTCTTTTACCCTCTCATCCAGTGAGCCAGGGGCAGCTTGCACGCTTCACGTTTCCCCATCCGGCTTCCTGGCTGGTGATTTTATGCCTTTTCCAAGAAGCCCCAAGTGTCGATTCCTTATGGGGCTTGGAAAAGCACCCTTGCTGGCCATCACGACCTCTCCAGGTGCCCAGCAGGTGCTGGAAGATGGATAACCCTGCTGCCTGAAACGCCTGACTGACCTCTGCTCATTCCACCAGGTCCTCCTAAACGAGTGTCCCTGGCGCATTTTGGGAAATGTCTGTCCATTTCATAACACTATCTGCTGTTTTCATCACAGCTGTCATTTGTTCTAGTCACACACCATTCAAAGAAGACCTGACACAGAGTGTAAAATCATAGACCACTGGAAGGTAGGGCAGGAATCAGAGAATTTTCTCTTTGATTCTTTGGGAGGCTTCTAAATATTCAGTTGCTTTGTTGCAATGAAAATAAGAATGGGTTACGAGGACTCCGTTTACATCTAGTGCTTCTGGGTTACACCTGTGGCTCAGGGCAGAACACATCTGGGCGATGTCTGGGTGATCCACATCCTGGATGGGGGACTTTCAGGGCAGGACTGAACAATTTGGATCTCCAGGCCAGGGGTTCTCTGTTGTTATGGTTTAGATATGAGATGTCTCCCCCGCCAAACTCTCGTGTTAATGCAGGAATATTCAGGGGTAAAACAATTGAATTTTAAGAGTTGTGACTGAATCGGTCCACCCTAGTTTGAATGACTGGGTGGTGACTATAGGCAGGTGGGGCATGGCTGGAAGAGGTGGGTCCCTGGAGGCATGTCCTGGAAGGACATCTTCTCTGTGACCCATTCCCCCCCAACAATCAGCTTCCTTGCAGCCATAAGTGGGGAGCAGCTTCCTTCCAGAACACCCCCCTTCCCTGATGTGCTGCCTCACCTCGGGCCCAGAGCAAGGGACTGCCCATCTATGGACTGAAACCTCGGAAACCGTGAGCCCCAAATAAAATCTACCTCCTCTAAGTTGTTCTCAGGTATTTTGTTCACAGCGACAAAAACATCCACCTGGCCAAGCATCAGAAGCATTTGGAAGGCTGGTTACGAAGCCCCAGTGCTGTGCCCCATCCCCAGTGGGGTTTGGGACGCAGCGGGTCTGGGGTGAAGCTAAAGACCCCGCAGCCTAACCCATTCCTGGGCTCTGCTGATGCTGCCGGTCCAGGACCTCATTTTGAGAGGCACCACTCTGGACCCGAGGGTGGAAGAGCTCAGAGCCTGGTGAGACGAAGGGCTCTGCTGATGTGGGATGGGTCTAAAGAGCAAAGGGGTCTCTCTCCCCTGGGGTTCCAGAACACTCGAGCCCCAGGCTGCGGCTGACCTCCCCTCGCCTTTGCATTCAAGGCCCTAGAGGTTTGACCCTGGACTCTTTCCCTGGCCTGTGGGAAAGGAGAAAGAACACTGAGCAGGGAGTCGGAAGTGGGTGGAGCCCAGGCTTCATCTATTAGTTGTGAACTCAGGGACCTCAGATAAGGCCCCAGCGGGCATGCACACCTGTTTCTTCACCTGTAGGTAAACCTTCCTCACCTAGGATTCTCTAAAGGTGTGATGGGGTAACCTTGACCATGGCCGATTCAAGACAGGCCCCGTTCAGAGCACTCCACACGCCCGCACGCACTTGTGGTCTAATTAAAGCTCCTACTCTAGGAGGTAGCACTGTTGTTCTTCCCTAGTGGCACTGGCTCTGCCAGTGGCAGGTATGTCAGCTGCATGCTCCTGAGCCTTCTCTGCCCTGGGGCCCGTGGCACAGAGTGGCTGTAAGGACTGAGTTAGGTCTTGCCAGGTTCAGCATCCCTGCAGGCTCTCAGGAAGCAGCCCCAGGTATGTCAGGGGACAGACGCAGCCTGGACCATCTGCAGCTCAGTCTGGCTCCTGGTTTCTCTTCCAGAGCCGCTGGGGGAGGGAGCGTCATTTGTTTAGGCCTCTGCAGTGTTTAATCACCACGCAGCCCGCCCTCCCTCTTCCCCCTCCAGCGCCTGCCTCTCCCTGCAGGAAACAGCTCTCTGCCTTCTGCCTCTGATGGAGGCCATGAGAAATTAACACTGCACACACAGAGAGGAGAGAGAGAAGGAAACACTGGGGCGGAGGGGTCGGGGCTGGAAGATCAGCTGGACAAGCTTGGAGCCAAAGGACTGGCTCAGCCAGACAACTGACCACCCCTCAGGGCCACAGGGTTCAGGAGGGAGGACAGCCTGGGATCTGGAGCGAACTCAACTCCCCTGGAGGAGCTAGGTTACAGTCGGGACCTTCCTGGGGGGTCTCAAGCCCCTGGAGAATCTGAGGACAGGATAGGTCCTCTTTCTCTGCCCTTAAGAGAGCCAGGTTATACAAGGACATGTCCTCAGGAAGGTCAACTACAGACCAGGCAGAAACTCGGAACATCCCTTTTCTCCATTCATCTTCCTGACAATCCTGCAAAGTGGAAATCACTGCCTCCATTTTACAGGAGAAAACTGGCACTCGGAGAGGTTAAGGAACCTGCTCAAGGGCAACCAGCAATAACACTCCATAGGGTAGAACTATTCACTTTTAATTAATAAAATTACTTTTTTACTTGCATAAGTAATACACAAATCCCACTCCCTTTGTAGAGTTAACACTTCAGGTAGAGCCCAAAATAGGGATCAGGACCCACGTCAGCAAGCTCTAAACCCATAGTTCTTCCGTTACATGTGATGACTCCATCTCACAGTTCCATTTCCTAACTCAGAAGTGTTATTTTGAAGAGGTAGGTATGTGCATGTGACTAGAAATATAGGGAAGTAGCTGGGCGCTGGGTTTGCATGCCTGTAACTCCAGCTACTCAGGAGGCTGAGGCAGGAGGATCGAAGTTCAAGACTGTCTCAAAATAAAAAATAAAAGAGCTGGGGATGTGGCTTAGTGGCTGAGCATGTGTCTAACACACACGAAAGCTTAGGTTTCATCCTCATACGAGAGAGAGAGAGAGAGAGAGAGAGAGAGAGAGAGAGAGAGAGAGAGAGAGAGAGAGAGAGAGAAAAGTAGAAAATTGTTAAGTCTTGAAAAATACAACCCCCTCATCTTCTCCCCAGGGGACCACGGCTGGTGGCTTGTGGCTTTTCCTTGCAGGGTTGTTTTATCACGAACTCACATCAGGGTTTTGCAACCTCTGCCTGCAAGGTTCTCACCCAAACACCCCCCCAAGTCCTCCCTCAGCCAGGACTTCCCTGACTTATGCATCGCAACAGGCTCCTGCCGCCCGACTGCCCCTATTTCCGCCCTCTGCTTCACTGCTCTCCACAGCACTTGCTAGCTTCTGCCTTAGGAAATCTTATCAAGCGACTCTTCACTCTCCACACTGGAACCGAAGCCAACCAGTGCCAAGCTGCCATGTGCTGCATGCACAACCACTTCCACGGCGCCCAGGACAACGCCTGGCACTCAGGGGCACGGCCTGTCAGGAGAGAGCCACCCCCTGGACAGAGTCCCTCTCTACATCTGTCTTGAACCCTCTCTGCAAAAATGCATACTTCATATCAAATGGCCTGCCACTCCTGGAGGACAGGACCAGGTCTCTGCTGTCTTCTCTCTTCCAAGGACCCGAGCTGGTCTAGGCCCCTGGGAGATGCTCAGAGTGACCTTGATCCCTACCTCACACCACAGACAAAACAGAGTGAGGGAGACCGGAACCACATGGGGCAGGAGACGCTCAAGGCTCTGGAGGGTTGGGTGACCCACGAGGAGGCGAAAGGTGGCCTCATGTCACTCCTCCCCAGTTCCACCTTCCTCTACCTCCTCCATGAAAAACCAGGGACTTTTAGAGAGACAGAAGAGCCCCCGCCTGCTTCTCCACCCCATGCAGAGATAACCAAGGAGGAAGAAACAAATTGAAGTGCCCAGGAGCCTGGCAGGGCCTCGGGTAGCTTGACTCGACAGGGCAACAGCGTTTAACGAAGCGCACCTCATCCATCACTCGGGCCCAGTCATTTAGATACTGGGCATTTGATTAAACTAATATGGGCGGCTGGGGCGAGGCATGGCTGGGCGCTTCCTACCCTCGCCTACAAATTAGACCGTCACACACAATCCGATTACTCTGACTGCCACATTTATCTCAAGAGAGGAGCTATCCATCACTCCTCAGCTGCTGGCTCTGTCGCCCCACATTAACTCCATCAGGAGGGGAGCCAAGTTCGCCTCAAAGTTTCACCAGGCAATGTTTACTAAGTCATTCATCCCGTGAGCGGCTCAACACCTACCTGCCCAGAGCACCCCGCGAAAACCCTGTTCTTGCCCACTTGAGGCCTGGCAAGGGGGAGGTGTCTGGGCAGGTGATAAAGGCACCTACAGTGTGCTGACACCAGGACCCAGAAACTGCAGCCGACAGGAAGCTCAGCCCACCTCATCCAGCTAAGACCCTGGGGCTGACATGTTACAGATCTGGTCCTCAATGTCACACACTGTGAAATGGGATGACAATGTTGTGCGTCACTGTTTCAGAATTTCTGCAATGATAGAAATGTTCTAGATTTGTGCTGCCTGAAACCAGAGTCAGGGGCACTTGACCCTATGGGGCACTTGACCTGTGGCTACTGCAACCAAGGAGCAGAGTTTAAATTCCATCTAACTTTAATTCATTAAACTTAAGTGTCTATTGCCACATGGAGCTACTGGCTCCTGGGCTGGACAGTGCAGATCTGGTGGTGGCTCTGAAGGGGAAGCCAGGCAGCCTTCACGTGACCAGCACAGGGCTCTGCCCCCCACAAGTCCTCTGCAGGACTCAGAACCCCCCCCCCCTTTCTGGATTCCAAGACCAAATAGGACAGCAGCCTCCCGCGGCCTTTGACAGAGCAACAGCGTTTAACAAAGGGCACCTCATCCACCACTTGGGCCCAGTCATTCAGACGGCTGTCACCCCTTGAGTCCCATAGTCTCAAGACGCAGGTCGTGTTCCCATTTTAAAGAAGATGCAGCTCAGAGGTAAAGATGGCATACACCATAACATAGCAGAGGCAGAACTTCATGGAGGAACTTTGTGGCTTTAAACCCCGTGTCTTTGCACGGATGCTGGTGGGCAGGCAGGGCCCCGCAGCCTCCTGTCTGCCCGCACCCAATGCTGCAGAGGCCACACTGCCAGAATCTCTTCCAGATCAGTGGCTTCCGTGTCGGTGCTGGAGGTGGGTGCAGGCAGTCACCCCAGCCTGCCCCAGCCCCTCAGCCAGGCCAAAGGCAATACCAAGCCCTCAGAGCACAGGCCCCAAAGGGGCAGCGCCCGAATTTTGGTTCTAAATATACTAACTCCAGATCAGACCCTGCCCTGAGGCTTTTGCAAGGTGACCAGGGTAGTCCAGCAGCAGGCCTTGGTGCCATGGTGACCAATCAGAGAGCTCAAGGCCATGAGGCTCTCTCCTCCCTTACAGGACACCTGTGAGCACAGGCTTGGAAGTCTGGCGGGTAGATGGGGTCAAATCAACTCTGTCACCAGGAATCTGAGGGATCCCCATTCCAGCCCTTAGTGCCCTCTCTGGGGAGCTGGCTCTTCCCTCCTGGTGCTGTGTGGGGACAGGAAGTGCTGATGCACAGATGGAACACACACGAGGAGCAAGCCCCTGCTCACGGGGGCCTGTTCACATGGTTAGTGCTGCCCGAGGTCTTGGGGGAGGCCAGACTCCAGGCCAGAGCCCCAGTCTGCCCCAGTGCTGCTCACCTGGAACAAGCCTCCTCACCCCACCAGTCTCTCTCTCTCTTTTTTTTTTTTTAAATCAACAAGTGAGTAAAATCACAAGCAGCAGCTGGGCATGGTGGTGCACCCCTGTAATCCTAGAGACTTGGGAGGCTGAAGACAGGAGGATTAAAATTTCGAGGCCAGCCTCATCCACTTAGCAACAACTCAGCAACTTAGTAAGACCCTGTCTCAAAACAAAATAATGAAAAGAACCACAGATGTGGCTCAGTGGCCAAGTGCCCCTGGGTTCAATCACCAGCGAACCCCCATCTCCCCCAAATCACAAGCATTTGCAAATCCTCAGTGAGGGTCAGACAGGATGTGCAAAGGCACGTGCAGCCTGGCCTGGTCACACATGGCAGGGTCTGTGTCCCGGTGGCAGGCAGGCGTTCCCAGTAGCTTCAGAGCAGCCTGACCCCAGAAAGCCATCGCCGCCCAGAGCAGATGTGCACCCTGTAGAAATAGCTGGAACCTAAGAGTCCAGTCTTCAGGCGCAGAGGCGCCCTGCTGGCCAAGGACTGTTCATAAACCTCAGGCTGGAGAGGCCCAGACCCGGGTCACCTGAAGCTGCCTGTGAGACCCTCCTGAATGTGCCTACAGCAGAGACCGGAAGCCCCCCCCCCCCCAGGAGTGGCTGCCCTGGCCCACCTGGCAGGTACTGTGGGCCCTAGCTGGCCTGGGAAGGATTCAGGGACACAAGGCAGCTGTGGGAGGGAGGGACAAAATGTAGGAGGTTCCTGGCCAGAAAAGCCTGGAGGGATGAAGCAACTTAGAAAAACCAGGTGAAAAGAGTGGTACCAGCTCCCTAGAACACCCCCCCCTCCCAAATTCATCCTTTCCATCATCCCAAAGGCACCCATAGCCATTCACACATTGGTATAAACGAGGGTGTAACTCTGCCAAGACAGGCAAAGAGCAGTAGATGAAGGGAAGAGAATAGGGGGGCAGGTAGCTCTCCTTAGCAGGCTGCCCCCTCAGTGCCAAGCAAGGCACTAGGGAACTCCTCATGGGGACCCTCTTCTGCCAGGACCACAGCATTCCCTCCACCCCTCCCCAAAATGCCAAAATGCCAACACTCCTTTGTTGCCACTTAAACCAATTTGGGGGTAATTCCGCAGGCAATTGTCTTCCGATTTACAATGCGGCTCTGTGATTGCATCCAGGCTGATGGTTCAGGCTGTAATTGTATGGTAATCACTTCTGTTTATGATCGATGCGGAAATCACTATTGTTTTCCAGCAGGCTTGTTAAATCAAAGAAGTGGAGGGGTGGGGAGGGAGGGTTTATTTCTGTGAGTTGGAGCCCCGGGAAAATGAAATTAAGCAGAACAACCCAACGTGGGGGAGGTGGCTCACAGGCACCCTCATGAGCTCAGAACCAGAGACAGAGACATGCAGGGACACGGAGGTGCAGAAACACATGGGTAGAGACACGGGGATGCCCAGACCTTGAACAGCTCAGGACAGAGATGGTCGGATACCCGGATGCACACAGAGATGCCCAGAAGGACCCCACTCCTCAGACAAACAAAGGAGTCAAGATGGAGATATGCCGTGGGACCCCTCTTTAGACACCCACACCCACATTTACCAGACCTGCTCTCACTTATTGTCACAGGAAGGCAGGGACAACCAGGTGCCAGGTAGCAGGCCAGGCACTGGCTGCCCCTCTGGATTGGAGCACCATACCTTCCCCACCTGGGATCTCTCTGCCTTCTCCCAGCCCCTGTCCTGAAGCCGCCCACCTGCCACTAGAAAACAGGATTGGCAGATGGCACCTGGGGGCCCAGGTGCCAGCAGCAGCTCAGGGTTGAGAGCCGACCTGCTGCTTCAGGGAAGGCAGGGAGCTGCCCACCTGGCGGGCAGAAACCCGAACCTCCCAGAGGCTGCAGTGAACAGGCCTGGGCTGGGTGGGGGCAATGCCTTCCAGGGTGTGGGGGAGGTACCACAAAGCACCAGAGGACTGAGCCCACCCAGGCTGGAGGCCACCAGCCCTGCAGGGCGGGAGCAGGTACCAGCTGTCACAGGCAGCACAGAGAAACCTCGAGGTCGCCGGCTGAGCGTGGCATATGTTTCTTCCTCTCCACACCCTTTTCCCCCAGCCAGAGTGGATGGGGACAAGTGGACGACATGCTAGAAATCAGCACTGTGTGAAAAGTATCAGGTGTTTCCATTCCAAAGCCAGCAAGGGTGTGTGGCATCCCCTCTGCCAGTTGTCCCCGTGGTGGGCCCCCTCCTCTGCCTAGCTAAACCGTACTTGGTATTTCACGGTTCTCCTTCATCCCTGGAGATGCTTCCCTCACCAAACTGGACCCCAAGGCACCAAATGTACACTGACTGCAAGTGCAGGTCTTGGTCACCCCAGACCTGGCTCTAGGTGTGGCCTAGTTCCAATTAGCCCGTGGTGACTTTGGCAGGTTGCTTTAGCTTTGCTTGACAGCGAGTGGGGACAAGCAGGCTATACCCTGTCATAGGAAAGTTGCATTTAGAGCAAGAGGGGCATTCATCAGATCCAGACAGGGGAACGGCCCGCTCAGACCTGACTTTGTGGCTTCCCTCAAACCCAAAGCCAACTCTGCTTCTGTGTCCTGCATGGTCCTCCACGAAGGCAGCCAGAGCCCTGGGATGGCGGGTGATGACCTCAGCCCATCCCTGGATAGAGGACAGGACTGGCTCCCAGACCCTTCAGACCCTGCTGGGGTCCAGTCCCTGAGCTTGCTGGCCTGGCCCTCAAACATGCCAGCCCCCCACCCTGTGGGGCCAGAGCTGGGGCATCCTGGATGTTTAATTAGGGGCTCAGCAGGGCATGACAGAAAGTGGCCGGAAAACCTTAGAAGTGTAACAATCGCTCCTAATTGGACTTCTAGGACTCATCTTAAAAAAACCAGACTGCTTCTCCCTCAGGGATTCTGTTTCTGAAGTATATACAAATAAGTGATGGTTATTCGACATTAACAACAAAGTTGGTTAAAAATGAGAATTTAAGTTATAATTAAGTTTTCTAGATGGAGAGGGAAACCCCAAGGGCCGGGCCCATGTGAGTGTGTGCATGCATAGTGGGTAGCGGTGCATACGTGGTGCACACCCGTGTGTCCAGATGGGGCACATGGATGCAGAGTTGGGGGTTATCATTGGGGTTCCAGTGTCATCCTCCAAGTCAGGGGCTCCTAAGCATGTGGTAGACCCCAGTGAGGCTCTGTTGTCTGGGCCCCAAGAGTCCCCAGGGCGCTGTCAGGAACTGAAGACCAAGGTCCTCACCTGCTTTCCTGGTGGCTGCTGAAGACAGGCCTCTGGAGGCAGAAGGCCAGGGTTGGGGCCTGGGTTCCACACAACAGTCCCACACTCCCAGCCTGGGTTCCTCTCTCACCTCCTGGAGGTGAAGAGAACATCTGCCCTGGGGAGAGAGGGCCCCAGAGATCACAGATATAAGCAGCGCCTTCTGGACTGTGAAAAGCTCTAGAAATGTGGAGTGAGCCCAGCTCTTCTCCAACTTGTAACCGCAGGCTCCAACCCCTGGCCTCTGTCTGCTTTGCACTGGAGCTTAAGTGGGGTCCTGGGTCTCGGGCTTTAGGTAAGGCCATGTGGGCCAGGAGTTCTCCATCCCTGTGCCCCTGAGGGTGATAGTAGCCAGGGTGAGTAGGCAGAGTGGTGGTGTCTCCATGGAGAGGCTAGGGCCAGTCTGTGGGGGAGCCAGGCCACCCAAGGAGCCCACTGCTCCTACCCAGGAGCCATGCCTGAGAGATGGTCCAGAGGCTCCACCTTCCCTGGGTCCTTCCACTCTGGTGCTAAAAACTGGACCAGAACCAGAAAGAAGCAGCCCAGTTTTCAGATGGGGAGAAGAGGGACCAGGAGAGGCAACTGACTTCTTTCAGGGGTGAAGGCAGGTGGGCATTCTGAAAATGCACAGCATTCTTCTGTCACCACTGAGACAGGAAAAGAGGAAGCTGTGGAGACTGGGGTGGACTTCCCCGAGGGGCCACCAAAGGTCCCTTCCTGAAGATCTGCGGTCATGTTTCTGAGGATGGGATGGACTATCTTGGACCCTGCCATTCCTGGGGTAAGCCTGGTCCCCAGTCCCTGACAGCAGTGAGGCCAGATACTCCCTCGGGGGGGGGAGGCGTACCCCAGAAATACTAGGCCTCAAAGCCAGTCCTGTTAGAATCGCTGCTCAGTCCTGCAGGAGTGTGCCAAGGGCTTGCCTGCACGCAGAGGTGGCCGCATGGGACGCCATCTCTCCTGCCACAACGTGGTGCTTATGACCAAGATTTTGTCAGGCACATGAACTCGCTGGGTCCCCCTGACAATCTCAAGGTCATTGCTTATTGCTATCTCTGTTTCTGAATGTGGAGGCTGAGACATCACTGAGCTTTAGAACAGGCCTGAAGTCACAGAGCCGGTACTCGAGGGGCTGCCACACACAGCCAGCCCTTCTCCTCCCTTGTGTAGTGCAGCATGGCAGGGAAGGACAGTGGTGACACCTGCATGCCCCAAAGGGATCAGGACATGGGAACTCCTACACTCATATGCCACATGGCCCTCCCATGTTGCAGACATACTACTGACACCCCCGTGTTCGTAAGCATGAACACACTCAAGAGAACCAATCCTATACCCTCATCCAACCAAGATTCAGCTTGGAAACCCCCTTCACATGTTGACACGGACATACCCACGTCCCCCTGCACGTGTACGTGATGCATGCACACAAATGCAAAACCCATGTCATATTTGCAAATGTTCCATCTTACGCTTTTCTTCACCAGCACACATTCCCTTTGACAGGCTCACCCCCATATCACCCTGAGATGTGCATGTGGCCCTGTACACTGGCACCTTCCAGACCTGATGCCTTCATTCTGGGATTTAAGTTCCCAGGGGGGCAGAGGCCCCACCAGAAGCCTGTTCTTTTTGTTCATTCACTCATTCAAAAACACTAGCACACATGCATTGCTGACCTGGACACTAAACGTGCAAAGCTGAATGAGCTTCAGCTATGAACTGGAAATACCATCTTTCCGCACAAGCCCAGGGTGGTACTGAGTGCTGCAGTGATGGTACAGGGTACATGGTGGGTGTCTCAGGTGTGTCCATTAATATAAGCACAAGCAGGAGAGGTACACACCCAGTGTCCTCAGCGGGATGCCTGCACACATGCCTGCCCAGCGCGAGCCACTTACTTAGTGGCTCTGGCTATGACAACAGGTCTGTGGGTGAGGATGTCTCATTCTACAGAAGAGGAACCTGAACATGCTGCCCAATGAGAGAGAAATCCCAAGCTCAAGACCCCTGGGTGGGTGATAGCAAGGCTTCAAGACACAGACCCAGGACCAGGACCAGGGGCTCCAGGACCAGGGAGGAGCCCAGGAAAGCCCAGGGAGGGTGGTCTGGGCCAGGCCTTACCAAAGGCTGGTTTGATTTGGGTAAAAGCCCAGAGGACACCACTGGGGGAACCCCACATCCTGGGAAGAAACCCTAGAGTGGAAACCTCCATCCCAGGGGCTGTTACCTGAGGAGAATTTTATCCAGGTCACTGAAGGTATTTCTAGAGAAAGTGCAACACTGTCCAAAGCTCAGAGGATTATGGGCCCCTGATGGACCTGATGCTGGAGAGGCTTAATTCTCAGGCCAAGAGTGGGCTTCAGGAAACTCTGCTCACCAGGGGGTGCCTGCTCAAGAGGGAGGCCTGGAAGTGATGGCTCCCCTGCACGTCCTACTGGCTTGCTTGCTGCCCACTGGGACCATTGGGTGGCAGTGGTACCAGGAAGGTCAGGTGCACAGGGAGGAGGTAATGCCTCCATTTCAAGGATCAAATCTGGCCTGGATGGAAGGAGCCGGAGACTGTGCTCACAAGGAAAGCAGTGCTGGACTCTTGCTCTTCCCCTGTCCTGACATGACCTTTGGAAACCTCCTTCCCACCCGCATTGGTCTCTCAGAAGTCACTAGAAACTAGTTCCAGTGGTCAAGGCTGCACTGGATCCAGGGGGTTAGGGTAGGGAGTTTCTCTGCTTTGGGTGCTACTGCCTTGAAACCCTAGGTTGATGGTTTTGTCCTCCTACTAGGGCATCCCTGGGACTGTCCTGGAGCTTTGGGGGACAGTCATTGTCAAACAACAATAAAAAAAAGACACACCTGTGCATGATAAGGGCAGTCCCCAACACCCTGCAGAGAAGCCACAGGCCTTTTCTCAGCAAATACTGAATGAGCCCTAAGCTCCTGACCAAAAGCCCCAGAGGCTCCAGGGCAGGTGGAGACAGGCAGGGCATGGTGTGTACCAAGATCTCTCAGGCTCAGGGGAAGCTGGGCATTCTGCATCTGCCACCAATTTGGATTGTGCTACAGGGAAAGCACTGCCACACAGGTACACACAGGAGGGCTGTGCAGGTGGGCTGGGGCTGTAGTGGGTGAGTAAGAGGCCCCTGCTGGGAAGGAGGAGGAAGATGTGTCCCCAGAGGAGCAGGCCTCACACACGAGCAAGGAGCCTAGGTCCTAGGACCATGCTCGAGGCTTTGGCTGGAAGAGGCTGTGTAATCCTCTCATAGCCCTATGAGATAAGCACTGCCTCCCATTCTACAAATGAGGAAACTGAAGCCTAGAGAGCGTTCGAGGCCCCAGTGTGTGAAGTGCATGAGCGAGCAGGGACGAGGTGCCAGTGAGCAAGTCTCAGGTGGGGGACTCTGAGGGTTAAGGGCCTCCAGTCCCCACTGCGGGGAGCCATGCCCTCCCCATCTGGAACCTACTGCCATAGCACTCCAGAGGAAGCCTGCCCCAGAATGCCCAGTCTCACCTCGCCTCTCCCCATGGCGACAAATGCCCAGGAAGCACCCTCCGCCCTCTGCAGCAGCCTGTCTTCTTGCTGTGCGATCTGTTCCCTGGGAGCGTGCTGCTGCCTTGCTCCCCAAGGCTGGCTGTTCTGCCTCTTGGAACCCCGCCCAGCACCAAAAGCCGGGCAGAGGCCAGGGCTTGTGGTGTGAGGAAGCAGTTTGCTGGCCCAGGACCTCCAACTCCCAGAACTTGTTTTCAACCAGGTCCTCTCCCGGAGGCCTTGGGGAAGAAGGAAGCCAGGCTTGGTGCTATGGGTCTCCCCCCCGTAAGCCCACCCTTTGTAGGGCTGCAGGGACCCCCTAAGAACTACCACAACATGGCTGGGCTCATACACCCTGTGCCCAGAACTCAGGGAGTGCCCAGGCCCAACAAACCACAGGTGGACCTCAGAGGGGAAGCTCCAGAGGGCTGTAGGCATCCAGGGTTGTTTCCCCTGAGGGAAATGAAAGTGGGTGCATGGGTGCCGGCCCTCGAGCACCTCCTCCAGAGCTAGGACATGCACTGGGTCCCCTCTGACAGCCCTGGTGGGGACAGTCCTACAGATGAGCACAAGAGGCAGATTTGAGCCCCTCTCCCTCCTCCTTCTCACGATCTCCCCTGACAGCTATCACTTAGGAGGGAGGAACAAGCACCTCCCCGGGTCCTGGCAAAATCTCTAGTTACAATATACAACGTGAAGACAGGCAGGAACAGGCCACATGAGGAACGGAGGCCCAGAGGGGGCCATGGGGAAGCCAGGTCAAGAGAGCACCGAGGCTCTCGGGCTTGGGAACCAAGAGAACCAAAAGGCAGCTGTTTTGGAGCTAAATGACAGAATTGTCAACCCAACGAATGGTAAGTGAATAAAAGCTGCCACTCATTGAGCAAGTACCACATGCCAGCCACCAAGCCCCATGTCACTAACACCCCACAGCAACACAGCCAGCTAGGTACGGCAGCTCTTTCATTGATTAGGGAACAGAGGCTTGGAGAAGTGAAGTGACTACCCCAAAGTCACCCAGGAAACAACAGATGTGGGTTTCATAATTACTCTCTGACACTGTCTTGGTAAGACTCTGAATGGCTCCATTTTAAGAGCCCTGAGGGGTTGGGGCAGGGAGGAGCTGCCGGTTGGGGTGAGGGGGTGGGTGAGGTGGGTAGAAGCAGCCATGGGAGCTGCTGACAGGGAGGCAGGCGGGTCCTTGGTGTCTCAGGCCCCCTACGGCTCCGGCCTCCCATGGAACCACAGGTGACAGCTGTGAAACCTCGGAGGCTCTCAGACACACACAGCACTGTTCAAAAGCCTCCGGCCTGATGGAGTGGTCACTAGTGACACCATTCAGTATACTGGCCACTAGTCCTGGGGGGTTGCCAAGAACTTGGAACTGGCTACTGTAACCAAGGAATTGAAAACAATTTGATTTTACCTAAAGTATAGCTCCACGGCCACATGTAGCAAGTGGTTGGTGTACTGGATAAAATCCAGGGCTGCTCTTTAAGGATGGGGACATGAAGAAAGGAAGCACTCCCTTATATCACACGGCTAATTTGGGACCCAGAGCTGGGCGGCCTCTCATTGCCTTCCTGGGTGAGAATGCCTTTGCCACAACCCACCTAGGCGCTGTGCTGGTCATTTATCAGACGTTTATGCAGCACGTGGCATTGAGGTATGTCATGGCTGGCCTGTTCCTGGACTCACAATCCAGCAGGGCTGACACCTGGTGGGCAAGTGATCACATAAGACATACCAATGTCTTGTGGTGGGATGTATAAAGGGGCTTAAGGACACTCAGGGAGAGTGCCCATGTGTGCTGGAGGTGGGGCCTGGGCAAGGCTTCTGGGTGGTGGCATTTGAGCTGGGCTGAAACACAGTAAACTGAGAGGAGATACAAGGCCTCCTCCCCCATCTGATGAGTACACATTGTATAGAGGTGCGGAAGGTTACACTGTATACCACGAACATGTGTGTTACTTCCTCAGAAAGGAAGGAAGGAAGGAAGGCCTCTTTTCATTCATTCATTCCTGGGGCTGCTTTTCCCTTCCTTGCTGAAATCCCCTGCCCAGTTCTTCCCAGTCCTCCCTCCCACACCTAGGAGCTGAAACAGACCAAGTTACAATTTCTCCTCCATCAATCGGTTTACAAACTCTTGGGAGGCAGCAAGGGTGCCTATAGAACACCAGTCACTTCAGGCTTTGTCCAAGGGGGCAGAGATTAAATACTGGGGCACAGAGAGAATGTGAGAACAGAAAGCCCAGAGGCTGTTTCCTCTCATCTGTGTGCTCCAGCCCCAGCCCTGGGGAAAGGCCCACATCAATGTCAACCTCTGGGGCCTGGCTAGAACCCCTGAGGGACAGTTAGTTCACAAACAGGTACAACTCTTTTTTTTTTTTTTTTCCCAGAGGCGGCCCTGGTGGGGGGTGGGGGGGTGGGGGGGGGACAAGTTCCATCAAGTTCCCAGAGCTCCACCACTGAAGGCAGAGCCAACTGTCCCCATCCCCCACCACAGGCAACTGCACATCAGGAACCCTGTGACAACAGACTTTCCATTCCCGCAGCAGGATCCTGACCTCCTCACTTCCATTCCTGCAACTCAGCTGCGGCCCTGCTCCTGGAAGCCACAGGAGTCCCAGGGGCTTCTGTGGCTCCAAAGCCTTCAATGGCTCCCTGATGCTCTGGAGATAAAACCTGTGCTCTGGACTGGAGTTTCAGCAGTGGCCTGACTTAACCTCTAGAGGAGGTTCTGCCCACCCATCCCTGCTTCTCCTCAAGTTCCACACCTCTCCTAGTTCTGGAGCCCGCGTCCCCACTGTCTTGCCACCTGACATTCATTCCGCTCAAGCCCCTCCCACACACTTCTAGGAAGAGTTTGGGGCTGCTCCAGCCCTAGGCCCTAAAGTCACCATTTCCTCCTTTTCCTTCTACCACTTTTTGGACACAAACCAAGACCTCTCTCCACTGCACCCCTTAGATGCCAATGGCCCCTTGGGCAGGACCCAGCTTCCTTCCTCCTTCTCCCCACCTGTCTCACATGCCCTGTTGGAGGCTAGTGGTTGAAATCCTAGAGTGGAGACTGTCTTTCAGACATGAAAGAGATGAGACAGCAACATCCTCAGGACAGAGATGAGAACACTCGGGTTCCCCACAGGGGACGTGACTTGCCAAAGGTCACACACTAATCCGGCACCACAGCATAGATATTATCACTTGAGGGCAGGGCTGAGGAGCTGCGTTTCCACCAACAGCATCAGAATTCTGTGGGGGGAACTTTGCAAAGCCAATGCCAATCACAGAGGAAGGCCCCACCCCAGAACTACCGAGTCTCCAAGGTGATTCTGGAGCCTCAGCCTCAGAGAACAGGGTTCTCCTGGCTAAATACCTTTTCACCAAACACACATCAATCACCCACTGCTGCCCTGGCCTCACCCTGTGTTGTGGGTGGGGAGAGGCAGAAGAACCCCAGCAGGGCTGCGGCGGCTCAGAGAAGGCCCTGAAGAAGTCTCCAGAGCAAAAGTCAGGACCTTAGCTGGGACTATGGAGAGAGAAAATGGGCCTGGACTTCCTAAGCCTACCTGGGTAGGGGGCAGTAGGCCAAGGGTCCTCCTGCTCTGGGGGAAGCAGGGTTTGGCCTCTGAGTCACTTTTTAAGGACCTGTGGCTATGGCTCATGAGCCTGTGGAACAAGAGCCCTAGGCATCCCTAGGTGGTTCTGCCTGGCTCTGGGGAAGGGTGCAGTCTGCAGGGGCCCTAACCATCCCCTCTCCACGTCCTCATTTAAGAGGACTGGAAACCTGGAAATGTGGACAAAGGACCTCTTATCTCTCAAGCTGCCTTGGAAAGGCCTTGAAGATCCCATTTTCTGGTGTGCTAGGGTCCATTACAGACCGCCACCCCTCCAGCCACCTCAAGGCACAGGAGCCGGAGTGCAGTGAAGTGGGCTGTACAGGACATAGGGACAAGGCCTCAGATAAACTAAACTCACCTATTGGAGCAAGGACCAGAGAAGAAGGGGCCAGTTAAATCATAACCCTCAGGCTCACAATGGTGGACTGGGATTTGCAGTGGACTGTGCAAGGGTCTTTGCTTCATCCCAGGTCTGCCCAGCCATGTGACCTTGGGGCAGCAAGTCCCTTCACCCCTCTGGACAGCAGTTGGCTGTCCTTCTCTGTCTGTGGGTGCTGCCCAGGTGTACCCAGGGGAAGATGGATGTGCTCCAAGGATAGGGGCCTTGTTTTTCCCCAAGCAGGCTCCCTTGTGAGGCTGTGGCTGCTTGGCAAGCCCTGGGAGAGTTTCCTCAGCAGCTGAGCCTTCTGGGAAGCACAAAAGCAAGCATGGCCCAGCAGATACCCCATCATGCAAGGGACGGTCAGCTCCTGGCAGAGTGAGAGCAGGGGGCAACTGGTACCATTTGTCAAATGTCCAGAAGCCTTACCCCTCCTTGGGCTCTGACCTGCACCCCTCTGTCTGGGGAAGTGCTGAGCAACCAGGCTACTGACAAGGAGCTAGCCTCTCCAGAGGGACCAAAGCCACATCCAGCAAGGTAAACACCTCCTTGCCCAGAGTGCCTCACCCTCTCAGCGCTGCCAGCACAGAACTATCTGTTCCTGAGGACAGGGCCAAGCTGGCTCTCCCGCCCGATCGATGGAAGACTTCACAGACACTGACGCCTGCCGGCACCAAGACGGTCCTCAGGGAGGTCTGAGGATGTGCCTGGGACCGCTGCCCACCCATGCCCCCTGGCTGACCTCTGCTGGATGGTGAAGCACTGGCTGAGGAGGGGTCAGAGACCTGGGGCTCCTATCACTCCCTCACTAGGTGACCTCAGGCAAAATAGAACCTCAGCTATCTCCTCTGTTCCAGGCGAGCACCTGGCTGGTCTAGGCTCCCCTCCCAGGGAGGCTTGACAGGAAAGGCTAAGAACACAGAAAGCCTCTTTATCTCTCTGACTGGCCACACACTGTCACACTCACAGACTCTGGGCTAGTGTCCTCAGCTGACATCTATCCAAGTCTCCACCCTTCTAAGCCAGAGCTGTCCCATACAACTTTCTGCCTTTGTTGAACTGTCCTATAATCTGAGCTGCCCAATAAGGTAGCCCCAAGCCTCATGTGGCTGTTGAGCACTGAAGTGTGGCTAGTACCAATAAGAAACCGAACTCTCACTCTGGATTAAATTTATAAGCAGCCACATGTGGCTAGTGGCTACCATATTGGACAGAAGTCTTCGACCCAGCTCTATCATCTCTTGCTCCCTGGTATGTGGACCAGAAAGAACCATTCAGGGGGTCCTCATGCAGATCTCTGGCTAAAAACCTGTGGTAGTGCCTCTCATTCTGACTGGCTGACCCCAGACTAGGAACTAATCTTAGTGTTCCCAGGAACTGAGGATGAGCTGGGTGCTCAGTAGATGCTCAAGCAATGCTGCTAAAGATTTAGAAGTGCTCTTTCAATCTCTCCGCCAGACTCTCACCTGCACAGGGAAACAGCATCTGACCAGCTTTCTGCTCAAGCAATCACTCAGCAGGCACTGGGAACCCACTATCTGCCAGGCACCATAGCTGATGCTGGAGAATACAGCCACAAGTAACATGCAGTCCCTGCCTTCAAAGTCTTGCTCCAGCAGGAGCTACGCTCAGTTGCCTCCATCTCCTACTGGGTAGTCTCGGACACATTGGTTTTTTCACCTGAAACTGGGGCTCACAAGTGCTTGAATGCACAAGACGGATGGGAACTCAGAGGCAAGAAAGAGAGAGGTGAAAGGGCTCTGGGCAAAGGGAGGACCATGCAAGGGCGCAGAGATGGTGTTAGGAAGCAAGTCTCAAATTCTGTGTAGGCTGCTGTTTCCGGTAAAGACCCAGATTCTCACCAAAGCATTGCTGTTTGGTGGTTTCTCACTAAGGAAGTTCAGGGTAAAAATAGCATAGAAGGGACTTGAATCCAGCTAGTTACAGAGTAGTCACTGCCTCACTAACATAAAAAAGGGAAACAGGCTTACTAGTAGCCATATGAACCCCAAGATTCACCAGCCCAACCCACCCACCCACTTTGGGACGGGGGCTTTTCACTCTGTGGTGTATGGGAAATGAGCTTCAGGTCCAGAGTCCCAGATTTGGAGAAGCCTAAGTTCCTACACACTATCTGGGGTTGGGGTTTCCCTGATTTCCGGGTGACACAGCCTTGATCACTCTATCTCCTTGGCCTGATTTCTGGCCCACTCTCAAGGATGGGCCACTGCAAAGCACTCTGGCACCAAATCCTTGCCAGCTGCTTCACAAACCCTTCCTGTTGGAAGAGCCATCAGCCATGCCCAGTGCCCATATGGCAGTCCTGCCTGATGGTCAAGGGCAGGGCACCTGGGCCCCCACTGTAAGAATGATGCTCTCCTGGAGCCCATCTAAGGAGTTGCCACCTGTCCTCTCCTAGTCTCCCCCAGCTGGCTTCCAGTTAGACTCAGGAATTGGGATCTATTTGATGCCTGGGACACCAATACCAAAGCTACATTCTGGGGACCTCCAGCAGCTGCCCCTTACTTAACCCTGGCAGTGTTCCGAGAAACCTGCTCTCCAAAATCTGGTACAAGATCCTCACAGCCTAATGTCAGGCACCCCTGGAAGGCCCCTTCCTGCACTCTATTGCAGACCCATCTCCCTCCTCCTCGACAGCTGGCTTCCCAGCAAACACTTGTCAGAAGTGCACCCACCACCCCTGGGAAGAGCGCCCTGCCGCAATGGTGGCTTCATCAGCGCCCATGGAGGTCTCCTAGTGCTTTGGAATCAGGCATGCATTCTGACAAAGGAGCAGCTTGAAGTTAAGACCCTCAGCCACTACCTGCAACGCTCGCTTTCTAGCTGATTCTTATTTTTGCAACGAGAGCCTACTGAGGACGGACAGAGCCTTGTAAAATGCCTGCTGGACAGCCAACACTTCACCTTCGAGGAAGGGGCAAAGGGAGCATCCTGACCTCCACCTCTGTGGGTGCACAAAATGGGCCCGGCGCACGCTGGTGCCACTCTCGCGGCCAAGCCTCGGGCTGACACCATGCAGCACACGGCGCTACCCACAATGCACCGGCCCTCCTCTGTCACACACAGGCACGCACACTCGCCCCCGCGCCCGGAGGGAGCCGGGGCCCGGCCAGCGGGCGCCCCGCCGCCGACCCCTCCAGCCCCGTACTTACCTAGAAGTTGCACCGGCCGCGGTCCCGCCCTGGAGCCCGCGGGGGGCTGGGGCCCGGCCTGCCGCGGCCGCGGCGAGCGACTCCGGGCAGGGTTCAGCCGGCGCCGAACAAAGGCTGCGCGCAGGCAGCGGGCGCCGCCTGCATGCCCGCTCCGCGCCCGGGCGGCGGCGGCGGCGGCAGCGGCGGCGCGGGGGCCCGGGCGGCTCCGGCGCCCGCTCGCTCCGCGCTGCCCACTCCGAGGGCGCTCCGGCTCCCGCGCTCCCGCTCGCTGCTGCCCGCCACCGCCGCCGCCGTCCGGCTACCGCACCGCACACATCAATTATTCATCTCCCGTCTCCAGCTTCCCGGGCGAAGCCAATCACAGGCGGAGGCTCCGCTAATGGGGCCGCCGCCGCCGCCGCCGTGGAGGCAGCCAGCCGCGCGCCCGGGCACAAGCGACAGCCCTCCAGGGACGGGGATGGGCCGGGGGCGCGCGGGGGGCGGGGGCGCAAGGGGCGCG
Organism: Urocitellus parryii; assembly: GCF_045843805.1. NCBI lineage: Eukaryota > Metazoa > Chordata > Mammalia > Rodentia > Sciuridae > Urocitellus > Urocitellus parryii. The sequence continues at coordinate 165,876,017 of NC_135535.1, read as the reverse complement.
CCGGCGAAACTTCCCACGGCCCGCGCCCTGCGCCGCGCTCCCGGACCCTGCGGGCGTGACCACCCACCCCGCGTGCGCCCGCGTGGGGCTGTGGACTCAGGGGAACCGAGCGCGCCGCGGCTGGGGGAGGGGAGGGAGGAGGAGGAGGAGCGCGGGAGGAAGATGAAAGGCGAGCAGACCTGCCTCGGCGTCTCCAGGGAGCCCCAGCTCGCGCGCGCCCTCCCCTCCCCGCGAGCCTAGCCATCCGCACCCCCGCCCCCCCAGCACGCCGCCCGCCGCCCGCACTCACTCGTGCGCGCAGACCGTCAGCCCAGCCACTTTGCTGCGAGAGAGCGCGAGCGAGTATGAATCGGAGGCAGCTCACATTTCAAACTTGCACGCAGGGGTGGTGCTGGTGCACGCCGCCGCCGAGCGAACGCACGACCCGACGAGTGGCGCTCCAGCCTCCGGGCGGGGGCGGCGACCAGGCCCCCTTCCCTCCCCCGCCTAGGCAATTAATTGCAAGCAACACTTGTGCGAGTGGGGCTCCTGGAGCGCTGTCGCCCGAGGGGGCCGCCGGGAAGGCGCTAGCGGTGGATGACTTCGGGCGTCTCCCACCCCTCAGCGAATCCTCCCAAGTGGTCATGCTAATGAGGGTCCACGGAGGGGCGGGGGCTAAGGGAGCCGGGCTGGTGGCCGGGGGAGGGGAGGGCAGGGGCGGGGCAGGCTAGGGGTATCCAGATTAAACCTCGGTTTAAAGGATTTTCGGAATGGGCTAGGGGGCGGGGAAGGTCCGCAGCCAGGCACCTTACAACCCTAGCACTGGGGCCCTTGTCACCCTTGGGATTCCCCGAGTTCAGGGCCCAGGGCAGGGCGAATGTGCGCACGTACTCTCAGGCTCCCCGACTTCGGGGAGTTCCTGTGCGTAGGAGCTGGTGGCAGGAGGGAAACCGGGGGAGGCTCTGCGCGCGGCCCCGCCCCGCTCCGGAGCTGCCTTCCTGACATTGCATCCTGTGGTGACCGGCCTCTTCCTTCCAGCCAGTCTGTCGCAAGGCCTCCAGGCTTTCAGCTCCAGCTTGCCCATTTTTCTTGCCCGCAGACACGGCTGGAAGCACACTCCCTCAGTCGGTTCCTTAGGGGTGGGAGCCCCTCCCTCTTTTGCCAGCACCTCCCACCTCCATCACGCCCTAGCGGGAACCTATTTTATAGCCCCCTTATCCCAGTCCCGCCCACTCGCCAGGGAAAGTTGTTTGAGTGGTTACCTAAGTGCCCCGAACAATTAGGAAGGTAAGCGAGGGCCCCATCATTCGACCCCACAGAAAGGTTGCCAGGACCACCTTTAAAATTTCTGTAGTGGGCTGTGAACTGCTGACCTTGCATTGGGAACCGACCCGGTTTGCGTCCTTTTAGGTTGCTTCCCCTGTTCTTTCCTCCTTTTCAACCTGAGCAGCTGATTTGCCTTAAACCTTCCTGTCTGTCCTGCTGCCCGCCCTAGAAGTGGCTGAGACAAATCACTTATCTAGAAATTATGTTCTTGCTCCTTGTTTGACATAAATCGTTAGCAGGCGCTAATCCCACCCACTGCCACTTGAAATATCACTTTCGGGATGGCATTTGGAAATGCAGTTGTCATGGGCTTTCCCTCTGAGGAGCTGGTTAAATGAATTAATTCATACTTCATAACTTGCTGGCTTTTGGACAAGAAGTAGCTTCCTGCAAGAGATTAATTGACATCCTCTTCCTGCTGGACCAACCCCAGGGCAGCCAAAGGAGGGACTTCCCTCCAGTTTGCACAAATTCTGGGCCCTGCTCAGTTCATCTCTTGTGGGGTTATAAAAGCTTCTTTGGGACAGTCATTAACTTACTGAGACATTCATTAGAGCCCTGCCCCTCCAAGCAGCCCCACAGGATTTGAGACCCCAAGAGGCCAGGTGAAGACTCTTCCATCTTTGCTACTGCAAGTCTCCCAGACCTCTGATTCACTCCAAAGCATGCTGCTCAGCCTAGAAAAGGACAGGACATGACACTGTGTTGAGAGCCACAGCTGAGTAGGGATGGCGCCTAGCATTTTGCCAGAAGGAGTGGTTGAGAGGTGACGCCAGCGAGTCATTAAGATGATGAAAATTAAGTTAAGCTGTGTATAATTGCTGTGACTGGATGATGCTGGATTGAAACAGGCTGTGTGTTCAGTTGTATATAGACCCCTGCTGTCCGACAATAGGGCTGCTCCTGCTGCCTGGCGCCCGATACTTTTGAGTTCTGGCTACTTTGGAGTTCCCCTGGAGTTCTCCTGGAGCCCCGGGGGAGAGCTGAGAGAGTTCCCGGGAAGTGCTCGGAGAGTGCCCGTGGAGTTCGGGCAATAAAGTAGTTCCTGTTTGAACCTACACGTGCCTGGTGGTGGAGGCTCGGTTATTTTGTGCCCAGCCAGACTGCCGCAACTTTGGCCTACATTTCAGAAGAAAACACTGCAAGAAGCCTCTAAGACCTGGTTTCTAATGTTAATCTGGTTCTAACACAATGCCAGTGCTTGCTTCTCAGTTATGTAAAATCAAAGAATTAAGCCCTCAAATAACCAGAATACCACCACCAACTCCGTCTGCCCTCCCAGAAGTTCTGGAAAATGACCATTCCTCACAATTTTAACCTGATTCTTAGTACCTTCTGAACCATCAAAGGGGACTTCTAAATTATTCTTAAGAGACCTCACATATGTTGGTATTCTACATACTTAATTCAGAAAGAGCTCTTATAGGTTGAACCAGAATTCAGACTGGAACTGAGCAAATTTGCATCTGAGTTACAGAGACCCGGTGGCACCACCTGGAAAACTTCAATAAAGACATCCCGCTGGCTCATCTTCCTGCCTCACCTTAGAGTACTCCCAGGAACCCAACTTGGGAGAAGCCCAGGAGAACCTACCACAGTTTTAGATTCCTCCCTGGTAAACCACCCCCCCTTCCCCCCCCCCCTCACGTAAATACTCTCTTCACTAGCAGATTTACATAATTAGAAGAACAAATTGTTTTTAAGCATCCATTCAGCAGCCTTCACTGGAGGCCTCCAGCCCCAAACTGGCCCTTTTCACATGCTAATTTCAGAGCCAGCTCCCCTGCTACTCAAGCCCCTATCTGGCCCACTTGGTTAGCAAGCTCTTTTGAGTACTGCGCGACTAGAATCTACAGAAATACAGTAGTCAGAAGGGTTTCTCCCTACTTGTTCCAACTCCACTTTTCCAACTTCCAAAGATTTGCTCTGAAGCCTGGGGCCCAGAGCAGCCCGCTCCACCCCCAGGCATTGCCTTGATAAGGATCTACAGCAAAGAGACCTCAGACAAAGGCTCTCTGGGCCTCGACTGGCAGGCCCTCCTCAAGCTCTCAGAGTGACCTCGGCAAGGGGGGCCTGGCCCCGGGGGGATGACTTGGGAGGGAGAAGAAAGGAAGAAGAAAGAAGGAGCTGCAGTCCTGTGCTACGACTCCTTGATGAATGCCCGCCAGCACTCGGGAGGCCTGACGTGGGATCAATAGCGGGTGGCTTTTCTTGGGGATTCTGAACTCCTCCTGCCGCGGGCCCTGGTGAGGAGGAGCCACCAATAAATCATAGCTCTGCAGTTGGAAAGTGTCCTCCAGAGAGGGGACGCTTCATCGGCTAGGGAAGCCTGTCGTACAGAATCCACCTCTGCAGGACCAGCTGCGCCCTGGGGGTGGGGAAGGGATGGCTAAGGTCAAGCATGGCAGCTCAGACCAGGGGCCTTCTCCAGGGCTCTCCAGTTCAGTGACAGAATAGGCTTTCTGGATCCTGTCCCAGCTCAGGTCAGTAAGGAGAAAAGGAGTCACGCCACCTACCTGGGATGTAGGTCATTTGGGGGTCAAAAGTGGCTCCAGGCGGAGTCACCTTCTATATAAAGCTTTGTGTTGAGGAGGCTTAGGGGCCCTGAGGCCACTGGAAGAAAGGAAGGAAGGACCTGCTATACAAAAGCCAAGCTCCCTGTAAAGAGGGCAAACAATGAACCCAGAAGTGGCTTTCTGGACACTGGGTTCTGAGCCATAGAGCTGTACTTTTTTCAGACCGTTGTGGAAACAGTGGGTCTGAGCATGAATCCTGATAACTGGGGAGATGTCGCCTAGAGTTCTCAGAGGGAGGGTGGGATCCAAAGGGATGACCCAGATAGGTAGCCAGGTGAGTATGACAGACATGAGCTCAGGCCCTGGGAGCTGCCTGTGCTGACCATTTTTGCATACCTGTCCTTCTCCAAGGCACATGGAAGAGGTCATAGGGCAGAACACAAAAGTGCAGAACTGGCTAGAACACTGGGTACACAGCTACGCTGCCCACAGAAGGCTCAAATGCGGCACTGGCATGGGTCAACTCAGTGCCTCTGTCTCAGAGACCTCTCTTGGGGCTTCTATTCACTTCTGAGGGCGCAGGTGCAAAGTCTACATCTCTCAAGATCACTGTTCCCTCCACCTGCTCTCCCTGGTCCTTTGCCCTGACAAACCTCCTCAAGTCTGCTTTTACAGTCTTGAAGATGGGAGGCATGAGTGAGATTCAGCTCCTGGCCAATGTGCGCAGCCCCACCAGGCCCCAGAACCCAGCCCACACTTGGGGATCCAGTTTGGGGGCCCATGCTGGATCTGGCTTCTGTCCTGTACTAATGCAGAGCTCATGGCTGTAGAGTGCCTGCTGGTTTCCAGGCTCAGGTGCTGCCCAGGCACTAGCACACAGGATCCTCCCTAGCAGTACTGTCTGGCCTGAGGTGATTATTATTTACATTGTACAGAAGGTAAAATTGAGACACAAGAAAGGTTTAGACAACTTTTGATGAAGGATTTAAGTTACTCTGCAACTTGGTTGTAAAGCCTGCACTGAAAACATACTATATTCTCAAAGTGGGACTCTTAAGATCTGGGAAAGGACAGTGACCATTCAGGTGACACAGCCAGTTACCTCCATGGTGAGAACTCCTGTCCCCTGTTATATATTCTCTCCAGCACACCACATTACATCTACTGAAATAATATCTTACTTTGTTTCTCTTAAAAGTTTAGCATCTGTGCATTTGGTAAGCATCAATTTGACATTTTTTTGTTGCTGGGGCTCTACCTGAGGAGGGATGAGACATGGTGCAGAATGAGACCTCTATACCTTCCAACCTCCTGTCACTGAGCCCTGCTCCCCTTCCTGGATTCAACCCCCCAGAAGGCTGTATCCCAGATACAGCCTGGGCTGCATTGTCAGAACTCTGTGTCTGGCTTCTGCCCACATCCTATAATCATTTCATTTTGAAAACAACACCACTCTCTACTACCCCACACCTCTACTCAGCATGTCAGAGAAAGCCCTACAATTTCAAGGTTATTGGAGATCCAGGAAAACCTCCTGTTGGGCTGAAGTTGCTGAGGAGTGGTGAGGAGGGGACCTATAAACCAAAAGGTCCTTCAGGTGACTTCAGCCTTGGGGAGCTGCCTGCCCTCTATCTGCACAGCTGGGGAGGTGCCAGGCCCATGCTGTATGCTACTGGGACACCTGAGCTGGATGCCTTGTGGGCAGGGAAGCTGGCAGGCAGGGTTGGAGCTGTCCCCAAGATCAGAGTACGGAATTGGCCATGCTTCTTGGCTAACTGAGGGCCTATGGAGGGAAGGGATGTGCCTGGGTTTGGAGGCTGAGGCTCAGGAAATAAGTAGTAACTAGCTAGTGGCCATGGACAAGCCAAATAGGCTCTCTACCACCCCCTATTCCCTGCCTTTGCAAAATAAGGGTGACCTAGAGAAGGACCAAAGGAGAAAACAAAGGATAAGTCAAGGTAAGTTGACAAGCCACCACATTAAAAGTAAACTGTGTGCCCCCCAAAAGTGTTGAAGTCCTAGCTCCAGGACCTGGGAATAGGACCTTATTTAGAAATGGGGCCTTTGCAGATGATCAGGTTAAGATGGTCATTAGGGTGGGCCCTAATCCTACATCACAGTGTCAGAAAGGGGAAATCTGCACACAGAGTCAGCCAGACAAGCACACCTGGAGAACAAGCATCCTGTGAAGACTCTATGTCACCACAGCCACTGAACTGCCAGAAGCTGGGAGGGAGGCCAGAATGGAGCCTGGTAGCGCTTCAGAGGGAGCATGGCCCTGCCAACACCCAGATCTCTGCCTTCTGGTCTCCAGAACTGTGAGGCCATCAATGTCTGTTTGTTAAAGCCCCCAATTTGGGGGATTTTGCTGTAGCAGCCCTAGCAAACCCACACGCACGGTCCTTTTGAAACTAAGCCACAGCACATCAGTCCTCCAAATGCTCCTGGACGGTCAGTGTAAAAACCCTGCATGACCAGTATCATGTCATCTCTGTGACCTTATTGCATTCCAGTCCTCCTCTGTGTACTCTGCTTCAGCATCTGGGCCCTTCTTGCTGCCAGATGCCCCACCCCAGACTTTGCCAGGAACACTGTTATCCAGGTAGCCTGGGCTCCCTCCCGTTCCTTCCTCCTGTAGGCTTTCCATCAGGTGACCCCTTCGCAGGGAAGCCTCCTGTCACACTGTCCTGGGCTGCACGCAGCCCCTCCTGCCACATCCTAGGACTCTTTCCTGAGTTGGCTTCCTCTTGAGCATCTATAACTGATGTGTTTCAATTATTTATCTTGTTTAACGCGGTCTCCCTCACTAAAAGGCAAGCACCACATCAAATGGGACTTTTTGTCTGTTTGATACTGTGTTATGTTGACAGTATCTAAAACATGCCTGCCAGATGCTTGGTTTGCTGTATGAACGAAACAAGGACCAGCTGCCTGAATGAATGCGTCAAAGAACGAATGAATGCACAGTGAATTACAGGCTCCAAAGAGCTATGGTGGCCCAGCTACCCCACTGCCAGCCCAGGGACTAGGTCCCCAACCTAGGAAGAATGTGGGCTATTTCTCAGGGAGGGCGGCCTGTTCAGCAGGAAGCTCAGGCCGGTTAACAAAGGGGCTGCCGGAGGTGTGGGGCCAACGCCACCCAGGCCACTAATGAATCTCTTCCCATTGATTTCTGAGTGGCCTTTGATGGGAGGGATGCAAAGGCAGCTCGAATGTCTGTGCCTCAGCAGTCCTGGGGTTTTATTGCTTCTCCAAGGACACAGCTCTGACAGGGGGCTTCCGGATGGCCCCAGGGTTGGACTGACATAAGCTCCCTGCAGTTGGAAATGCAATTTCCCTTCCTGCTGGAGCTGTCTGTCTGCTGCACACCTCGCTGTCTGGGCTGGAGCTGCCTGATTCCACTTCTGATGCTCCCTGGGCAAAGGTTCCCCAGGCTGCCAGGAGGTCACCATCCATCATGGAGAGGACAGAGGTGAGGCTCATGTAGGGAAAAATTTGAGGCCACATGCACAACCATCCGGACCCCCGTGCCCCTAAACCTCGCTGGCCTACGGTTCTCTGACTCTTTTAGGATAGAGCCCCTGCTTGCCCTGTTTGAATTGGCAGCTCATTTAGACATTTCAAATGAGGCAACTGAGGCTCAGAGAGGAGGTGAGAGCGCAGTCACACAGCAAATTAGTGGTAGAGCTGGGACAAGAACCCAGGACTCCTGGCTTGTTCTAGAAGCACAAACTGTCTGTGCCCTTGCCCACTGTAGTGCTGATGGTGTGTTCTCCAAACTGTAAAGTGCTTGACAGATATGAGGGCTGTCACTTCTAAAGAACTCTCATGCATCAATCGCCTCTGTCACATGGGGGGGGGGGGATTCATGGCTTCCACCTGACTCTTCCTCTACTCACAGGGAGGTTGGGGGTCCGACCTCTGACCCTTCAGCTCCTCCTTTCTTGATCCATGGTGGGAGTCACCTACATCATCTTTTAAGTGTGGGCTTAAAAGAAAAAAGACTCCCCACGAGTGGCAGTGAGCACCTTGTCACCTGAGGTGTGTAAGCTGAGGATGGAGAGTGGTAGAAGGGATTCTTTTGGAAGGCTTATGGCTTCCGAGGCTCTTGGTGCTTTGGGATGCTAGGTAGATGAGGTTGGGAACCAGGCCCTAGGGCTTCAGTGTCTTCTGGGCAGCAGTGTAGCTGCTTTATGAACTTCCCAAGCCTACAAAGGTCGCCAGGTGTGCTTTATCACCTGAGGCCACTGTCCCTCCCTCCTCCTGCAGCTGTCCAGGGAGAGGGGAGCTTCTCCTGGATGCCAGCGCCCTTCCAGCCCCTTGTTCTTGGCCCATGGCAGCCTAGGGGATCTGTTGGCTTCCTTCGCTCCCCAGTGTGGCCCCAGCTGTCCCCCACCTGTGGACATGAACAGACAAGCCATGTAGGAATGTCTGTCTGGAAAACATCCAAAGGTGGCCGCCAGGGCAGGGCAAGGAGGGGAGGCCTGGTGTTGAAATCAGAATCTGCAGAGCTAAGATCAGCAGAGTAGCACATGCTTGGTGCAGCAAGCCAAGTACCTCACTGAGATGAAGGATGCCTAGAGTTTGGGAGCTTGCTGTGTGAGCAAGTGTGGACCACTCTCCCTCTCTGAGGCCTGGTTTGCCCATCTAGATGCAGTATATCCCTTTATTGCTAGAGGCAGAAGCCTCCCTGGGCCTGGCCAGGTAGTCCCCAAGAAGTGTCACTATTATGACTAATGGATAGCCAGCAAATTATAGTCCATGGTGGTGGGATTTCAGCTTTATTTTCTTTATAATTTACTATATTCCTTGATTGTCCAACAAATAGAATTATTTTTGTGGTGAGAAGAAGAACACCATAAAACCATTACCATCTTGGAGTTAGATAAACCCAAAGTTAAGATTTTTTTTTCCCTGAAGGCTGCTAGGTACCATCTTCAGACCAGTAACAAGAAAGTCAAGCAGAGAGTGGTCTTGAGGTCATGTCATGTCACCAACCAAGCTTCCAAGGCCCAGCCTGTGGGTGACCCAGGGCAGGACACCGTCAGTGGGCTTTGCTGCAGATTCATCATTCCTTTCTCCACTCACGACACACTTCCTCGCAGCAGGTTCTTGTCCCCACAACCGCGCCAACCTCCAAACTGTTACCTGCTGAGGCTTTCTAAAAGGCAAACTTGTGACCACATCACTTCCTTGCCTAAAACCTTCCCTGGCTCCCTAGGGCTGTCAGGATCTGTTTAGGTCCAAGTTCCTCATATCAATGAGGTCCCTGCAAGAGTCATGCCTGGACTCCAGAAGGGCCCTGGCACTGCTCTCTGCTCTCAGCCAGAGCTGCTTGTGTCTGATGTCTCCAGCAAGTCCCTGGGAGGTGCATCTAAACCCTGGTTTGCCCAACTTTATGCTCTCCCACAATGGCTATCTGCCAAAGTGTGGGGCAGCAGCCATGTGTGCCAGCCTGAAACCAGACGGGGAAATGGCTACAAATCCAGGAGCGGCAGGGAAACTGAGTCCCCCTGCCCCACCTACTCACCAATCTCTGGGATTTTCCAGGGGACCTGAAGCCAGGACTGCTAATATCTTCACAAGGGAGGGCAAGTCCCCTGCAAGCAGCTTAGACTGGGTTCTCAAGGAGGAAAAAATATCAATCCTTGGGGATCTCAGCCCTGGGGATGCTAATGGTCTGAATGTTTGTGTCCCTCCACAGTTTACGTGTCAAAATCTAATCCTCCTTGAAGTCTCAAGGAGGTGATTCAGTGACAAGGGCTCCGCCCTCTCAAACAGGACCAATGCTCTTTTAAAGGGCGAGAACTTTTGTTCCTGTGGTGAGGATAAAGCAAGAAGGTGGGATCTACGAAGAATGGGCCCTCACTGAGGATGAATCTACAGGCACCTTAAACTTGCCTCCAGAGCTGTATAAATTTCTGTTGTTGATATATCACTCAGCCTAAGGTATTTTGTTATAACAGCTCAAATGGACTAAGACAGAGGCCAGGTGGCATCGCCTGTCCCCTGTCACAGTTTCCCCATCTGGGATGTAGGCCATGTCCCAGGCTGCATAGGGGGAAGGCTCAGCCCCGGGAACCACACCAGTGCTCCTGAAGGCTCCTCAGCAAGGGGAGGCTGTGCCCCTCTTGGGCCCCAGACAGACCTGGGAGTATGGTGTGTAATTGAATTTGACCCAATTACCTAATTATGCTCATGAACAACCAGTGCTGACAGTCCCCAGTGTTGGGGTGGTTGGAAGCCAGGATCCAAGAGGCAGCCTCCGGTTCCCTAGGCTTTCAACGAACCAGCGCTGGGCGCCAGAACCTGTATCGTGCTTCCCTTCTTGGATGCTTGGAACCCCAGGGGCAAGTGGCACTGTTCCCATCCTACAGATGGGACAGGGTCAGAAGACGTGGGGAGGAGAGTGGAGCCCACCTGTAGGGGGGGCCTTTGAACACTTTCCTTTGCCAGCGGTACCCTTCTCTGCCCTCCTTTCCGGGCAGATTGCGCTTTGGAGCCTCCCAGCAAGGGTTATTTCTCAGCAAAGCCTTCCCTAAACTCTTCTCCTTGAGCCCCCCCTCCACTGTCCTTCATAGAACCATCATGATGCTGACAAAGCCACTGTCAGAGGTCACTTGTTGCACGTCTGTCCTGCCTGTCAAGCTTCAAGTCCCTGGAGGGCGAGGATGATGGCCACCTTACTTACACTATGTCCAGGAGCCCAGCACAGAGCTGGGGGCATGGTGACACAATGAGTGCTTGCTGAATGGATGACTGAATGACCTCATATACCTCTAAATTCTAGATCTTTCTAGACAGTCCCTGGGTTTCCAGGCTTTGGGATGGGTGCCTCATCTGCAAGAGGTACAGTACTACAGGCTGTGACGAGCATCCCCTCGGATCACAGGGGCTGGAGTGAGCCTACAGGCCAGACATGTCCACTTACTGACACCTGACCAGGAGGATGGAGACCCCTCTTGGTGAGGTCCTGAGCTGGAAGCTCAGATAGTCAGAACTGTATGAGTCTGGGACCTGGCCCCCTGTCTTCCTCTGCTGTGGTCAAATCTCAGAGTGAATGAACAGGCGGACAGAGGAATTTCAGGTTGGCCAGGTGAGGCAGGACAGGGACGGTCAGATCCCCCAAGGAGGCAGCTGCCCTCTGGCCTGAGTCGTAAGCCACGCTGCTCCCGGGGTGCCCCTAGGCCTCCACGCATCTGGGGGCCTCTTCAGGCCTTCTTCCTCCTTCTGGGAGGCGAGGTGGACTGGAGACCCAGGTGTGGTGTGCCTAGAGATGGACTTCCTGGATCTGCATTCTAGCCTGGCCACTTGCTAGCTGGTGGCCTTGAGGAAGTCATTAACCTCTCTGAGTCACAGTTTCTTTTCTGTTTTTTCGTTCTGGGAATTGAACCTAGGGGCACTTTACCACTGAGCTATGTCCCCAACCTTTTTTATTTTTTTGAGACAGAGTCTCACTAAGTTGCTTAGGGGTCTTGCTAAGTGGCTGAGGCTGGCCTAGAACTTGGTGATCCTTCTGCCTCAGTCTCCTGCGTCACCAGGATCACAAGAGTTTACTATTAAGATCATCGAGTCCCAGCCTCTGCTTAAGATTTTTGTAATGATGCAGGAGGGGATGGTTGTGAGCTCTTTTCCCCAGCATTTGGAACATGGTAAGGACTCAGTAAAAGCTAACTGCTTAATTGAGTAATAACAGTACAGGTTGACTATCCCTCACTGAAATCCTTGACATCAGAAGTGTTTCGGATTTCAGATTTTTTTTTTTTGAGATCAAAATGAGAGGGCTGGGGATGTGGCTCAAGTAGTAATGCGCTCACCTGGCATGTGCAGGGCGTTGGGTTCAATCCACAGCACCACATAAAAATAAAATAAAGATGTTGTGTCTGCCGAAAACTGAAAAATAAATATTAAAAAAATTCTCTCTCTCTCTCTTTAAAAAAATGAGATATCTTGGGGATGGAGACCAAGTTTAAACTAAAATTCTCTTGTGTTAGATATATCCAAATTATAGACATAACCTGGAGGTGATTTTTTTTTCTTTTTCTTTTTTTCATGGTGCTGGGGATTGAACCCAGGGCCTTGTGCATGTGAGGCAAGCACTCTACCAACTGAGCTATATCCCCAGCCCACTTGGAGGTGGTTTTTTTCCACATTTTTAGGGCACCTTGTTTTGACTATGTCCTGCTACATGAGATCAGGTGTAGAATTGTCCCCTTAGAGCACCATGTCAGCCCTCAGAGTATGGGATTTTGGACTTCAGATTGGAGATGCCCACCCGGTAGGATAATAGTATTTAAAGCCACAGGTGGGTGGTAATCACAGCAATAGCAGCAGTCGAGATGGCAACTGTAGTAATTGAAAGTACTAGTGCTGGGGGCAGTAACTAAGTAACAGGAAGAGTACTAGTGATGAGTCCTTGACGTTGCCAGCCTGGCCTCTGGCATGAAAGGGACACTAGGAAGACTGTGTCCCTCCTCTGTGCCAGTCTCTTCTCAGATAAAAGTAGGTGATTGGGTCAACTGATCCTAAAAACTCCTCTAGTGCCTACATTCATGTCAGAGAGCAATTGTAAGAATAACGCAGCACTCCTGCCCATACTTATTTACACCTAAGGTTGCCTCAAGAGCTCCCCAAAGGCACTGTCCTCCTGCTGCCCCTTCCCTGCCCACCATCTTCTTCCCTATTCGAGTCCTTCCTCCCACATGTGATTCTTTTTCTGTGTGGGGAGGGTGCTGTCTCAGCCCCTGGGGCAAACAGCTTTTCCCTACCTCATCCCATCTACTCCTCAACACAAATAACCCTGAGAGAGAGGTATCCCCATTTCTTGATGCAACAACTGAGGCTCAGAGAGGTCACGTCAGTTCCATAAAGCCACTCAGCACCAGGGTGGGTGTAGGACAGTGGAAGAGTGTGGGCTTAGCATGTGCAAGGGCCTGGGCCTGCTCCTCGGCACCCATAAATCCATAAATAAAGCCACGTAGCTCAAAAGGAAGAGAGAAGGAGGCAAAGCCAGGACAGACTCTCTCTGGACTGACCTGCCTTCCTGCATCAGTCATCATCTGTCCCTGACGATGGCTCAAGTGATAGAGGGTTGATGCCTTCACTGGCCACTGAGAGCCACCTTTCTACCACACTGGGCTGGTCATAGTGTCTTAAATAAGAGGTGGCCAGCAACAAAGAAAAAACACTTGCTTTCTTGCAGAATCCCCATCCTGGCAGTTCTGAGCATGTGTTACATGTGGCCTCAGGTGGACCCTGGCACCATGGCTGTCCTGCTGAGGGGGCTGGGAGCTTTGATTCCCCAGACCTGCTTCTTTCCTCCCGCTGAGGTGCCCCCTTTGTATCACCTGTCTGGCTGGGTGGACGTGCAAATCTGACACAGAGCTATGGCAGCCCTTCCCACCCAAGGCAGAGATGGGACCAGAACCCCCAAATCTAGCCTTGGCCCAACTGGAGCCCTACTGCCCTCAGGAGACCTGACCTTGGCCTTGGGGCCACCTTAATTTCCTACACTTGTTCTCCAGAGTGCAGGACTCTTGACCTGCACTCTCCTTCAGAAGACACAGAAGTTATTTGGAGAGCCAGACACAGAGGCCCCATCCCCAGCAGTGGGTGTGAATCTCTCCCAAGGGGACCATCCAGGCTTCCACACCATACAATCAAGAGCCTGGGCCTCCCCACAGCACTTTGCAGCCTGCCTGGCTTCCCCGTGGAGCTCAAGGCGCACCAATTTCCCGCCACCAGAGCATGGGGACGGCAAGTTCCCATTTCCTCTCTTCCCAGTTTGCACAGGCGTGTGCCCTGCGCACAGGCAGTCCCCTGCCTCTCTGCAGACGCTTAATTAGAGGAAGTGATTCTAAACATCTGGGGCACACATCTGAGAGGGGCTCAAGACCACATGGGGCCCGGAGGAAATGGGGATATTTGCAATTATGTCACTTCCTGAGCGGGGAGTGCTCAGGAGGGGGCAGAGCAAGCATTCTAGGGCTGGACCAGAGCCATGTGCCCCTTGGACAGTGGTCCTGGGGCCTAAAGCAAGAGGCTGGCAGTGGCTCTGTGGCTGAGCTGAGCTGTAGCCAGCAGGATCAGTGGTGCCTGAATCTGTGGTCCCGAGGGGGAAAGGAAGAGACAAAGGAAATAAGGAGAGCAGGAGCGCGGGAGAGAGGGACAGAGGAGGAAGGAGACAGAGTGAAAGAAAAGAGGAATGGGGAAGGGAATGTGGGAGGGAGTGGGGGAGGGGAGCGGAGTGAGGGTAAAGAACTGTTGGACTCAGAAAGAGGCCTCGGGCTTCCAGGAAATGGAGCCTCCCCCTGGCGACATACCACAAATGGCAGCAACCCCGAGGGTAGGCTGACCCAGTTCTGATTTTGACCCAGCCCCTCCCCAGCTGTGTGACTCTGAACATGCCACTGAACCTCTCTGAGTCTCAGTCTCTTCCTCTGGAAAAGGACAGGAACATTTCATCTTGAATTGTTGTAAAGGGCTCATGTTCCTAAAGGGAGGGAAGGTGGCTGTCCCTGAACTGTCCTCCACTGCTCAGTCTAGGCTGGGAACTTCCAGCTGGAAGTGGCTGGCCCAGGGGCTTCTGCATTCCTGCCTCTCAGCTTCTCCACCCTGTGATATGGGCCTGTTGACACTGTCTACCTGCTGAGCATGTCCCTGCCTGGTCTGGGTCTGCAAGTTCTTTGAGGGTGCAGAAAATCTCTAGGGTTACCTAACGTCAATCACACAGTTTGCACTTCATAGGTAACCAGGTGCTGTGTGGCAGGGGTGAATTTAGTTTATCCTTTGCACCCAGTTTCTGCTGTCATTATAATTATGAGCTTGTATGAAAGGCAGACTCCTAATTTTTCCCCCCAGTAAATCCTGTTTCCTGCCAGAGACAATAGTGTCTCTTCATCTCAAACAGGTGAGACTGGGTCCCCTGGAATTCCCTGCAGGAGTCCAGCCCGGGGCAGTGCTTCCCACCTGGCCAGCCTCAACAAGCCAGGAAATGTTCCTAGGAAGAAAATGAAGCATCTGTTCACGACTCTTCAAGGAGAGCCACTGGACGGAGCTCCCAAGCTCTGGGCTCTGTATCTTTCTGGGCCCAGGAACAGCACTTGCAGCTGGCATGGCCAAGATGGCTCTGCTGCCTTCCAGCCACCTGGCTGGCCACCACCCTGTCCCCAGTGAGGGGAATTACCATCTTGCAGAGCACCTTGCCAGGGTGACGCCATCCAGATTGTCTCTTGAGAGACAGCTGGGTTGCCATGGAAACAGAATCGCTGCTCCAGCCAAGAGACCTGAATTCTAGATCTGCTGGACCCCAACTTTAGAGAGGTGTAGTGATTTTCACAAAGCCTGGACTGCCAAGCAGGACTTAATAAGTAATCAAAACTGTTGTGTGGGGAGCCCTGTGAGATGTCTGTTTGTGTGATGTACTTTGTATCCATCATTTTATGAGGCTGGAAGACAAAGCTGGGGTCACATATAACATGGAAGTGGCAGAGCTGAGTCAAAACCATGTCATTTGATCCTGAAGCTTGCCCTAGGCACTGGGCTCACCCTGTGCTTGAGATCAACCCCATCCCAGAAGCTCCCTCGGCCTGATTTGAGAGCTGCTAAAAGGTGGAGGTGAGCTGGATCAGGGGTCCTGCAGGCCGAGACCCAGAGATTCTAGGGCCTGGTCCCCTGGAGCACTTGCTCTTCTGCATGCTATGACCTGGCAGCTCATGCTGGGCAAGAGGGCCAAGTCTGCTGGCCAGGGCCCTCTTCCCTGACCTATATGTCAGATGGACCCTGGGGACAGGCGAGGGCCACACCCATGAGTAAGATAAAATTACTAGCACATATACAACAATTTCTAGACAACAGGCCCTGTGTAAGTGAACTCACTTAATGCCTATGATGTAGGCATTGGTAGGATCCCCTCTTAATAAATGAGGGTACCATGGCTCATGGAGGTTAGGTGATATTTCTAACCTGGTAGGTGGAATTCAGAGCAGGAAGGCTGCTCCACAGAACACATGTTTTAACTATTCCTCTTCTCTAGGAAATAGCTGAATGGTTTCTGGAGACAGTATTTGAAATTGGGGCCAGGCCAAGCTCTCTGTTCCTCTTCACCTGCAGGGCTGTGAGTGTCGAATGAGCCCAACGACGGGAAGGTGTTCAACCTACCCATGGGGAGAAATCACTGTCACATACTCAACACAGCCACCTGCAAACAATTTAGGTGATCTTGACAGGTGTTATGAGTCATTATCATGTCTCTCCCAGGATTTCATGTTAACTTGTTCAGAGAGCAGGGTCAGCAGATGGTTTTAAGGTCAGATTGGTATGTAGTCACAACTCTGGCTCCTTGTAATAAGGTTGCTTTGGTCAAATGACTTCACCTTTCTAAACCTCAGTCTCCTCACCTGGAAAACGGGGCAGACTCGAGTCGCAGGAGGTGAGATAAGTGAGTTATACTCGCTGATCACATGTTTGCTGTGTCCTGACTAAAAGGGGATATAGATCAGATTTGTTCCTAATCCAGATGTGCTTCTCTAACTTGCCCCAGCCATGTCAGTCTAAATAGGCAAGACTGATAAAGACTGCACCGTTGTTAATTCCTGTCTGTCTAACCCAGAAGGTATTTACAAGGCAATGGCTTGCAACATTTGCTAAGAAAGTTCCATAACCAACTTGCCTACTTCCTGCCAAGCCCCTGCTCCATTTCATTCTCACACCCTCGAATCCCCTGAAATCCCTCCTCTGGGGGCGAGGATGCTAAGCTCCATCTTAAAAACCAAAGCTCTGGCTTCCTTAATCCTCTTACCTGGCTCTTTTCTCTGCAGAATTAATTGCTGCTGATGGCTTTATTAAGCCATAGCATCCTCAGGGCACCCTGGGGGAGTGCAGGGGGATTGTTTTGGCAGGACCTCTGTCCTGAGTGTACCTTTGGATTGGGTGGCAGGAGGCAGATACGGAAAGACTCAGAAAGGCAGACTTGTGCCTGCAGAGTGACAACTGTGGTGCCTTCAGGGTGATAACACTGTGGACTTGCATCTCCAGACAGTCTGTTCCAGTTATTTGGAGGCACCAGTGGGTCCCTGGCAGGGATGTCGGAGCTTTGATCCCCATTTCTGCTTCTGCAGAGACCACCTGACCAGCCCTGAGGGCCTCAGTTTCTTCCTTAAAATGGAAATGAGCCTGCTTTGGGGTTTCACAGAGCTGGACCCTGACGGCAGGATTCCTGTCAGAATGGAGACATTTATTTCAAACCACAAGAGCAAGGCCTGTGTGTGTGTGTTGCATTTCTATGTGTCTGCAGGCCTCTGCTTAGAAAAGGGTGGACCTGGCCCCGGAAGCTAATCATTCCTTGCCCTTCAAAGTCCTGCAGCCATGAAATGGTGCAGAGGTCCCGAATGGAGGGAGAAATTGTTGGGGCACAGGCTCCCCATGTCCCCGCATTCTCCCTCGGGGTTGTCCTTTGACAAGAGCATCCTCATGTGTGGATGAGATGACGTGGCCAGTAGGATGACGAAGGTGCTCATGGGCCCCCGTGAGGAAATCACTGCCTCATCAGCCATCCTCCAACTTAGGGTGTAGTCACTCCTACTTTGAGCTGCATCTTAACCCTTTCCTGAACTCTCTCATCTCTCCTTACAACTGGGAGAAAAGGGGCCCAGGCTCTAGCTGTTGAACAGATGAACAGACACCCGTAGCTCAACTCAGGCACAAGACATGGCTTCTACTGTCTTCATTTTGACAGCTTCTGAATGTGGCAAGGGAGCCTGGCCCTCCAGTTACGGTAATAAAACGTCCTTTTACAATTTCCATGTGGAAGTTAAAATAAGTGAGTAAACTATGAACAATACGATCATAATCCGAGCTGATGGGAATCGGCTGAGGTGGTGAGGGGAGTGTTCAGAGGACTGAAATGTGGACAGGCCTCCAGGCAGGCCCTGCAGGTGCCTTGTCCACCACCCTCTGCTCACTGTACTCCATGACCCTGCCTGGGCATTGTCTGTCCTCACACAGAGCTGTGTGAATGCTGGAAGGTTCCTTCACCTACCCCAAGCAGCCTTCAACCAATAATGGCCATGGTGTGGTGGATAAATACCTCCTCTCCCCGAGGCTCAGGTGGTAGGGGAGCATTCTCCTTTGTCTGCCAGAGGTCCTGGCAGGACTGAGTCCCAGGTGTCCACTGCCAGCAACTTAGTTACCAATCACACTCTTCCTTAACTTCCTCCCCTTCCGGTCTCACCTCCTCCACTTCTCTATCAGTGTTTTCCGGAATTCTCCTAAAGAAGTGTCATGCCCTGGAAGCTTCATCTCAGGGTCTGCATCCGGGGAAACCAATCTCAGAAATGTGACATTCTGTGGGAATCTTGCAGCAGTTTGGCCTCATGAATCCCCCCACCCCTCCACTTCCAGACCCCCTGTCCCAACCAGGAGGCTGGGGGGTGGCGTGGATTCCCAGCAGGAGCTCTAGACTAGGGTTGCCATTTGGGTAAGAGGAGCAGGCCCATTTTGAGAAGGGTCCACCTGTTACGGTCCCCGGCTCTCAGATGCCCTCTCCCCACCAGAGATACCCCCACTCCAAAGCCTGGAAATTCCATGTCCACTGGCTGGACCTCAGGCAGCACTGTCCTCACACACCCTTGCAGGGGTGGGAGTGGCAACCATGAGCTAATCTGGCAGATGTGAGGGAGGCAGGAAGGGTGGCCTCTGGACAAGCTGAGGCCTGACTCCTGGGGCTCTCAGGGAACCCGAGAGAGCTGTGCCTGGGAAACTGCTGAGCCAGCCAGGAGACAGGGCTCTCCAGTCTCACCCACCCCTGCCAACTGCAACTGAGCTCTGAAGAAAGGCCACAATGACTCTCACTGCTCCAGAATACCTGTCCCCTGCAGAAAACGTGGGAAATAGAAGTGTCACATGCACGCCCTCATCCAGATAGATCTATTATTTATAAGTTGACATTTCGGATATCCCCATCTGTTTTCTGTGCCTAGATGCACTCATGTTTTGTTTCTGTACCTGGCTGCGATCATACCCCGTAGACCATTTTGTAACTGTTCTAAGACGTTAATAATATGACTACGTTCTAAGCGTTTTCCCACAGGTCTTATTTTGAATGGCCATGGAAATCCTTAGCCCTCTCTCATTTCTGGGGTGGCTCTGCCCTTCCTCACTGTGCACCCCAGGGACCTTTCAGTAGTTATCTCCCCAATTCCTTGGCTTGGGAGGAGTCTGCTCACAAAGCTCCTCCTGCTGTCCCTCTTCTCCAAGAGGTCACTCTGATCCCAGGCTCATCCCTCAGGGAACGAGGGGGGAGGGGAAAGGCCAAGGCTACTGCCCCAAGACAGACTGCCCAGTCATAGTCACTCAGAAGTTTGGGTAGCTCCCTGAGCAACAGCCCTGGCCTCCTGGAAGCAAATCCTGCTTCTGGTAGCAGGAGCCTTGTAAGCTGGGTCTGTCTTTCCCCCTCCCAGAGCCTCAGTTTCCTCCTCTATAAATGGGTGTGCTGGTAAGAGTCCCAGACCCCCCTACAGTGTGGACAGCAGGGGCAAGGGCCAGGTTTTCTCCATGGCACAGATCTGGCCTCCAGTGCCCTTGGGCCTGGTGATGAAGTCCAGAGCCCTTTCCAGGGGACCTGACTCAGGGGTAGAGACGGCCCAGCAGGAGGAAGGAAGCCATGTCCCTCTCCTACATTCCAGCTCTGCTGAGCTCAGATGTGGGGGTGGGGTAGTGTCCAGGAGGAAGTCTGTCCTTGGCCTTGGAAGGGTGCCCCAGCCTGCTGGGCAGCCTGGTGTTTCAAGGGCATGGCCTCGCCTACCTGCTGTCTCGGGGGAGCCAGCAGAGTTAACAAATCCCCTGCAATTTGCACCCACCAATCCCGCCTGCTCGCTGGGCGGCCGTGAGCCGTTTTTCACGGAGAGCTGCGCACAGCTTTGTCTTAGAGAGACAGCTCTGGCAGGGTGTCCCTGAATGAGGCCATTTGTCCTCCCTGGTGACGGGAAGGCGGCTGTGTGGAGAGGGCAGAGGCAGAGAAGGGTGGGGAGAGGCTAAGAGGGAATGTAAAGGTGGAGATAGGAGTCAGGCCTTCGAGAGTCACAAGAAATGTCCCCACCACCACAGGGGTCTGAGAGTCCCCTATTTGCAAGGTGAGAGCCCGAAGGCTTGGTTTCAAAGACAGCCAGAAACCGCAGCGACCTCCTGGCTCAAGGAGTCCTGAGTAGAAGACATGGGAACCACCTGGCTGGCCTCTGATGCCTGAGTCCCAGCCCAGCCTCTGTGAATGGCAGGACACTAGTGCCCCTGGGGTCAGGGCCTCTCTCTAAGCCTGCACAAGCCTCTCCCAAGCCCCTCCTAAGTAGACTGCAGGCCACAGAGAGGGGTGAGGCAGGGGACACCACATTCTTGATTCTTCATCTCCAGGGCCAGCTGGGGCCCAGAGCATGTCTCAGTCTACCTCCTGTGACCTGTGACATGCCCCATGACGGTTCGCTCCTCTGGGGAGCATGCCAAGGAGACCCGACCAAGCAGACGCATGGGGACATAAGCTAGCAGCCTACTTGGGCTGGGATGTGTGAGTGTGCTTAGAACAGAGGTCAGACACATGTGTCACAGGGCCAGGCTGGTCTTCAAATGCACTGGGTGTAAGACAATAGGGAGGAGGGGGGCTGGGCACAGCACTGCTCCAGGGGGTATTACCCTAACCTAGTCACTAGGGAATGTGGTCTCGAGGCTTCGATTCAAAGGAAGTCAGACATTTACCCAACAGGGCCCTCTCTTAAAGAGCATTTATGGGCAACTGATAATCACTTTCTAAAACTACTGAGCAGTCTGACCCAGGTATCTGCAGGCTGCATCCAGCCCACGAAGGCCAATCGGCACTCTGATTGACAAACATTCTCCGCCTGTCCCTAAGGAAGGTTGGCCTCCTCCTCATGATTTCAGGGACTGCCCCTTCCTGCCCTGACCACTCTCCACTCTCCTGAGTTCTATGGTCCTTCTCCAAATGCCCAATGGTGCTTCTCAAGATGGCCCTGGGATGCCCCTGCCTCCCACAGCGCTGTGTACATGTTGACTTTACCAACAGCCCAGGTGACACAGCCGTCACACCTCAGGGAAACAGGAAGGGCACTAGGAAAGGCAGTGGGCCCCCCAGGCCCCCTGGGCTTCCCTGTGACTCGGGGTGGGTCCTCCCCTCTCTGATCCCTGGACTTTCTACCTCCGGGGCTCTGACATTCCCTGTTCCATTACTTCAACACACACTGGCTGCTCAGTGGGGTCAGCTGAGGTGACACAGATTTATTCAAGCATGGACACGAGCTGAGGCATGATGGCTCCCGGGGACTTTGGACATGGCGACTGCCTGGTGCTCTCACCCACGTAGCCAGCGTGGACAGATGAGCGTGATGAGGCTGACATTTCAGCGCTGCCTGCCAAGTTGCTGAGGGCTGGCACGCCGGGCGGGTGGGGGCAGGGTGGGTGCATTAGGGAGGAGGTGGAGGCAGGGGCGGGGCAGGTGACCTTCTGCTCTAGGTGTGTGTGGGGAAGCAGCTGCCCCAGGAGTCTCCGATGAGGAGGATCCTGGCCCTGTGCGCGCCTGCGCTCCTGCTCCCCTGTGAGCAGAGGCTAAAGGCTGCACCAGAACAAAGGGCTGGGGGCTGGGTACCAGGGCCCCACGTGCAGACGCCCGCCTTGGCTGCTGCAGTGTCTGCGGCTCCAGGCGCCAGCTCCCCTCTCTCCCTCTCTCTCTCTCTCTCTCTCACACACACACACATGCATGCACGCACACACACGTGGCACACGCTGCAGCAATGCTGCCCCCAGGCCCAGCTCCTGCTCCACAGCCCCAGACGGATGCCCAGCCCGGCTCACCGCCAGCCATCCTGACAAAGCTCCTCTCCTGTGCCGCATGAGCTCATCCTGCTCCTTGGCCCAGCCCGGCTCCTGACCAGCCAGACAGGGATGGGGCCGGAGGAGGGGAAGGGGAGGCACCCACCCAGGCGGCCATGCACACACACAGCACAAAAACAATTGTGCACATGAGGCACACACACACACACCACACACAGGGACACGTGCAGACTCTCACACATCAGACACAGCCAAATGCACAGGCATGCACGCGTACACACAGCCGCGTACCTCACACATGCGCCGCACAGAGATGTGCGCATATGCACATAGCCACAGACACACCACACAGGGGACAAGTCTGAGACCTAGAGAAAATTCAGAAAGAAAGCAATGGGAAGCTAGACATGGAAGGGAGAGATAGACAGACAGAGGGTTGGGAAAGCTGCACAGTGATCAGACAGAGCAGGAGCCCAGACAGACACAGACACCGGAGGGAGGAGAAGCAGCTGGCTGGCTACAGAGGCTCTGGGGACAGAGAGCTCTGTAACTGCAGAGGCCACCCGGGAGAGGTCTGAGAGGGACACACACACACACACACCAGGGGCAGGGTACTACAGGACATGCACCTACCCCAGAGGCAAGGGGAGCCCCAGGAGAGGCAGCCTTGCCGGGCAGTGAGGGCCAGTTAGGAGGATGCCAAGCTGGGGAGAGATGGAGGTCAGGAAGTGGCACTCACTCGGTACCCATGTGGTCAGGTATTGGGGGGTCCCACATTAGAGAGCTTGCTGAGTGCTCAGAGACAGCTGAGGGTGTGTGTGCCCTCTCTGTAGGCCAGGGCACAGCTCCCAGGTGGGGAGGGTGGCCAAGGAGGGGCCAGCACCAAGCTGCCCTTTAAATTTGGGGTCTCTGCTCTGCTCCCTGTGGCCTCTGCTTGTTTTATGTCCCAGCCTGTCCCCAGCAGATCCTGCATTCCGTGAATGAAACCAGCAGTTGAGGCCCACTCAGATGACCCCCTGCGCTTCCAGGCAGGGGGATGACCCAGACTTCACTGGCTGGGAATGGTGGTGGGTCATGGCTGTCAGCCCGACAAGGGTTGGACTCCTAGGGAGGGAATTCAAGTGACAGCCAAGCCACAGGCTTGCTGTGCCTCAGAGTTCCCAGTGGCAGAATGGGTGTCTGAGAACTCATCTGGGGGTCCTGGGACACATCATGTGACTCATGGGACACAATATATGAGAAGGGGCTCTGTGACCTGCTAAGAGCTATGCACAGCTGGAGTTGCAGGTAAAGGACAGAAGGATTCCCTGTTTCAGGAGAAGTGATGCTGGAAACGCCACCTTAGGAGCATGGGGTCTGGCTAGAGAGCCCCGCACATGTGACGCCTCATCCGAGGGGAGTGGCTTCCCAGATCCTGGGACAGGAAGCAGAAGTCTCCTAATGGAGAACCCTGACCAGCCCTAGAGTCAACTGTGATTGAACAGGCAACAGCCCTCAGCTCAGAGTCAGGCTAGAGTTCAAGTTCCAGCTCTATCATTTATGAGATGTGTGACTCTGGGCCAGTCACAGGGCCTCTCTGAGCTTCAGTATCCTCATCCATCAATGAAGATGTCTTGCAAAGCTGAGAATTGTGGCAAACCACAGGAAAATACCCTGCGCGTGCCAATAAGGCCAGGGCTTAGGAGAGCCCCCTCCTCTCTCTGCCAAGGAGGGGGAGCACAGGGCCCTGAGCCCCTCCTCCTCCACAGGGCCAAGCTGAGACTTCTGGGGCAGCCCAGTCTTCTGTTCTCCTTACCTCTCTGGCTGTGCATCCTTTGTCTTGATTTGGGGCCCCTTCCCCGCCCTCCCTTTTGTGTGTGTGTGTGGGGGGGGGGGCGGGCAGGGGGGCAGGCCACAACCTCTGGGCCTCTCACATTCTTGGCAAGTTCTCTACCACTGAGCTCCAGCACCAGTCTGGTTTTGCCCCTTAGATCTCCTTTTCTCTTCCCTTCACTCCACTCTTGTCTTCCTTTCCAGCACCCCAAACTCACCAGTGACCTGCCAGCTGACCAGCACCCCCACTCCTCTGTGCAATTTATTCTTTGGTAGCAGAATAAGTTTTTACAAAATGAGGATTTAACCATGTTCCCATTCCCTTAGGACAAAGACCACGACCTTCAAGACGGGCCCTGCGAATTGAGCTGCTGCCTTCACCCGCCTCACCCTGGCCACATGTCCCCCAACTCGGGGTTCCAGAACCACTACCATTATCTTAGTCTGACACAAAGCCATGCTCCCTCCTCACTCGGGGCCTTTGCACAGGATGCCCCCTCACCTACGAAGGACTGTGCCCTCCTTTTCTTTACCCACTAAACTCTTAACTTTCCAAAGCGTCCCCTGACCCCATGGTGGTCTGTGCCCCCAACACTGCCACGTCATCTGATGACTTCTGCTTCACAGCACTTAACACAGCTTGACTTACACACATGCACGCGTGCATGCACACACACGCTCCTGTAATCATTTGATCAATGGCTTCTTCTTCCTGTAGGCCCGGAGCCAGGAAGCTACTGGCTATCACTCGTTTTTATAAATAAAGCTTTATTGGAACTAGCCATACACATTCCTTTATATATCATCTATGACTGCTTTTGTAGCCCACAAGGCCTAAAATAGACACCATCTGGTCCTTTATGGAAAAAATTTGCAGAGCCCTACCCCAGACTATCAGTTCCTGCAGGCGGGACCCTGTCTGGTTCCCCTGGTGACCTCAGTCCTGGTCCGTATCTGCACAGAACAGGCGCATGAGAGACGCGTTTCTTAAGATGCAATTTTTCCCTCGTCTAAATTGTATTGACTTATTATTAAAACTGCAGATTCCGACAGGAATAGACGTTCCCTGTGAGATTCCAAGACTGTTTTCTGGCAAGCGATTCTGTGCACAGCAATATCCCAGCTCAGGCTGGCGGAGAAGGGGTTTCAGAGAAGCTATTGGCTCACGAGACCTTCACACACGGTTTTCTAAGTGAAGCACACCCACGTTTGGGGACTGTAAGTGTTTGCGGAGGGGAGCGTAAACCGCATTCAAGACACTATGGATGAGCAGATTTATGGAAACCCGTTGTGAGACTTCCTCTGAGCATTTTCTTGAAGGCTACTTCCAAACACACACCAAAGAACTGACTGGTGAGTCTAATGAAATTGTCTGCTTTATTGTCATGCAGAAGACACGCGATTCCCCCCGCCCCCCTTCAACTACCGGCCCTGAATCAATAAAGAATGTTTACATTCAGACACTGTGCCAGATACTTTATATATTTCTAGAATTTACCATGACCCCTGCAAGGCAGGTCTCATCATTCCTGCCTTCCTGAGGCTATAAACTGAGGCCCAGAGACTAACACTCAGCATGTGACAGCTAAGAGGCCACAGGTTTGTCCGCTGTAAAGGTTGCTGGGTACCTGCTGTCTAAGCCAGGTTATGAGGATGATGGTAACTGTAAAACTCTATCTTGGCTTTTTTTTTTTTTTTTTAAAGATAGGTCTCACTTTGTTGCCAAGGCTGGCCCCAAACTCTGGGCCGAAGAGATCCTCCTGTCTCAGCCTCCTGAGTATCTGGGACTATAGCGGCACCCAAGCATCCATGCTAAAACTGCATTGTTAATGTGCTTAAGTCCCCCATAGACAGACTGTTGATTGGCAACTTCTGTGGCCCTTATGAAAGATGGGGTCAGGAAGCTCGATGCTTCTGCAGGGCAGGCTTTTAGGAACACTGGATATATCGATTCATTTTGTTTTGATTTTCAAGAAATGGGTTTTTTGAATGCAGTGGAGTGTAAAGGTTTAGCACGCTGACTCTGGAGTATAGGCCTGGACTTGAATCCCAACTCTGTTGCTTTCTAGCTTAGTGACCCTGGGAAACCTCTTCTGCTTCTCTGAGCCTCAGTTTTCTCACCTATAAAATGGGGCTGATCCAAATTCTTATGCCCAGGGGTCATTGTGGTGTTGGAATGAGAGGATGCATGTCCTGCCACCAGCACAGTGCCTGCTGTTGGGGTGCATCATGCCTTGGAGCCCTCTGTGGCCCTGCAGTGCATCTAAAGTGCCCCAAGACACGAACATGTGCAGGGACAGACATAGGGCTGACCCTCGCCTGTGGGCTCCAGAGCCTGGCTGCTGAGCTGCTCCTCCTTGGAGCTCACACCACACCTAGATGACCCAAGGCACCCAGGTGGCAGACAGCCCTGGTAGTGTCTGGTCCCCTCCCACCTTCCAATGACACCCGAACAGACGCCAATAGACGCTTACCGGCAGACTTGGGAGTGAACTTGTCTCGGTTGGCGGCACACACGGCCAGGAGTCTGTAGCCGAGGTCCAGGTCAAACCCTTGCTGGGCTGCCACTCGGCTGACCACCTGCCAGGAGAGAGGAAAGGCAGGCGTGAGTCACCATTCGTGCAAAGCCTGGGAGCCCGGGGTGGGCGGACAGGCCCGCTTCACAGGTGCACAGGGGAGATCGGCTGGTGAAGGCAGGTCCCCAGGTCAGCAGGGCTGGGGTTCCACTGTGCCTTGTTCCACCACTCAGCAAGGGCCCCAGTTGGCTGTTGGCTGGGAATGCCCTGTGACCATCTTTAGGGTGGCCTGAGGCCAGTTCTCTGCTCCACCTGTGGGGCTCTGTAACTTACTTCCGAGTCCTAGCACCTAGGGGCCCTCCCCTGCCCATAGTTCCCTGCCGCTTCCAAGCTCCTGCGCCCACCATGGTGGGCACTCCCGACTCCTCGCTACTCCCCGCAGCACCAGCACATGTTGGAAGCCTGTTAGAAAGGCAATCTGTTGCTCAGCCCCGCAGACGTCAGGTTCTGTAACCCAGAAAAGGCAAGGAGTTAGGACACATGGCTTCCCCAGAGCTCAGGGAAGAGCCATTGGGAGATTTTGGGCTGCCCTGGCTGGGGTGGATGCACGCAACCCCACTCAGCACTGGCTCCAGGCCTGGCCCCCCGTGGCCCTTCACACCCAGCTTAGAAATGCAGCCTGGGTCTCCAACTCCAAGCTCTGGTGTGGCACATATAGCGCTCCATAAGAGTGACAATGTCCTTGGAGCCAACTCACCACAGGGAACGCTGGGAGGGCTGCCAGTTCCCTGGGGGGCAGTGGAACCAGGGTGCTCCTGGGGCCCCACCAAGACTCTGGAGGCTTATGCCCATCTGGTTCCACTGTCCCTCCCCATTCCCAGGTGTCCCATGACTGCCAGATCTACTCATTCCCACCCGCCTTCCTCATTAAGAGCACCAAAATTAGGTTTCCTTATTAAGAAGGAAGGACCTTGTAAAGCGTGGAAGGCAGCTGGGGCAGCCATGGCTGAATGGGAAAGGCGCATTCTCCCAGATGTGCTGGGATCCTGCGCTCCAGAAAGGGGTGACGCAGTCATCACGTTCCCAGGGGCCACCTGCTCCAGAGCCTCTGAGGGGCCCCTGGATCCATCAGAATAGCTCCCCTTTATTGTTTCTATTTTAGGGGTTTCCTGCAGGGGCTCTAGGGCTAAAAAGGGTGGGAAAACCACGCCTCTGGGCTACCTCCTCATTTAAACTAAAGGGACATGCTGGAGGTCCAGAGAGTGTCATGCTGAACCAGGGAGGAGTCAGTCCCCTTCCCAGGACCACCAGTGTCTCTTGGAACGGAGCCTTGGGCCCTCTCCAGCCCTCCCCTGGGAATGCTCCGGGCCGGGCTGGGAGGAAGAGGGCGGCTGTCACGTTAGGATGTCTGCCCAGCTTCTCCCCTGCGAACAGTAGCCCCTGACCCAGAAGCCTCCTGCTCCCCCCAGGCCTGTTTCCCACGGGCTCTCTTTGCCCCTCTGCCTATCCCAGAGTCTCTAGGCCACCCCAGGGTAAGGGCATCCTCCTCCTCCATCTCCCTGTCCAAGTCGGAAAACCAAGGTCCCCAACCCTTTCTGGCTTGGGGAGGATTTCCAGTTTGCAGGCGCACACTCTCAGGAGAGGCAGGAAGCTTCTGGGCTGGGGGCTGCTGCAGCTCTGGCACTGCCTCCGGTGCCCTCTTTCTTTGGCAGGAGAGCCTTGGGTGGGATGTCGGTGAGCATAGGCGTGCGGCAGTGTTTGGACTGGTGTAGCAGTGAGGCTGCTGGGTGGGGAAGGTCAGTGGCCTTGAGCAGAACCCCGAGATTGCTGGCTCCCAGGGAGGGCTAAGTAAATGCTTTGTGGGCCACAGAAGGCCACCTTGCCATAGGTGGGTGTTATCGGTTATCCTGGGAGGAAGCTAAGGATGGATTACGTCTCAAGCCCTATCAAGGAGAGAGGCAGAACATGGTCTCAGGCACTTAGGCTGCAAAGTCTAGGCTTTGTCCATGATGGGACCTCTTTTCCAGCCAACAAAGGGTTAAGTCCGTAGTTCCCAACCTGCCTGGAGGACTCCAGGGCCTTGGGTTCAGGGCAGGAAGGCAAAGGTCCCCATGTTTAGCCAATACTGGCTAATCCTGTTGCTCTGGTTTTTAAAAACAATACTAGCTGCGTTGGGCAAGAGGGCCAGGGGCTGTGTGCAGGCTGCAGGATCACAGGCCAGGGAAGCAGGGCATGTCTGCTGGCTGCCAAGTCCCCAGAGCCCTGGCTTTCAGAAGGACTCTTGGCTCCAACAGCCTGCTTTCACTGACAAGGAAGACAAGGCCCAGAGACAGCAGGACCTTACTCAAGGTCACACAGCATAGAAGTGATAGAACAAGCCAAGCTGGATCCTGTGACTCCAGAATGCCTCATGTGCTGCTAGCCCCAGCTCCCCGGGGCCTAGGAGCAGAGTTCTGAGAGGCGGGGTCTGAGGGGCAGGGCTGTACTCCAGCCGCGTCCTGGCTCTATTGCGGTTCTACTCAAGCAACTGGAGCTTGGCGAGGCCTGGTTTCACCTCAGTGGGCAAGGTTCCGTCTGGCAGGGGCCCATGGGGCATGACTACCCCCTCCCCTATAGAGGCCAGAGGTGAGCAGAGGCCCTCTGCTGGCTGCCAGGGTCCTGCAGGTCTGGGTGGCCCAGAAGGCCCTCCTGAGACTCCTACACTCTGGGGACCAGTGGTACCAGCCTGGGACTGGGGTAAGCCGCTCCCCCTTGCTAGGGTGCTTGAGGTTATGTGCTAAGTTACATCAGTCCCCTGGGGGAGTGCGTTGCCCTGACAAGCTGTGAGCTACCTGCCAAGGAACAGGCTGGAGAGGTCTTTGCTCCCTGGAGGGGCTGGTCCCCAGGCTCCTCTCTGACTAACAGCCTCTGAGGAAGCAAGGGGGGCCCGGACCCCACTCCTGCCCCACCGGTCCTGGGCAGCCTAAGGCAAACTAGTTCACCTCTCTGAGTCTCAGATTCCTCTTCTCTGAAGGTACAAGAATGGTTCCATCTCCAGGATTGTGCCTGCTGGGCTCTGGCTGTGTTCCAGCTCCGTCTCCACGGTTACACCCGATCCCCATGGGCTGAGCCCGTGTTTCCCACTTGGCTACCCTTCTCAACCTAGAGGTGCGGGGACAGGTACCTGTGGCCGTGGCTGCTGTTGCTTGGAAGCCAAACATGACCCTGGAGTCTGTTCCCGCCCTGTGCTAACTATCCCACCTCACCCAGGGACTGAGCCTCTTGGAGATCCATTTTTCTCATCTGTGAAACGAGTGCATGTCCCTTGGTGGCAGGATGACAGGACAGCACCAGGTGCGCGGGTGACATGCAGTGAATGCCTGTGAACGTGCTCCCTTGGGCCACTGGAAGGTCACAGGGAATTCCTCACTGGGTGCGGGGACAGCCAGCTGGGTTTCACTTCCCTCCCCATGCCCCCTGCACCCTGAGCACCAGAGAGAGCCTCCCAGTTTCCCCAGCATATCAGCAAACGCACTGCCCTCCAGGGAGGGTGAGGGTCAAGGGCAGAGAGGTCATCCAGCTGTGGGCGGGACACCCAGAGGGGTGGCTCAGCACTGCCAGCGGAGGGGGTGGAGGGAAGGTCCAGCAGAGTCAGAAGGTCATGGTCCTGGGGAGGAAGGGTGGTCTAGGGCAGAGACCACCCCCCAGGGAGGGGCCTGGGACCTGCTCACCTTCCTGAATTCTCTCGAGGTGTGAGGGGAGGGAGGGGCAGGCCCTGCCTGCAACCCTGAGGTGGCCCAGCCTCTGAGGTGCTTAGAAATCAGTGGCAAAAAAACGTGTCCATTTGCTGCCTGAGGCTAAGTGGTTTTAATTTATACCCTTAAAGTAAGCTCCCAGAAATCACGGAGGGGATCTGGGCCACCTGGAGGGCTTGGCGGCCACCTGGATGGGGAGTGTGTGACTTGGCATGGGTGTGTGTTGGGGGTAAGGGTCAGTGACCCTGCCCTGCCTAGGTCCCCTGGGGTCTCTGAATCTCCCCCAGCTACCCTCCCTCTATGGGACAGTGCAAGGGCTAAGGGTGCCCAGGGGTGGGAGGATTTGCAGGAGGACCAAGAGGTTGCTGGGGGTCAGTGGCCCAGGCAGGGACTGGGGTAAGCTGCTCCCTCTCTCTAGGTGGCCTTGTTTTTGAAGGTGGCCTTCTCTGGCCCTTCCTGCCACTGTCTCTGCTGAGGGCTAAGGACAGACTCAGGCCGCCGCAGCCATGGCTGGAGGGTTGGGAGTAAGAGCTGGCCACCAGCCCAGAGAGCGCCTGACCTGGGGGCAGAGCGAGGGAGGCCAGGGAGGCTGTGCCTCTGTCCACAGTCTCCCCTGCTGGTAGAGCCATGGCCTCCTCTGTCCAGGCAGTTAGGGTTAGGTCCTCCCTGTTTTCCTCCTCTATGGAAGCCCCCCGTAACCCCCCCATTCCTGCCTCCAGGGATGCTCCCTGACAGAGCTCCTGTTCCCACATGAATCATCCTCTTCACTCCCCTGCTTACTATCTCTTGCCACCCCACTGCCTTGGAGAGCACCAGGCTCTTCCTGCTCAGCCCAGGGGCCCTGAGTCAGCTGCTCTTGCTTTAGGCCTCCTTTTGGTTCCTTGACCAGATCTAGCCTCAGGGCCTTTGCACTGGCAACTCCCTCTGCCTGGGGCACCTTCCTTTAGTCTTGGCTAGGAAGTCAGCTCCCTGGGAGAGGTTTGCTGACCCACACCCTGGCCCCTCTCCAAGGGGCCCTAGCTTGTCCTGGCTTATTCCTCCGCAGGGTTATTGTCAGTCTCCCCACAGATATGCCAGCTCCTTGAAGGGTCTAGCAAAGTTGGCTCATGGCAGGGACTCGGTAAAGGTTTGTTGAATGAATGAATGACAGGGCCATGGAAGGGCCAGTTTCTGGTCCATCCCGGCTGCCCAGGGCCACTGTTGACGCAGTCTCGAGTCTCCACCATTTAAGCAGGGCCGGGCTTGGGCAGTGGGCTAGGGGACTGTGGTGGCCTGTCGGGTCACTCACTGTGTGTGGTCCTACCTCCTCCTTCCTCTGGGCCAGTGGCAGCTGGGGTGGGGGTGAGGGGACCTTGGGCAACATCTGTCTCTGGACATGGGCTTAGGCTGAACCAGGATCCCCACAAAGAGGATTAAGGGAGTCGGGGGAGGGAGAGGAGCGCCCCAGGGCTGAAGGATGAGGAAGAAGGGGCAGTGCAGGTGGCTGCCTGATCTGGTCTGGTGGCCCTGAGGGAGCCATATGGTGTCTTTTCTGACAAACAGGGGGCTCCTGGGAGGGTGTGGGCTCCATCCCTGTCTGGCATTCCTAATGGCTAGGAAGGAACTCCTCTAGAGGCAGGCAGGCCCAATTCTAAGGCGGTGTGACCTTGGGACGCCAGTTCAAAGTCTTATTGGGTCAGAGAGTCTGCAGGGCTGACCTCACAGAGCGCACTCAGGGAGCCAAAACACTGTGGGCTGGCTTAGCCTCCGGCTCCAAATAGGTGCCTTACCCTGCAGCCCTAAGTATGGTCTCCATTTCTTCTCCTCTGAGACAGGGCCAAGCTGGGCCTCTTGTCTCCCTGTCTGGAGCGTTTCAGGACACATGGTGCCCCTGGACTAGTAGACCCACTTTTCTGCCTGGCCAGACACCCTTGGTCCTTCCTCTTCAGGCCTGGGGAGGGGAGGTACCTGGCTCTCTGCTTACGTGCCTTCCCTGCAAAGCTGGCTCAGGCCTTTGAGGACACTTAAGCATGCAGGCCACGTGGTGGGGGACATCTGCCTACTGTGAGCAGCTTCCACGTGGCTCTCTTCTGCCTGGTGAATCATGCCACAAGCCCTGGACCTGGCCTCTCTCAGCTTGTACCTAGAGCTTTACCCGGTTCCCCAGGTTCTTTGGGCATCTGTGCCTTTGCATATGCCGGCCTAGCGTGCTCCCGCCCCCAGAGGGGCTTGGCCATTCCCTAGGTATGTATAAATGTGCCTTTTCAGTTTTCTGTGACTTGCTGCACCTTCCAGGCAGTTGAGGAACTCCCTTCTCCGTGCTGCCCTCACCTGGTACATGGCTTTCACAGTCATCATCTCTTGAAAGAGGAAATCGGGCTAGGCAAAGTGGTCTTCAGCCTGGCTGCCCAGGACTTGGCAGAGGGGATCACACAGGGTAAGCAAGGGATCAATCAACGTGCATTTTGCTAGTCTGACAGGCATGATGGGGGCTCAGTGAATGCTATGTGGCTGGGTAGGTGGGCGGGTGGATGGATGGATGGATGAATGAATGGATAAATGGGTGGATGGATGTGTGGGTGGATGGATGGGTGGATGGATGGGATGGATGGATGGGTAGATAGGTGAATGGGTGGATGGATGGATGGGTGGATGGATGGGATGGATGGATGGGTGGATGGGTGGATGGATGGGGGTTGGGTGAATAGGTAGATGGGTGGATGGGTGAATGGGTGAATAGGTGGATGGGTGGATGGGTGAATAGATAGATGAGTGGATGGATAAATGGATAGCAGGCAATAAAAAGGTCAATAAATGCCGAGTGACTGAAGGATTGCATAAAAGTATGGCTGAGACCCCTCAGAGTCTTGCTGCTTTGCCTATGACAGAACATTGACCCCCCAAGCGAGCCCTGAGTCTCAAGTGTGGAAACTCATGTAATTCACCTCCCCATCAGACCCAGATTGGGGGCATACATGGCAGGGCCGTCCCCACCAGCACAGTGTCTTCCCGGCTGTCACTCCCATTACCTCGCATATGGACAGGCCCGCATCCCCCCCCCCCACACACACTATGCAGTGCAGAGGCCCAGACTCACCGTTAGACACCCCATCAGGCTCTGCTCGAAAGGCCGCTGGAAGGCTCGCGGGTCTCCACACCAGTCCAGCAGCTCCGTGGCGGCATTGTGGAAGTTGGCAGGATTCTGTAGGTGCTGTGGGAAGGAAGAGGAGGTGGCTTGAGGTGCCCAGAGTGAGGCCAGCAAGAGCTGCACTGGGGTCTGGGGCAGGGAGGACACAGCCTCACCAGGAGATGCTCAGAGAGGGGCCAAGGGGCAGGGTGGGCTGTGAGTGGTCCCACACTCACTCCCATCTTCCTCTGCACATCGACCACCCTCACCTTGTAGGGAGGGGACAAGCAGCCACACTGCAGAGACAGGAATACCAAGGTCTGGCGAGGCCAGTGAGATCAAGTATTCAAGCCCACTCTGGATGCTGGGGTTGGAGGGGGTGGACCCTGCAGGGTTCTGAAGGATGGCACAAGGCCTCCCTGATTGGGGACTGACTCTCTGACCCAGGATGGGCTGCCTGGGGATTCCCTCCTGATGAGCACCCATCTAAGCTCCCAACCCAGACTGGACTCCCAGCAAGCTCAGCCATAGTCAAATAGGGCAGGGAGCAGGGGAGGCCACCCTCAGCTGAGAAGGCAGACCACAAAGCACATGGTGCTCAGGTTGTGGTCTGGCGTATGTGGCTTAGGGCCCTCCCGGTTCTCCAGGCCCTGTCTGCCTCAGCTTGGGGACTGCTGGCATTGTGGGGAAGGGTCTCCTCCTGGTCAGGGAGTGAGAATTCTGGGGCCAGAGTGCTTGGGCCCCAGATTCTATCTCAGGCCTGGTTAGAGGGGCGCCAGGGTACAAAGGGGAGGAGGTGGCCGGTAGGTCCCCTTCATTCTAACAATCCATGTCTTCCCAGGTCCTCTGAGTTTGCCACTGAGACCAGGAGATAAAAGACTTGCCCAAGGCCAGGCGACAGGTTAGAGGGGCATCTGTGACTCTGTGGTGGGGCTTGACCCAGTGCAGGTTTGGCTGCTGCTGTTTTCCGGGGGGCCTGCATCAAGGGCAGAGGGTACACAAGCTGCCCAGCTGCAGGAATGGTGGCAGCTCCTGAGTCCTGCTGTCCTGGTGCTGGGAGAGACAGCAGAAGAGTGACTGGCCCACGGTGGCCCCAGTATGGTGGGTAGGGCCTTGGGCCTACAGGTCCTAGGGCGCTACAGGTCCCTGAATGGGAGTAGGGAGAGAGTGTTGCGGGAGTCCCTGTGGGGAAGGGACCCTGGTCACATTCTGCCTCCTACTGGCTGCTGACCTAAGACGATCCCCTCACCTCTCTGAGTTTCAGCAGTCCCATCTGCACTTAGGGTTCCATGGCTGTCGATTGCCACAAGGGGGTACGTGCAAG
Organism: Urocitellus parryii; assembly: GCF_045843805.1. Taxonomy (NCBI): domain Eukaryota; kingdom Metazoa; phylum Chordata; class Mammalia; order Rodentia; family Sciuridae; genus Urocitellus; species Urocitellus parryii. The sequence continues at coordinate 165,841,872 of NC_135535.1, read as the reverse complement.
TCACAGTTTAAAGGCAGAGAAGTCTGTGAATTCAGTTAGGATCGTCTCTCTCCACAGAAACAAAGGAAAGGAAAGAGGTGAAGGGGAGGGTGCGGGTGAGCACGCAGAAACGAGCCCCCGTCCGGCGCTGGGGTGGGGATTAAACAAGATGAGGCTTACAGGCCCTGGCAAGGCGCCTGGCGCGTGGGTGCTCCCACGTGGGGCTGCCCTTGGCCCAGCCTCTGCCGGCCAGCGTCCCCCTGGCTCCTGGAAGCACAGCTGCCTCAGGATCGAGGGGCTTCTAAGAACAGAGCTGTGCACTTCGAGAGGGCAGCAGCGGTCCTTGCTTCTGCCTCCCAGGGCGGGCCTCCTCTAGTATGTGCCCCTCGGAGGCCATGGAGGGCCTTGGTCTCCGTGTGGAAAGCTGCACTCATCAGCTCCCCACTGCTAACCGAGTTGTTCCATTTATTTGTGTGATGTCACACCCAATTAGCAGGGTCACCTGCCACTGCATGCTGCTCTCAGAGCTGCCTGCTGGCTCACAGGTGGCCACAGCACCCCTGGGTCTCTGAGTTCACGAGTGACCTCTGAGGACCATCTTGGGCTCAGTCTTGTTCTGGAGCCTGAGCACCCGCCTTTGGTGTCTTGCCAGCTGGGGACCCTTGCCTTCAGCCTGGATGGCTGGCTCCCTCCGCTGTGGTGCATCTGGTGAGTGCAGCCAACATCAGGCGTTCCCTTGGCTGGCTTCTGTGCATAGCTCTGTAGCCTTGCCTGAGCCCCCTCCTCCCTCCGTGTCTTTGTCAACTACGAGGTCACTGAGTTGCACAGAAAGACTGAGTGACTTGGGGACACATGCAGAACGCACCTCGTCCAAACTCCCAACTCAGCCACTGAGCCATGCAGCCCTGGGGACATGACTGGGTTTCAGAGTTCTCATCTGTAAAGTGGGGGTGATTTCACCCTGGGGGGTGGCTGTAGAATTTGGAAATGCTATGTGTAGCCAGGCCTGGTGGCACACACTTGTAACCCCAGTGACTTGGGAGGCTGAGGCAGAAGGATGGCAAGTTCAAGGCCAGCCTGGACAACTTAGCAAAAAAAAAATAACAAGGGCTGAGGATGCTGTTCAGTAGTAGAGCATCCTGGGTTCAAACCCCAGTACCAAAAAGAAAAAAAAGAAGGAAGGAAGAGAGACAGACAGACTGGCTGATTGTGCGTAAGGAGCTCATTAAGGAGCAGGTGCCGCGGCTGCGGTCCATGGCCTCTCACTAATCTTTCCTGTTCCTCTGGAGAGTTCCTCAAGTGTGGAAACAGCCTATTGCTTATCCTTGGAATCCTTAAGACTGGCACAAAGGGGGTTCCCACAGGAAATTGCTGGTGGGCAGTTAACTGTCCAAAGAATGGCCCACCTGCCGAGCAGACAGAAACCTGGCCACTTCACAAGGGGACCCCAGTGGCATGGAGTAGGGAAGAGGCTGTCAAGGGCAAGTGTGGCCAGCTATGATGGCCCTGGAGTGTATATTGAGTCACAAACAGAGTGTATATTGAGTCAGACTTGTTGGTGCTGGACATTAGTACCCTGTCCCCCATGAAAAAGTTGATCGGTCTCCACATATTCTCTGAAGGTTTGGGTGACATCTCCTGGCTGCTTAGTCTACGGGTGAGAGTAGGGCACACCAATGCCTGGACCAGGGCTGCCCACCCAAGAAATGATGGATTCATTTTCTCATCAACCTAGTCACTCACTAGTCCATTTGGGAATCAAACGATCCTTCTATCCATACAGTGCATTCACGTATCCATCCATCCATCTATCCATCCATCCATCCAAAATGAATCAATTCATCCATCCATCTATCCACTTGCCCATCCACCCATTCATCCATTCACTACTTTATCTGTCTCTCGCCCATTCATTCATTTATCCACATATCTACTTATTCCTCCAGAAGTCAATTATCCAGCCACCCACTCATCCATCATCTATACCCGCCTGCCCATCCCTCTAACTACCTATCTGTATGTCCATCTATTCCTTTATGCGTCCATCTGTTTGTCCACCTGTCCCAGGCACCTAACCAAAATACTTGGGTTCCACCCTGGGCTGGGTCCAAGGTTAGATTCTGTAGGCTTAGAGATAAATGTAGTATATCTGCCCCCAGGAACTCATTCTGGTGGGGAGCCCTGATGCATGCCCACAGGACTTAGAACTTGAAGGAGAAGGGGAAGGATGGGTTGAGGCTGTAGGTGGTGTGCAGGTACTGAGAAGAGAGCCGGGGAGTTGGGGAGTTGCAGGGCTCTCTGCCTGGATCCCAGCTGCCTGGGAGCTGTGAGAGGAGCACCTTATAGAGAGGGAGCTCTCTTCCTCCCAGCACTGAGCAGCTGAGAAGGGGAGCCATAGCTGGGCTGGCGGCCTGTGGAGAAGTGGGCCACAAGGGGCTGGGAGTGGCGAGTGTTAAGGATGGCTAGAGCCAGGTTGAGTGGGGTGGGAAGGCTCGGCTGGGAGGTGAGGCAGGGCTGCGTGTCCCCTGATGTGAGCCATAGCCCTTGCTAGCCCAAAGTTCTTCCAGCCTACACGTCTGTCACCCTCAGCAGAGAGCTTCTCTTTCTCTTCGGATTAGGTTACGGGATGCCTGAGAATCAACGGTCTCCAGCCAGCAGCCACCCTCTGTGGGACAGCCAGACACCAGCCCTGAGCTGTGTCTGATGGGAGGAGTAAGAGAAGGGGTATGGAGGACATTGGCGGCTCTGCATGATTCAGGGGCATCTGGATAACTGCTTGCACTCCCAAGCGTACCTCTATCTGTCCCAAATGCAGGGCCCTCTGAGCTACATGCGGGTGTAAGGACAGCCGGGGCGGGGGGAGGGTGGTGCAGCTGGGGCTCCAGCCCTTGGTGCTGAGAATACATTGGCTATGATGCCCTTTTACAGACAAGGTAAGGCAACGTATCAACTGAATCAAGGCCATGTAGCTTCTAAGTGGTGGACGCAGGCTTGCTGACTTGAAAATCTGAGCTGTGTGTACCAAGCTACAGGGTGAGAGTGGGGCACAGCTACAAAGGGGGGCAGCTCCAGAGAAGGGCCAAGGGAGTGAAGGTCACCCTGACTCCTGGTGGCACACAGCTAGGCAGGGGAGAAAAGTCAAGTGGAGAGCAGGTCTCAGGGGAGCTGTGTGCCTGGTGCACGGAGGGGCTCAGGAAGAGGAGATAGGTCTATTGAGGGTGGGGTCACTGCTAGCCAAGCCCTGGGCAGGAGAAACTGAGTCAGAGGCAGTGCTGGGAAAGAGTGCTGGGAGCCTGACGGGGGAGACGGGCAGGGGGGCACATGGTCTGGATTCTACCCCGTGACCATAAACAGAGGCAAGTAATTGGCGATTGGAAGACTGTCCGGCTGGGTTCAGTCTGTAACAAGTCTCCAGTTTGCTCTTCCACCTGCACAGGCTGCAGAGTTTGCTCTGTTAGGTGCTAAAGAGAGGACACCTCCCTCACTCCTGCTGAGTAGCCACAGTTCACTGGCTGGGCACCTGGGGGTGGCTCCCTGGGGCCCTGGATTGTAGGGAAGGAAGGCAGGAGACTGTTTCCTGAGGCCAGCGGCTGGTTCCCTGAGCTTCCTGCCCAGCCTGCCTGCCAAAGGACTGTGCCCCAGCAACCACCTGCCTGAGATTCCGAGAACAACAGTCATAGCTGCCATTAGCTCGTCACCTGCCGTCTGCCAAGGTTAGGCTGTGTGTTGTCACCCACAGTGCTGCCGTTGCCATAGCGTTGAGTGAGGTGGGCCTTGTGGGCCCCATCTGACATACGGGGAAACTGAGGCTCAGAAATAAAGTGGGTGGACTGAGGTTGCCCCATGGGGAGCAGGGAAGTGGACCCTGCATTCTCTGGAAGCCATGCCCCTTCCTCCCAACTCTCCCGGGTCTGTGCAGGGAAGCTGCCCACTCCTGGTCACCTCTGGGGGCACCCATGAAGGGTACCCCACCTCCCAACAATCCAGACCAGGGACACTCATGGGTAAACTGCCTCTTGCTTGGTGAGAACATGAGCAGATGGGGAACTGGCCACCTTCCAGCACCACTGGGGTCCAGTTTGGAGCTGGGTGACTTCTGTCCACCTCTCCTCTCTGTGCCTCTTTCCTTTTCTGTAAAATGATGGCGTTTCCCAGGACCTTTCCTCCCTCTTGTAACCTTGATTAGCAAGCAGCGGGAGCAGAGGGGCCGAAAGCTTAGGTCTGGGGAGAAAGGCGGTGGAATGGGTGGGGGTTGTCACAATGTAGGGCAGTTCACTGCATCCTCACTGCAGCCCAGAGAAGGCAGGACACTGGCCTAAAATCACACTGCTGGGAAGACAAAAGGCAGGACTGGCATTCAAACCCAGGAGGGAGTAATTCCAGTGTTAGGCTGGTCTGTACCAGCACGCCTGCCACGCTGTCACTAGGCGGATGTCGGGAGCTGGGGCAACTGTTCCAGGCCACCATTCCTGCCTCCTAGCCCACAGCTCCTCCGGGCCTGGCCACACCCACCTGCTTGATGCACTGCAGCCGGTCGTTGGTCTGCTGGATGTGCCTGTCCATGGAGTTCATCCTGGCCGCTTTGCTGGGCTCTACCCGAGAGCCATGAACGTGGTCCAGCCTGTGAAGAGAGGGGAGAGGATGTCACTGGGGTGTCACCAGGCCTGTCACCCGGCATCCGTCCCCCAGTCCACCCTGCCCCCCACCAGCCCTGACACTTTGGGGTTCCAGGGCCCTTTCCAACCCGTGGTGGCCTCTTTCCAAGCTGGCCCGCACCCCCTGGGCTGAGGGCAGGAGGTGGTCCTGGCTACTCTCCGGGGGTGGCTTGTGTGAGCACTGGGCAGGCAGAGCCACCAGGAGATGAGAAACTGCACGGGAGGGGGCACGCATTTCTGTACATGTGTGTGGGGGACGGGGTTGGTTGTGGGGAGACAGCAACCCCACCCCCAGAGTCCTGGTTCAAGGCTAGTCCACTTGACGTGGCTGTGTGTGGGGTGCACCTGTGTGAACGAGGGGACCTTCCTGTATGACAAGCTTCACGGCACGCGGGCTATAGTGTAGCTCTCCTGTCACTGGTGCCACATGCCCTCCTCAGGTCCCTCTGGCTTTGGAGTTCTTCATGCTTTTAAACCACTCACAGTCGGACGGTTCCATTTACCCCACTTTGCCGTCCTGGCCAAGAAGGAGGGCAGGAGTTAGCACCGTGCCCGTTTTCCAGACAAGAAAACTGAGGCTCAGAGAGAAGAAGGGAGCCATTGGGGTCATGGGGTGTCCTGGTTCCCACACAGGAACCAGGGCTCCTGGTGCCAGCAGGTGGCCACATCTACTGCACAGGGCAGAGTGGCTGTAGATTCCTGTCCTGATTCTGGGGGACCAGGGACATGGACAGGATGCCTACCGAGCCTGGCCTTATCTCCCACCCCACCACACTGCCCTGCAGAAGGCCTCTCATCTCCAGCCATGTCACAAATAACCCTTTTACCAGACACTCTCTGCATGCTGGATACCCACGTTCTCCCCTTTAGAGGTTCTACAGGGGAGGAAACCGAGTCCCGAGACCTGCCAAGTCTGCACGGCTAGAAGAAGTGTGGACTGCGTCGGCCTGCTCTGCCCTGGCTCTTTCCCTACAGCCTCAGCATATTTGTTGAGGGGCCGTCACCACTTTCTGGCCCTGGCCTTAGAGAGAAAGCCCTGCTCCTTCTCTAAGGAGCCTTTCACCCTGTGGCTCCTGAAAAGGCGATCATTTGCACAATTCAAAACCCAGGACATCCACAGGGGTGTCCAGGGGCAAGTCCTGGCTCTGTCCCCAGCCTTAGGGGCCTTTCCTGGGAGAACCTGAGTGGCTTCCTGTAGAAGCAAATACCTATGTGTACTGTCCTTGCACGACTCTTTTCAAAACATACACAGCAGCTCTCTGCCCCGTCTGGACCTTGCTTTTTCCCCCCGTTAATGACAGAGCTCCAACTTCTTCTCCATCGAAACAGAAGGAGCCTTTTCATTTTTTAAATGGTGGCACAGTGTTCCAAGCACAGGAAACATTTACCAACTAACATCGGAGTGAATGTCTACACCGGTCAGGGGCTGTCCCACTGCCCTAGGTCCTAACCAGGCCCTTGTACTCAGGAGGCTACCTCGGCCACCCGGCATGAGGGAACCTGGAGCCATTCATCATCAGAATGACCTTTCATAGTGACACCTCGCCCAGGTGTGGGTGTTCTTGGAAGTGAAGGGGCCGGGTCATTTGGACATTTGTATTTATTTATTTGGTATTAGGACCTGAACCCAGGAGCATTTTACCACTGAGTTATATCCACAGTTATTATTATTATTATTTTTAAAATTTTCAGACAGGTTCTTGTAGGTTGCCAAGGCCAGCCTTCAACTAAAGATCCTCTTGATACAGCCTCCAGAGTAACAGGGATTATAGGCGTATGCCATGGCACCCAGACGGACATTTTATTTTTAATAAGTGCTTGATCATGGAATTCTCTGGAAAGAAAGTGACAGTGGGGGTTGTTTTCTCTGCCAACCACCCCCACATTCACAGTACCTGCCACATCTTGCACATACTCCCTGACACTTAGCTCCATATTCACCATGTATCTACCTCAGCAGCCATCTGTCATTTGTGTGTCTGTCCACTCCCCCAGGTACCCATCCCAGCACCCACCCCTAGTTGGAACTTGCTCCCCTGCGACTGCCTCTACCCCCAGTAAACACTCTGTGATGACTCTGCAGAGCCAGGTCCTATGTTGGGCTGCTCCTATGAATAGTCTGGTGCTGGCGCAGGACCTGGCACACACAGACACTGCTCTACACTCTGCAGATGAGGAAACTGAGGCTCAGAGTTGATGGCAGATCTGGTAAGAGTCAGCTCCAGAATCCCAGCTTCCCATTACCACCCAAGCTCTTGAACAGCAACTGGGGAGGGGCCAGGGACCCTGCTGGAGGCTGCCATGGTGTTGCTGGGGAAGACAGGTTTGGTTCCCCTTGTTGCCCCCGAGGTCCCCCGACCATGTACCACCTGCGTGTACTTGCACTGTGCCTCAGCCAGCATTCACATGACAAAAGTTTTCTGGAGCCAGGGCCAACCTTGGGGAGTAGGGGCACGGGAGGACCTGGAGCAGAAGTAAGCTCACATGACCTTCCATAGGCTACCTCGGTTCCTGTTGCCAGACTCCATCTGAGTCCAAGGGACATGAGTGAACAATGGCAGCCAGGATCCCAATAAAGAATGAGGTTTCCACATCCTGCCAGGACAAAGACATTGAGCCAAGGACCCATTAACCAAGGCTGGAACAGCTCGGTGGAGTTTGAAGGGAAGTTCAGAGCAACTCAAGGTCTGGTCAGTCCTCTATCCCCTGTCCACAGGCAGCAGCCAGCCAAGACAAAGGGTCTACGGTGACCAGGCAGCCAGCAGGGGGTGCTGTTGACAAACCTAAGTGCCCAGAGGGCTGGAAACCAGCACCCTAAAGGTTCCAGGGTTCTGTGTACCCCCCCCCACCCCAGGTGTCCCTAGTCACGACAGGCTTTGTGCAGCCTTGTCTAGCTTCTAGGCCTTGGTGTCTCCATCTTGTAGAACAGGATAGCATGAAGGGAGAATTAGGTGGTCTCATCATGTTCTGCCCCTAAGGAGGAACTTCCCAGGGTGGGCATGGCATTTAATAAATGCTTATTTAATAGCTGACAGTTTCTGGAGGCTCGGAGTGCTCAGCCCACCCAGGGGTGCCCGAAGCAGACATCAGGAGCTCAGACCTCCCTAGCCGATAACCTCGGGGTGCTAAGGCTGCTCTTCCCTGTTAGGCCACAGTGGAGTGGAAGGGATTGGGGGCAGGTCTCACATTAGGGAGCAAACAGCAAAGCCAGAGACAGAACTGTCAAGTTCAGGCAGGTCTCCATGCAGCTCTTAGGCAGCTGTCTGGAGCCTGGTGGCTGGGCTGCATCAGGGGATTCAAAGATCCCAGGAAATCAATGGGGAAGGTACTTGGAGTACTCCCCCGCACCAACATTTCAGCTGGTTTTATCTGAGGGAGCCTGAGACCCACAGGTAGTTTTTTCAAGGTCACATGGCACATCTGGGCTGGGTCCAAACCCCAGGGGGCTTTTCTCCTAGGCTATTGCTCCATTTTATGGGAATCAGATAGAACCTGCGAGGCCCAGGGGCGGGTAGGCAGCTGTCAGGAGAGACATCATAGATCACCGAGACAGGTGCGTGTCCTCTGTCTTGTAATCTACAAAAGGATGAATGTGTTGCTGAATTAAGGAGGGACCCACAGGTGAGGTGACATTGTTAAACTGCTGAGATCAGTGGTAGAAAACTGGGATTATTAACACCAGGAATGGATGGCACAGGAGGCTCCTGTCCTCACAATAATGGGTATAAGGCCTTGAGAGCTAGGGTCCTAGGCATGAAGAGAGAGGGGTGGGCTGAATGAGGCACCAGAGATGTGGCTGGTGAGGGTGGACTGAAATCTTCCATTTGTTCTGCACCTGCTACCTGCTGGCATGAGGCCAGGACCCATGCGCTGCTAATTTTCTTAATCCTTAAAAGGCTCAGAGAGGCGAAAGGACCTGCCCAAGGTCACACAGCCAGGAAACTCCTGGCCTAAGATTTAACCCTCTGCCTTTCTAATCATTAATGTGTTATCCTTCCCACTCTTCAAAGACTGGTGGTCAAAGCCTCCTGCTTGGCCCCACCTGAAGGTATGACCCAGTCCTCAAAGACGTCCTTCTTCCTCCCAAACCCCTTTAAACCAGATTATGGTTCCAGGGTCTGAGCTTTGTGTTCCGACTGGCACAGGGAAGCAGGAGCTCCTGGCGGCCAGCAGAGGTCGCCCTCCGCCGTGGGACCCGGCTCAGGCTCCGAAGCTGCCTCTGCCTCAGGGGGCCTGGACTCTCTCAAATCTTTACAAGTCATTACAAATCTGTGGTGGCTGCAGCTCCAGCACCCACAGAGGCCCGGGCTCCCACCTGGCGGGTCGCTGTTGGCTTGCCCAGGCCGTAGCCCTTCCTAGTGGCTCTCTGCCTCTGGACGGGCGGTCACACCCACCCCGCTCAGGGACCTGCATCTCTCCCCTCTGAGCAGCACCTGTCTGCCAGCAAAACTTGTGTGCAGACAGAGCTAGCCAATCTGCAGGTGGGAGAAGCCTGCTCTGCCGCCCTCTTGCTGGGTGAACGCGCAAGAAGCTGAACGTCAGTTTCCCTGTCTGTAAAGCAGAGTGTCGGGCTAGTTAGCCTTTGGTGGCCCATAAAACTCCAGCATCTGAGGATTCCTGTGCAGGAACTCGGGCTGTTTGGGACATTTCTCCCCAGGAGTAGAACCCTTGGCTTTGAAACTGCAAATCCTGTCCCAAGGCAGGTCCTGGGGAGCCCTCCAGCCTGGGGCCTGCAGAGAGGCCTCCTTCTGGGGTGGCCCAGGGCCACAGAAGCTACCCCTTGGGGGCTATGTGCCTTATGGAAGGTTTCAGAAGGTGACATGGGGGTTAGCTTGGTCTTCCCAACTCCCAGGGGCCGTCTCACAGGGCTGCGCTTCCGTCTGTACTTCTCACCCCCCAGCAAAGAGCAGGTTGAGTCCCCCCATCGTGGTGCCCCTTACAGAAGACACGGTAGGAGCTGCCACTGTACCTGTAGAGCTGCTTGCCCGAGGGGCTGGGGACCAGTCTCTCCCACACCCTCTGTAGCCGGGTGAGGGGCAGAGGTAGAGAAAGGGAGAGGACAGAGGGGGTGCTGAGGGCCTGGCTGGGCTGGACCCCTCTGGCTGTTCTACATGGGGCTCTGGTTTGTCTCTGGGCTGCCAAGATGGGGAAGGCAAATGGTCCATGGTGGGATTCTCCCTGGACACAGGGACGTGTGCTCTTATTGTCCCGTGGTCATGTGGAGCCCTAGAGGCAGCTCCGGAGGGTGGCAGGCTGACCTATGAATTCAAGTGTGTTTTATTCTCATTTTCAGGACTAAGTAGTTCATCTACACACCTGAGGCATCTGGGGGAGGAGCATTTGCATATCACAGGTGTGTACACAGGCTCAGGCCTGCAGGCCCCTTTGCACAATTCAGAGCAGGTGTGTGCTCACACTGGATGCTGGCACAGATGTCCTTGGGCACACATGTCTTGTACCAGCTTGCACAGGCAAGTGACATGTCCCCAGGGACCTATGTGAGCAACAGTGTGCAGAAATGACTCAGTCACCTTGCATAACTGCAGCCTGGGTCCCCCAAGGTGAGCAGAGGCAGGGGTGGAAGGCTTCACCTAGAGCCCCACAGTGCAGGCCGTGCTTCAAGACATGACCATGACCAGCAAGCTGGGGAATGTCCACTGCTTGTCTAACAGAAGAACCTGAGGTCCAGAGTACCCATGTGGCCAGCCCCTTCACTAGCTTCAGACTTTGAAAGGGACAGACATGATGGACCCTGGGCTTGGCAGTGACCTACTACCCTGTGTGTGCCAGCACCATCAGGATCCCATTTGGCCTGGCCATCACCTTCTGCCTCTCCCAGTTAGAGCCCATGTTCTCCTGGGGCCACCCATTGCCTCCTAGGCTGAGCTCTGATGGCCATGCCCCCAAGTCTTTGCACTGAAGCCCCTCAGCCCAGAATGCCCTGCCCTTCCATCCATCAGGGCCTGGCCCAACTGTCACCCCAAGCAGAGGGGCTCACTTCCACTCCTGATCCCTTAGCCTCATGTCATGCATCCCCGTGCCAGTGGCCCTAGATCAGTGTTTCTTTGTACCTGTCTCCCCATCAGCTGGGATGTCCTCCAATTATGGAGTCCAGATTCTAGCACCGGTACCCAGTGGGGGACTATCCGATGGATGAACAGATGGGTGGATGCACTGTCATCCTCAAGTGTGCACAGGATCCAGGGTGGCAAGGGCTGAAAGCCCAGTGTCCCAGCTCTGACCAGAGGATCCTGGGACTGGAGAGACATCAGCCACCCAGACCAGGGTTCCCAGATAGTAATGCCCATACTACCAGGGGGACCGGGTTGATTTTAGGTGGTCTGTAGACAAACCTTAGAAATTTTCATGAGGTTTTTAGACCAGGAAAATGATCACAGGTGAGTTCATGAATATTATTGAGGTCAAAGTTAGATTAGGTAGCGATGGCCAGCCTACATGGGGTGAAAGTGACCAAGATCAGGAAGCTCTGGTGTAGACCAACGGCCTCATCATCTTAGAGGGAAGGAGCGGAAGCCTGGAGAGGAGCTGTCTGGGGTCACCCAATGGGGATGCTGCATGGCCAGTCCTTGGTGGTCTGCACAGGCACCTGCCTGGAGGCAGGGGAGGACTGAGATGGGGAGCAAAGAGAGTGGGTGAGAGTGACTTTGACCTTGGGGCTCTACCCATGGAAGTCAGAAGGAAGGACAGAGGGAGAGGAGACAAGAAAGGAAAAGAGGGGGGAGCAGCAGTACCAGGCGGCTGCAGGGGCCGCTGTTCCCCACTCCAGGCCTGCAGCCTTGCACAGGGTGGGGCCCCCTAGGCAGGGTCCCTAGAGCCAGACTCTCTGGCAGTGAGGTTGTGGGAGGCCATTTCACCTCTTTGATCCCATGTCCTCAACTGTCAGCAAGAAAGAGACCTGCTCCTTTTCCCACCGAGCTGAGAAGCTGAGTAGGTGACATCACTCAGGGACAGTGTTCTGGTTTTGGATCATGGATCTTCCAAATCCAGCTCCTCCTTCTTCATCCTGAGCAGTGCTCTGTGCCAAGGCTTGTGGGCCCCCCACGACTTGGCCACTTGGTCCGGATGCTTTTCTCGCACACTTGAGGCTTCTGGAAGGGTGGACCTACTTCCATGACCCAATCTCACAACACCCACCCAAGTCCACACACACCCTCTTCCACTGCCGGTTAATGGATGAGAAAGCGTAGCCTTGGCATTTCAGAGTGGGGGCTTCCCCAGGGCAGGCCCCACGCAACTATGCCTGACAATGTGTCCTGGACACAGAAGTTAATCTAGAGGGAGCAATGACAGACTGGGGGACACTCATCAATGCCACACTGACTAAGGCGCAGCCTCTGTCCTACCCCACACTGGGCTGGGAATCCAGCTGCATTCGGGTGTGCCCTGTCCTCTGGGCACATGATGCCATAGCAGATCCGGGCCAAGCCCTCCTGCCATCCCTCTGGCCAGGCTCCAAGTCCCCGACCTCAACTTCCCCTGGCGGCTCTCCCCACAAAAGACAACAGGGGACAACTCTGAGCAAGTCCCCTGCATTTTCTTTCATCCCCAAAGTTGTGCTCCCACTTTCTTCTTCCTCAGAGTGGAAAGAGAAACCGAACAACTATTGAACCTATATGTGCCAGACACTAGGTCCTCTACACCACCTCACTTAAGCCTCACAATTCTACTGTAATGTTCTGATTTCTCTTGCCATGCTATAGATGAAGAAACTAAGGCTCAGAGAGGTCCAATGTCTGGCGTAAGGCCACTCCACTGAGATGTGGCAGTGCCAGAATCAAACCCTGGTTTGATGACAGAGCCCATGTCTTGTGTATCATACTCTCCGTGGGAACATAGCAGGCTTTCTTCAACTGGACACTTCCTTCCTTGGCCCCAACTGAGTGTGAGGATGGTGACAGCTGTTGCTGTGGAGGGCTGGGGATGGTACAGAGTCAGGGACATATAGGCCTGAGGGACAAGTCCAGTGCTGGGCGTGGGCCACAAGCCTCTCCCAGGGTGACAGTGCCTGACTGACTCCTGTCCCTCCATCCTTCTTCCTGACCTCATGCAGCGACTCTGACCTGGCTCTGCCTCCAGGCTCTTGCCTGCCATGGGAGACTCAGCTCTCCCCATGCAGTGGGGGAGGGGGTGGGGGGGGAGAGGTACTCAAGTGTGCCTGGGAGATATGGGCAGCCGTGGGGCTGGACGTGGAGGAAGGGCCTTCTGAAACACCTGCAGATGCTTCTAAGCTCTAGCTCTGGGACAAGGAGGTGCTGTGGACTGTCCCTTCCTTCCTCCAACTCCCAAGCCTCCAAATCCACCCCCATGGCATTCTGGAGCTCCAGACTGGCAGGGCCAGCAGCATACCCCAGGGAGAGGCAGACATGGCTGGACAAGCCCTTAAGGACCCCCTGGCACAGGGCTATGGAGCCCCCCCAAACCAAGGCCATTAACATGGCCAATCAGTCACCACTCTCTTCCCACCATGTCCAGACATGCCCAGTCCATCCTCCACGAACCTCTCACCCTGCCACGCTAAACCACCTGGGACCTGGCCATGGAGACACCAGGTGGCCCACCTTTCAAAGAGTGAACAGAGACCTGGAGAGGCGAGGCTGAGCTCGAGGCCACCAGGCAGGCTTTGTGGTCTTTCTGGAAACTGGGAGTCAGAGTCAGGCTCTTCCCAAGTCAAGGGCCCCATGGACAGACATGCACCAAGCATCCAAGCTTCAAGCCACATCACACCGTGGTCTCACGCTGGCCTGTATTATTCCATCTTGCAGATGAAAACATCGAGGCTCTGCACGGCTCACGGGAGGCATGCCCCCCCCCCCCCCCCCCGCCCAGCAGCTGCCCCTCCTGGGCCTGTGCTTTTATTTTACTAACTGGGCACGCCTTCTCCTTCAGTTAGTGACTAGTAACTGTCAGTAGGTTTTTAAAAAGTTTCTCAAAAGCTTAAAAAAAATTAGAGCTATTCATTTGAGCTAAAAGAGGTAGATGGGAAGAGACAAGGAACGAGCCCCGGCTTAGATCTAGAAGGAATCTGGGGGTGCGCTGGGACCCATTTAAACACTTATGAATGAGGAAACTGAGGCCTGGATGAGGGTGTGTAGGGGACGAACAGAGTCACGAAGGTCCCTGGGGGTCCCACCTCCAGACCTTGGGAGCCCCAGCTGCCCTGAGCTTCTGGGCTCTCTCCTTGTGTCCACCACATCCAGGCCGGCCCCCTACCAGGCCAGGCTTGTGCAGTCTGCAGAGAGCTCAGACGGGGTGTCCTGGGAGCTCCCAGCCACCCCAGGGTGGGGTTGGCGGGACTGGGTGACATGCCAGGGGTGACAAGAGCGGGGACTCCATGCCCACTAGGAAGCACCTGAGCTGTTTTCTAGAGCCCCGTGGGCCCCAGGGTTCCAGGTGGACAGCTGCAGCATCCCTGGGTGTGAGGGTTCACCTGGGCTGAGGCTGCCACACTGTCTCCTCGAGACCCTGTTCTCTCCAAAAGGTGCTTGTCATGTAGGGTGGATCCAGCCAGGGCTGGTCCCCATCGTGTGGCCTGGCCTCTTGTCTGTGCTCCAGGAGTCTCAGGGTATGAGGCTACTCAGGGGCCTGGTCCACTGATGTCCCAGACCAGGCAGCCTCCAGGGATAAGGTCTAACCCACCTGCCAACAGCACCCACCACGGGGTTGGACCACAGAGGCCTGGGTTGGGCTGGGGGCACCCACAAGCTTCTGGAGGAGGAGGGTAGGGCCAGGCTCTGAGGGCTGGGAAGGGGCACTAGGGGGACAGTGTGGCTAGGCAGAGGGCTAAGATGTGGGGATGGGCAGGGGAGGCCTGACTTATTTTGGAAATAAAGCCACATGCCCAGTGTCCTCTTGACCAGGCCGGGCTGGTCAGCCTGGCAGGGTGGCAGAGGGATCTTTCCTAAAGGAGAAGGTACTGAAAGGAAGCAAGACCCTCACAATGTATCCACTTTTTAATTAACTTGCCCTGCTGCCTTAAGTGATTCCCTGCTTACGCTGGTTCTTTTGAAAATTCCAAAGTGCTATTTCTGACCTGTGATTTACTATTGCCTTACGTCTCCATAAGCAGTGTTTTAGCTTAAGTGGCAGTTGCATATTAATTACAAAGTTAATTATGTGCTGTGTAATCATGCTGTAATTCATTAGTTTACTCTACACTCTGAGAGTCTCATGTTAATAGCAAGATCTGACAAGGTTTCAGGAATCAACAAAGATCCGCTGAAAATCCAGAAGAGGGCTGAAAAGGGCTGGGGACCCTGAGGTACTTCCTGGGGACCTTGCCTCTCCCCAGAGCTGGTCTATGCCCTGCTTGGAGCGTCACGTGGACAGAGCACTGGACCCACAGCTGCCTAGGACTCTGCAAGGCACCCCTCTCGGAGCACACGCCGCCTCAAATTGCAACCCTGAGTCTACAGAAGACAGCGGAAAACGCAGCTGGCTCTTCTCCCCGCACCCACACCCCCCCCCGCCCCCCGTGGAAGAACAGGGACAGGAACAGAATTTGTTTAAAATTACTTACGGAACAGGGAGTCACTTTTAGGTGAAAAATTAACTGTTCAGATTGAAAAAAAAAAAAAAAAACCCAGGGAACAGAGACCCTGGGGGGCAGGCTGGGGAGGGGCCTGGAGGACTCAGGAACCAGACTGTGGTTCAGATAGGGAGGGGAGGGGCCTGCGGGGCTTTGGATCAAGGTCCTTCCATCTCTCTTTCCTCCTCTAGTGGATTCTCAGAAGCATTCAGGGATGCCCAAGGGGACCCTGGCCAGAGCCTTTCTGACTTCTTTCCTATTTTGTCTCCAATAGCCATCCACAGGGCTTGGCTGTGCTCCTGACTCTTCTTCTTGGATGGTCCCAAAGGCTCCAGGAAGCCCAGGTTCCTGTCTGAGAGATGAGCGAGAGCTCCCATGTCCTGGCCTGGGGACCACATGATGGACAGGGACGAGATCCCCCGGCCCATCCCTTGCTGAGGTTGTTCCAGGTGATTCTTTCCTAAAACCATCTCTCCCAGGCCCAGTGTTGTCAGCTGAGAAGAAGCTCCATGGTCTCCAAAGGCATTTAAAAGTCAACCTGAGAGAGACAGGCCCGCTCTACACACCCGCCCCTCGCCAATCTGCAGATCAGATTTCAAGCCCTGGTGGCAGGAGGGGGTACCAGGCCTGTGACCTCCCCCGGACATAGCGATCTGGTGGCTGAGACCCTCTGCTTTCCAAATATAAACCTGCCTGTTTATTTTTGCTGACAGCTGAACGAAAAAAAAAAAAAAAAAAAAAAGATGTGGAAGTCCTTTCCCTTCTGGCTTCAGTCAACAAGAGGAGAAAGACTCAGAGCCCCAGCTGGCAGGGGAGGAAGATAAATAAGAAAAAACAAAACATGTCCTTGTGCTACAGTGGAATGTTTTTAAAAGAGGTGAAAAACACAAGGTCAGGGGCAGATTTCGTTTTCTCTCATTTCCACAGTCTCAAGGAGGGGGCAGGAGGCTGTCTACTGGATGGTTTCAGAGGAATCGGTTTCGGAGGGAACCTATTTTCGGGGGGAGCACAGGGGCACCTTAACAGCCCAACCACTGTGGTTTCCTTTCCAGGGAACACACTGGTTTCCGTGGCAACGAAGAAGTCCGGCCTCCAAAGTTCTGACGAGAGAGCCCAGGCTTGGCCTGGGATGCTCCTGACAATTATCCACGGCCAAGGCTTCACTGTCCAGCTCACCCAGGCAGAGAGCTGGGAGGGAGAGGTGCAAAAACGTCAGCTCTGCAAAAATATGGGCCCTGGTCCCTGCCTCCCTCCCCCCTCCCCGCATTGTGCAAGCAGCAACTCATCCCAGATTCATTGCTTTCCGGGGCTTTATGGCTGAGCAGGTAAAAATGCCTGAAACAGCTTGGAAACCAGCCCATGTTTGACAGCACCCAAGGACCCTGAGGAGGCTGTAAAGGCATTGGGGTGGGAGGCGATGGACCCGCAAGCGCTGGCTTCCTGCAATAGCACACTTCAGCTGGCTGGCGTAGTGGGCACGGGGGACCTGGATCAGAACAGGGCAGGTCGGGTTTTCTAACGTCATCTTCCATCCACGTTCGCTCGGGGTTGTTCCAGAGGCGCCTTCTGGATTTAAAGCCCATCTTCCCAGAGAGAAACATTGAAACGTCTGGCCTGGGAGAATGCGGTGCCTGCGCATCAGGTGCGCGAGGGGAGAGGGGGGCGCGTGGGAGTGGAGAGAGGAGAGGAGGCAGACAGGGGCCGCGATTGCATTTGCAGAGCACTTATCCAGCTGCCGCCGGGAGCGGGGCTAAGTGCTCCATGTACATTATCTCATTTAACTTGCTCTCCAGCTGCCCGGTGAGGCAGACGCAATTATCCTTCACTGGAGGGAGTGGAGGGGTTAAGTGACCTGCCCAAGGCCACCCAGTAAGTGCATAGCAGAGCTATGAGTAACACCTGCTCATCTGCAATGCCCATTCTCACGCCCACAGTGCCTTGTGCATCAGGGTCGGGAGAGGGGTAGGAGGGAGGCCGTATGGCTAGTGGTTTCTTCCCCTGTGGTGAAGGAGACAGAGGTTCCTGGAATTCGCCCCTCCCCAGAGCCTCCTCTCTCTCCTAAACACTCTGCACACTGTCCTCCCTCAGCAAGACAGGCCACGGAGCAGAGCCACCTGGAGGCTCCAACCCAGAAGCTCCAGCCCCTGTACTCCACCTTGAGGCAGACATGTCCCTACTGGCTGACATGTCCCAGGTTCTCAGATCACATCCTTTATAAGCATTATCCCCTTTAAGCCCAGAACAACCTTTGGATGTAGATAGTTAACAGTCCATTTCATAGCTTAGGGGCTGGAGGATCAGAGAGGGTCGGAAGCATGTCCAAGTTCACACAGCTAGCAAGGGGGCAGAACTGGGGTTCAAGCCTTGCCCTGACACCAAACCCCAAGTATACTTTTAATTGATGATGAAAAGATGACAACCAAGCCTTCCTGAGCTCTTACTATGTACTCTGCTCTGTGGGGGGCTTTTTGTTTTTGTTTTGGGGCACTGGGGATCAACCCAGGACTTCTCTTGTGGTAAACAAGTGCACTGCTACCAAGCTACCTGCCCAGCTGTTTTTATTTTTTATTTTGGGGTAGGGCCTTGCTAAGTTGCTGAGGTTGGTCTCAAACTTGCCATCCTCCTGTCTCAGCCTCCCGAGTACCTGGGATCACAGGCATATGCCACTGTGCCCTCTTCCCAATGTTTTAAGTACTCTATACAGATTAACTTATTTTATTCTCTGAATTATATGCTTTAAATAGCCCCATTTCATGGATGGGAATCTGTGGTACCAAGCTTTGAAAGCAACGTGGCCAAGGGCACAGTTACTAAGTTGCAGGTTCAAAGACTGAGCCCAGCCAGGCTGTTCCCAAGCTCACACCGGTCACTCACAGGATGTGCCGTGTCTCCACCCACTTAGATTCTAGATGGTTCTGGGATCTTGCTAGAACAAGTAGCATTTCGGGGAGCTGGATCTTCCCAGTGTGTGGCTCCTGAAGCTCCCCGCTCCTGCCCCGGGAACATGGAGCAGGGCCTGCACTGAGTGGCGCATGGCGGGTGCCTGTGAGTGGCTCTGAGCCTCAGGCCTGTGCCGCACTGGGGATGTGCGTGCAGCTGATTTATAACCCCAGAGAAAACAGAATTGCAAATCTCACCCACAAATCTTCCTTATCGAGGTACTCGTGACAGGCAGACACGCCGTGAATTCCCCAGGACAGGCAGGCTGCCCCCCGGCCTTGGCTCCCTCAGCCTCCCTGCTCCTCGGGGCCTGAAAGGGGACATGTGTTGGTCCTGCGAGGTCCCTCTAGCTGCCAGCAGCCTGGTCACTTACCCCTGGGGAGGGGTGGCTCCCCTAGGTGGGTCCTGAGGAACCCAGCCCAGGAGAGGCCCACGGGGCCCCATAACACCCCCAGAACCGAGGAGGAGCAGGGCGAGGGTCTATTTAACACTCCAGGCGGCGTGGGCTTTGCCTCCCTCGGTGTTTCAGGCTCATCTTCTCTCGCTGTTGAGGCTCAGGGGAGCTGTGACGTGCCCACATCACGGCAGTCTGACTCTCAGAACCTCTCCACCACGCTGCCTCAAATCCTCGCTTCTCAGGTCCTCAAGCCACACAGGCTTGCTCAGGCCCTGGCCCTGGCCCACTGCGGCCCTCCTCTGCCCCACTAGAGTTGGAGTCACCTCATGGGCACTTAGCCCCATCTCAAGTTTCACAGAGGTGGACCACAGGGACACGTTTCCAGCTCCTGCACATCCACAGCTGATGCTGCCACACTGTGAGTACGGCTCATGAGGGACCCTCCAAAGCCACCGCGATTGCAGAGCACTCGGTGGGAAGCACTCTCTACTCCCCACTCCCCTGCAGAGCCTGACCCATCAGCTGGGCCTTCTTGGAGGTCTATGATGACCTGGTCAATTCCCCTGCTGCCCCTGTCCCCGAGGATGGTTAAGGAGAGCAAGGAAGAGGCTGTCCTATCAGTGGCAGTTGGTGGCAGGGCAAAGGCCAATCTTGGCTCTGCCCTAACCTGCTGTGTGGCCCAAGCCTATCTGCTGCCCTTTCTGAGCTTTGTCTTTTTTTCTGTCTGGAAAATGAGCTGGGTTTGCCCCAGGATCATTAGGACTATTAAATCACAAGTATAAGAGAGGTCTTGACCTTCAGAAGAGGCTGACACACACACACACACACACACACACACACACACACACACACACACACAGAGTTCCGGAACATCAGGTTACTGGAATTCCCATCCCAGCCCAAATAGCACCACGCATGAGCCCGCCCTTCCCGTGAGGTGTCTCTCTCTGGCCTGGCACCAGGGAGAGAGTCCCAGCTCCTCCTCCTCCAGCTCAGACTCCCTCAGCCCCAAACCTATAATCCCCAGCAGGGAAAATGACAGGCTTGCCCAGCAGCCGCCCTCGGCCAGTGGGTGGGGAGCTGGGCGGTGGCATGGTGGTGGCTGGGAGGCGGGCCCAGATCCTGCAGCTGCCGAGTCATGAGAGGTCAACAGTGGGGACCTAATGCCATGGGGACTGTGGGCTGTGGGCAGAGGATGGATGAAGGAGGAGGGAGACCCCTGGGCTGGCCCGAGGTCGACCTTCTGCAGGACAAAGCCCAGAGAGAGTCAGCAGAGGGTTGTTACTCCAGAAGCAGGGCCTTGAGAAGGGACTTCAGCCCGAGAGGCTGAAAGCACAGGGTCCCAGGGCCAGGCCCCTGGTCGCCCAGCTGTGAGTGGGGAAGTTACAAGTTCACCGAGCCCTCGCTCTGCCCCGGCCTCCCTGGACAGCCGGGGAATCTGCGTTTTAGAAATCGCCTCTGGCATCTGCTAGCTGCCAGCTGGCTGTTCGGGAACCCCTGGATCACCTCTGCTGTCCCCTTGGCACCCACCCCCACTTGGCAGGAGGGAAAGGCTACTACAGTGCCATTGGCACCCTGACCACGTCTGCCGCCCACTCACCACCTGTCTCCGCAGACGCACATGCCTGTTTGCGGGCAGGGCCATCTGACTGCCCCCCGTTCACTCAGGCTCAGAGAGAAGTTCAGGCCTGGCTTAGCTCCTGAGCACTCCTCCTGGTCCCTCCCCACAGAGATGGCCATCCACGGAGGAGCTCACATCGGGGAGCTCTGGCAGGAAAGCTGTAACCAGCCTCTGGAGGAGTTTTCTTCTGGATCCATGTGAATTCTTGGCCCATCTCAGGGGGTTCCAAAGGCCTGATCTACCACCTCCCTCACACCGGGGCCTTGATCAAGTCATTTCCCTTCCATTAGCCTCCGTTTCCTCATCTAACGCAAACATGGGAGGAAGCTGGGCTTGGGGACATGGGCTAGGGAGGGGAGAGAGGACGCTGGGTGAAGGGGTGACTGGAACAGAAGCTGGCAGTGTGAGAGCAGTTGGGACCTGTGCAGATGGGCAGGCCTGGACGATGCAGCAACTGAGTGGGCTCTGGGGCTGAGGTCAAGGTTGAGACTGGAGCTGGGGAGGCAATGAGTTTCTCTGACTGGCTCTTTCTGAAAGGGTTGTCTGTGGGCACTTGGTCCCTCTGCAAAGTGGTGCTTGGCAGTGGCCCCCAGTGTCTCTGGATCACATGGAGGGACTAGGCTACCTGCTCAGAGGAAGGTGGCAGTGCTTGTTGGTGCCCCTCTGGGCTCCAGCTAGGGCTCCTACATCACCAGGGAGCTTGGAGCAGGAGGGAGGATGGGCTGGTGCAAAGGAGGCAGCCTAAATCCTAAGTGGCAGGGCTGGGCCGACCTGGACAGGACAGCTTACAGGGCAGAGAAGGCAGGCAGCCTCCAGGGCCAGGGAGAAAGGGACCATTTGAACATCTGGCCCAGGTCAAGGTCATGGGGGATGGCCTAGCTTAGGCCTAGAACCGAGGATACCCCTCTGGTGCCTCCTCCCCAGGCTGCCAGGCTGGACTCCCTGCTGTCACTCCATCCTAGCCAGTCCATCCAAATGTCCTCCCAGATGCTAGAATCCAGCCTCTTTTCAGAGGTCCTGCTGGAGGAAAGGGTCACTGGGATGATCCTGGCCCCAGCTGTGATGTGTGCAGCCTGGCATCCTGGGGCATTTCCTCCATCCACGTCCCTGAGAGGCCAGTGGAACCCCAGGGCTGGTCTTTGCTGGGGAGTGGGCCCAATGACCCTCTCCTGGCTCCTACCTGTCCCCTCTGCCCTCACTCTCTCCATCTATCTTCCCGAGCTTCAGGATGGTGTGAGGCCTGACCCTGACTCCACTCTTGACACCCCTCCAGGAAGGGGACAGATAGACAGGAGGTGGGACAGGTGGACGAGAAGCCAGTCAGTGGAGGATGGTGCCTGTCTGCTATGTCCCTGCTGCCCCTCTTTGCCCCACGATGTCGATCGGAAGCGGGGCCCCTGAGAGAGGGCTGGTGGCACAAATGGCAATTGTTCCCGTGGCCTGCCTGCCCAGCGTGCCTGCTCACCCGCTGCCCGGTCCCCACTTGCCTTGGCCTTGCCAGCCCCTTCCCTGCCCCCTCGCCGGCCTGAGATGGCTGTCTCCATGGCAACCCTGCTCATTCAATCCGGGGATAATGAAGCCAATGTGTTTTTCATTTCCATGAGCTGGAGTGCCGAGCTGAGCAGAGAGTGGGGGCTTTCCCCTCTGGCCCCTCCTTCCTGTGGAAGAGACAGAGAGCAGGGTCCGACCAGTAGAGGGACAGACACTGGCTGGCAGGAAGGGGGTGAGACCTGAAGCCACCAAGCTCTCTGCCCACCATAGCTGGAATGGCAGGCCACCCTGCCAAGGCTCAAGCCTCGAAGAGGTGGCTTGGTGCCACCAAGAACAAGTAGTGGTGCCGAAGCCAGGCAGCTCTGGGCTCCATTTCTAGCTGTGTGCTTCTGGTCCACATTCTTTACCGTTCTGGTCTCCCTTCAGTAGAATCAAGTTTACCGGGCACTTATTGGGTCCTACCTGAGTGTTGGGCTTCCTGTTGTCCCCAGGGAGCCACAGCCCCTTCTCTTCTAGAAGCCCCCAGGTTAGTGGGAGGAGTTTGTACTTTCTCAGTTGGAAATTGAGGCCGGCAACTCTGACCTGCTGCTACCAGCAGCAGCACAACTTTGAGTTACTTACTGCTGGCGGGCACACAGTAGGTATTTAATAAACGGGAGTCTCCCTCTCTTCTTCATCCTGGGGCCCCTGGTCTGCAGCCCAGAGGCAACAGATGTTTCAGAAGTTTCCAAGTGTGAGTCAGCAGTCCCAGCGGCCGGGACACTTCTCCTTCCTCTCGGGTCTGGAGGGGACCTGCTCTTTCTGCTGGAGGTGAAACTGAGGCCTGAGTGAGGCTGGACTCGGGGGAGGCCAGGCTCTACTGGGGGCCAGAATCCAGGGAACAGAGCTGTCTGGCAGCTCGGTGGCCCCGGGTGGCTGCCATCACATGCCTCCCCAGCCCCTCTCCAAGGGCAGAGAGCCAAAAGCACTCACGCAGAAAACCCGGGCCTGTCTCCCCCACTGATTCAATCACCCTGGAGGCCAGCGGCCCTCTCTCCTGGCTGGGCCCACAGATGAGAGGGGGAAGGGAGAGGAAGTACAGGGAGGCAGTGGGGTGGGGGCAGGGAGGCCAGCATGGAAAAAGCAGAACCAGGCTTGAAAAATGAAGAAATAAACCTGCCAGGAGGGAGACAGCCTCAATCCGTCCTCCATAAAGCTGTCTTAGGGCCACCAAGGACGTTGGTGGGGTGGAGGGAGCTGGAGATGGCTCCTCCCGGGACCCCTGCTGCTCCCGCCGCCCAGCTGAGGAGGGCTGGCTGGTTGCAGGTCAAAGAGGGCAGGGGCATGGGGCAGCACTGGGCTCTGGTCAACTAGATGCACCCACGACAGCACACAGTAGGCCCTTGATATCCATTTACAGACCTACTAAGTGGAGGAGCACCTGCTGTGTCTGCAGCCAGCCAGCAAGCAGGGTTTTGTCACAGGAGTCCATTCACCCCCTTCACAGACTGGCCAGAGTCTTGCAGAAAATCACAGCCACTTAGGTTCCCCAGCACGGGGGTCCGGGCCAAGCTGCCTTCACCTGGAACTACACTGCAGGTTGGGGGCATCTCCCCACAGTGTCCCCAAAGGCATCCCATCACCCCAGACCAGCCCAGGGCAAGGTGACTGCAAAGGGGGACACTGCTCTGACCCCTCCACAGAGCCATTAAGAATCACATTTTATAGGAACATTGAGTGACCCTGAAATCTGCTGGTGACTTAAGTTTGAAAAAGAAGGAAAGGAAATTACAAAGTGATGAGAAAGAAATACAGTGAACGACCCACCAGGATGACCTCTGTGGGGGAGGTTAGAGGCAGTTTTATTTTTCATCTTTCACTTTTCTGGACTTCCTGGCTGTCTACAACAAGCAGTATTACCAAGAAAAAAAACCAAAAAACAAAAAAACAAAAAAAAAAAAAAACCAGGACATCATTAAAGTTACTTCTGCAACATATTACCCCTGTTATAGGACAAAGTCAAAGAAACTCCTGTTGAATCAGGCAGCAACTTCACTGAAACAAAGAAGCCACACACGAGGAGGGCCTTCCTCA
Source organism: Urocitellus parryii (assembly GCF_045843805.1). Taxonomy (NCBI): domain Eukaryota; kingdom Metazoa; phylum Chordata; class Mammalia; order Rodentia; family Sciuridae; genus Urocitellus; species Urocitellus parryii. The sequence continues at coordinate 165,818,170 of NC_135535.1, read as the reverse complement.
GTGGCCTGCAGATCCTGCAAGCTTTCTTGGGGCAGGACAGAGAGGACCAGGTCTGCCCACACCTTGCTGTAGGATGCTGGGCAGGTCCGGAGTCTCTCTCACTTCACAGTGGGAGGACCAAGGTGTGGACATGCTTGCATTAAGCTTGAATGATATCATGGATTGGGGACACAGGGCTCCTCTGATGAGAGGGGACTGTCTGGGGCCGAGGGGCAGCTGAGGTGCCTCCAAAGGCAGGGCGGGCCAGGGGGCAGGGCGGGGAGGCTGGCAGGCAGTTCCAGGAGGGGAGGGGAGGCCTCATCCCCTGTTGACAGTGGAAACACAGACTTGAAAAGGTTTCACTTTTCCACTGTTTTTGTGGCAGTGCTGTGGGGAGTTAGGGCTTCCTGAGAGCGAGGCCAGCTTTCCAAGGCCACACGGAGTCCAGCCCTGAGCTGGCCTCCAACAGGAAACATCGTGTTTTCGATTTACAGGTCCATGCCAGGCGCTGCGAGCAGGCTGCACGCTCCATCAGCCTGCCTGTGTGTGGAGAGCAACTCCAGGCCCTGCCGCAGTGGAGAGCTGCACAGGGACCTCGGTGCTCCTCAGGGACCCTGGCTCCCAGACAGCTTCACCACAGGTGCCCAGCACAATCTGAACGCTTTTGTTTGTTTTGGGGGTACTGGGAGTGCAAATGCTAAGCAAGCTCTCTACCACTGAACTACATCCCCAGCTCTTTTTATTTTGAGACAGGGTTTTGCCAAGTTGCTTAGGCTGGCCTTGACCTTGTGATCCTCCTGCCTCAGCCTCCTGAGCAGCTGGGATTATAGGCATGCACCACTGGTGCTCAGCTAATTCATATGGTTTTGTTAGCAGCAGACACACTCAAGACGCCCACTGCACAAACTCCACTCCCTGTGCTCCTGGCTCCCACATCAGCCAGTCCTGCCCTTCAAGGACAAATGGGGAAACAGGCCCTCGAAGAGAAAAGGCTTTGCAATAGCACCAGGTTATGAGCCAAGAAAGCATGCACTCAACTTAGATTAGCAATGTCCAACCAGGTCGCCTGGCAAAGTGGGACTGTCCCACCTCCTATGAGTGACAGCCAAGACAGCTGTTCTCTGCTACCTACCACGGGGCAGGCAGTGAATGCTCATCGAGGCTGTAGGACATGCTTGAGCTGTCTGTCCTTTACATCTCACAGCTGAGGAAACTGAGGCCCAGGGGAGTTAGGATACCTGCCCAAGTTCACGAGGCTGGGTAACCCCAGAGCTGGGGGTCTCAACAGAATATGCCAAGCTGCCCTTCCCTGCCCTGCCCCGCGCTGCTCTCAGCTCTGCTGCTTGCTGTCTGGGGCCACCCTTGCTCAGTCTGTCCAAAAGCCTCACTACAAGCAGGCCCTGCTGGCCCCTTCCATGCCCAGGTGCTTCTGGGAAATTCCCAAGAGGGAGCGATGCTTACAGCAGGGGTGTTCGTTCATGAGCCAGTGTGCACAGAATGCCATGGGCTACACTGGTGGGCAGGAGGCTGTGCCCCGGCACACAGGAGGGTCTCAGGCTAACTGCCCCCAACTCGGGGTCTCAGCTCCATGATCTGGGAAAGGGACCAGCTGGGCTGTTGGCAAGGCCTCAGAGATCCAGAGTCTCTGCTTCTCTTCTCCCTGCTGGACTTCCAGTTCCATAACACAGGGACCTCATCTTTTGTTTACTGTGGTGTCTCAAACACTTGAATGCTGGCATATAGTAGGTACTGAATAAACACTAGCTGAACGACTCAGGGGGAGTGTGGGCAGGAGCCTCTGCCCCCTCGGTGGGTTTGACGGGGTCTGGGAGCTTTTCCCACTGTCTGTGTATCTATGAAGTTTGCAGGGGAGAGGAGGCACAGTCCTGGCCTTCAGTCTCCTGTGGTCGGTGCCTTGGTGCGGCTGCCCCATCCCACTCCACCGCGGTGGCTTCCAGCCCTGGCCTGGCAGCACAGTGCGCTCCCTGTACCCTGCTTCTTACTTTCTGGGACTCCTGAGCGCCAACTCTAGAGAGACAAAGAGCACATTTTCAGGGAATAGAATCCCTTTCTTGTTTGCTTTTTTTCACAAACTGTCCCTTCTCTGCCTCTTCCCATCCAGGGCACTCCTGCTCCCAGATGGGAGCCACTTTCCAGACCAGGTGATGGCCAGACTCACAGGGGCCCCTGGGATTTCTGGGCCAGGAAGGTCTGCTGCAGACAAGTAAGGAGCCCGTTTGGCACGGGGAGCCCCTGCGGCCAGTGAGTGGGTGCTCCAGACTCTGGTTTGGATTTTGAAGGCCACACTTTGAAGGCTCAGCTCCAAAGGAGATCCCCAATGTGAGCAGCCATGGCGGTCAGCAGCCAGGGGAGCAGAGCCACTGTCCTGAAGGCATTTGGGCTCTGTGCTCTGACACTGGATTTCAAGGAAAGGCCGGTGAGAAATGGCGCAGTGTCCTCTTGCAGATCAAAACCTTTGCTGGCTCCTCACTGCCCGCAAAACAGAGGTACAGCCCATCTGTGGGCCAGGTCCCCTGTCCGCCTTCCTACTCACCCTCTGGAGGCAACAACTGGGTGCCAGGGATTGGCCTGCCACTGTCTTGCTTCACTCTCTTTCCTGTTTGTCCCAGCGTTTCCCTGTCCTCTCTGCGGGAGCTGCGTGTCCTGGGCAGCCCTGGAACTCACCCCGCCCTGGCTCAGCGGGTAGAGAACACTGAGAACATCTCCTCTCCCAGTGGGTGCAGCAAAGGGCGCCACGCCACTGCCTGATGGGCCGGGCCTGACCCACGCCTGGCAGGGCAATCTGACTCCTACAGGACCATCCACTGGACCTGGGATGGCACCTACTGTGTGTCTAGCCCTCCCAGCTCCTGGTGTGGAGGCTCTATTCTTGTTTTCTGAGGGTGAGGAAGAGTCTCTGGGAGCTCGGGGGATCTGAAGGTGACAGACCAGGTCCACTGGAGATAAGCCTCTGATGTACTCTCCAAGCAGCCTCCTCTGCTCTTCCTGGTTGGCAGGGGGTCTCTGCCCCTGGGGTCAAGGCTGAGGGCTCGGGCTTGAAAGTCATGCTTTCAAGTTCTGGCTCCACCTCCTATGGGCATGTGGAGTGAACTGACGAACTCCCTGTTCGTCAGTTCACTCATTTCCTGAACAGACTCCTGTGAAGGTTAAATTAGATGATGCATACAGAGAAACTGGAGCCAATGCTAATTAGTGCACCTACCATTAAGATTTTCCCAACCCACAGCCCATACTCTCACATGGTCACGGGTGGCAGTATTATACAGTGATGAACAGCAAGGTTGGGGTCTTAAACCCTGGCTTGGTGGCCTTGGGCAAGTCACTTGCTCCCTCTTTCTCTGGTGATGGAGATATGTTCTTAAAAATTTTCCTTATTACTCTCGGAGAAACTCTCTCCCCCTCCAACACCTCCCAAAAAACAAAATGGCAGGTTGTCCTGGCACCTAGACATTTGGGTGCCCTTTGCCCCTTTACTGTTCTCCAGGCATTGTCCCATCCCAGGGAGCTCCTCAACCCAGAGCCTCTCTGATGGAGCCAGGTTGGCCCTGCCCCAGGGAACCCAGACTCAGGCAGCAGGACGGTGGGGTCTTGGATCAGCTCATTCTTCAAGTGGAGCTGGCAGATTTGGGAAAATCATGTCTTAGTACTGAGATCAAGCGCCTTTCATTCCTGCTGAGTCCCCCTCTGACTCACTGCCCCCTCCCCTGGTTGGCCCCACGCTCATTACCATTTAAACACCTGAATTATCACACTGTCCAGCACCAAAGGCTGGCAGATAATTTACTTCTGTTACAAAAGGGCGATTCAGGGGAAGGCCCATTCTCTCAGCGCTGGCCTCCATCTCTCCCGCGGAGGGGGAAGGCAGGGGAAGGAAGGGCCTGTGCAGGTATCGATAACGGGAGACATTCAACAATATTTTCTTGAGAGTTTGTGTCTTTCTCCTCTTTTCCAAAAACATGCTATTGAGTCCTTGCGTTGCACGCGTTGCCTGTGAACATTGGATAATCAGACCCCAGGTCAGGTGGGAGTGGATGGAGTCAGAGTCAGAGGATGTGCCTTCCCTTCCCACTCCTGCCACCCGGAGGCCCCAGCTCCTTCCTAACTTCCCTCGGCCTCAGTTTCCTCATTGGTGAGAAGGAGATGACTGGGCTGGGGTTGTAGCTCAGTGGGAGAACGCTCTCCTAGCATGCATGAGGCACTGGGTTCGATTCTCAGCACCCCACACAAATAAAAATTAAAGATATGTGTCCACCTAAAATAACCTTAAAAATAAATATTAAAAAAAATGGAGATGACTGGTCTTCACCTCCTGGGGTGCTGTCAAGATGGGGTGCCATGATGCTGACCCGGCCGTCACCATCTCTGTTCTCCTAGCTGTAACCACCTCGCAACTCTGTGGCTCGGCTCTGCTCTGACCTCCAGTGGTGAAGGACCCTGGCTCTAGGATGGGTGGGTATCTCTGGGACAAGTCCCCAATGTTGTTACCACTCTGCAGCTGGGCCCTGAGTGTCCTGCTCAGCCGGTGTCATAATGGGCCTTCAGGAAGGTGAAGCAGGTCTCTGGAGGACGCCCTGGCAGGCGGGGTACCCTGGGTTCTGCTGAATTAGCTGCCCTTGGAGCCATCCTGTCCCCAAGACCTCACATGTACATTCTGTCCCAGTCCCTGCTGCTTCCTGGCCTGGTTCTCAGTTGCTGCATAGGTATGTGGGTGTGTGCTATGTACCCTCCGTTCAGTCTGCATTTAGGGAGTGCCGGCGACATGCTGCTCGTCCCCACGACACTTACAGAACAGTTACTTAACAGGCCTATGGCCTACCATGTACTGGGCCTGATCTGCAGCTACCTCCACCACACGGGTCCATCCCCACTGTCTGGGAGGCCACTCTGTCACTCCCTACCCAGGAGAGAGCAGGTGTGTGGCTACTGATGCTCTGGTACAAATGCTATCAAGGCGCCCGCCCAGCCCAGCTGAAATCCTGGAGGACTGAGTGTCAGTTGGCTCTAGTCCGCCTCCTCCAGGAAGCCCGCCACGAGCCTCACCCCCAGGCCCTTCCTCTTGTACTCTCAACACGGCTCCATGGGCTGCACGTATCACCAACTGCTCCTGCACCAGCTTACACGGTGACCTAGACCCCGAGCTCCCTGAGGGCTGGCACAGGTCTACTTTTTTGTTGGCCCCAAGAGCCGAGCATGAAATCATACAAAGAGTAGGCGCTTACTACATACCGCTACCTTCAGATGGAGAGTACCAGGAGGTGGGGTGACTTGTATAAAGGCCTGGAATGGAACCTGTACCAGGCACCCAGCTGGGGATACTGGCCCGGGGAGATGAAGCCACCCATTGTGGCCCCACACTCAGGGAGGCTGTGCCAGCAGGATGCCAGTGGTCAGACGAGCTCTGGCCCTACATCTGAGGGACAGCACCACCCAGACAGACTCTAAGCCCCAGGCCGTGACATCACCCAGGTGGGAGTGGATGAAGGCCTGGGGGATAAGTCCTTCTCGTCCCTTGTCATGGCTGGTCCAGCCTCAAACAAGCCTCCTTAGGACAGGACCAGCCTTTCCCTCTCTGGGCACTGACTGCCCTGAGTGCCCCAGGGTGGCAATGGGGGTGGGAAGGGAGTGTGGGGCCTTCTCATGTCTCTTGCTTACTCACTGCCCTTTAGACACCCTCCATGGGCTGCCCTGGGGACCGGGAGTGGCCTAAAGCACTGTCAGCTGATTTAGGCTGACAGTGCAGGTCAAGGAAGGGACCAGTGTCCGGAGCAGGCGGCTCCTTGGCCCCCCTCGGGGCATGGCCCTGTCTTTTCCCAGGGCTGCAGAGGTTTAGGGCTACCATCTGGGGGGACTGCCCATCCCAGGTAGCCTGAGGGGAGACCTGGAGTACAATGCAGCCCAGAGACCAGACTGTGGGCCCAGAGATGCAAAGTGTCCCCTGCTCTCTCCCTGGGTGGTCTGGCAAGGCCCCTCAGTTTCCCTACCTCTAACAGGAAAGGGCTCTGGGAGCCATCCTTCAGTTCAGTTCAGCCCGAGGACCCCGCTCCACTCTTGTCCCCTCCCTGCCCCCCTCAGCCAGCTCCAGACGAGCGGTCCGCCAGGCTTGTGGAAAGTCCTCAGATCTTGGTGGAGCTGTTAGGTGCCTGCTGAGCTATAGGGTCCCTGGAAGGCCCCAGGGGTTGGCCATTAAATGGCACATCGTGCCCAGGGGATAGCTTCTTGGTTTCTAGGGCTGGTGGGAGGCCGAATGCTCTGTGGCCAAAGGAATGGGGCAGAAACCCACAGTTGACCTCAGGAGCCTGGCCCTCGGGACGTCAGGGTAGTCCCATCAGGTCACCATAAGGTCTCAAGAGAAGGAGGAGCCCTCACGGATCATGGGGACCCTTGGTTTAATAGTGCTGATCCTGGGCCACAGAGAGAGACAGGCCTTGCCTATGCCAGTGGGGCCACGTCACCATCCAGGGCCCTGCCCCTAGTCCAGCTCCCCTTTACAGGCTCTCACGTATGGCCTGACCACAGGGATTATCTGGGGCACCTGTTAAAGCTTCAGAGACCCGAGTCCAGATCCAGACCCACAGAATTAGACCGCAGGAGAGAGCCCAAGAATCTGCATTTAAGCCAGAGCTAGCCCAGAAGGCCCGTGTGTGCTGGCAGGCTTGGCCGACACTGTCTCTGTCCTGAAGTGTCATCCCCAAGATTCCCATTTAAAAGCTTCAGAAAGGACTGAGGGGCCAGTGTCTCTCAGGAGGGCAGTATCTGGTTACCAGAGCTGACGGATGCCAACCTCAAGTGAATGCTCCTGTCTGGGGGCGGAGTCAGCCCCCCAAGGGGATCAGTCTACAGTGAGCAGGGGCCATGGGCCCCGGGCATCTCCGGCTGCTTTCCATTCTTCCACTCCTGGCTTCACAGAGGAGAAACCAGAGGGGAGACAAAGATAAATCACCTTGTCCAGTCTCAGAAGTAGCTGAGAAGTAGCCGAGCAGGGATTCAAACCCAGAGCTCTGTCCCTACACCCACACGGTAACCACATGCCCTACTGTGTCCTTTACCACCCTGAATTTATAAGAACAAAACTGTGTCTGAACAACTACTGGAAGAGCTGCGGCCAGCATGGGATGTCCTTTGTCAACCCTCCTGGAGCTGTGACTGGGGACGGGCTGAGCTTCCTAAAGGATGCTTCTTTCACACAGAGAAAAAGTGTTCCAGATTGTTTGCAGGTACAAGGTCATGAGAGTCCTCCTGGCTCAGTCACTGGCCACCCTGCAGCTACTGGGCAGGAGGGGGCTAGGAGGTGCAGGATGCAGAGCTGGCTCCCGGGCAGCGAGAAGAGCAGGGATGGGTGATGGGTGAATGTGATGGGGAGTCTGGCTGGGGCTGGGGCTGGAGAGGGCTCATAGGGCCACCCAGGGATGGATCTCAGGTTAGACCATGCCAGATGGAGATGGCACCACGGGAGAAAATTCCACGGAGGTTATGAAGCAGAGACACTCCCTCAGGCTCCAAAAGGAGCCCCTAAAGATGCCTCAGGGAAATGAGGAAGGGTCCTGAACAGATGCGAGACAAGATGTGCTGCTTCCAAACTGGAACCGAAGAGGGTGAGATGCACTTATCGGGAAAGGCAGATGGGAGGGGAAAGTCTCTGGAAGCTTGGAGACCACAGATTCCCTCTCTCCATTAACCAGTCAGCTCACCGTGGGCTCTGGAAGGTTCTCTGGGGAGCAGCTCACCCAGCAGCCAGGGTGGACAGTCACCGGTAGGGATCACACTGAGGTCACTGCCTCTTCCCGCCTCCTCAGCCCAGAACTGAGAACTCGGTGCCCAGGGAGGGAAGTGGGGAGGGCAGGTGTGCACCCCTCATGGTGCCTGATGCTATTTTTCACAGAATCTACAGGAAAGCCCCAGAACCCTTCTTAACCTAGCCCATCGAGCTCTGAGAGAACCAGCATACTAGAGAAACCTCTGCTGTCCCTGTAGGGAGCCGAGGGCACACAGCCTGAGTGCTGAGGCTTCTGCTGCCCTCCAGCCCTGGAGCGCCAGGAACCAGGATGAGGATGCGGCCTGGAGCTTGCCCTGAGCCTTAGAGGACCTTTAGGTCCAGTGGGGCAGACAGCAGGCAGCTGGTGTGAAGAAGCAGAAGAAAGGAAAGGTCATGGGTGCAGGGGCTGAGGAGGGAGATGGGAGAGCACATGGAGAAAAAGAGGGGGCTTTTGGCTCAGTGCACGCAAGCTCTGCAGCTGGAGGGAGGAGGAGGGTCCCTGAGAGAGTGGCCGCTGCCCCATGGAGGGAGATGGCTCAGCACCTGAACCTTCCATGACACCCTGCCACGCTGCCTGGGCAGAGGCAAACAAGAGAGGCAGCTGTAAATGGAGCCCGTGGCCAAGTGCAGCCGGACGGGGTTTGCAAGCAACCAAGAAGAAAATCGGCTCCGGAGGGGGCTGCTCTGCTGCCATCCCGCTCCCCCAGAGAGACCCCATCTCTGGAGAACACTTTCAGACTGGCGGGTCAGCCCCAGACTCCAGGGAGGCAATTCTCTTCCTCCTCCTATGCTCTGTGCTCAGTGTCTAGAAGCAGGGAGGAATGAGGGAGGGCCAGGACGGCACAGTGTGGGGGGCTGCCCTGGACTGGGGCTACTGGGGATGAGGTGGGGGCTAGCCTAAGCTCACTGCAAGCCCTGTTCACAGGGAGGGTCAATCGTGTGGGGTCCAGGCACAGTTCCGCCTGCCTCCATCTGTCTTTATGGCCTCAGTGCCTGGCTCTGTGCTGGAGCACGGCGGCAGCCTCGCCTACAGAGAGAGCTTGTGCTCTGCAACACACCCTCTTCTGGGCCTCAGTTTCCCCACTGCAAAGTGAGGAAGCTGTTCCCTGCCAGCCTGTGCCATCTACCAGGCACTCGGAAGGCCCGGTGGTGGATGAACAAAGAAGAGATGCGGACGTGTTGAACACACACCAGATTTCCAAGACTCAGAATGGCAAATAGAATGTAAATCATCTTCCCTGCGTATCTAATACATCATCACCCCCATACGTGATCAATAAGAAACAACACAGCGGCCCACCCCATGCGTAATTTCAAGGGCTCCAAAAGCGCCAGGAGGAAGGGCCTGGAGTAGAGGAGAGAATGGGAGGGAGCAGGTGTCAGGGACCCCAGGGGCAGAGGTGGGACGGGGAGAGCATGCGGTGGGCGGGAGGTTGCTGGGGGTGGGAGGGCTGTGGAGTGCAGCAGGTAGGCAGGGTCCCTGCAACCCCAGGGCGCTGGTGGAGGCTGGCATGTGACGTGGCTGGGAATGGAGGTGGTGGCCAGATGGTGGCAACTTCCCATACTAGGCTGAGTGGCCAGGCACATAGTGGGCACTTCCAGGAAGATGCTGACCAGGGACTGGGATGGAGAGAGCTCCTCAGAGGGCGTCCGGGTGACTGAGAACCCCCAGGCAGGCATTTCCCTGGGAGCCCACCCTCCATTTCCCTCTTCCCTCAGGAGAGGACAATTTATTTATTCATGAGCATACACAGGCTCCCGCCAGGCGGCCAGCTCCTGCACACCTCACTGCTAATTATAGCAGGGATTTCATTAATGCTGCGGGGAACACCAGCTTTCCAACGGTCCCGCTGGTGGGCACAGGCCCCTCTGTTTCCCGAGAGGTGCGCAGCCCTGGGGTGGGTGGGCTCTCGGCCTGCGCTCAGAGCTGCGAGATCCATCTCCACCCCGAGTGGCCTGAAGAGCAGGTCAAGATCCCCAGGGAGGGGACAGAGCCACCTGGTGCCCCCACCACCTGGCCACACACAGAGCACTGCTCTGAAGGCCCGGGGGTGTGGGGAGATGCCTGGGACACCTCCAAGTGCAGGGAGGGAGGGAGCGAGGGAGGCAGCGGCGTGTTGCAGGATAAACATGGCAGAGTTGGGAGCCCGGGAGGTCTCAATGCCGGAGACGACGGAGGGCGTGACACACAGCAGACCTGCCACCGGGCTGCCTGGTCAGGAGAGGATCTGAGGGAAAGGGCAGCAGAGGTGGGGAGGCCCTGGAGCTCAGGGAGGCATTCCAGAGAGAGGGGGGCGTGCTGAGGAGGGAGCAGCAGACGGGGGCTGCTGGGCAGGACAGCCAGAGAGGAAGAGGAGACAGACAGCAGGGAGAGGCAGGACTATGGCTCTGCACCCAGGAGAGCCCAGGTGTGCACACACACACACACACACACACACACACACACACACACACATACACACAGCACCACCTGCAGCCCAAGGCCCAGACAGAAGCCACAGGGCCAGGTTGGGCCTGGCTGCCGGGAGGACTCCCCTAGAAGACCTGGCCCACCCACAGACACTTTCTGGGCCCATCCGGACTTCACCTTGGAGACACCCAAAGCCTGTTCTGTCCGCTGTGGGAGGGAGGGAGGCCGGCGCACTCAGGCCTGGATGCCATCTCCTCTGGGGTCCCTTGGGAGCCCACCTTGACCCCCATGCTGACCCTCGTCAGGGGCCCACCCAGCCAGTCTGAGTAGGGAGTCGGTGTGAGGGTCTTCATGAGGCGCTGCCTCTGCGGGGTCTCCACAGACCTGGGGGTTTCCCTGTTCCTGAACCGACCTGGGACCTGGCCCCGAAACCCCACACCCTCACCCTCACACCTTTTCACCCCAGCGCACATGGGCTCACACAGCTGAAGTTCAAGTCCGGAGCCTACTCTAGTTCCCACTAGGGCCATGGTGCCCCTCCTGGGTGTCTGGGTGGAGGTCCAGAGCCCCACAGTAGAGGCAGAGGGAGAAGTTCCTAGGGGGAAGCTGGGCTGTGTCAGGCCCACCCCTGGCTCCCAGGCAGAGGAGGGGGCTTCAAGGGGAGGGCTTGGAAAACATGCCCCAGCTGCGGCTCCCTCCTAAAGACTGTGGCCCAGATTCTAGGGAGGAAAAGGGAATTGGGGAGGGCACATTGAACATGACCTCCACGGACCCATGTCTGAGGCCCCTACTCCCAGACAAGGGCCCTCTGTTTCCCCCCATCCCATCCTAGTCCCAGCTGGAGAACCCCCTGGTTAAGGAGCCTGGGTCTTTCCCCTGATGCTCTTCAGTGCCTTGGTGCCCATGCAGTGGGGCCAGTCAAAGGAGGGAGGACAGTATCAGTGTCCTGCATGGACAGTGCCCCCTGCAGCCCTCCCTGGGGGCCTCGGGGAAAGAGCTTTGGAGGGAGGGACTTCCCCCTGCCAGTCTAGCCTCTCTGGCATCTGTCCTAGGGAGCTTCATGTTTGCCCTGGCACTCAGGATGCTCCGTGCCCCTTATCTGCCCTCTGGATGCCCTGAGCAACCCCAACTCCAGCTTGTGCCCTGGGAGAACTCACTATTCCCCAAGAGGAATCTTAAAACAAAACAAAACAAAACAAATCTCCAGACAGCTCAGACTCCTGGAAAGTTGCATTTGAAGAAGCCAAGGAAACAGCAGGGTTACCACTGTGTGGCCCAAGCTCTCCTGGCCAGTGGGCCTGACTGTCCTTTCCTCTTTAGTTTGGAGAGTGACACCACTGGCCCATCAAACCTGACGGTTGCTCCACATTATCACAGAGCTGTAGCCTTTACCACTTCCTCAGAGACCCAGATAACCATCTATGCACTCATTAAAATATCAGCAGTGTGCACGGCTCCAGGGTAACTGTTAATATGCTTCTCTAGTCTATGGCTCACCCTTCACCCATTTTACAGATGGCAAAGTTGAGTCCAGAGAGAGGCAGCAACTTCTCAGAGTCACTCAAGGAGCTCATGGTCAAGAGCAGAACCTCATGCTGCTGTGGGCGCTGACCATCTGCCAGCCCTGGGACAAAATGGAGAAGGCTGCCCATCTGCCACCCCCAACCCCAGGCGGAAGTATTGATTACCACCTTGCCTTGGAGGGGTTCTCTTTTCCCATCAAGGCTTCTGTTCTTTGTTTTCTTTTTCTTTTTCTTTTTTTAAAGAATAATACTGGAAGCCGCTCCTATGATTAATTACCAGCTGCCTAATGCTCCGCCACTGGCAATTTCTGGAAAGGGAATGAATTACCTTGAAAAACATCCGAAAAGAGAACCCACCGTGAAGGAGAATTTTAAAGGTTACCTGACAATTAGCAGTGGGTTCCCCTGGCTGTGCCGGATTGCCAGCAGTCCCCAAGGGGGAGGGGAGTTGCCATCTGCAGTGGGGGCCACCCCTGGCTCCAGAGAGCAGCCAGCTGGAAGGACAGGGCCAGGCAACTGTGGCCCCACCTCTCTAGAGCCCCAAGAGCCGGTTAGCTCCCCCGGACTGCGGTTCAAATCCCCACTCCCCACTTACAGCTCTAGGGGTCCCTTCACCACACCAAGCCTCTAGAGAACGAGGCATTAAACAAACCTCCTCAAGGGACTCTTGTGGGGAGCAGAGTGCCTGGGGCGAAGCTCACGGGACTGTAATGTTGGAAAGGATTCACAGCTTCTCTGCGGCCTCGGAGCAGCGCCATCTACAGTGTGTCGTAAACAGTGCGTTTTCAGGTGGGAAACTGGCTCTAACCGCAGAGAAGGAACCTGCCCAAGAGCAGAGAGCTGAGGAGCAGGGAGCGGGCATTCCTGCAGCAGGAAGGGGATGAAGCCCGCCTCGCTGGTTCCAGAGCCCGAGCCCAGCTGGTCTGCCCTGCCTGGGGTCCACTGTGAACACCCGGCTCCACAGAGAAGCTGAGGGCAGCGAGTGAAGCCTCCATGCCACAGTGGAGTGAAGCCTACATGCCTACATGCCACAGCTTTCCCAGGCTGATCCCTGGGGTCATGACACCTTGGGATAAAGCGTCCTGGCCAAGGAAGCATGTCTGTGAAGGCGTCTCCGCTCTGGGTTGAGAGCCGCAGAGCAAACCGGGATCGCACAGGTTGCCCCTGGGCGTAGGGCCAACGGTGATTAACCCTGAAATGCCACCCTCTGATGAGACATGATGATGACCAGGGCCTAAGTCCTATTTGCAGGCTCAGCCACTCTCAGGAGCCCCCTGAGGGACCCCAAGCCCCTCATCACCAAGGTGACCAGTGCATGTCTATCCTGCTGTTGGTGGGTCCTCAGGAGGAAGGGGATGGGAGGCATGTGGGGGGAGAGAGGGTCCCTGCACCCTTGAAAACATTCTGTGCAGTGTGATGTTCCCTCACCACGACAGTGGGGGCCCCTCCCCATCGGACAGACGGGTAACCCGAGGTGCGGGGTAGCCGTCCAGGATCACAGTGGACAAGTGCTAGACTCGGGATTTTCAGCGCCCCCTTTGGCCTGTTCAGGTGGGCACCCATGCCAGGGCACATGCCACCCTGCCGCCCAGGCCTCCTGAGTGGCTGCCTCGTTTCTCCATGGGGGGGCCCGAGCCCCAGGAGGTTCAGAGCAGTGTACACAGGGACAGAGACTGGGGATGCCAGGCCTGCCCTTCTCCCCAGGCACCCCCATTCCATCCCCTAGTCATGGAGATACAGCCAGGACAAGAGACCCTGGGGCGCCGGGTCCAGGGCCCCACTCACGATGGCCTGATGATATTCCAGCAAAGATCATCAGCACCCAATCCCACCCACGAGGGCTGAAGTCCCCAAAGGTGCCAGCACCTGTCCTCCAATCGGGACAGCTAGGCTGCAGGCCTACCTCTGTGATCTGCAAGTCACCAGTGTCCCACGTGCTGGTCAGCAGCTGGCAGCCCTTCCACTTCACTCCAGCTCCATCCTCCTGCAATGAGAGGGGTGGTCAGGGTCCAGTGCCAGGGTCTGGGCACTCATGCTGCAAGAGCTGTTGCCTGCAGGAAGTCCATGGCCAGGAAAGCCCCATCAGCCCCCTCTGACCAACCGGAACTTGAAGGAGCATGACCTGGACACGCTCCCGGGCTCCCTGCCTTCCAGCTTCCTCATGGGTCCAGATGGAATCCCAGTCTCTCTCTCAAGGTTGTGGGAGGATCCAGGGAGACAGGGTGACATCACTCATTCACTCAACACACATGTAATGAGCACTGGGTGCTGTGATTGTGGTCCCCAGCCTCGTGGGGACTCAGACAGTGAGCCGGGAATAAAACAGTACACAGTTCAAAGTCATGCCTGCCAGGAAGAACAAATGCAGGGGCCACTCAGCAAAATACAGGGTGGTCTCTTTAAGGAAGTGAATTTGAGGATGAGTCAGGGAGAAGCAGGTCAAGCTACAGGGAACAGCATTCCAAGGTAGGGAAGAGTATATTTGAAGAGTCTGAGATAGGAGCAGGGAGCCTGGTCCAGTGGAGAACTGGAGAGTGGGAGGGATACAGAGAATGGGGGGAGAGGTGGTGTGAATGGGGATGGGGAGGCAGAGCCCATCACAGAGATGGTAGAGGGAAGCCATAGGAGCATCTGGGCATCTTAGGGGCATGGCCCTAGATGTCTCAGGACACAGGAAGTGGGGAGAAGCTGCAGGACCTACTGGTAGCCTGGGCTTATTGGGAGGGTGTCCAGTTGGCCCACCCCCTGAATGCTCCACCAACATGCCACCCACCCCCTCCACCCATGGATCCCCACAGGAACCCAGGACAGTGAGACCCAGAGGCCTGGCTGGTGGGCATCAGTGGGATGCAGAGCCCTGAATCTGAGTCCCCCTGGGAAAGTGCCTGGCTCGGTGACTGTGGACCTGCAAGGCTGTGTGTCTCAGAGGGAAGCCATGGCTAGCAGCAGGAGAGGCCATGCAGGGGCCACAGCACTCTGGATTCTACACAGGCCACGGGGCGAGGTGGAGGCCCTGGCTTCAAGGTCTGGGGTTTGAGGTTTGGACTCAGTGATAAAAACCATTAGATCCAACCCTCTTACCGGGTGTGTGGTTGGGACATATCCTAAACCTCTCTGCATTGTCTCAACTATGGAGGGGATTAGGGTCCCCCCAGAGAGATGCACAGATGGTCTACGGTAACAAAGGGCACAGCACCCGCTGCACACCAGCTAAGGCATGGACTACCTCAAAGGGGTCAGCATTGGGCTTCATGGGGCACTGGGTAGCCAAGCCCCAGGGTCAAGAACACAAATAACTCTTGGACTCCACGGCCCCAATTTTCCCATTTCACAGAGGAGGAGACTGAGGCCTAGAGAGGGTCCCAGGGTCACACAGCAAGTCACTGGCTGGGGCAGGAATCAGTCTCTTGCCTTCCTACCTCCTACAGCTCAGTGTCCCCGAAGGCGAGCTGGCCAGCTGAGCTGCTGACAAAGAGAAGATCATCATTCCGGCAGCTGAGACATAAGCCAGAGTTGGAAAGCCGTCTCTCACTCAGTGAACCTGGTCCAGGCCTCAAGGAACAATGCCCATCCCTGTCCACTCAGGGTTCTCCAGCTCATGGTACACACACATGGGCCTCACTGCCCCCTGCAGCTCCAGTCCCTTGGTGTGGGGCAGGTGAAACCAGAGAGGGGAAGGAACCTGTCCCAAGTCACACAGTGATAGTAGAGGATTCGAACCACAGGCCCTGGTCAGGGACTGTGGGCCTGCACTGGACCTCCCATCTGGAAAAGTCAGGAGTAAGAGATTCACATTATGGAGTCTGTGTTGTGGGTTAGGCCTGAGATATTTCCTTTAACCCTCAGAGAACTGTTGTGAGGTAGAACCCGGCAAGTGAGCCCAGAGACTCTGCCTTGTTAAGGTCACCTCGTTAGCAAGGAGCCAGGGGGAACCATGGAGAGGTGGGTGAGCGCTCTGCCCTGCCCCTGCTCTGTTCCTCCTGTCGGCCCTGGGAGCTGTTCAGCAGACCTGCTCAGAGCCCGGGGGCCCTGGTGGCCCTCACCCCAGGGAAGGGGACACTCAGGAGCCCAGACACGGAGGTAATAGAGTGCTCCCACCCACAGCCCTGCGGGTGCTCTCCCCTGAGGCTCACAACCTGGGAGGGCTTGGCCACCTAGCCAGACCAGGGAGAGAAGGGGCAGATGCTGTGTGTCCCCTGGAGCAGCCTAGAGGGTAAACACCACGGGTCTGGAAGGTGCTGTTCTCTTCCTAAATCAAGGGCCTCTGAGCCACGGAGAGGTGCAGCCTCAGCCTCAGGGACCATGATGAGTTGTGGGCATCCCCTGGGCCCCAATGTCCAGAAGGGGTTTCATGGGTGCCTTCTGCTCAGGACTCTCACTGGGCAGGGGGCAGGGGGCCCCTGGTGGAGGAGGAGGTGGCTGGGGGTGTCTGAAGTCCCTGGGAGAAGGGCAGGCAGGACGGATGCCCATTTTGCAGAACAGGATCCTGAGTGAGGTTCCAAGGCAGGAGGTGTCATGCCCAAGGAATGACCAGGCTAGATCTTGGACAAGGCAGAGGTCACTGAAGGGTGGGGACCATCCCGGGACGAAGATGAGCTCCCCCACCACCTGCCCTCACCTCTCCACCTCCTCCGAGAGTCCCTTAGGAGGAACTGGGTGCAGGCTTGGGGTGAAGACACCTGGGTAAGTCCACATTCTGGGCCGGAGCCTTGGCCCTGGCCAGTGTGGTGAGGCCAGGGGGCAAGGGTGGGTACAGCTGGGTCTGGATGGGGATCCATCTCTCCTCCAGCTCCTCCACCTTAAGGAAGCTGCAGACCATTACTGGGGGAGGGGTCAGATGGCTCCAGGGTGGTCCTTTGGGCAGACACCATGGCGCCCCTGAGCCTAGAGTTCAGGGCTCAGCTCCTTAGCCACTCACCCTTGCTCTGGCCACTCCTTCTTCTCATTCCCTGTGTACCTTGTGCCCGGGGACTGTGGGCTGTGCAGACACAGGGGCCATTCAGGAAGAGTGTGGGGGATGGGGACTGTGGAAATGTGGGGAAGTGAGTAACTAATTGCTCAAGGTCATAAACAGCCACGTGGACATCAGAACCACCTTCCCGACGACGGGGTCTGCCAATCCTGGTCCAACTGCCACTCCCACGGCTGAGCCCATCTGAAGCAGCTCTGCCACACTGACCCTCCGTCCCTGGGCTAGACTGGCCAGCTGTTTCCACTTCACCGAGGGACCCAATGGCTGCATGTCTTGTGGCCAGGGCCGGGAGCCCCTCCACTGTCCCCACACATTCTCCAGAGGGTAAGGCTTTCCTTAGATTGAAGACCCACCTGGAGGTGCATCCCCTGACATGACCCTAGGGACAGCCCTCCCTTGGTGGCCAAAGCTGGCTCCAGCAGCAAGGCAAATATTTACCCCCATGGTTATCCAAACCCATCCAAAGGGGCCAGCCGCCCGCCTCCTGCATTCCTGGAATACATGTGCCCTGACCTCACCAAGTTGGGGGCTGGGGATCCAGACCCAGGAGAAGAGCTGGACGGGGCTCCTGGGCCTCAGTGGGGACCCAGGCCTGCTAGACGCAGGGCAGGCAGCTTTTGGTCACCCCTTGGCCACCCACCCACTCCGGGAATCTCAGACTGCTCTTGGAGAGCCGTGGGTGCTGGCGCTTGCTGGGGCACCGGTCAGCACACCACAGCTGGCCAGGCCTGGGCTGCCCAGGGTGGGGCAGGGGCTATGCTGATGCCACATGAGAGCCTTGGTTCAGAGCTCCTGTCTCCTTCTAAACACACACACACACACACACAGCGACGCAGCTTGCCAACAGGGCAGATCCTTCTGCCTACCAGCGAGGGCTGTACTGCGCACCCCTTAAACAGTCCCATCACTAGGGAGCAGGAGGGTCCCACTTTACAGAAAAGAAAATGTCCAGCAGAGCCCAAAGGCCACACGGTATAAAGAGGCAGAAGCTAGTGGCCTCAGCCCACACCGCACCCCCAACCACGCATCTCCGTGGCGCCGTGGCTGCCCTCGGAGCCCTGTCCACCTTTCGATGCCCAAAGGACCACCTCTTCCACGCTGCTTTCCCTGAGAGTCCCTCAAGTGACCTTCCCCTTCCTGAATGTCCAGAACATCCTGATAGTGTTTCTCTCCTCCTTGAGCAATTAAAATCAGGTGCCTAGTGATCCTTTCAGCCATGAGACAGCAACCCTGTCCTCATCCAGGCGGAGTCCAGCCCAGGGGTCTGGGGAGCCATGAGTGCTCTGGGGAGGAGTCCAGCCCAGGGGTCTGGGGAGCCGTGAGTGCTCCAGGGAGGAGTCAAGCCCAGGGGTCTGGGGAGCCGTGAGTGCTCCGGGGAGGGCTGGACATCCTCTGAACCATTTTACCACAGAGCAGTCACAACAGTTGGCTTCAAAGAGCAGATAAGAAACACAGACTTGGCAAGCAGGTAGCTGGGGTCCAGGGAAACTCCTGGGCAGGGCTGTCTTAGAGTCACGAGGTGCCCTGGGTCAGTAACCCCGTCTGTCTTCACTTCCCCTGAGAACTGTTCCACAGTCTGCCGCACCCAGCCCAGGGAAGCCCAGCCCGGCCCTGCCCTGCCGCCCAGCAGGCCCCTGGCTCTGCAGCCTTCCTCTCTCTTGCTGGAAAGTTTGCAAGGACCTGTGGGAGGAGCAGACAGGCAGCGTCTGGCTGACCTGCTGGAGAGGTGGCCATGCCAGGCCTGGTGGCTCTGGATCATTGGGAGATAGCAACATCTGCTTCTGAACCCTCCCAGACACCTCCATGTGTGCAAAGCTTATGACCCAAGACACTCTATGCAAACCTGGGGCCACACTCTGGCTCCGCTGGGGACCCAGAGTGCCTGTCAGGGAAGGAAGGATCTAACCTGTCTCCTGCTTAGGTTCTCTCCTTTTCAAGATGGGGCTGCAAAGTGACTTCCAGGAGTTCTTTGTTCACTTATTCATTCATTCAATCATCCATTTCCTTCTTTTAATAACGAATGGCTGCTACTATCTGCCAGAGGAAAAGGAGTGGAGGGTGGGGGCAGGGCAAAGGGTCATGCGACACAGCCTCCCTAGGGTGTCCCACCGTCTAGGGTGAGGTGGGAAGGACAGGGGATGGGCAGAGGGTTCCAGGTCAGCTAGGGGTGTGGGGAGAGAAGGCTGGAGGGTGTACCCAGATCGGCCTTGGGGTAAAATGGGGACTTGGGCAGAGTCTTGGGGTGAGGGGTCAGCACTCCGGGGCACAGGCCCAGAGGTTTGGTAGGGAAGAGGCTGGGGCTGAAGATAGCGCTGTAGGTGGCAGAGCTGAGGCCCCAAACACCATGACATAGAGCTGCAACTGGGTGCCACCATCCGTGCTGTGCCCTTGTGCCTTGGTCAGAGGAACATTTGTTCATTTGATGACTTAGGAGGAGGGAGACCCTTCCTTCCCTCTTCCCCCAAGGTAAGTGGGCAGGTGCCAGAGCCACAGGCCTCTAGTTGTTAGGAATTGTTGCTGGGGCAGTTGGGGGTGGCTTTGGGAAGGAGGTGAGCCTCCCTCACTCTTTCCCAGAGGGGGATCTAATGCAGACTGTCAGGAAGGGGGACTCAGTTCCCAGCCAGGGCCTGAGTTCAAATCCAGTCTCCCATCACTATGTGACTCTGCATGGTCTGTTCCTCTCTGGTCTCGGCTTGTCTCTTCCCGTGGCCCCACACCAAGCTAAAGCAGCAGCGGTGGTGTTTCGTGGGGCTGAGCACCACCCAGCAACAGGAGGGTGGCCGGCATCCTTAGGGGCTTGGATGGTGCTCACTGAGAAAGCGTGCTGTGTGGTACTGGGTAAGGAACTTAGCCTCTCTGGACCTCAGTTTGATCATCTGTAAAATGGAGATGAAGAGAGTCCCTGTTCTTACAGAGTTGAAGGACTTAACAAGATTCTGCCAGTACTGTGCTTGCCAGGGAAAGGCTTAGGGTGCAGGGGTGACCCTTGTCACAGTGGCTCGGGGAGCTGCAAGTACAGATGTGGGGTCCTGCCCAGGTGAAGGTTCTAGACCCCACAACACAGAGACAGAGACCTGTCAGGCCCCTGGGGAAGGCACAGTCTTTCCTTTTGGGGGAGCTAGGGTCTCACCAACAGGAATCCACCAGGCTCCCAGCACCCACTAGGGCTCTGACCACTTTTGGAGCCAAGGCCCTAAACTGAAGTTTCGTTTCTTGTCTCTGCTCATCTGGGGCTGCCCTGGAATCCTGGGGATGCCTCCCATCCCCAATCCCCTGTAACATAAAAGGGCTCTGGCCCAGGCTCTCAGAAGAGCCCTCAGAGGTCCCCAGGGAGCCCCGAGTCCAGGCCTCCCTCCCACAGAGACTCGGACACAAGCCCCGAGAAGAATGGGCTGGGACCATGAACGGGATGGAAACCCAGGTGCTGGAGGTGGGCTGAGGAGCTGGGGGGTCCAATCCTGGTCCACAAGCAAGTCACTTGATCCCAGGTCTTGGCTTCCCCATCTGGGCTAGCACGGGCTTAAGGACTAGGTGAGCCAGGTCACACCCACTTGGTGCAGGAAAGTCGAAAGGCTGAAGGGCACAGGCCCCTCGATGGCCATGCCAACAGCCGAGCTCCGCGTGTTCCCAATGACCCCCTTCCTGGGCCAGGGGCCAGCCTCCGGCGGTCACGTTTCCCAATCAGGCATCCTTCTGGGATTCTGGCCACCGTGGACCTGGCCAGCACACAGTGATGGCCAAGGCCCAGATTTATAAGTGCCAGACAAAGGAAAGCGCTGTTCCTGCTAGCAGGAGGTGGCGGGCCCCAAGACAGGCGCCGCAGTCACCCAGGCCCGGACAAAATCCCATCTCTGCTGCTCACAAGCCAGGTGACCTTGGCCAAGTAAGTCCTCGTGCCTCCCTGACTCCGTTTCCTTGATGGGGTGACGGGAAGAGAGAAGGTCTGACTGGGTGAAAAGTGCCTGACCCAGTCTCTGGCCCTTGGACGAGTCCTGGCACCAGGAACTCTTTTCATTTATTGAATCATTAAGTCCCCCACCCCATCCAAGGGCGGCCAGTGGTGGTCTTCAGGGAGCTGCTGGAGGCTCGGGGAAGAAACTGGACAGCGCTCTTGTCAGGCTCCCAGCACCCATTAGGGCTCTGACCACTGTTGAAGCCAAGGCCCTAAACTGAAGTTTGGTTTCTGGTCGCTGCTCATCTTCACTCTGAGGCCTGTCCCAAGAGACTTCTCCAGCCCAGACTCTGCAGAAGCTCACCTCCACTCCTGACCGGGAGGGGAAGCTCAAGTCCCACCTTTGTCTTGCACCCTTCCATGAGCTGGGGCAAGTGCCCCTCATCCCTTGAGGTCCCCACCTCTCTATCTGCCAGATAGGAGAAGAGGCCTGCCTGACCCAGGGTTGCCAGGAGGACTCTAAGAGGAGGCGGAGGAGGATGCAGTCAGGGTCCCCAATCTGTGTGATGCACTGCCTGCCCTGGCCAGGCCTGCTCCCCTGGGCTTCCTGACTCAGCCCTGACTGAGTCAGCTCACACCCAGAGCAGGGCCTGGGGCCCACCCAGAAGTGCTAAGGACCTTGTCAGCTGCTTCCCAACTGTGGGCCTCAAGGCAAGACCAACATGTCCCTTCTTCTCCCTTGAGTCTGGGGTCTCCTTTGTTCTTTTGGAAAGCGGGGCTTTCTCAGCTTAGCGGTTTAGTTGGATTATCCGAGGATCCACCCCTCACCTGCCCATCTGTCCACAGGACTGACAGAACCTGCCCTCTGGGGCCCTGGAGGGACCTAGAAGGACCAGGGCCAGCTCTGGTGTGGTGCAACCAGCACTGGCCATGCAAGATCAGGAAGGAGTGCTGCAGTTTGAAATTGTCCTGAAAGTTCCTAAGTTGGAAAGAATCCCAAAGTCATATGTTCACGGTTGTTGGAGGTGGGACCCCATGACAGCATTAATGACTTTATGAAAAAAAAGGAAGGAGACTCAAACTAGCACTCTTCCTCTCTCCATGTGATGCCCTCTGCCATGTTATGCCACAGGAAGAAGACCCTTGCCAGATGCTCTTGGATTTTCCAGCCTCTGGAATCATAAGAGGCAAATAAACTGTTATTCTTTACAAATGACCTGGTCTCAGGCATTCTGTTATAGTGGAGAAAATGGACCAAGACCAACTCCTGGTCCCAGAATGTTGGTTGGATGAATGAGCAGTGATGGCGGCGAGTGGCACCAACCCCACTCAGATCAAAGATGGAGGCAGGTGGCAGCTGCACAGAGCTTACCGCACCTGCTCCAGGCCAGCTCTAATTGACACTCTTCATACATGGGAAGCCATGGTGAACTCACTTAGTCTCCAGAGCAATCCTATGAAGTGAGTAATGCTAACCCCATTCCACAGAAGAGGAGACTGAGGCTCGGAACCATGAAGTCACCCGTCCAGTGTTACGAAATGGCAAAGCTGGATTCAGCACAGGCTCTGGGCTCCAGAACTCACGCGCTGATCCGGAGGGTGACCTTCCCAGAGGCCCTTGGAGAAGGTAGCCCATCAGAGGCTGCAGGCCTTCCCCAGGGGGAGGACTTAACTTGTTGGGGTGGGTTATATTTTGAAGTTACCCTGGACCTCACCTGGGGCCTGGGCCGAGAGCCCTGGGTCAGCCCAGAGAGGGAGGGAGGGGACTTCCTGAGTGGGGGAGCCTGGGACCTGGAGCTGGATCCCTGACTCCTCTCTCCTGGGTTTTGAGCTCTTGGAAACAGAGTACCCCCACCTCAGGGGAGCAGCCCACAGGGCCCAGATGTAGGCGGGAGAGATGAGCAGACAGGCTGGGGACGTCAGCACAGCATGCAGCCAGATGACACACAGCGCCAGCAGTTCCTGACTCAGAGCCACCCACCCCAGGACTCCACCCACTACCAGCACCCCCACCCTGGCTTGCGCCCCGTGGTCCATGACAGCTTCTGGAGTCCCCTCCCACTGAGGACCAGAAAGCCACAGAGGGAGGAAGGAGCAGTGGGCCCCACCCAGGGCTGAGTGGGACACAGGGACACCCAGAGGAAGAGGTAAGGGGCATGGCGCCAGTACTGGCTCTGCCCAGCCCTCCAAGCAGCACCCCACCCACCCCAGCCTGCGCTCAGCACCCTAGTCAGGAGGAGCGAGGGCCAGCCTGGGTCCCCTGGTGCTGACACCCACTTGGGCCAACTTCTTACCACGTGACTCTTCCTAAATCAGGTCCCTCCTCTGGGATGTGCGCACCAAGCTCCCCTGAGGCCAGCTCCTCTCTCTAAGGGCATCCCATCGCCGGTGACTGGTCATCTTTCCTAATTGTGCCTGGACCTTCCTACCTCTGCACCATTGCCTGTGCTCATGCTGCTGTTGGGACGGTCCCCAGTCCCTGTGGTCTGGCTTGCAAGCAAGGGCACAGGGGGTCGGCTCTGTGCTCCTAAATCTTGAGGACTTCCCACAGCACCCTATGGCCCATGTCCTGAGCCTCAAGGGGTGATGTGTCCAAAGCCACCACACTCAGCTGTCACTATGCCCTGGGGAGTGGCTTGGGCTGTCCAAGTGTAGGGACTTTCCCATTGCTGAGGAGCTTTGAGCTGGTCCCAAGGGTTCAAGGTGGCCCTCTGGTCTGTCAGTCTGTCCAATGTTACTGTGACTTGGGCTGGCTTGCTCGGTGCCCCGACCTCTCCTTAGCTCCTTGGGACTCAGTTATAAGTCCCTGCCACTATCCCTGCTGACCATGGGCTGGGTTGAGCTGGGGACACCTCTCGGGAAAGAGGAGAAAGATGGCGTGGGGAGGGTGGCAGGGACCTTCCCACAGTAAGATCCCCCTGTCCCCTCCCTGTCTTCCGTCACAGACCCACTAACCTGGTGCCTCTGCCTGGGTAGAGCAGAGCCTGGGGAGAAGGAAGGGCTCCTCCCAGCCCTGCAGGGATGTACGAGGGGGTCCTGAGGAGTCACCCCAAGTACAATCCGGCCTCCCCCAAGTCCTGTCTCCAGTGGGATGCTCATAGATGGAGGAGCCTCCACCTCTGCCCTGGCCTTCTACAGAGGCCCAGCGTTGGTGAGTGACTCGTCCGAGTAGACCAGCAAGCTGGTGGCCCATCCCGGACCAAGGTCCCAGCCTCCAGGCTCCCAGACCTAGCCCCACTAGGAGGTTTCTCCTTCCAGGCCCCCAAGAGGTCAGTGACTCCAGAGGAGCCCAGTCACCAGTGTGTGTGGGCTGAGGGGTGGGTGTGGCCCAGAGCTCCTGCCAATGGGAGGCCCTGGGGGGGGTCAGGGCAGGTCAGACGCAGGGCAGCCGACAGCTCAAGGTCGGGCTTCCTTTCTCAGAAGGGCATGATTCCTGGAGGCAGCTCCCACGGGAACAGGAGAAGCACCAGCCCGGGGAAGCTCGGGTGGGACACAGGCGGTGCCGGGCAGGGTTTCCTGTTGGGGGTGGGTGGCCCTCGCAGAGGCAGGGTGACCTGAGCGGCTGTGCCCCTGGGGACAGGCCAGGCTGGGTTTTGCCTCATCCCTGGCCCTGGCCCATCCTCTAGCCGGCCCTGGCTTCCTGTCCCACTGGCTCCACCCGACCCAGGGGAGAGGGAGGGCCCACGGAGGCCTCCTCAGAAGTCCCCGTGTTTTCTGGGGGCAGAAGTGATCAGGTGACTCTCGTGTGCTTGGTGGCCTTTGGCCTCTGGCCTCCAGGCCTCCAACCATTTGTTTTACAGGATGAGCCCTCGACAAAAGAACCGCTGGCACAACTGGGAACCTTGAGCTTGCTCCACCCTGGGCAGCTCGACAGTATCATTTTGGAGACGTCACGTCCAGGAGACCAGGGTGAGAGAGAGAGGAGGCCAGACCTGCTGCAGGCCTCAAGGCAGAACGTCCTGGTGTCAGAGACCAGAGCAGTATAGCGCTGCCTTTGGAAGGCACAGCGTCCCAGCAGGCAGTGCAGCCCTACAGCCCCTCACCAAGAGGACATGATGTCTGACCGCAGCCCAGAGGAAGACCCTTTCCCCAACCCAGCACAGCAAGCCTGGCGCTCACAGTGTCAGGAGAGCCTTCCAGAGACACCAACTCCATTCTGGGTGGTGCCAGGAGTTAGGGGCGCACCTATCCATGGCTGGGGGCATGGCAGGAGTGGAGGGGTGGCGGGTCAGATCCAGTGAGTGAGAGGAAGGGATTGGAAGACAAGCCCCTGTGGTTCAGCTGCCTCCAGGTCCCCATCAAGGTGACTTAGAAAGCAAACAGGCCAGAGAGAGGAGGCCCTGAGGCCCATGGCCCACAAGGGCGCAGTGCTGGGGAGGAATGCAGCGGGAGGGAATGGCGCAGGGACAGAGCTGGGCCCCGGGTCTCCTGCCGGCACACGGGTGGCCCAAAGAGGACCCCATGAAAGCCAATCCACAGAAGTCCCTTGTGACCGAGGCCTCCTGACAGCTGGGGGAGTGGGCCTGCTCATCTCGGGCAGGAACCGACTGAAGCCATACCCTGGCTGCCCGGGCGGGACCTGGAGGACGGGCTCCCCTGACCGGAACGCATCTGCTGGGCTGTCTGTGGGGGGGAGTCTGGGGGGACTCAGGCACAGGACAATAAAGGCCTACGGTCTGTGGCCCAAGGCAAGCCGGGTGGAAGACAGGCAGACGAGTCTGGTGGGGGCCAGGAGGACTCAAGTCCACCATGGCGCCAGGAAGCCCGGGACCCTGAGGTGGGCCATGTCAGCCGTGGGCAGGAGGAAATGCGGAGGCAGCATTCTGGGGCTCGGCCTACCAGCCATACTCCTAGCCCTGCCCAGAGCCCATGCCAAGTGGTGGACCCTGGCGGTGCTCTCAGTCACTGGCTACCCCCCGGATCCCGATCCCTTCTTTAGAGCCAGAGTTTCCCAGTTCTAAGAGAATGGCCTTGAGCCCACGTGAGCACCACATCCCCGAATCCCATCACTGCAGAGAGAGGGCCTGGTGATGCTCTGCTGGCCCTGATGCCAGCCCCCTGTCCTTCATCTTGGCATCTGGTGGGATCATCCTGTGGGGAGGAGTGTGCCTCAGCTTCCCCAGAGCCCAGGAAGCTGGAAACGTCACCTGTACCTTGAACTTGGTCTCCACCCACTGCTGCCCCTCTCTGGGCTCCCCTCCCCTGGCCCTCGGGTCCACCCTGTGCTGCGTGGTGGGGGCTGGGCCATCAGCATCCCCAGGGCCAGGGGTGTGGCTTTCATGAACACAAGCCCAGCCTTGAGGTGGCTGCCAGGAAATGTTTGTCAAAGGGACAAAGGAAAGAGGCAGCTGGTGCCAGACAGACACACAAATGCAGGTGGACGGCAAAGCATGGCCCCCAAACGCCACCACAGCCCTCCTTGTCCCTCAGGCCCTGCGCTATCTAGGACAAGACACAGTGAAGGCTGGCAAGCCAGGGTGAAGGCCAAGGGAGCCCACTCAGGCTTTCTCAGGTGGGCCTGGAGAAGGGTCCCCGACGCCCAGGGCTCAAGGGCTCTGTGCCCTGTCCCCCCATTACATACTGGCTCTGGCTCCACCTCCCTGGAGGAAATGAACCCTCTCCCCAGCTAGAAACACCTTCTCTGTTCGGGAGGGACTCAGCAGCATCTCTCAGCTCTTTGCCCTCAAGTTGTGGCTCCTTCCTCTTGGAATGGCCATGGGGTGGGACATGGACATTTATGACAAGATCACGGGGGTCTTTGCAATGAAAGGGGATTCTGCCCAGACAACAGGAAGAACACACAGATATGAGATTCCACAGAGGTTCTGGACAGGTGCTCTGCCACCTCCCTACTGCTATCCAGCCCAGGATCTGGACACAGCAGATGCTTGATACATATCTGCTGAGTCCGTCGGCAGCTAGACGGATGCATGTGGAAGGCCTGACTTCTATTCTGCCAAGGTGGCCAGGGTCCTGCCGCATACTCCAGGGACCATGACTGATGGAGGCTGGGTGCACGTGTGCCCACCCCCATCCAGGCCAAGATGCTGCCTTCTGGGCTCTTCCAGGTCAGAGAATGCCCGTCCCCTCTGTTTCATGGTGGGAGGGGTCTCTGATCAAGCCCAGTGTCCACTCTTGCCAGACAGGAAAGGGGGAAGTAGAGATCCAGGGCCTTCCCTCAGCCCAGACCTTCCCATTTGCAGCCCAGGGGCTCAGGAACTCTGGGATCTGACCAGGGCCTGCTGCTGGCCCAGAGCCCACAGGCCCACAGCATGGTGGCTCCTCTCTTCTGTTCCGTGTCATAGCCTCCTGGCTGCCGCCAGCCTAAACTGCTTACTTAGACAAATAGGGAAAGAAGGCAGCCATGTGATGGCTGAGGTTTCCTTGACCCAGGCCACACACACACACACACACACACACACACACACACACACACACACACGCTACTCCTGTGGGTCAGGTGGTCATGCAGTCCTGAAGGACAAGGGCTGGGCCAACTTGGGTTTCTGTATCTCTGAAGGACAAGTGACTCGGTTGCCTTTCTTTACCCAGAAGAATGTTCTTTCTAAACACTTGCTCTCTTCTCCCTGGACAGGCCAGGGACGGGCTGGATGGGAAGCAAGTGGAGTGGGGGGTCCAGCCCAGTGGCCTCTATCTGGGCTTTTCCTTCTGGAAAACTGTGGCCACCCAGTCACTCCCCGAGAGCAGGAGAATCCCGAGCGGCACACGGGCTGGAGGTACAGGGAGCCGAGGCTCAGGAGGGGCCCAGGCTGCCCGTGTGCTCAGCTGGAGCACTGGTTTTGCAGCTGGACTCCAGGGCATGACCTGGGGAGTCGAGGGGATGAGAGGGCTGAAGGGGCCATGTCCAGTCCCACGTGGCAGGCCAGGCTCTGCCTCTGTTCAGCTGTCTGGCCAGGTCTATGGCCGGCGACTCGAGGGCCCCTGCAGTATTGAGGAGCTCTGTCCCCAGCCACTCTCCCGAGGAGGGCAGGCCACCATGGGTGCTCTGTCACTGCCCCTGCTCTGTGGGGACCGCAGCCTGCCTGGCCTCAGGCCTTCCTGCCAGGACCCCAGCAGCACAGAACCAGCAACCCAGCCCTGATCTCAGGTGGGCCGAGAGCTCCTAAACCAGGGCCAGTCCCCCACCTAGCCAGGAAAGCCCTCCACACAGTGCCTCTGAGTGTCCTCAACCCCAACTCAGGGGACCTGGGGCACTGAAACAAACACAAACCAACCTGAAGGTCCCCCACTAATTAGAGGTGGAGTTGGGATTTGAACCCACAGAATCCAGCTCCAGAGTCCTCGTTCTCCATCAGTCCCTACCCACAAGCCCAGGAGCTATGGCCCCCGCTGCTGGGCTGGGCCTGTCCTCCACAGAGCTCCTAACCAGGCTTCTGGAGGCCAGGCCCTGCTCCGCAGGGGTGCACAGGGCTGTCTGCCGGCCCCAGCCCGGTGACCCACACCCAGTGAGCTCTCCCCTTCCTCCTCCATCTGCCCAGAAAGCCCTGTTTTGTAGCAGCTCTCAGTGGAGGAGGAAGGAGGATGGGCAATGAGGGAAGAGGCAGAAAAGTGAGGAAGGGAGGAACACAGGGAGGGTCACAGACAAACACGGAGGAGGCACAAGAGCACAGGGAGAGACCAAGATGGGGCAGAGAAGGGCAGGAAAGCGCCGGGCGTGGTGGGGCACACCTGTAATTCCAGCGGCTCTGGAGGCTCAAGTAGGAGGATCACAAGTTTGAGGCCAGCCTCAGCAACTTAGTTGGGCCCTAAGCCACTTAGTGAGACCCTGTCACAAAATAAAACATAAAAAGGGCTGGGGATGTGGCTCAGTGGTTAAGCACCCTGGGTTCAATCCCCAGTACCAAAAAAGAAAACACAGAAAGAGGAAAACCTGGAGAATAGAAAAAAGAGGGAGGGGGAGATGAGAGGAGGAGGAGGAAGAGGGAGGGACAGAGAGCACGAGGAGGGCAGAAAGGAGGAAATCCGAGGGAAGAGGAGGAAGGGAAGGCAGGCGGGAGCGGGAAGGAGGTGGAGGGCGGGAGAGGAAGCCGGAGCCCAGGAGAAAGGCAGAGGGGCCAACAGGAGGTCGCAGGGGGAGAGGGCCTTGGAAAACGGAGAGACAGACAGAAAGCCAGCCCGCCCACCAACATTAAATACCTAACAGGAGATGACAAATCAAATGGGAATTACTGCGGTAAAAACATAATTAGAAACTTGATTGAAGTTAAACAGAATTTACATAACACTGCAAATTAACTTTACACGGAAACTATTCACTGGGAAGGCAATGAAGAGGCATTTCATTAGTAATCTATATTTAAACAATAGGCACAATGGAGGGAACTTGGTGCCTTCAGTCGGAGCGGAGCCAGTGCCAGAGGCTGCTAGAGGACCCAAAGCAGTGGGTGCTCCAAGCGCAAGTGGGCAGGGTCCAGGGCGGAATCGGGAGCCACTTCTGCCTCTACCTTGCTGTGCAGCCCTGGGCAAGTGTCTTACCTTTTCTGGGCCTCAGTTTCCTCACCTGCAAACTAGGATGTTGGAGAGGTGGTTTGTAAGTCTGGCTATTCTAGGGGAGCCTGGGAGATGGGAGAGGGCTCTGATAAGCTTGTGGGCTTTGCAGGGGGACAGGATGGTCCTGCCTGATGCCACGGAGGCAGGGGAAGGATTGAGGGAGAAAACAGCTAGAGACAGGCCTACAGAAAAGTGAGTCCGAAGATACAGGATTACCTGTCCCCTGCCCTGCCACACTAATTAGATGACCGCAGTGTCCTGCTATGAACACCAGTCCTGCACTATGCAAGTGGCTTCCTAGTCCCCAGTGCACAGTCAGAGGGGCATCTCCCTCACTGTGTCCTCGGGAGGGGGTCAGCAAGCCCCTGCCTAGCTCCATGCAAGTCTCAGCCTGGAGACGTCTCCGGAGACTCTGCTCACAACCCAGTCACGACACACCAAGTGGCTTCCGCAGGCCGACGGACTCTGCCCCTGTGGTTCCCATGGCTTGGGCACGCGAGCTCTGACCTCCTGCCCAGCTCAGCACTTCTCTCCTCAGCCTTCCTGGAGGCCCGACTGGGTGCCTTTCCTGCCGGAGGCTGCAGACTCCTGGTGACATGGAAGTGTCTGGTTCTGTCCCCGGCCCCCACCGTTCCAACAGGACTGGCAGCTGTGGGACAGGGGAGCCCTCTGTTGTCACCTCTGTAGGTGCCAACCTGAGCCCTGTGTTTGGCACAAAGCAGGCGGTTAGCAGGCTCCAGCGGGCAGTGGTCAGGGCGACCCTGCAAGAGGTGGGTAGGAGGTGAGGTGGACAAAAGGCCCAAGAGACCCTGCACTCTGTTCCCGAGGGAGAGGTGAGAGGCATGAGGGGCCAACCTCATACAGACAGGGACAGCTCAGAGACCCCTGGCTTAGTTTCTGGGGTCTCTGGGGCTCCCTGTCCCAGTGCCAGCTCAGGGCACTGCAGCTGCCGAAGTCCTCCTGCTGTGGGGGTGTGTCTGGGAGCTGAGGGAGGGAGAGCAGGCCCCAGCTCCTGGGACACACCTGCTCCCCAGGGTCCTACCAGCCCACCCTGGCCCAGGGGGGCCCTCCTGGGAGAGACTGAGAGACAGAGACAGACACCGAGAGACAGAGATCTGCTCCTCATCCACTCACGGCCCAGGACGGTTGCTGTTCCTTTAAGATAAAGGAGCCACTGGGTGCTTAGGAATTGCATAAGGCTGTTGGGTGTCCTTCCCCTGTGGGTAGCACCTGAGCTGCCACCTTGAGCCCTGTGTTTTCAGACAAGTGCTCCAGGTAAGGGGGTGTCCCATGAGCCCAAGAACCCTGAGTGGCAGCAGAAAGCAGGCGAGCTGGGTAAGGCTGCTTCAAAGAAAGTGCAAAAGTGGGCAGACAGGAGGGCAAGAGGCTCGGCTGTGGGGGTGCTGGCTAGGGGGACAGGGAGAGCCAGGTCAGGGGCCACTTGCACACCAGACAGGTACCTCCAGGACTTCACACCTGTGTGGCCAGGGGTGCGAGGAGGAGGCCTTGGATCCTCCCCTCCAAACAGCTCATTATGGAGACCTCAGAGCCTTGGTGTGCATTCCCTCTGTTCCACCCGCCTGCAGTGCCCTTCCCTGCTCTGTCCAGTAACACAGACAGACTCTTGTCCGTTCAGAGCTTGCTCCTCTGTCTGCCTCTTCCCAGGGCTGCACTTTTCTGACTGCCACTGCCTCCTCCTCACCTGCCCTCCTCCTGGGGGCCAGATGGCCATGACTCAGACTCAGGTCCCCCACCCTCACTCCCTCCCCGCACCTCGAGGTGACCTCAGCCGCACAGCCTGCAACTCCAGCTGTGCACCACACTCCCAAATCTGCATCTGTAGCCGGGACCTCTCTCCCAACCCCACCGCCACTCAGCCTTTCCACCCGGATGGCTCAAAGGCTCTCGCACTCCACGTCTGAAGCCCAACTCCTGGGCTTTGATCAGCCCTCCCCGGCCATTCTTCCCAGGCTGAGATGACCCCTCCCTTCTCCCCAACCCAAGAGCCCTCCCTGGCGGTCGGTCTGTAACCCTCCCCTCTCGCCCACCAGCAGGCTGTCCCCGGAGTCTCAGACACATTCTGACTCTCAGCTTCTCACCTCTTCCCCACCACGCCCTCCTCTACGCCTCCACCATCAGAGATCTACTCCACACTGTCACCTCCATGAGTGGGTCCCCACCGCCTCTCACCTGGTGCCCCTCACAGAGCACCAGCACCCGGCTTCCCTGCTTCTCACCCCAGCTCACTGCCTGTGGCATCTGCTCTCCCACCTGGAGACCCTGTGCCCTTTCCTGCAGTCATTTCTTAACACTTAGCATCACCTCACAGAGGAGAGATTCGACTTTCAGGAATTCATTGTCCACATCTCCTCAAAAGAACAGAAGCGCCCTGAGGGGGGAGTTTGTCTGTCTATTCCCTGCTATTATCCACCAAGCTTCAAGAGGTCCTGGCACAGCGACTTGAGGCATGAATAAAAGGACAGTGCCTCTCCCTGAACACCTGCTGAGGGCCCAACTACAACCCCTCCTGTCTCCCTTGGGCAGTGCCCAGCGCTGTGCAGTCAGCACCGCCCCACGGTAGTGAGCCCAGCTCTGGGATCCGGAGTTGGCCTCTGCTCATCTCCAAAACCCAGCCCTTAGTGCAGGTCTGACCTGGTGCAAAAGTCTGTGTGTGTCTGATGAATGAATTAAATAGAAAACGGGTGGATGGACGAATGGGTGGATGGACGGATAGGAAGGGGGATGGATGGATGGAGGTGGATGGATTCATGGGTGGGACTAGATGGATGGGTGGGTAGAGGTATTTAGGTACAAGGATGGATGGATGAATAATAAATGAATAGAAGAATAGGTGAGTAGATGGTGCAAGAATGGATGGATGGATGGCTGGATGGATGGATGAATGGATGGACAAATGGATAAGTGGGGGGAAAATGGACATGTGAGTGAATAGCTGGATGAATAGATAGAAGAAAGAACAGGTAGATACATGGATAGGTGGGGAGAAGGCTGATGTGTGGACAGATGGATGGATGAATCTCACCACAAGCACACAGTGGAGCCTAGCAGTGGCTTGGGTTCTATAGCAGTACTTCTCCGGGAGGATGGGTCAGACCAGTGCATGGTAAAGTGGAGATGCAGATGCAGTCAATAGGGTGGTCAGAGCTGGCTCTGCCAGAGATCCCTGGCAGACCCAGTCACTTCCTGTGCTTGGGTCTCATGGTCTAAGCATGCAGATAACTCTTGCCCAGGGCTGCCAGGGAAGCAGCGTGGAGTCTGAATGCTGTCACAAAGGAGCGCACAGGCACAGTGAAGCAGCTCTGGACGTCTGCCTTCCACAGTCCTCTCAGGCCCCACCTGCTGCTGAACTTGGGGCCACATCATGCTCCATCCCTGCCCCCCGCCCGCCCTGGGGCCCTGGCTCCACCCTCAGAGAGTTCAAACTGGGCCAGGCTGCTAATGTCACCTATCTCCAAAGAATAATTGATCCACCCCATTCACAGAACCTCAAGAATCAGAGTAAGCAGGGGGCCTGAGGCCAGCACCCAAGTCAAGGCACCCAGAAGCCCAGAGTGTTTTGTGGTCATAAGGACAGCTCACAGGGAGGTACAGGGAAGCCCGCGGCCAGGTCAAGAACAGCTGGGGGAAGACCACACCCCTGGGCTGGGGTCCACCCATCACTTCCCGACCTCGCCCCCGCCCAGGTTTCACATGACCTGGGCACTAGGGCCGTGAGGATCTGGTGTTACCTTTCAGGGTCTGGCAGCTCAGTGACGGGGGAGGCTCCTCTGCTTCCCTCACACACCTTGCAGCATTGGTCTGATGCCACGGGCCCCTTCTTCCTCCTGGGAACACAGGGGAGAGACGGGACACGCCTGAGCAGCCAGGCACACAGACAGCTGCCCGCCCCTCCTCTCTCTGTCCCACCACTGGACTAGTTCCCGTGGCCGCTGAGGCCACTTAAGCCCACTGTGGGATGCTTGATGGATCAGCCCGCGACATCCTCCCACCCAGCAGCCTCCAATGAGCAAGACGACTCCTCCTGGTGAGATTTAAAAAATACACGCACACACGTCTTGTTAGCTCTGGGGCTCCGCGGCTATTGTGTCTCTTCTTGGTGAGAAGAGCAGACAGCCATGGCCTTCCTGCATGGTCCCCAGGCAGGGTGACGGAGAAAAGCTGTCGGGGTATTTTTAGCAGGGCACACCAAGCCCTGGCCTGGTCTCCTCTCTGCGCGGGGCCTGGCTTCGGGGAATTATCTCACACGACTGCAGGCCGGCAGTCAGTTCCAAAGCCACTCTTGACCCCTGCCTGAATTCCTTCCTCATGAATTCCTCACCAGGACACTTTAACACCCCTGCACGCCTCCTTGGAAAACCAGCAGGGCACCCTGCTTCTCCCCTCCTGCACGCCTTGCCTTGGTTTAGCGCTGGTGAGGGAGGCCCAGAAACGAAGTCTAAAGCCCACGAGAGCCCTGGTGACCTCTGACTCTATGTGTTCCCAAACTTCAGGCCTTCTGCCGTGCCCTCGGCAATTTTGGGTAAGAACTGAGGCCTACCTGCAGATGACTCCATCAATACCCTGGTTTTAAGCTCTGATCAATCATGGCCATGAATCCCGGCATGCCGGTTATGTATTTCTAACATATCTTAATAAATAGATCTTAATAATACTACCCAATTCCAGAATCTCGTCACAGGCTACCAGAGTTTCCTGGGCCAAGCTTTGGCAAACTGGCTGCAGTGTGTCAGCCCCCTCCACTGACAGGAGAATGAGAGGGGCAGTAGGCTGGCAGGGCCCAAGGACCAGGGCCGGTAGAGGTAGAGGGCTCAAAGTCATGGTGTGCTGGAAGCTCCTAGTGTGGGCCTCTCCTTCCAGCACTGGTCACAACTAGCCTCACACCTGAACACTGCTGGGAAGAGCCAGGTAGGACAGGTGTCCCAAAGGAGGGCAGTGACACAGAGGCCCAGGGTTCACGATGGCTCATTTCTCAGCATTCCCTGAGGCCTCTGGTCCTGTCTTGGCCTTCCCATCAGGCTTCCCATGGCTGGAGTCAGTCCACGGGGACTAGAAGCACAGAACACGTCCCTGAGCCCCACACCTGAGCTCTTGTCCTTGATCCTGTGGACTCTTGGCACAGCTGCCAGCCCTCTCTGGGCCTGGGTGTCCCTGTATGTGCCTTGGGAGCTTGCCCTGATGATTTTGGTGGCCTCAAAGCTCTCAGGCCTCACCAACACTGTCTGTCCTCTCTGGGTCTGCCACAGGCAGGAGACCTCAGCTGGGCCCCTGGCTGTCCCCGCTGCCTGCCCTTCCCGCCCCTCCTGCTGAGCACAGGATGTGGGTGTCAGGAGGTGAGGGTTGAGTGTGGGGGTCGGGTGGGGAGTAGCCTTGGGACGGGACTTCCTGAAGCCAGATCGGTTTACCACAGTCAGTTGGGCACAGGACCGCACAGCTGTGAGTTATAAATGTCCCTGTCAGAGCTGGGGTGGAGAGAGGCCCTGCTGCAGCGGGGACACCAAGGGGCCACGATGCCCACCTGGGGGCCTCTCAGCCACTGGCCCAGCCTCCCGTGGGCCACTCCTGAGTCTCCAGTTTTCCCATGCACTGGTTCTCTGCACCCCTTTCTGAGATGCCAGGGTGATGAGGTCTGACACCACCTTCCCCTGCCCACTCCTCTCCCTTCCAGGTGTGAGCAACCCTGAGAGTTCCCAGAGAGTAGGAACCCAGGTCCTGCCCGGCCCTAAACCCTGGGCCCGGCACACAGTCGGCCATCTTACTGTTCCAAGCCAGCAGCCACTGCCCTCCTGTGCCACCCACTGGGGCACAGACTAGGGGCAAGGGCAAGGAGGGGCTTCCAGCCTGCATCCAGGGCACTCGGCCTATACAGAGCAGGCACAGCAGGGGGCCTCCAGCACTCTGTCCCCAAGGCTCCTTCTCTCTGTCTGCCCCCTGGGGCTCCTGCAGTCTGCCGTGAGAAGTGTGGAGCCAGCTCAGGGTTGAGTCTGCACATGGTGGGCTGCCTAGGAGAGCGAAATTAGGTCCCTCCAGCCCCAGAGCTGGGGCCATCCTCCGGGAGGGGCCACCAAGGTGGGAGGTACAAGACCAGCCACAGGAACATAATAGCCAGTGTGGTTTGGGCTTACAGGGGCTGAAGCTTACACAATTTTGGAGACCCTCATATATATATATATATATATATATATATATATATATATATATATATATATGTAAAATTATAAATACCTGTCTAGAATCAGAAATCACAACAAATCCCAGGAGGCTCAGGGCCCTGAACCCGTTTTTCAACCCATTTTGGCCTCTTAAACAGTTTGCCAAAAATGCCCGTGGTGAAAGCTCCCCATGGCACCTGTGTGCCCCAACCCAGAACGTGCCACAGCTCTCAGGGACTCCCAGCTTCCACCAGCTTCACACACTGCCCAGGAGTGCCCCTCCAGTCACGGTGACAGTGATGGAACTAAGGGTAATAATGATGTCCTAAGGGGCTGATACTAGAGGGGCTTTATCTGCACCATCTAAGTACTCTGTGAATTAATTCATTTAATCTGACCCCAACCTAGAAGTTAGGTGCCGTGTCCATTTGAATAGGTGAAGAAACAGAGGTCAGGAAGCCAGCCCAAGGTCACACAGTCCGGATAAGAACCCAAACAGCCTGGCCTTGGTGCTAGTGTTCTCTGTGACCTCTCTGGAGGGTCTAGAAGAGTTTTATCTTCCTGTGAGACTCCAGTGACCTCAGTGACCAAGCATTAAGTAAAACTCGTTCTCTCTCTCTCTCTCTCTCTTTTTTTTTTTTTTTAAAAACAACTTTGGTACTGAGGATTGAACTCAGGAGTACTTGGCCACTGAGGCACATCCCAACCCTATTTTGTGTTTTATTTAGAGACAGGGTCTCCTTGAATTGCTTAGGGGCCTTGCTTTTGCTGAGGCTGGCTTTGAACTTGTGATCCTCCTACCTCAGCCTCCCAAGGTGCTGGGATTACAGGGATGCATCACCATGCCCTGCATTAGGTCCCCTTTGATAACCATTCATACTTCCCACCCAACTGCCCTGAGTACACCGGGAACCCAGCCCTGGCAGAAAACGGGGTCTCCTGACTGCCTCTCCTTCCCAGGGCTGGCTGGCAGGGGTATGGGAGAAGCAGGTCCTAGAGATGGTTGGGCCTGTCCCAAGGAGACCTCAATGGTGGGGACTCCCATTTAGACTGCCCCTGGCATGAGAAGGGACCCCACTCTTGTGAGCTGTTTGCTCCCTACAGGGCGAGGAAGAGGAGGCACCGTCCAGGGGCACTATCGGCCTGTCAGCGGGCGGGGCGAGGCTGGCCCCACAGCCAGGGACCAGCCAACCCTGCCCTGCGTCTCTGCTCCTGCAACCTGTGGCCTGGTCCTCCCCCTCAGGCCTCCTCCAGTGTCTGCCACTTCAGGTGCCAGACACGGAAAGCCACATCTGTGCTCCATCCTCATTATTTATGTATCATTATTTAAATCACTTTAAACCAATCACTTTCTTTTTATTTAGCTTCATCTACAGCAATATTATCTGTGAAATCAGGGGTTTGATGAACTAATTATATATCTATATATATATTTTTTTCTAATCCACATAAAAATAAATACATAATATTAAAATTTGAAATTTAGTTCCTCACACTCGTCGAGGCGGTCAACAGTGCCCAAGAGCCTGGACACTGGGCAGGGAAATGGGAAGAGGCAGAGGTTTCTAGAAGACTACACAGAAGGTGTGGTTTGGTTCATGGGCTCAGACCAGGCTAAGCCCTTTCCTCCTTATGGGCTGGAGTTTGGGCCTGAGAGCTCTTCAGCCATCTTCCAGCAAATTCCTCCTGATGAGAGCAGGATACCGGGGCTGAGCACGGGAGTGGGACTCCAAACATGGCAGTAGCTGTCATCTCGGCCACTGTCTTGCTAGGAGGCAGCTAGGGCTCTCTGGGCCTCAATTTCTCTGTGTACAGAAACGGTGGAGGCGCTCCATCCATCAGTGCGCGGTCCCGCTGAACACCGGTGCAGCCTGGTGCTCCTGGTGACAGGCCCCCTAAGTGCCCAAGCACCCCCTTGGACCTCTTCCCCTTACACCTGCTCCGAGGCCTCGAGTGGTGTCTGGGGTGCCAAGGGGAGACAGGGCCATCCTGTGTGACAGCTATAAAATTAGATAATCAGCTAATCACCAGCAAATTAGCATCCCATCTTTACATAGAACAAATATAGTATTTACGTAAAAGTTGTTAGGAGTTTCTCTCTTTTTAATTAGCAGAAATAAATGCAAAATGAATGGTAATTAGGCAGCTGATGGATTCGGTAGTACAATTACGCCGGCAGCGGTGCCCCAGTCCTTAAACACTGCGTGCTCCGAGGAATCGGAGGAGCCTATTTATATAATTTATTTATAAAACAAAGTTAGCAGGAACAGAGGAGCAAGGCCTGGCACGGCGGGGGGAGGGTCTTGGCTGCAGGGGCAGAGCCCTGGGAGAGGAGCTAGCTGAAGCGCCCAAGGCCTGGCGGGAGGGGGCTGCTTGGCACTGGGCCGCGCAGAGCACCACCAAGGCCCCCACGTGTCTATTTCAGGCCCAGCACATGTCACCAGGAGCTGGGAGGAGCCCGGAGCAGCTGTCCTCGTCCTCCTTCCTGTCTGTCTCTTCCTCTTCCCTGGTGGCCACCTCTCTCCTCTCGGTGGGCTCTAGGCCTTCCCTGAGCACTTCTCTGCCGGGCACCTGGGGTGGGTGCCAGATCATCAGAGCAGCTCTGCCGTGGGAGTCCAGAGGCAGGAGGCCGAGAGGAGGCAGCCCCCAGGAAGTGACGCTAGTTGAGTTTTGAAGGATGCACAGGAGTTTTCTGAGAAAGCAGGAAGGAGCCAAAGGACCTGCCTATGGAAAGGTGGGGAGGCGGGAAATGGCACTGTGTGGCACTGTGTGGCACAGTGAGGAGCAGCACCTCGGGGCTGCGGGGGCAGAGAATGAAGCGGGGTCTTGGATGCCGGGCAAAGGAGTTGGATTTGATGCAAGATGCCACAGAAGAGTCGGAGCGAGGGAGCGGGCAGCCTCTTCCCACTCTTTTCTTGGTTTCCCCTCCCCCACCCCAGAGCCAGAGCGAGGACCAGGTCCACAGGCCATTAGAGGCAGCTGGTCCAGCTCAGCAGAGCGAGCGCTGAGCAGGAGGCTAACCTGATTACAGGAACAGGAGGTCTGTCTGCGAGGGAGGGCTGGCGGGGAGAGGGACTCCGCTGAGAGCGAAGGGAAGGGGCAGCTTCCTTGGGTCCTCTGACTAAGGGGACCGTCTTCCCTAGAACAGAGTCCTCTGCCCTGTCCTGCCTGGAGGACAGGAGCCAGCAGCGCCTGAGATGCTGTGTCAAACCCCAGCTGTACCCCTGCCTCGTGCTATGACCTTGAAGAGCCACTGGGCCACATGTTCTTGTCTCCAAAACAAAGGCCTGAAGCAGCATGGGGGAAGGGCAGCGAATCTGGCCCTCAGCCCCATCACAGGGCTTTATGGGCCTGGGTTGCCAGACTTTCAGGAATCTGGGCCAGGCAGGCACTCTCCAATCTGCCACAGTCCCTGCCACTCCCTCTTGCCTCACCCCAGCCCAGTTCCCAAGCTGGTGTGGTCCCTGCAGACAGCCCAGTGGAAACCCCTGCAAGATGACTGGGTCCTTCCAGCTGACAGCCTGTGACCTGGTTTGGGCAGACTGAACACCCAGGGCGGGTGGAGACGGAAAAATGGCTGGTAGTCAGAGTCACTTTTTAGCCTTGCAAGGGGGTAGATGGAGTCACAGCCACAGGCAGGCTGGGGTGCCTCTGCCAGGGCACCCAGCAGTCCCTCCCTCTAGTGGCTGCGTGGATTCAGTGTGCCCACCCAGCCCTGGGGGCATCCTAGTCAGAGTCCCAGGTGGCATCTGTGACCGTGACTTCAAACATGGTGGGCTTTCTCAGAGGGAAGCTGTCACACTTTAGTAGTGCTGACCACTGTCGCCGGCACCTCCTGTGCCTTGCAGACCCATCCAGGACCAGGAACGGTGCCTGTGTTGTCAGTGGCTCTCGGGGACATGCTCTGAACTTGTCAGGGAAGCCCAGATCACAGGGCACCACTTCTCCGCTCTGTACGATGTGATCCTGCCTTGGGCCAAAATCAATAGAAATCTCCAGCACGACTGTTTCCCCAGAACAGGGGCCCCAGCCCCTCGAGATGACATTCCACCCACGGCGAGTGCTGGGGGGTGGGGGTGGGGGTGGGGGGCTCCCTTTATCCAGTGACCTCAGCCTGAGAGCAGGCAGCAGCTGAGGATGGGGTGGGGCGGGTGGTGACACGGGAGGGCAAGCCAGGGGCTCAGGCTGCCTCCCCAAAGACACGCCCGGTGCAATTCATCAACTGGTTTTCAGGGCCGTGAGAAATCAATGGCATTTGTGCTGCAAACTCATCATTAGGACAGGAAAACTCTGCAATGGAATTGATTTGTTTAAATATAATAACACGATTTAACAGAGAACTCTGGGGGTGGGGAAGGGACCCAAGCAGCAGAACACGGTGAGACAGCTCAGACCCAGGGACAGGAGGTGGCCTAGAATCACCTTCTGGGGCTGCTCCACCTGCCCCACAGGGGGCTGGGTGGATGTGCGCTGTGGCCCTCAGCAGTCTGGGGATGGCCTGGCTGGTCACTGCCATGCTGTTCTTTGGAGGTGACTTTGTTTGGTGCACATCAGTTGCACCCAACCAACCCTTATCAGGCCCCGGCTCTGGTCCAGACACCTGTGTGGGCCGGGAGGCCACAGGATTAACAGCACAGAAGATGCACATGGGGATAGGGTAGGCTTCCTGGGGTCTCAGACGGTGTGAGAGAGGCGTACAAGGACAGGGTGAAGGTCAGTGGGCAGAAATGGAAGGTCTCTTCCAAGAGCGGGAAGAACCCCCTTGAAATATGGCCTCAGCTCATGGATAAGGTTCCTGTCTGACCTGATGATGACTGATGAGAGCTGATTTTATTGATCCCTACAATGTTCTAGGACATTGCGACTATTTTACATCTGCCACTTCACTGAATCCTGCTATCCTGTAAAGGAGGGACTATGATCACCCACATATCACAGATTATCCCACTGAGGCTCAGAGAGGTCAGAAGGACTGCCCTAGGACACACAGCTAGTCAGTGATGGTGCTGGGATCAGACGCTCGTATTTACCACCCCAGAGTCTGGTCCTTGCCCACTGCAATCTACAGTCAGCTTGAGAATGAGCCTCCGTGTGCCTGGGGAAACAGATGGCTCCTCCCTGCTCCAGAAACTGAGGCATGAGAGGCACGGGGCAATTTCCCAGCAGCAATTCAAGGTGTGTCTGAGGAGGGCGTAGGGTAGCCCGTGCATCCACACGGCCTTCTGGTCCTGGGCCCTGCAGCCCTGATGAGGCTGGAGTGCTGGCAGCCCGGAGCTGGGCCTGGCACTCAGGGGGGCACAGATGTCCTGGCACCTTGTAGGAGGAAGGCCCAGGTAGCTTGAGCAGCCTCACTGAGCTCACAAGGAGCCTTCATGGCAATCTCCGAATTTGGACCCTCTTCCTGGTGACTGGGAGTGGGAGGCTGGGAAAGGATTTTAGAGGCAAGAAGGTGAGGAGGCCTGATGGCTGGCAGGAGTGGGGTGGCCAGTGGGACACAGAGAGGGTTCAGGAGGTCAGATGCACTACTGGGCTCTGGGGTGAGGGGGAGGGAGGTCTCAAGGACCTCTAGGCTTCTTCCCTGCACTTGGGGCCTTGGGTGCCCAGCTCCCCTGGAGCACCAGCCGCCTGCATCAATAGGAACTGACCCGGGACTCTAGGGAGCAGCAGTCCCTCCCCCCAGGAAGCCCCGACCTGGGGGAGGGTGCTGCTACCCCTGGCTGACACCAACTCCATTCTGTCCCCTTGCTGACCTTTCTCCTTTGTCAGCAGCACACTCCATCAATGCCCCGGAAGGGCCCGTGCAATCCTTCCTGCCTGCCCTGCCCAGGCCGGCGCTGGGGCAGGGGCTCCCCTCTGCCATCCGTCTTTTAAGAAAAGAGGTTTCCAGAGTTCTCTAGGGAGCTAAGAGTAGGGCTACCAAAGCCCTCATGCAAAAGGGAAGACGGAGGCCTGGTGAGGGTGGCCCAGGGCCCACCGTCCACAGCAGGTCAACAGCAGGCACAGCCCGGGCACAGAGAGCCCAGCAGGCAAGATCCAGGCCCTTCCTGCTAGAGAGGGAGGGAGAAGAGGAAGCTGGAGAGGCGACTGGAGTCAGGGCTGGGGGTGGAGGGGAGCAATGACGTCCGGCTAGGGAGGCCAGTTATCAGGTGTGGGCACCAGCAAGCCCCCCGATCCAAGGAGGGGTCAGGAGGGCTCAGAATTGGAGCCAGTGCATTCAGACCCAGCCAATGTGGCCACCATCCTGGTTTGCCTGGGAGAGAGAGGTTTCCAGGATCTGGAACATTTGGTACTAAAACTGGGATGGTCCTAGGCAAACCCAACTGGCCAGTCACCCCAGCAGAGCTGATTCTGAGTTCTGGTTTTGGGTTCTACCATTTTCGGACTCCAGGTGGCCCCTGCACGCCTCAGTGTCCTCATCTGGAACACAGAGTTGACAAGGGTGCCTCGCGTGTGGTCACCGGGAAGGCTGAATGCAGTAATGGATGCCAAGTGTCGACACCCGACACCGAGAACTCAACCAGCAGCAGGTGGCCACGGATACTGCCACCAACTGCAGGACCTGCCTCACTACGACCGAGGCCCAGTGACACGGGCCCACGATCACCCGTACCAGATGCTCTTCTGAGTGCTGCACATTTGTTGTAACCGAACCCTCATGACACTTATAGGCTCGGCGCCACGATCGTCCCCTTTTCAGGTGAGGAAACCAAAGCACGCAGAGGCCGCTCCACATGCCCAGGCTCCCGCAGCTGGCAAGTCCAGAGCTGGAAAGCCACTTCTGTTTCCACTGGGCGGATTCCAAAGCCGGCCAGCCCCTGGATGAAGGCCAGTGTCCACAGGCTTCTGGTCACACTGACCCAGCCCCCAAACTGGACAAACACAGGCTGGGCAGGCACGCCAGGCCACTCAGGAGGGGCACAGGGAATGGAGCAAGTGTCCCTGACTTGGGGGAAACTGAGTGGCCAATTGTTAGCTTGGGTCTTCAAGACCTTTCCTTCCTGCCCCAATACATCAATCTCATGCATTAGGTTGCCAGCGTGTGTTTACACAGCAACAGAAAGAACAGCCCGAGACACACGCCTGCTCCAACTGTGCAGGGCCTCCACTCTGGCCACGCCGCAGGCTCAGGTGAGGATGCTCATTTCAGAGATTACAGGTTGGCTGGGGAGGTGGCTCCATGGTGGAGCACTTGCCCAGTATGTGCGAGGCCCTAGGTTCAATCCCCTGCACAACCAAAAAAAAAAAAAAAACCCGGGTTAGAGGCCAGCAAGGTGCAATTCCATTTCTGAACCCAGGCTCATTTCGGCCGAAGTGGCACCAGGGCAGGATGCCACACTGTGTGCACTGGGGCCAGTGCAGGTGAAGGGAGCATCAGAGGAGGAAGGGCACAGGCCCCTCTCCTGGAGTCCGGGTAGCTCAGCAGAAACCAGCAGCTCAAGGGAGGGTCCCCAGCGTCTAGGGAGATGGCAGCCACCTGGACAGGAAATGCGTACAGGGAGTCCGGGCACGGAGGCTGAGGTTCAGGCAGGGCACACTGCCCTGACATCCCGCAGACAGGCTGGCCTTGCAGAGATCCAGACCCAGGCTCAGAAGCCGCACACGCAAAGCCACTCCTGCTTCAACCCCTAGGAAGCCCCGGGCACAAGGGACCATAGAACACTCGCAAACACTTGGTTTCTAGCACCCAGGAGAAAGGTCGCTGAGGCAGGCAGGACTGGCTGGGCAGGGGCCCCAGGAAGCTGGACCTGGTTATTTTTAGCCTCTTGATTTTAGAGGGAGGAGGCTCTTCTCCTTACCAGGTAAATGTCAGGCCACTGGCGGACCCAGCCGATGAAGGCAGCGGGAGCCCAGGAGGGAGACGATGCCCCCCCCCCCGACACACCTGGCTTGGTGCAAAAGGGGGGCTGACCAGGGGTCTGGCCTGGCTGTGTGACCCTGGCCCGGTCTTATGCCTTCTGTGACTGTGCTTTCTGTCACTGACGCGGGGCCTAAGCCCATCTGATATTATGAATGTGATGTGACTCAGGGGTCATGAAGAGGCTTCTGAGTTGAGGGAGACTGGCCGCCCTCCTGTGGGGCGGCTGCCGTACTCTTCCAGAAACAAATTCTGGCTTCCTGAGCAGGAACTGGGCAGCCCCGAGCTGGCGCGTCCTGTGCTGGCGGCTGTGCAAATCGCCGAGGGGACTTGCGCAATCGCGGGTACTCGGAGTAATCGCGGGTACTCGGAGTCCAAGGAGCTGTCGCTGCTGCTCTGCTGATAGGAGGGAGGGGAGAGGAGCGGGCGGGCGGGTCAGTGGAGACACACAGGCCGCCCAGCCCCGCCACCGGGAGGGGCCACGCCCTGGGAGGGCAGCAGGTGCCTACGGGGCCTGCAGCAGACTGTGGGCCTGGCACCAGCACAGGAGGCTCCAAAGGGCACTCTGTCTGCGTCACAGTCTGAGCCCCACAGCCTTGTGGGGGGGCAGACTCCCTGGCAGGAGGCAGTGGCCGATCACAGGAAGGACAGGGGAAGCCCGATTCTCTCAGTCCACCCCCGAGCCCTCTCCGTAGGTGGGTCTGCCCCGGGGGCCTGCTGCTTCCTCCCAGGCTGGCAAAGCCGAGAGTCTGAGACCGACTCTTGCCAGAGAGAAGCCCTCCTTGGCCAGCCGCCCACCAGCTCCTGGGGGAGCCCTGTCTGCTCAGCCTAGGACCCGGGTACCTGCTCACAAGTCCCCAAAGGCAGACCCTTCCACCAAAGCACCAAGTGCTCCTGTGGCTCCAGGTGCCTGGAGCTCAGAGGAGATCTGGGGGAAACTGAGGCAGAGTGGGCGGTCATCTGCCCCGGGGACATTTAGCAAGTTAGAAAAAAACATTTCCAACTTCCTTCTTCTGCCATCTGGCCTCCAGGGGGCATCTGCACCGCCTTCCTTTCACCTCTGGCTCTTGGCCCTCTACCCAGCCCGCAGGTCGGCCTCGGTCCAGCTCGCGGTTCAGTTCATGGTCTGGCTCCTTCCTCAGGGCCCAGCTGCAGACCCACCTCCTCCAGGAAGCCCTCTCTGATTGCTGCACCCTCAGAAGAGCTGCAAGCCACTTGCCGGATATGCTTCTGTGGTTTTCCCAGCCTGCAGGCCAGCTGGGCACTCCAAAGGTCCCTGGCAGAGGGGGCTGATGAGGACACGGTGGACTCCGACTTCCTGAGTCCACTTTCCTTCCTCACCCTCTTACACCCTGACAGCTCTCAGGCCAGGCCTGTGGTCCCAGGCTGTCAGCTAGATGGACGGGGAGAAGCCTGTTGATGGCAGGTCTGGCTGGGGGCAGTCACAGGAGGCGGGTGAGGGAGGCGGTCACCCATGCAGCTCCCAGAGCCCACTGAGTGGGTCTCCACAGACGCCCTGAGCTTCCACGGCCTCCTCGCTGCGTCCCCAGCCCCTGGGAGTTGGTGCTGACCACCACAGGTGCTCTCCCCTGACAGCGTCTGCACCCGTGTGCCCTCAGCGTGGTTTAGGGTCACAGCTTGCCCCGCTGAGAGGCTTGAGTGCCATGTGGAGTTCCTGTGGGGTGCA
The DNA here is from genome assembly GCF_045843805.1 of Urocitellus parryii. Taxonomy (NCBI): domain Eukaryota; kingdom Metazoa; phylum Chordata; class Mammalia; order Rodentia; family Sciuridae; genus Urocitellus; species Urocitellus parryii. The sequence goes on along the minus strand of NC_135535.1, from coordinate 165,773,397 downwards.
CCCTGCCCTCTCCGGGCCTCAGCTCCCCACCTGCGCTCGAGGGGCCTTGACCGACCGACATCCGGAGACCATTTCTCTCCACGAGAGAGAGTGGCCACCAGGGCTTTGCTAGGACTCAATAAAGATGCCACCCTTGCAGCCCCACCTGTGTTGCGAGGTCATCAAATCTTTGGACCCAGGGACACAGGACATGGGCCAGGTTGTTCTCTATTCCAAGAGTTTGCCTCATGGATTAAAGGCAGACAAACTCCGGGGCTTGGGAGAGGTGGTAAGAAACCTTAGAGGGAGGGGGAGTGGCCTGCCCTAACACCCACGGAGCACTTCACAGCTTGTCACACCTAGGTGAGTGAGGACATGCAACTGGGGAGGCATTCCCAGGATTCTGGGAGAGCCAGAGACACAGACTTGCCTCCTTGGGAAGGACACCACTTGCCTGAGTTCCAGTCTCCTATATTCACTATGATGCTGCTGCGTGTCTCTAGTCTAGTCTCTGGCTGTCTCTGATCCACCTAATCACTAAACACTCTAAGCTCCGAGCTGATGTCAGGCCCACAGGGGTTGTGGGTGGAGTATGGGTATAGATGGTGGCAGAAGCAGATGACACTCGGATACCCACCTTCATCTTTCAATCTTTGGGGAGGCTGGCATGTCCCTCCTGGTAGAGGGCTCCAGTGCTTGGCCAGGAGAGAGGCTGGCAGCAGCCCAGTGGTGCCAGGAGGTGTGGCCCCTGGAGCAGACATGCCCTCCACCCCCCTCTGGGCAGGCCGAGTCTCAGGCTGGGCCCCACTTCACCCTGGCCTACCAGTGGGCTGAGGCTAACCCTCCTGGCTTGAGCTTGGAGAATGAAGGCCAGGCCCTGGGCCCGGCCTCAGGGGCCCTCCAGAGCTGCCTCAGCTCCTGCTTCAGGGATCATTTCCTGCCACCTCGACTGTCCTGCGCCACCCCCAAGTGATGCAGAGACCCCAGGAAACCTCCAAGGAATCCAGCACACCGCCGCCTCCTCCAGGCAGTCTCCCCGACCGCCTCCTGCCCCTTCATCTGCTCCCCCATGAGGGCTCCCCTTCAGCAGCTGCACACTTGGGCTCTGTGAGCTCTGCCCAGGCCTGAGCTGCGTTCACCCAGCTCCTCCTCTGCCACTCACTTTCAGACCAGAGCGGAACACAGTGCTGAGACCAAGGAAATGACCCCCCACCCGGCTGTGCGAGTGAACGGTCACCCAGTGACCATAACAGGACCCATGAGCTGCGGTTTGACTTAGCGGGGAAAACACACATTTTACTACCAGGTCAAGCCCTGCTCCACCAACAGCCCCGTGACCCTTGGTAGGTTTCCTAATCCCTCTGTGTTCCGCGTTTCCTCATCGTCCCCCTAGTATAACCCCGCTTCACCGGGTTGTTGACACCCTTGAAGACGGCACTTTGTGACCCCTTGACCTGTCCTCTCTGAGCAATAAACAACTCAGAGAGAGACAGCGACTTATCCAAAGTCACACAGCAGGTCTGAGGTGAGACTGAGGCTTAAATAAGTCCCGCTCAGAAGGCCTGCCCAGAGGCAGCCTCACCCTGCTGCCCCAGAGGGGTGTTCCCTGCTCAGGCCGGAATGAGCAGCAGCCCCTGGACTATTTGCAGCTCCAGCCAGGGGTGGGGGTGGCCAGTTGGGGCTGCCAGCACAGGGGCCTGGGCTCTAGGCAACACATTCCAGGCCGGGGGAGGGTGGTGCGCATTCCCAGCTGGCGCCCGGGAATGACAGGCGCACCACTTGCGGACCCTGGAGCCCTAGGCTGGGCCTGGCCAGGCCCTCTGTGAGTGGGCTCTGGCACTCAAGGTCTTAGCAGCCAGCCCCACACCTGCCCCTGTGACCCTGAAGGGTGCTGACTGACAGGTGATGGCCCTGCAAGCTGGCAGCATGAGGCCGCGTGTCAGGGGCTGGTGGAGCAGAAGAGGAGGGCGCCCCCCGCGCCCCGGGCTGCCTGCAGCATGCTGAGCGGCAGCTGTTTGGAACCACCTCCTAGGGGACCCAAATGCAGCCCTGTTTTCCCCACCATTTTTTCCTAAATGACCATGTCACTATGTCCCTGCCTGCTCCAAATGACCACAGCCCCATGCAGCCCACAGTGATGCCCGCCACTTGTCTGCACGCTGCAGACTGCTGTCCGTGCTCCATGCACTGCCGTGCGCCCTGCCCAGGGACCTCAGTGACCTCCTCACAGTGGTCAGGCTGGCCCTGCTCTCCCTCCTTCACAGACATGGACACAGGCACAGAGAGCTTGTCACTAATCTGAGGCTGCAAAGAAAGGAGTGGCAAGACTGGAATCATTCCAAGGTCCAGGCCCAGAGCCTGCACCCCTAGTCACAGTAGTGTCCCCTCATTTATCCACCAAGTGTTTGAGTGCCTTTTATAAAGTGCCAGCTACCCGGAACAGCTGGTCACTCCCCTGACGTGGGTCTCTGTCCTCTGCGTCCAGCCTTTTCTGGCTGTTACTTTCCAAACCAGCTCAGGCTTCTCTCCTTGCCGAGTGTGTGACTCCCCAGGCTTTGGAGCCCCATTTACCTGGCTGTCCGCCGCCTGGTAACGTGAACCGAGCCACGTTACCCACAGGCCAGGGCAGGGTTGGGGGCCTACCTCCTTTACCTGGCTGGCCCTCAGGGGCCCACCAGGCCCCCCTCAGTCATCCAGGTACCTGGGACTGCTCCTGGACCAGAGGTTGGAGCCCTTTAACAGGAGGGAAAAGCCAGTCTCCCCAGAGGGCTGGAATGTGAGTCTGTCCCAGGGTGGAGTCCAGGTATGGTCTCTGCTGTCCCCATCCACACCCCGTCCCACGTGCAGCCCAGGAGCTTGGAGTGGGGGTTGCACTTTTCTGAGCCTCTGTTTTCCATCCAGCAAATGGGAACAGGGCCTCTCAAGGGCTCGGAGGAGGGTCAGATGGAATGTGGAAGGGGGTTGTGCTCTGGCAAGAGCCCCACAGAGCAAGGGGCCGTTGAAGGTACCTGGAGGAGGAGCCGGAGTCAGTCAAGGCTCCTTGGCATCCAGCCCGTGGGAGTGAGTTTGCCAAGAAGAGCGAGACGAACAGGCAGGGGGCAGTTAAGACAGAAGGCTCTGCAAATAAAACACAGCCGGCCTCAACCCACGCCCAGCCCACTCCTCACACATCTACCTGGCCTGGTGAGTTAGGAAAAGCATGAAAAATAGAGCACAAGACATGCAGGAAAGGGCTGGAAGGACGACAGGGGCAGGCCAGGGGAGGCCTGGACACCATGCCTGATGGAAAGGCTGCAATCTCACCCTAGCTGAAGTTTCCATCCTGGCTGCTTGGGACAAGCTGGCCACACCAAGCCTCGGCTGCAGGGAGGCAGACACCGATGCTCTGGGGGCAGCGAGGCTCACAGAGCTGAGGGGCACTTGCCCCAGGCTGCGGAGCCTCTAGGTCAATGGAGGAGGCTGCACACAGACATGGTTCTTTCCATGTAATCCCACGACTACTACGCTCACTCCACACAAGGCTAGCTTCATGGATAGTTGCCCAAGCTTACAAAGACCCCACTCTACTGTCACCATCTTGAAATTTCTAGTAACTTGTGCACAAAGGACTCTGCATTCATTTTCCATAGGGCCTCCCAAGATATGGAGCTGGTCCTGATTCTAGAAGATTCCTCTGGGCAGGTGCAGGCGCAAAGAGTTGTAAATGAACTCTCACGTCTCTGGGCATTGCTAGAACTGGGGCCACTGCTAGATCTTCCTTCTCCCTAAACATCAACCTAGCAAATGTCTCCTCTTCTTTTAAGGCCCAGCTAACTGTCACCTCCCGGGTCAGGCCTAATCCCTGCTAGCTGTGCTGGGGTCCGAGCAGTGTCACTGCAGCAGATTAAAGAGCCTGCTAACGGGTGTGGGAACCCACCTGCCTCCCCCAGGGCTATTCCAGGACTCCTAATGACCCTGAAGCCTCCTGCTGGCCATGTTTCCAAAGGACAATCCCAAGGACACTTTACCAAGGGGTCTCAGAGGAAAAGTTTCTAGATCATGCTAGACAGCAGGCCTCAGAGGACAACCCATCTTTTTATTTGCAAGAAAAGGACAAATATGCCCGGGGAATACTGAGCCAGGAGGAAAGCCCAGCTAACCCCAGAATCTTCTTGGGGAACCTCTCCAATTCAAAGTGGCCCCTCCAGGAAGGAGGGTGGGGATTGGATCTAGGGGTGCAGTGGGGTTAATGAGCACTAATCCTGGACCTGGCCCTTCCTGGCTCTGTGGCTCAACCTCTTTGTTTCCCTATCAGCAAAGAGGGCCTGTTCCTGGAGGGAGATCACTGGATTAAAGAGCGCAAACCCTGAGAGCCAGTGGCCTGGCCATGAACCCAGCCCAATACTTCTGAGCAGGTGTCCTAGAAACTCACCTAACGTGCTGTATCTGTTTCCTGTCTGCGGGGTTCTGTGAGGCCTCCCTCTTGGGCTTCTCAGGGGGGATTCAGAAAGCGTGTCAACAGTGGGCCAGTCTAACGTGATTGGTGTGCCAAAGTTCAGTGCCATGGACCCCCGAGTGTCCAGGAGTCCACAGGTAAAGGCATTGGCAGGGATGACGCGGGTTGGGCCTGGTGGCGCACGCCTGTCATCCCAGAGGCTGGGGAGCCTGAGGCAGGAGGATCCCAAATTCAAAGCCAGCCTTAGCAACCCCACAAGGCCCTGTCTCTAAATAAAATACCAAAAAAGGGCTGAGGATATGGCTCAGTGGTTAAGCACCCCTGGGTTCAATGCCTGGTGCCAAAAAAAAAAAGAATGGTGCAGACCCCACTGTCTTGGAGAAGACACCTGTTGTGCCATGATTCAGAGGGTGCCCAGGCCCCAGGAGGCCTGGATGGAGTCCCCAGGGGATGAGGAACAAGGACAGCACCCCACAGATGTCCCATGGCAGTGCCTACAACCGTCCCACTGAACCCATGACCCGTTTTCTTATGAGAAAAATGACTCCAATTCATTGAAGCTGCAAAGCACCGGAAATTGTTCCCAGCAGCCTCCATCTTGAATCCTCATGACCACCCACGGGCAGCAGAGGGGGAGTGCTCCTGTTTCCAGAGGAAACCCGGGGGGGCGGGTGGAAGGCAAGAGCTGGGCCTTGCTCAGTCACGTGGTCAGCCCCCCAACACGCCCACAGAGCTGCAGCCTTGGCCCAGAGCTGCTGGCGCCCGGCACCACGTTGACATGGATGTGAAGGAGCTTGCTTTTGCACATCTGCGTTCGTACCTGTGCGCGTGGCCAATCAAGCCTGTGTGCACGTAGACATGTCTGCACACTTGCACCATGTGCAGGCATGTTTGCAAGTACGCGGTCAGGCGCACACCTCTGTCTGTTTGCACACAGCCATGACTCTGGGCAGGGAGGCCTTGGGTGTGTGGGAAGACATTTGTGTGTTTATCTATACTTTCAATGAGAACATCAGGCCCCTGTAAAATGCAATGTCACCCAGGTTGTCTTCTTCCTCATGTATTTCTTGGCCCCCTCAGGAAATTCTGGGCCACCACTTGCTCCACCTCCTCAAGAAGCCTTCCTGGAGCGCAGCCTCCCCCACCCACTCAGAATTCCAAGGTCAACCTCCATCTCACACTGCCGGAGCTTTCCTGCCTTCATCCCAGCATCGGCAGCTGCAGAGGCTCCGATGTCCCTTCCCCAGTCCCTTGTGCTTCTCACTTTGGCTCCAGCAAAATTCTCTGAACTCCCACGGTGACTGGTCCTTGGGACAGCCCACTAGTGTCCTGGCTTCCAGAGAGGCCTTTAAAATGACTTTCCCAGTGCAGCCAAAGGGACAGACTCCAGCACACGGTTGCTAGTACCCCCCAACTTACCATGGGGTAAGTCAATGGCTCCCGCTGCCCTCAGGACCCACGTCCCAGCCTGGCCTTGATGGCCCTTCACAATCCCCTGTGCCAATTCCTTCCTCCTCCTGCCGGCTCCCCACTCAGTCACTGCCCCTCTCTCTCTACACTGTGACTCACTTTTAAGTCATCTACTAGACTTCCCCCCTCTAACCTCTGAGACCTGTCTACCACAGTAGAGGGACGTCCCTGCTTTGGCTGGACAGTCTGACAGGCCCCTCTCCCTGCAGGTGGTGCCTGCATACAGTAAGTGCTTAATACAAACTTAGGAAACTGAACAAGATGGGTAAAAATGGAGAGAGCCTTACCCAGCCAGCCTACTCCTTCTCTAGAGGGGACTCTGGGTATCACCTCGGAGGGACCTCACAGGCCAGGGCTGGTGGAAGCTGGATGGCATCCACTGAGTCCTGACCAACCCCCAGGCCAACCAGCAGCCTTGGAAGAGGTCCGTCCTTTCGCCTTAAGTAAGAGTGGGACCCAGCACTTCTGAGGACACTGATGACGTCCTGATCCCCACTCTCCAGAAGAAGCCAGGGAGGGGGCAAGGCCAGAGGCAGGGTGGGCCAGGGCTCAGGCACCTGGCACTCTGGTGCACACAGACCTGGGCTCGAACCCCCGGCTTGGCCTGGTGTATGGTCTTGGGCAAGTCACTTCCTGACCACAAGGCTCAGGTTTTCACCTACGCGATGGTGATGATGATAACTAGCGCCTCCTGGGGAGGTCACCAAGATGAAAGGTCATAACCACACAGGACCCAGCACACCCAGAGAGATAAGTACCCGAGCGTCAGAGGCATCACCATCACCATAATCTCCATCACCATCATCATCATTAATTCTATGTACTCGATAAGAAACCTGAGGCGCTCAGCACTGGAGGGACCGGGCTCCCCGAGGCTATGCTGGGAGTTGGGAACAGAATAAAAGCAAATGTCCCAGTCCGGGGCCAGGGCCCCCCTGCCCTCCACTGCCTGGCTTGGGAGACCAAGGAAGAAGTGGAAACTGGCACTGAGCCCCTTTCCCTCCTGGCTCTCCAGTCCCCCTGAACCCCACTGCCCTCTCTGGGGGCACCCCGTGCTCCCCGACCAGCACACACTGGCAGACACACAGACCCGGGGGCTGTTCCATCCCACTTACCTGCTGAGGTTTCTGCCAATGGACCAGGACTCAGGTCGCAGGTGTAGGGGACGGCGGCCCCAGCCCTGCTCTATCCAACGCAGTCACTGCGAGTCCTATGGGAGAGAGGGAAGGGGACAGTGAGCTTCAGGGTCGAACCCAGGGGCAGCCCCTCAGTCCCTTACCGACCTCTAGACCCCATCTGCCTGGTCCCTCTGGCCATCTCCTGGTAGACCAAGCTGGCCCACCCCCTCCCAAACTTCACGTTCAATGCCCTGAACCAGCCCCAGTGGCACTGCCCTGCGTGGCAGTAGCAGCCGTTAGCACAGCACAGCCTCCCGAGCCCACCTCTGGCGTGCCAGGGGCATACTTCTGAGTCCTTCGAAGTCCCACTGGCCTTTGAGAGCCTGCCCAGATGCTTCTGAGGGTCCCCTCGGACCTGCCCTGCTTTCTCTGCTCACCCCCAGGCCAGCTTTGGGCCCGGCTGGGCCTGTCTCCTCCAGCTTCTGCAAGCTCGTTCCCCTCTTACGATGGAGCCCCTGGACATCAGGAATGAGGTCTAGTTAGTGAGAACCAGAGCCGCTTGGTGGGGGTGGACGGTAAGTGGTGGGAGGAAGGTGAACTGAACAGGGTAGGCCAGCCATGTGCCTGACATCAGGAAGCCCCCCGAGGCCTCCAAAGCATCCCCCATCCTTCTCGCTGTCAGAGCCCAGGGAACGGGTCAGTCTGGCGAGAGGACAGACACTTGGTGAAGCCAATACTTCGCTTTGTCGTTTAATAAGTGAAGAAACTGAGGCCAAGATAGAGGAATGGCTCCTCCCATGGTCCCGTGTCTCACACAGATGAGGCCAGAAGAAGGACCTGCTCCCGGCCTGGCCCACCGCCAGCAGCTGTCAGGGTCCGTCTCCCCAGATCCCTTGTCTGCAGACATGGGGGTTCTGACTGTGGATGGTCAGGCCAGACATGAAAGGCAACTTCTAGGTAACAGAGACAAGGCAACGAGAGGACCAGGAGTTGGAAAGTGCCGCAGAAAAAGGCCCACCTGATGGCCCCACGTCCCCCAGCCTGGAGGCCTGGGGTTTGGGGTGGGCAGAGGGGACATCACAAGAAGCCCCTGCTAGTGTCTCTGCAGCTGCACAGGGTCAGAGGCATCTTGAGCTGGGAATCTTTCTAAATCCCCGCCTGAGCCCCCAAACACTGCTGCGGGGTCTACACTAGTCCTGCCACCCTGGAAAACTGGAAGTGCCTCCTACCGGGTTGCCCATCTCACCACCGGAGACCCCATTTCCACAGAAGCCACGCACTCGTTCACCAAAGACACACCTAGAGGGTTCCCAGCCAGTGCCGCACAGAACAGCCCGAGGACTCCCCAGCAGCCCCAACCACAGGTGGATAAACTGATGAACCCACACGACGCGTTACCCCACAGCCCTGAGAAGGAGGGGTCTGCGGCCGCATCCAGCAGCACGGAGGGAATTTGCAAACACGACATGGGTTTAAAAGGCCAGAGGCAGGAGAGCACATGCTCCTGAGCTCCACTGACACCAAGGTCAAGAACAGGCAAGATGACTCAAGCCGACTAAGTCCAGCCAGGGCATCTTCGTGGCTCCTCCTATCAAGAGGCGGAGTCGGCTCTCTGCCCCTGGATCTCAGTTGGCCTTGGGACTTGTTTTGACAGTTAGGATCCGGCAAAAGTGACATGGTGTGACATACGGAGACTGGGCCACAAGAGGTCCTGCCGTTTCTGACCTTGATGGAACAGGCAGGCCACAGAAAGGAACCACCTAGCTCTCCTGGAGGACCAAGGGGAACTGAGGCCCAGGGAGCAGCCAGCACCAACCGCCAGGTGTGACTGGGGCCATTCGACCCTCCACTCCACTGGAGACCACAGCCACAGGAGCCCGAGGCAGACAGGGAATTGTGAGATTGGATAAGGGGCTGTTTCAGGCCACTCTGTTTGGGGCATTGCTGGGCAGCTGTGGATAATTGGCAGTGGGCTGTTGCAAGTCAGCATAGGTCTGGAATGTTCTATTTCTCGACAGCATGAGGGTTACACAAAGGATGGTCACTTTCAGACGATTTGTGGTGCTCTACATGTAGGATAGGATCTTTTCCACACAGATACAACATGGATGTTTTTCAATAGTAGCTAAAACCAAAACAAATCCCGAGGCTCTCCACCCAGGAGTGGCAGGTGCCGCTCTGCCTTGCCTCTCCACCCATCCCCAGTCCTGTTGGCCTCACTTTCCTCCTCTCTGCCCAACCTCGCTCCCTCACATCTCTTGTTTCCCTTCCCCACCAGCCTTCAAGCCTAAGCCAGGCAGTGCCTCCTCTGGGAAGCCTTCCCTGACTACCTCCCCCACTTTATCTGCCCCTGTGCCCGCAGCATCCTCTGTGACCAGGCCCATCTTCTACTAGGTTTACAGCTTTTACTTCTGTCTCCCCACCTCTTGGAGGTCTCCAAGCAGACGCTGTGTTAGGGTTAGGCAGCACCTGGCCTCTTCTTCCCCAGGTTCAAGATCCCACAACCAGGCTGTGGTGATCAGAGCAGGCTCCAGGGACACAGGGGACTGGCAATCACAAGTTGAGTCACCTATCAGCACCAAGCAGGTGTTCCCTGGCCAACTCCTCCTACAGAGACCAAGGTGAGGCTGAACTTCAGGTAAAAAGAAGGTCTACAGGTGGACATGGGGCTCTCCAATTTGTAGAGGACACCCCCCCACCCCCCCGGAATTATCTATTAAAATAAGATGGCAAAATGGATGGGGTCATCATGCAATGCTCCACTCTGTGACAAATAATGCAAACTTCCCGAAAAGAAGTCAGGCTAGACCCAGATAAGGGGGTCCACCGAAATCCTTCCATGTACTGATTCAGGAATCCTCTCCCACCCCCCTGCACAGCCTCACATGGGTGACTGGGACAGGGTCTCAGCTGACCCCCAATGCCAGGGCCTCAGCTGGGACTCCTTAGGCCTCTTGCCCGCTCTTCGCAGGTCCAGCTCTGTCCTAAGTGGAGGTGTGACTCCTCCAACCTGGCTCCCCTCACCGTCATCTCCGAAGAAGACAGTCTTCTTTCTCCTGTGGGGACACTGAGCTCTGACAGGCCAAGGGGGTTCGGAGACCCAGTGCTTTCTGCCTTCCTCAGGGTCCCCACTGGGTTGAGAGGCTCGTGGTCAGCAGCAGGCTGTCGCAGCCACGCCAATCCACTCCACAGAGGCCACAGCCCCCTGTCCCCAGTCCCCTGTCTTTACTAAGAAAGAAAGCTCCCTGCTCAACAGAAGCACAGCCCAGGCACAGAGTGGCCAGGCTGGGTGAGGGAAGGACATCGGGTCCCTGGAGAGTGGCTGTTTTGAAGCAGAGGTGACAGCAGGTGCACAGGGAGCTGGCTAGGTCACAGCCTAGCATCAGGAAGAGCTCCAGAATGGAGCATCTAGGGTCTCACAGGGTGCGGGGTTGCGCACCCAGTGCCCAGAGGGAGTGGCCACGTGGCACTCTGGGTGCTGTGGGCGTGAGGAGGGAGCTGGACTCCCCCGATGATGAGAATCACCCCGGCTGATTGGTGAACCCACAGCCTGCCAGGCCACTCCCCTGAGGATGGAAGCCTGCGGGCCTGGAAGAGAGCCCAGAAATTTAAATTGTTAACAAGTCCTCCCAGGTGATCCCCTGCGTCTGGGAAGTTTGGGGGAGCACTGGCGAATGACCTTCTAGGTCCCTGTGGGCCCAGAGATGAGTGATTCTGAGTCTCCCCCTCCACGCCACCCAAACCCCATCTGGAAGACTCTGGCCAGCTGGGCGGCCGATCATTAAAATACAAATGATTTCAAAGCTTTAGGAGGGGGGCAAAGAAGTCAGGGGAAGGGGGATTCTCAGCCCATGGTGAAATCAGCCCAGCTCCTGGCTAGCCCCCCTGAGCCCCCAGAGCCATCCAGAAAAGCTCAGCATGGTGGGGGGGGGGCGGTGGCGACAGCTGTTCAGTTGCTGTTCAGTGAGGCCCCGGAAAAGCAATTATCTTGCTCTTAGCAGAGAGGCGCTGGCTTTTACCCGCCCCTTCCCTCCCTCCCCCTCCCTCCCACCTACACACACACACACACACACACACACACACACACACACACACGCAATCGCCCAGGCCAAGATGCTGTGGCTGACTCTGAGCCCGCCTCCTCCATCCCCCCTTCCCAACCCCAGCAGCCTCCAGATTCTCCAACTCCCTCCACCTCCATCCTCTGAGCACATTTCCAACACTTAAATCATTTAGCCAGCTAAACCGGAGACGGCAAAATGGGTGCTATTTCTTAAAAACATACAGAGAGCGTATTAAATTATTGATAGCCATTAAACAGGGGGAAAAAATTAAACAGCTCTCAGATCTTATCAATCATTCATGCAGTTTCCACTGGGGTGTTTTCTGGAGAGTGATCACTTGGGCAGCCCGGGGAGCCGGCTCCTGCTGGCAGGGAAGGCGGTGGTGGGGGGAAGTGGGGTGGGGGCCCCTCTAACCCCCGGCAATTGTGTTCCCCAGGGGTCAGGGGCAGGGAACAGGGGCAGGTCAAGCTCTCCACGAGTACACTCCCACCTTCCCTCTTCCCATTAAGGAAAGGAGACTCCAACACCGCCTTCAGGAACTACCTTAATTAAATCCAGCCTGCTTTTATTAGGCACCTACTATATATCAGGCCTGCAGGATGCACAGATAAACAAGCCTCCGGGCCTTCACGGGCTAATGGGGGAGTGCTTTGCAAGAAAATGTGATTATACTACATTGTGACAGTGTCATTAATAGAGGTCCATGGAGAGGTGGCTCTGAGAAAAGGGGACAATTTCAACGGGAGGAGTGGTTGGTTGCTAAGGAAGACTTCACCCGAGGAGTAATTCTTGGGTGAATTCTTGGGTTGGAGAGGGAGAAGTGTCCAGAGGATAAATGGGGAAAGGCATTCTACGGGGAAGAGCCGGGCTGGGGCCGAGCAGCATGAACGGGCACAGCTGTGCGTGGGTCCCGATCCCCTCCTGTCAACAGCGTACTTGAATGGCCGCTAGTGACCAAGTGGGACGGGAGGCCGGGCCCAGATGGTGCAACACAGAGCAGGTTGTGACCTCAGTGTGTCCTTTAGGCAATGGTCAAATCCAGGCCAGGGGAAGGATGTGTGAGGCCAGCACCACCCAGGTGTGAACAGGCAGGGTCAGGGTTCACCCCAGCTCCAGGGGCAGCAGCCCCCCCCCGCCCCCCACCTGGTAGATCCATTTCCTGGCTCTGACTCAGGACACCTAAGCCAGTGTGACGCAGGCCACGGAGGCTACGGGGCCAAGGCACCCCTGCTCTCGGCCACAGACAGGCCTGGCAGAGCTGCGCTAGGGAGACAGGCTCCCTCCTCCTCCTGAGCCGGGCCAAGGACTTGGGCACCAGGGCTACGGGAGCCAGAGGACACCTGATCCTGGCCTACCTCACCACCCAGGGACCATCCCCAACCAGGGGCCATCTGAGGCTCTGAGGCCACAGCAGCAGCAGGGAGCGCAGAGGCCCCCACCCCACGGCTGCCTCTGCATTCTTGAATGCCTTGCAGAAGCCTGGAGCCCGAGCTGGGAGCTGGAGCCCAAGAGGCCCTGCCAAGCGCGGGTAGCACCCTCGCCAGGGAAAGCTGCTGTCACAGGCAAACATTCTGGGGAGAGCAGTTGTTTACCACCAACGCCGGGCACTGTCAAGGCATCCTCAAGGAAATTAAATCTGCAAAGTTGTGAACGACACAAAGGAACCCCCTCCCCAGACTCCCAGATGCTTCATCCCCGAGGATCGGGCTGCTCCGATGGCTGGTTCTGGGAGGATGCACCCAGAGCTGCAGGAATGGGCGGCTGAGTGGGACAGGGCAGCCGTGAGCCGGAATCAGGAGCCAGGACCCTGAGCTCTGCCTCCCTAGGCCACCAGCCCTCCTGTCTCTGGGACTCATTCTGCTCATCTGCACAATGACAGACACACATTCAGATTCAATAAGGCCTGGTGGGTCTGGTGGCACAGAGGTAACCTCCAAACCGTCTGTCCCCAGAGCCTGCCAGGAACACAGAGAGCCTGAAGCTGACCCCAACACCTCTGCTGCACTCACTGGAGGACTTCGGGTGATGCCATCAGCCTGCTTCCCGTAGACCAGAGTTCGCACCCATACCTTGAGGCTCCCCTGGGTCCTTGTGGCCCTTATTTGGATTACTACATATGACCTCTTCTCTCTAACTCAGATTTCCACACAGGTGCAGGGCCCTGGGCAGAGCTTGGACCCAAGCTAGCAAAGAGTAGCCTGCCCAGAAAGGCTTGCTGACCAGCAGAATCAAGACCCAAATGAGTAAATACAAATACAGCTGTCCCTGCTCAGGGACCAGCCCTGACTCCCCGACACCAGCATGTCCCACTGCCAAATTCCCAAGCCATCCAAGTCCTTCACTCATGAGCTATGTTCAGTCCTAGAAGTCTCTCACACCCTCCATACCCCAGACATTCCACAATCAACCTTCCCTGGACTTTCATGGCCCAGGGCCTTTGCATATACCAGGGATTTCTCTATCCAGCAAAGTCCTGCTCTGGGTCAAGCTCCAGTTTGCCCTTTGTAACTGTTGTGCACTAGACTGAATTCTGGTCACATCTGTTCTGAACTAAATGGGGACATCATGAAGATAAATAGGATTCCTCTCATCGACACATGGCACACAGGGTCAGAGTGAGCCTTAAACTTGACTGCATACAGACTGACCACCCCAGGTTTCAGCCAGCTACCCAGAAACAGTTCATCCTAATAGCTAACCTGCATAGCTCCTGCTGTAATTTTGAAAACCATTCCCTGGATACTGGGTGCGATATTTTCAGCCAAGTGTAGATGAGACTGTATTCTTAGAGCTCCGGCGCCGAGGGAAGGAGCAGGCTTGGGAATTTCCAGGCAAACGCCAGCAGAAATTGGCCACAAATGAATCATTAACTTTTGAGTCGAGAGCTCTGAGTAGCTGGTGCCAAGGTCTCAGGCTCTGGCCTGTGTGGGCCACTTGGCCTCCCTTGGCTCAGGCCTGAGGTCACCCCCCTCCGCCCCTGCTGGCCATCTGCTTCACCCCACAGCCACTGGTCATCGAGAGCCGGAGCCATCTGAGCCAGAGCTGCCCAGATGTCTTATGGGAGAGGTCCGCCTTTCCCCGGGAAGGACTCCAAACAGTGCCCACACACTCGTGTCCTTCTGGAATGCTGTCCCATCCAGTGAGCTCAGCTCTTTGTCCTTCAAGGTCTGGCTCTGGCCCAGCCTGCCTCCGCTCTTGCCCCTGCACCTGGGCCCACCTTGGCCTCATGACCTCTGAGCTCTTGCAGCCCTGGCCATGTCCACGGGCTGCCCTCTTCCTGCCCTGGCCTGGGTGCCAGAGGCTCATCTCTCCGTTGAAACCCCTGCCAGGATAGGGCCTCTGCATCCTCTTCTGGATCTTGGCAGCTGGCCGGGGCGGGCACAGGCTGGGAGGTCACACCATATGGGCTCACTCATGGGCTCCTTCTGCAGCCAGCAGGGAAGCACCTGGGCCAGCACCTACGGGGCTGCTAGGGGGGTCTCCAGCCCACACTTGGCTCCAGTGGGTCATCATGCTTCCTCCTGGGCCTCCTTTCAGGGCCTCTGTGGTCTGAAGGAGGCATGTAACCGGATCGCAGGCCCCCCGTAGCAGGACCGGGTGGTGCCAAACACTGGTTCCTTAGTAGTCAGCAGAGATCAGAACCAACCACCTCCTTCCCCAGGTACCATGCTGCAGCTGGGGCTGCTGGCTGTACGGCAGCCCCTTGGGCTCCCTGAGGAAGGGCTTGGATTCTTCTCCAGTGGGGCTGCTGGACATCTAGAAGCACGGAGGACACCTCAGCAGCAGGCATCCTGCTCTGATGGCACACCATCTCCACGTGCTCACCGGACCAGACTTAGTGGCCCCTCACATGGCGGTAAGAAGCACCATTGCTATGCCTTTCTCCTAGATCCTTCCTCCCTTTGCAAAATGTGGGAGACTACCATTAACGCATCTGCTTGAAAGAAGAGGAATCCCAGGCCTACAGAGATTCCCACGGAGAAGAAGATGAGGTGGTCTACCCAGTCCCAGGGGAGTGTGCGGGCACATGGGGATTCAGACATGGATGTCTGACCCAGGGCTACGTGTTGCCCACACGCATGCCCGGCTCCCTGGTCTCCCATGCTCAGAGCCGGAATAAGTACTGTGAGCACACCCTGCCCCTGGGACTGACCGATTCTCAAACCAGTCCTAGGAGCTGGCCAGTGAGGGTCATTAGTACCCCCTTACAAAAAGGGAAACTGAGGCCTGGTGACCTACCCAGGAGTTTATGCCCTGCTTAAGTCCCCACCATGACCCCATGGGTGGCCATTGTTAAAACCATTTTGCAGATGGGAAAATGAGGAATGAGGGTTCACAAGGGATGGCCTGGTGCCACACACTAGGGACAGAGCCTGGGCTTGTGTGCTGATCAGCCTGCCTTTGGACCACATTTCTCATGTGACCCAGGGTGGGACCCAGGGCCTGGCCTCGAGGACATGAGGGACAGACATGGAGGTGGCCAGGAGACCTGGAGGCGGCTGCAGGTCCCTCCCTCTCCTCCAGCATCTGTATGGAAATGAGGCAGAGGTGCTCAGAGGACAGACGAGGTCATCTCCCCACCTCCTGCAGGACTCCTTTTCCTTTCTGACAGCAGAGAGCCTTCACAGTGAGCTTGTGAGCAGGCCAGGGCCTCTGGGCCACACTAGACACTGGGCATGTGTGTGAGTGACGCCCGTGATGGTGCACACACACCTGCCTGCTTGTTTAGGCACATGCATGAACTCCTGTGCACACGCACAAAAGGCTGTTGGCTGGAAGGCACCCATAGAAACAGGAGGAGGTGGGGGCTGCATGCTTGCCCCCCCCACACCTGACAGACACACCCATGCTCCCACACGGCAGTAAGCAGATGCCCAGCCCACAGATCCAGAAGCAGATGAACACAGACAGAGACTTCTCAGAGGCCATGAGCCCATAGAGCGCTGGCAGGCACACGTGTGTGTACCCGGCACACCTGTGTCCATCTGCTCTAGAGCAGCACACACCCACATGCAGAGCTGACGCAGTCTATGGGCCACTCAGCAGGATGTGAATAGCCTCTTGTGCTCGTGGACGGTTGACCTGTGCAGTCCACTCAGGCGTGGGCCCCGGGGCACGCGCATACACACGCACACAAGGAGTCCTGGTGGGGGCTGGGCCCAGGAGATGTGGAGGGAGGCAGGAGGCTGCTGGCCATCTGCAGATCCATATGAGGAGCCCTGCGCGGCCGCCATGCTGGTGTAGTCAGGCCTGTCCACAATGGCCCCATAAATCAGGAAGCAGCCTGCCGCAAGCGCTTAAATCACCATTCCTGAGACGCGGCACTTAGGAGAAGCTGCCGTCACCAGGCCCTGGCCCACCATCTGCATGGTGGGGAGGAAGGATATTGGTATTTGGCATTCCTTCTGCCCAGGGCACCTCCCACCCTGACCCCCTGCCAGACCCTCATCTTGCTAGCTCACTAAGTTCTTCTTCTCCCCCGTTCTAACCTCCTTCTTCCACACTCAGATGAGACCCCTGAGTATAGTCTCCCTCCCCCAGAAACCAGTGTGCAGGACCCTAGGGAATGGACTGTCAGTTTCTGGACAGGAATACTGTGGTTCCTCACTGGACTCAGTCACTGAGCTCCAGTGCGAGGAAGTCACCTCCCTGCACCTGGCCTTGTCTACGCTGTCTGTTAAGTGGGAATGGGATAGGGCCTCCTGGGGCTCTTGTCCTGGGGATCTGCGGTCCAGGAAAAAGACCCTCTGTGATGCTGGTTAATTATGACTATTAATAATACAACCGTCTGGGTCTCACGGAGGAGTGGGGTGATTAAAACTGGGCGCTGGGCCCCAGCGGCAGAATCAACGGGTCTCTGGGCCAAAGGGTGTCAGCACTAGCCTGAGGGCAGTGGTGATTCCTGGAGGGGAGAGCTGTTCACACTGAGCACACAGATGTGGGGAGGAGAACCCAGTGGGCAGCTGGACAGACAGACAGTGGGGAGCTGGCTCCTCAGAGGAGGAACAGTTGACAGGACTCTCTGTGCCTGACCCCGGGATAAGCCAACCTGGCCTCCCTCTGCTCCCTGGCTCACCTCCACCCCATTCAGTGCAGCCCAGAGCCTCAGCGGCCAGGGGTGGCATGGCGTAGTCCTCTGCCCAGAGGAGCAGTGCATGATGCAATGTGTCGGGGCCGAGGCAGCCCCTGTGACGATCTGGGACTGCACCATGTCGCATCTCTGCCTGGTGTCCTCTCTGCCTGGGCTCCTCCCAGCCTTCTGATTGCCTCCCCTTCCCCCATGGGGCCTGGCACCTCTGCCCTCGCCTGCCCATGGAGCGCTCCTTCTCTTTCTCTGGGTGCACACCCCTCCCCTTCTACACTGGGAACTGCTCCTGACCACCCTCACCTGGTACAGCTCACCCAATGAAGAGAGAAGACTCCCTCCCTGACCCAGGCACTGTGAGCCTCAGCATCCCCACTATGGACCCACGTGGTATTTATGCCCATTTATTTTATTTTATTTTATTTTATTTTTTTATTGGTTGTTCACAACATTACAAAGCTCTTGACATATCATATTTTATACATTAGATTGAAGTGGGTTATGAACTCCCAATTTTACCCCAAATTATGCCCATTTATTAATGAAGATACAGAGACACAGAGAGATTAAAAGTGGCCAGAAGTCACGTGACCAAAGTGGTTAAAACACAGACCAGACCATTTGGCTTCTGAAGTCTCATCCACGAGGCTACAAAAACTCCAAGTGAATGAATAAGTAAACTCATAAGTGAGATTTAAATACCAGAATGCGTAACATGTTTTGAGTTATCTTTGTGAATGGAAGGTGAAGTGGCCAGGAGACGGGTGCCCATGGGTTCAGCCCAGGTATCTGCATTAATTTGCTGTGTGACCTCAAATAAGTCACTTGCCAACCCTGGGCCTCTAGATCCTCATCTGTAAGATGGGGTCAAGTTGGGCTGCCCATCCACTAGCCAGACACGAAGGCGGTGGTTGAGTGGGTACCCTGACCATGAAGAAAGTGCTCTGTGCTGATGGCTATTCATAGGGCAGACAGGATGTCCACCCAGAGCAAGACAAGAAATGAAGGATCAGGCAGCAGGACTGTCCTAGAAAATCTGGGGGCACTCGGCTACCCAAAGAGGTTGAGGGTGAGGGAGCAGTAGGTGTGCACAGAGCCCGAGGATCTCCCCCACCCCCTGCTAATGGTTGTCCTGTGGCCTCTTCCCCTGGCTGCTCCGTCACGTTCTTAAGTCCTGGTCGCCTACGCTGTGTCCAGCCCTGGGTCAGCTGTACTGGGGAGGGCGTGTGGGAAGCACATGGGCTTTCTGAGCTTCAGGGCTATGTGCCATCCCTCTGGGGCCCACGATGCAGTGGGCATCCCCATGATGCACGGGGAACCTGCCACCAGGTTTGAGAACCTCAGAGCAGAGAGGGCTGCACGGTGGGCGCTGGCTGGGCTGCAGAGCCTCCTGGGATCTGGGCCACCTCCCCCACAGGAGACACTTTCCCTCAGCCTGGACCCAACACAGGGATTTCTGCAGCTCCTCTGTGTGGGACACAGTCACCCCCTCCCCATCCCCTGTGCGGAGGATGGAAACCACACGCAGGACAGTCTGCAGGGCTTGGCTTCCTCGGTTTCGTCAATTTCCTCCCGCCCTGCAGACTGCCAGGAGCTCAGTATTTTTCTTGAAATCGACTCACAACTTTTGCTGAAATACATTTATTTAAAAAAAAAAAAAAACTTTCTGGAGTTACCTTCAGTACAAAATGAGCATCATTCAGCACAGATACAGGTTCAACATAAAAGCAAATGCAGGGAGGATGAACACACACCGCTGGGCCGTTACCCGCCTGCTAGGGGCTCTGGTCCCCCGACCAGCTCGGCCCCGTGTTGGAAAGGGATGTTGGCGAAGGTCTGCATCCCAGGAGGCTGTCCTGGACCCAGGCAGAGGCATGAGGGGCCTGGGGAAAGAGGGGGTTTCAATCCTGATCAACATGTATCAAGCACGGACAGTCACCTCTCTGTACCTCCCAGGCAGGCTCAGGGAAGCGTACAGGCTCCAGGGGGTGGCAGGTGACAGCTCTGTGGGAGACAGGTGACAGAGGCTCACAGAAGCTGGCCCACTGGCCCCAGGTCACAGTGGCTGGGCCAGGCTGACGATGGGGGCCTTCTGACTGAACACAAGGTCTGGTGCTCTCTGTTGGCGCTGCCGTGTCTGTGTCACACGGAGTCACTTGGAGCAGAGTCACCCTGACCTGCGGCTGGCGGGGTAACAGTTTTTTTACACCTGAGGTTAACAACTGTGATTTAAGAGGTTATTTGTCTTAATTTTCAGAAATCAGCTTCTCGGGGAAGAGATAACTAACACATCAGGCACGGGAAGCTCATCTTTTAGAAAATATTTATAGCATTTCAAGACAGTTTGGTGGCAATTGGATCCAGCATCTGCTATTTTCCTCACTTTCCACCACAGCTCTAAAACCCATGGCAGTTCACACACACACACACACACACACACACACACACACACACCACAACAACACAACAGCAACCACATCAGTGCTGATAGGAAGTGGGAGCCTGTCGTTTCTTTGAGAAATAAGACACGGTGCTGGCAGGACTTCAGAGCTCAGTAGTGCCTCTGGTTAACACCCCAACATGCCCCTGTGAGCAATACCTACGGCCCAGGCTCAGAGCCGCAGCCAGCGGGCCAGTCCCCAAGGCCATGGTGAGGTTCACGGCCTCCAAGTTAGGTTTGGAAGGGTTCCCAGGCCCGGGACTGTGGCTCCCACAGGAAGCCCCGACAGCGGCAGAACTCTCCCCTAAGATTTGGATTCCAGCTGCAAAGTGGAGACGGACAGGGAGAGAAGGGGCCACCAGAAATCGAAGGCATTCTAGGGCCAGGCGCTGGGCTGGCTGTGCAGCACGTGTATTTACCCCCGATCTGCAGATGGCACAAGTTAGACTTGGTCAAGTCAAGGAAATTTCCAGAGGGCACAAGGGCTTGACCATCCCACTTCACTCTGTTGACGGTCCTTGACGTGTCTTCTATGCCACATTCACCTATTCCCAGAGCCCTGCCAGGCACCTCTGTAGTTCACACTAAAATCCACGACCATCTCAATGCCAAAGTTCCATAACCAAAATGCAGTGTATTATGTGGGGACCCCGAAGACCTTCCATTCTATCCTGGGGCCTTAGATAAAAATTCCAAGGCCCCGAGAGGGGTGAGGACATATTCAGGGTCACAATGCACTGGTAGGTACCAAATACAGAAAACCAAGTCCACTGTGAAAATCCCAAAATGTGTCGCAACTCCCTCTGGCCCTCAACCCCAGTCCATGCACACGAGGGACAGCTAGTACTTCACCATAAGAGGTCAACCCTGCTGAGAATGAGGCTGGGGAGTGACACCCAGGGCTCATGTCCAGCTGACAGCAGACACTGCTCCAGGCTCTGTGGCCAAGCCTTTGACCCCTCTGCACCAAGGCTGCAGCCCTGCTCCCCCACCAAGACTGCCTCCACACCAGGGCACACAAGGCCCTCATCTGTGGTGAACTGGGACAAACCCCAGGCCAGGCCCTGAGGGAGCACCGCCCACACGGCCTGGGGGCAGGCTGGCAGAGTGCCTGGGGAGCAGGGCCGCGCCAGCCCGGGGACCTGGTACAAGCCATGCGGCCACTCCCCTGGACTCCCCTCCCTGTTCTGGTGCCGGTGAACATCTGTATGTGCAGGATGCCATCCCCCCTCGCCTGCCCTCCCCTGAATCCTGTTCTCCTCCGCCCTCCACTGCTCCCATCAACTGCCCTTTGCCCCAGCAACCCAGGTGTCAGACCCTAAAATCAAGGCCTCAGTCACCTCCAGGCACACCTCCCTGTGTGCTGGCTGGCGCACTTCTCACCCCGCCCTATCCCCGAGGACGGCCCCCTGTGCGTCTGGCCCCACCCACTTTGCGAGGTACCGCCTTCTTTCCCTTGGCTCCTGGCCCCCTCCAATGGTTTCTCTGTTGTCCTCAGATGCCAGGAGTGTTCCAGCCCCGGGGCCTTCAAACTTGCTATCCTCTCACCATCTCCTACCCTCGAATTGGTTGTCTCCAGGGGTTCTTGCTGGTGGTCCCTGGCTAATATACACGTGCCACCTGTGATTTCCTATATGGTGCATCCTGCAAGCTGATTATTGCTTATATATGCACTTATTCTGCCCCACCGTGCTCCCACCCCTGTCCTTCCCAATGACATTAACCTGGGAGGATTGGCATATCCTCTGGCTGGCTTCCTGCTTCACATCCAGTAGCTAGAACAGCGGCTGCTACAAAATTAGCGCTCAGTGTGGCCGCAGGAACGAGGGGGCACACGCCCTTGATCTCCTCAGCGCCCCTCCCACCTCCCCCCAGCAGGTTGGAAAGGAGTCCGCTTCACCCACGAGGGGCTCTGGGACATCCAGAGGTGTGCACGTGCTTGGAGCACACCATGGGGGCAGTGGTGCTGACCTCCCGCCCCCTGGGCCTGAGTTCCTTCCCAGGACTGCCCAGGCCTGGGCTCCAGCCAGGCCAGGAGGGCACAAGGAGCAGAGAAGGAGCCCTGAAAAAAAAATCAGGAAACTCTGGCTCTAGCTTTTCTCCTGCAACTCGAAATGTCGCCTCTCAGAAAACCACATCCTGTCCCTATGAGCTGGCCGCAGCCTCAGCTCCGGGCCCTGGGCACCCTTGATGAGATGCCCCCAGCCCCGCCCGGGCCCAGTTCCTTTTCTGAGTGGGTTCTGGAACTCACTGAGCCTGCCCTGAGGCTGGCGGGGGAGGGGGAGGGGCAGGGGGCAAAGCCAGCCTCCTCTCCTGGGAGGGGCAGGACTCCGGGCTGAGCCAAATTCGGGTCACGCTGCTGCACCCACAGCCCTCGGAGGGCTAAAAATAACTGTGTTTACACACTTCCAGAGCTGGGATTTCTGCCTCTGTCAGAGGGGCTCAGGGACTTTACTACAATCCTCGCATCCCCCTGTGCCTCTTCCGTTTGGGCAGGGGGTGACCTGGTCCCACGCACACAAGGAGCAGGACTTTCACAGTCTGCTTTTAGGAGGAGATAAATTAAGGAAAACTGAACAAGCTCTTGATTCTGTGGCAGAGGGGTTTTTTTGTTTGTTTGTTTGTTTGTTTTTTGTTAGGAGACAGGCCCTCCAATGGCAGGAGGTGTGGAGAAGGTGGCCAGGTTCCCCACCACACAGGAGCCCAGCCAGCTTGACCCAAGGCCTCAGTTGCTGTAGTGGCCCCAGGAGGCTGGACGTCAGGTGGAAGTCCAACTTGCAGTGTGACCTGAGGCAGGCCACTTTCCCTCCCTGGTCTGAATGGTCCAGGTCTGCTGGTGATTGACAGCTGCTCCTCCCACCACCTTCTCAGTGGGAAGGGTTGACAGTGCATCTCAGTGTGTGCATTTAGGGCTGGGGGCTCTGTGAGAGAGGGTGCCAGCCCCTGGGTGTCCGTGGCTGTCTCTGTGCCAGATGACAGGGCACACCTGCCAGGACAGCTGTCAACAGGCCACCCGCCTTCCTCCCTCCGTCTCTGGCCTGGTTCACCCGGATGGACTTTAACACCGGAGGGGCAGGTGCCAGTCGCCTGCTTAGAGCGGACCCTCCCTCTGGGCAAACAGGCCCTCCCCTGACGCCGAGGCTCCGACGAATGCCGCACCATTAAGAGGCACGGGCTGCCCGAGAGTCGGCACCTGGCTGGTCACCCTCCTGGGGCTGGAAGTGGCCAGTAAGCCCTGACCTTCCCACACCAAACGTGCCCTGGGTGAGGACCTCAGCAGCCCAGGATGTCAGGCCCCTGGTCTCTCCTCTCTGACCGGGGAGGTCTGGATGACTGGCTGCCCCTAGGCAGGAGCAAAGTCCACCCCACTGGCCTGGCTTCGGGAGCCGCACCCCTCTGCCAACACCCCTCTGGCAGTCCCAGCCTCTGGCAGCGCTGTTCCCATGTCTCCCATGGCCGTCCCTCGCCACCCGGCCTGGGAACCCCCTCCGTGTCCACCTCTCCAGCAGAGTGCGCTCCGCAGTCTGCCTGCACTGTGCACCCCCTCTCCACCAGACAGTCAGTGGCTCCCTAGGGCCAAGCCTCGCCCTCCTCACCCCTCCACACAGGGCTGCATAGGAAGGCACAGGCAAATGTGTGCCTGATTACCTTCAAGGGCAGAGCTCGGTCCTCCTCTCTCCTTGCCCCTTCCAGATTTTACAATCTACAGCCGGCTCCATTCTTTCATTTTTTTGGTACCAGGGATTGAACCCATGGGTGATTAACCACTGAGCCACACACACAGCCCTTTTGTAGACAGGGTCTCCTTGAGCTGCTAAGTGCCTCACTAATCTGCTGAGGCTGGCTTTGAACTCGTGGTCCTCCTGCCTCAGCCTCCTGAATTGCTGGGATTACAGGTGTGTGCCACTGCGCCCTGCAACTGGCTCCATCCTTCTTCTCCAGAGCCTCCTGTCCTCTTGGGACCCCTGAAGGTCCAGCCTCCGTGATCCTCCTCAGATCTGAGGCTCTCAGCCACGCTTCTGAATGCACTGCCAGTATCTGCATGGTCAACCAGCGCCAGGAGTCCTGTACGCAGAAGACCCATGGCCAAGGGCACTCCCACAGCCCTTGAACTCACTCCCTGGGGACATCACAGCACCCAGTTCCCCTACCAACCACCAGCCACCCACCCCAGCCAAGAATCACTTGCAGCACTGCTCTGGCCCCTTCTCCTGTACCCAGCCAGCCAGTGGTGGCCTCATGTCCTCTCCCCTAGACAGGAACAGCGTTCAAGTAGCCACTGTGCTGATCACGCTCCATATTACACCCACTGACAGAGCTCCTTGCTGACTGTGCTTGAAGGGAACAGGCACTCAGAGCCCTCGGGGTGCACGCGGGCCCGGGGGAGCTCCTGGCTCCCCTCCTCAGCAGGCTTGATGCCTCCCCTGCCCTCTTTCTGATGAGTCCTGACTCATCCTTTGGGATACAACCCAAAGGTCACCTCCTCTGGGAAGCCCTCCATGAATGTCCTTCCACTGCAGGCTGACCTAAGCCTGTCCCCTGGAGGCTCTCCTTGGCAGGGCTCCTGTCTCCACCCAGCAGGCCCTCGTGCTGGAGGAAGTGCCTGGCCTGTTCCCTAGTGAGGCTCTGAGTTCCTGGGTTAGGCCAGGAAGATCACCCAGGGCCTGGCATGAGACTGCCACTCAACAGCAGCGTAGTCCTGAGCACCAGGGGGCCCAACCCAGCCCAAACCGTGGGCACAAGGGTCCCCGCTCTGGAGACACGCAGAGGGGCTAGAGATGTGAGGCGGCCCACATGGGGTCGGACCACAACAGCACAGCACAGTGCTCTAGCTGCCTCCGTGACCAGCCCCACCAGGAGCAAAAAGGGGGGCTAAGTGGCCCCTCCCTGTGCACCCGCAGCCACTCTGCCTCTAGCTCCCCTGCACCTCACCCCCATCTCCCGCACTCTCATGGCCAAGGCTTCTAGGGAGCCGAGGGGATACTTCCTCCAAGCTTAGGCCAGGGGGACTTATGGTCCTCCAACAGGTCACCTGGGAATTGCAGGACCAGGAAAAGTCAGGGTCTCAAGCTCAGCAGCAGGAAGGAGGCCCCCAGGGGCCACGAAGGTCCAAGGAAGCACAGAAGAAGCCTGGGTGGCCCTGACCCAGAACCGCCTCCTACTGTCAGAGCAGAGCGGCAGAGCGCCCGGGTCTTTTCCTCACCTCATCGAATATCCTTCCTCTTTCCTGAGGCCTCAGGGGGCCTCTAAGCCGCCCTTCTTGACTGGTAAACACAGATGCAGAACCAGCCCCAGGAAGGCCAGGGAGCCTTGGGCGGCAGGAGCACCTCCAAGTTAGCCTGGGGGGAACCGGGAGCCTCCCAGTCCAGAGGAGCCGGGGGTCCCTGTGCCCAGCCAAGTCCTGCCTACAGTCCGTGCTCCTCTCCTTCCGGCTCCCAGTGACCAGGGCTGCAGAGTGGGTGTCAGGGCAGCTCCTGACAGGGTGCAGCCAAGAACCCCCAAACTCTAGCTCCTTTGGAATTTGCCAGCAATTCCATTTACCTCATCTGCCACTCACTGTCACCCTTCTTCAGCCAAATTCTAGAACCCCATGCCGATCCCTTAAGGGCCTCTCAGAACTTCTCCAGTCACCACACAACTACCAACAAAGACCGAGCTCACTCCTTGTCCACCCACGCCCAGGTCATTTACATCCTTGCCAATGACAGTGACCCCACAGGCCAGTTTACTAAAGTCCCCACGCCTCTTTCTTCACACAGGCACCCAAGGCCCACAGTGACCCCAGCCCCAACAGTACCCTAGAGAGCCTGGCTCCCATCCCAGCTCTGCGTCTGACCAACTATGTGAGTTTGGATGTCATGTGAACAGTCATTCATCTATGCTCATAAGAGCCCTCAAGGTGGCTGGTCCTTCACGTCCTACACCCATTTAAGAGATGGGCAAACGGAGGCATGGATCAGTTGAGTAGCTGGCCCAAGGGTGCCCAGCTGGTGAGCACAGGAGCTGGGAGGCAGGCCGGCAGGCTGGCTCCAGGGCCTGTGCTCTCTGCTAAGCTGTGCCCAAGCCTTCTGCCTTCTCTCCAGGTCCACTGGGATCCAGCCTGGCCAAACTCTTCCCTCCCTCATAAACTTTAGGGTTCACCCAGGATTCCACGCCTGGGCCCAGCTAGTAGGTCCCTCCCTAGTCTGCCAAATACACTTCCACACAAGTTCCAACAAGCCATCCATTTCCCTCTTGACTCTTAGGCAGGAACGACCAGATGACCATCTCCACAGCCCTATGGCCTAGGCTTCCATCAGGATACCTTGGGGCCCAAGGGCATAGACTCACTCAGTGCCTTGCAGATTGACTGAAAGAGCCAAGGGATCAGGTCCTGCCTGTGCACACTGGCCTGAGAAGCCTGCGGTAATGAGGCCCCGTGGAAGGTTCCAAGTGGGTGCTGAGGCCCACTCCGGCGATGGCTCCCCTTCCTCACACCATCTGGGGTGGGCAGTTAGCATCTGAGCAGCCCCGCAGAGAGGTGCCATGAGGACCACATATGTAGTGAGCACAAAAGCCCAAAGTGACAGAAATTGATAAAAACTTCACCGCGCCGCTGACACCCCATATATCAAAGGCCCCAAATCTCATTCTCTGCTTGCCTCCAATTTCTATCAGAGCTTGCCAGCTGCACATTTATTGAGAAGTTTGTGATCTGACAGGCACTGTATTACCAACATTAATGATGCATCAGTCCTAGAACGACTGGGGAAACAGTCCAATTGATTTCATTATCATCTGGAGTTCTTCACATTTCATTCCAGGCAGCTCGCTACCAGGGTCTGAGCAAGGATCCGAGGAAATAAATGAAGGGTGCAGGGCCAGGGTGACCCCGGGCCAAAGGCCCTGCACTTATCTGGAGACCCTTGGCCACGGCCCTTGCACCCCTCGGCCTCCCTCTCCGCTTTCCTCCACCCTCCGTGATCCCAGGAGCCACTCAACTAGCAGGTGGTATCAAGAGTCGGAGCCATTCATGCAGCAAAGGTGGAGGTGGCTGGCAGGAGGCAGACACAGGCCATGATGTCACCATCACGTGCCCTTTGGCTGGGGCAGGGAATTGGCCCCATGTGAAACCCACCAGCAGCTCTGGGCCATGTCCACATCTGACCCACACTTACCGCAGCCCTGCTGGCTCTCCCAGGACAAGTGGAACTGAAGGGTATGTGCAGTGCCACCTCATCCCCACCTGCTGTGTCCCTTGCCTGCTGTCCCCCAGACACTGAGGCTTCCTTTCTGCTTCTCAGCCCATGCCCAGGCTGTTCCTGCTACCCGTGGGCTGTCTCCTGCACCCTGCTTGTTTCTCTCTGATAACTTCTGCTTTGTAAAGGTGTCACTGGCTTGACTTGTTGACTCATCTTCTCCCTTTGGCTCCCCACAGGCAGGGATCCTCTCTATTCTGGTCACCATCTGGACCCTAGAACTTAGCAGGGGGTGGGCCTCCATGCCCCAGGTCTGAGAGTAGACAGGACTGGAGAAGCCAGTTGCTACAGATCCCTGAAGGCAGCATTTGGGGTCAGGAAGTGCTGGAGAAAGCAGCCAGGTGTTTCAAAGCAGAGTGACCTCCTCCACGCCTGACCCCCGCTTCTAGAAGTTCTGTGAAATCCTTTGCTTTCCAGCTTTGGACCCATCCCCCACACGCTCAGCTTCCTTCAGGAACATCTGAGGCTTCAGGGCTGGTAGGAACGGAGGTCTGAAGTCGAGGCCAGGAGCCAGGTTCAAATCCTGGCCCCGCCACTTGGGCAGAGCATATAACTGAGCTCAGGTGTGCCCAGTTTCCTCCTCTGCAAAACGGGCTTTACATGCTGTGGCCCTAGTCATCTCTCAAGACCTTGGGGTTCTGCAACAGAGCAGATGAATCCCTAAATCATCATGACCAGGACACACCCTAGTCACCTCTGCGGTGCTGCCTGCCAGTGTTCCACACTACGTGGAGATTCAGAGACCCTGGCAGCCCCAGGACGGGGACCCCGGAGATGCTTGGGCTGAGCTCTGAGGGAGGCTCATTGTGCCCCAGTGGTGCAGGGGCCTGGGGACATCTCTGGGTGAACAGGTACCAGGTACCTTTTTCATGGTGACACTGGTGAGGTCATTCTAGGTCTGAGGTGGCAGGCTAGGCGCAGAGAGAAGGCAGGTGGAACCAGGAGTCTGCATTCAGAGCAGCCAGATAAAAGTCTAAACCCGCTTATCGAACCAGAGACAGCAGTGGACACCAGGAAATCCAGGAAGCCAGCGAGAGCCGCCGAGTCAGGGTCGGCTCTGAGTGAGGGTCCCCGTCAGGAAGCACACAGAGCAAAGAAATGGTCCCTGCCGGGGCAGGCTTCTAACTCCTGGCATTATAGTTATTATTGTTATTTAGTGCCATCTGGAATTAAATCAGAATATGTGATTTAATAGATAGTGTTCTGACTTGAAAATAGGTTTTTTCCCTGAAATAAATATTACTGACATAATTTATTCATGAGCATTCACCATGGGGCTGGCTCTATGCTGAGCACTAACCACATATTATTATATTTCATTGTCCTAACAACCCCGATTGTCCCTACTTTACATCCATGAAAACTGAGGTGGAGAGGGGACCTCCGATGCCTGACGTCCCACGTCTGAGGTCCCATGGATGGAAGACACAGGGCATGACATCCAGGCTGGTCCCAGAGCTGGAGCTCCTGCACCCTGTGGGGAGGGAGCAGTCCCTGGGCCCGAGGGTCCTAAG
Source organism: Urocitellus parryii (assembly GCF_045843805.1). NCBI lineage: Eukaryota > Metazoa > Chordata > Mammalia > Rodentia > Sciuridae > Urocitellus > Urocitellus parryii. The sequence goes on along the minus strand of NC_135535.1, from coordinate 165,745,054 downwards.
CCTCTGACTAGCTTCCAGCCCCATCACTTCCTGAGGGGGACAGTGAGGCCCAGGGAGGCCTTGGGCGTGTGTGGGATCACCCACCCTGCTGGCTCGGCAGACCTACCTGATGCATCTACTGTTGACTTCAACTCACTTCATTCTCTGAATGACCTGGGAAGTGAGTGGTACCCATGAGATGGCACAGGATTTAAGTCTCAAGAAAAAGAACCTCCTGGTGGTGGTGGCTGCTCCTGGCGGCGGCCCCAAGTTCTGAACGCAGGCCCCAGCTCTGGAGGCTGGTAACCACTGGGCAACTGGCTCCAGGCTCCTGGGACCTGGCTTGAGTGGTCCCTGGGGGTTGTGAGGCGAGCAGAGGCTGCCCAGTTCCAGCACTCACAGCCCCACATGGTCCCCATGACAGCGCTGGCGCGCTCTGCACCTGGCGCCCCATGCCAGCCGGCAGCCTGGATAAACAGGCCCGGCTGCAGCCGGACTCACCCGGCTTGCTTGTGCCCAGGGATACCAGGTCTGAGGACGGGTTCCTTGGCATTTCCAGTAGCCTTCTCTTACTCAAGCAGGCCTTTCTGTCCAAAGGGCAGCTGTGACGTGCGGAACAGGGCTGTGGTATCAATATGAGCCCAGCATTGTACGGCTGGGGACAGACAATGCCCTCAGCCGACTGTTTATTTATAAATCCAGCCAGCGCTCGCTGTGACCATGCATTGAGCTTCTCTCCCCAAATGCAAATTGACTTCTTCCTGTAAGTCAAACTGGCTTGGTCAAGCTGATAAAAATCGTCCCAAACAGGCACTTTTATCTCTCCAATATAGAAAGTGAGCTGCACCCACGCCTCCTAGAAAGAGGAAGATGTCTTTCCACTCCTTCAGGGGTGGGCCCAGAGGCCTGGGAGCAGCTGAGGGCAGTGGGAAAAAAAAAAAGGCTCTGAACCCCAAGGCCTGTGTTCAAATCCTGCCATCCACACGGCGTAGCTCTGCAGCCTTAATCTTAGTGTAGCACACACTTTATGCCTGTGGATAAAAAGGGAATCTGCATAGTCCCTCCCCCTTACGGTCCACTGGAGAATTAAATGAGATAATGTGCAAAAATGGCTTGGACGGTGCAGAGACCCTAAGAAGTGGAGGCAGTGGAGGTGAGGAATAATAAAATAACTGTCATGATTAACTGAAGTCTGGACCTGCCACCTGTCTGTTCTCTTGCTGGTGGCTTCAGCACAATCCCTTCTGACTTTGAGCCTCAGTTTCCTCCACTCTTCAGTAACTGCCCTGCTAGGTAGCTCAGCCCCTCAACTACCTGCATCATAATAAAACAGCTTTGGGGGTGCTATTTCCGGTACTGCCTCCCCACTCTGTCAAAGGCTTCTTTTATCAGAAAAACAAAATCTGCTCTTTGCAAAAACCCCAAACTGCCCCTTATGGGAAAGCCACATACCTGACCACCCCTCTGCAGCGGGCATCCCCACCAAGCTCCATTTAAAGGCACATGGCTTGTGCAAGGCTTGCTGGGGGGTGACAGGGGTCTGATAAGGGCACATTACCGACCAGACGAATAAAGGGGCCTCTGGGAGTGTGCAGGAAGTGTAAGTGAACACAAAATGGCCCTAGAAGTCACCAGAGACTGAGAGGCACACCGCAACCTCTTGGCTGAGGTCCCAAGGCTTCGAACTGGCCTTGCAGCACTGTCGTGGCAACGGTGCTTGCCAGGTGATTAGAGCCCTGCCCGCAGAGGGATGCCCTTAATGGCCGCCCAGGCCTGATGTCCAAGCGCACCAGCGCATACTCACCACGAGCCATGGGTGGCAGGAGTCATCAGGACAAGTGGCTCAGGGAGGACAGAGCCCGGGCCTACAAGAGGGTGACTGGCCCAAGGTCTCGTGGCTTGATAACCAAACCTAGAGGCCTGGACCGCCTCCCATCAGGAGAACCCAGGGAGCCCAGAGGCCACACACGGGCCATGCCAGCGTGGCCACAGATTTTTCAGCATGGAATGAAGCCTGGCAGTTAGCCCATGAAGGACTTCCCTCTGTGCTTCACTGACTCCTCCTGGGGACAGGCGGGAGGGCCGGGCAGGACTGTAGATTCTTCCACCTTGAGGATAGAGGCTCAGGCCTGGTACTCAGAGGAGCTGCCAGCTGAACCTGCACCAGACCAGACCTTCAGGACCCCCAGCCTCTGCCACCTGCTCCGCTTCAGCATGGAGGGGCGTGGTGAAGGAAGGCCCCGCCCCCACCCCCACCCCACCTAGGGACCAGGCTCACCTGTGTAATTAACAGGGCTCCATCTCCTCCAACCCCCACGGCTCCCTGCCGCCAGACTAATCTCCTAAACACTGCTCTGCCCCTGCCTCCCTGCATTCACCTCCCCCTGCTTCACCTGTAGAAAGTGTCCAATCCTGACATTTCCTTGGGATCCCCGCCATCCCCAAAGCTTAGCCATGGTTACTCCCTGGAGTGTCCAGGCACTGGCTGCCCACACGCTGCCCCCCCGCTGCCCCCTCCTGTACTGTGTTCATGCCCTTCACCTACTAGACGGGCCTTTCCTCCCCGTCCTCCTTGTCTTGTCCTAGCCAAAGCCTCCCCATTTTCAACACTGCCCTAAATGCCCCCTCCTCCAGGCAGTCCTCAGGATCTTCGCCTAGAACTTCTGCCAAGTAGTCAAGGCTTAATTTCTGAATTACACTGTGAAACTCCTTAAGATCAGAGCCTCAGCATTTTTTTTTTTTTTTTGTCCTTCTTCCATTTAAGAAATATTGTTTTAGCCTGTGCTCAGGGGACACAAGAGACGGGGCTCTGGCCTTCTCAAATCTAGAAACTGCAAATAAGCAGACAGTTGCTATGCAAAAGGCCGGACTATGGCCACAGAAGCAGAGAGGGTTACAGGGGTGAAGAGCCCCAGGTGGCTTCTCCCTTGGGAGCCTTCCCTGCACAGGTCCCTGCCTGCAGAGGTGCTCCAGGGGGCCAGTCCCCTCTTGGACTGAACTGCAGCGAGTGACTACAGAGCAGGGTTCGGGACAAAGGAGGCCGGGTGGCAGGGGTGAAGCAGCCAGGTGGCAGGGGTGAAGCAGCTGGGTGTGTGCTGGCCCCCAAGGCCAGGGTGCAACAGGCAGACAGGAAGGAGGCAGCACCAGACCCCCAGCAACAAGCAGGAAGCCCTGGGCCTGGGCAAGACGACGCGTCCCCCACGTAAAGGCAGCCAGAGAAAAGCTGGGCGTCTGCCCCGGGCACCGACATCCCTGGTTCCTCAAAGCGGGCTCCCCACGCGCCTCGGTTCCCGCATGGTGTCGGCGAGTGGGTGGGCACCTTTTTGTTTTCTGTTTTTCTGAGCAGGCCTCTCCAGATGGACCAGCCATCGGAAATGCCCGGCTGCACACCGCTGGCGCCTGGCCTAGCAGCCCAGCCTCGCCGCGCTCCCAACGTCTCAGCCAATGGCTCCATTGTTCCTGCCTCTCAAAGCCTTCTCTGGAGCAGGGCACAGACTTCTGGAGAAATAAATAAATGGGATCCTACATGCCAGTGTGGCGCCTCCTCTCTCCCCCCTACCTCCAGCTCTGTTACCCAGTTCATGTCCCGGGCCCACTGCAGCCCCCTGGGCCCGCACCAGGGAGGGGACAGAAGAGCCTTCTGCTGATCCAAGCACTTCTCCCCTTCCAGATTGGAGCTCCCTGGCGGGGGGGGGGGGGGGGGACGAGTCTGGAGCAATCTTGCCACAGGCACGGTGGCCCCAGGGCTGTCCTGGTGATGAGGATGATCCCTGCAGCTCCATTGTGCCACCCCAAGTCACTTTCTGCAGATTCCCCACCCCCACTCAGGGCATCTGAAAAAGTGGAGCATGGAAGGCAAGGGACCTGTGCCCCTCCCTGCCTCCCCTGGCTGGGTCCCCCCCTCTGTAAAGTGGGGCAGCAAAACTCAATAACGGGGCACCCTGTCCCCAGTCCCCACTTGCATTCTGACTTGATCACGCTGGAAGAGCCTGCAGCAGGGATGTGCCTAGAGCAAACTCATGCTCCAAAGGCAGGTGGGAGGAAGAGGAAGGTAGGATGGGGGGTGAGGTGGGCTGTCCAGGCTGCAGAAGCCTTCAGAGCTGGTAAAAGCCTTAATCCTGCATAATGATTTACAAAGTGACAAGTAAAATAGATTTACTGTGACAGCTTGAAAGGAGAACCACAGAAATAAAATTACACTCTGCTCATCCTGTTCTCTGCAACCTGTCTCCTCCCTTCCCCAAACCAGGAGTTCCTACAGACACACACGGGCAGAAAGGGAGCAGGTGGCCTGAGGTGGGGGCTGGGGGGAGTGGGAGAGGGACAAAGCAAGAGCAGGTCTGCCTCTGTCCTGGGAGGGCAACTGTCCCCGGTGTAGCCAGCGAGGCCTGACATGCTCATATAAGTGATGGGTCAGCAGGGAGACCTCCAGGCCAGGGAGACCCCCTGTACAGAGCCCATGAGCAGTTCCAACTGCAGGAGCACACAGCACACAGCACCTCCTGTGCCCTGTGGTCCCAGCATCCCGAGTTTCTCCAGTCAGTCTAATCTGCCACAGCAATCCTAGGACTCCTCTGGGTCCTCAGGGCCCCCCAGGAGAGGGTCTGTGCTTGCCCTGGGGTGAGGCCGGGACTCCAATAGCATTGACCAAAACCAAACGAGAAGAGGACAGAGAAGTCCAAAAAATACCAGCAGGGACAAGGAAAATAAGCCAGGTTAATGGGTAGCACCCCGCTTTCTTTGTCAGTGTCAGTGTCCCTAAATCTGTTTACACAAGTACCCAAGGGCTAATGAAGTGGGGCTCGCTCAGCTCCAGCTGGGTGGGGACTGAAGGAGCCAACCATGCAGATGTTCCAGTCGTGGAGCGTGGAGAGGCTCCCTTCTGTGGCAATGAACTCTGCCAGCTGCCCCGAGGCTGCCACCCACCTCCCCCAGCACACCACAGGCCCAGGCACTTGCTGGAGGCTGCCCTGTCAGAGGGCAGGGGCAGGCAACTGTGCCCATAAACTCATTCATTTGGACCAACAGACACGGACCATGTAGATAGAGAACGGGGCCAGGTTTCTCTGCGTAGTCAAGGGACCTGGAGCAACTTCACTCCTCTGAGCTTCGGCTTCCTCTTCTGAAAACTGGGGCTCCTACCACCCACTTCAGAGGGTTGCTGTGACCGTGTCAGGATCCTGAAGTTCGATGCTGGGTGCACTATGGGCGTTCCCAAGGATGGGAGCTTTGCCTCTGGCAAATGTGACTGAAATGTGTTTGCAGTGGGGACAGTAACTGGAATCTCTGGTCTCAGACCTGTCTTAGCCCACGCACCTGCTCACGACCCACTCACCTCCCGGGGACTCAGTTTGCTGCCAGCATTGCTTCAGAGAAAAGACGGCCAGAGACACTTAGGACCGCAGTCAGAGGCTGACTGAGAATCCTCCAACCTCCTGCAGCCTCTACTCTGCTTCTGGCAAGGGCTGGAGGAGCTGCGTCCTGGACAAGGTTTGTGGAGGCTCCCATGTGTTCCTCCCTGTCACCCTCTCGCTGACACCTGGCAACTCCCTGCTCAGTAAAATGCTGTCCTGCACCTTTAACTGACAGAGCACGGACGTGCCTAGGCAGGCCTGAACACCCATGTTTACCCAACAGAAGGGTGGCCCTCCCTCCCTCGCCCTCCCCCAGCACCGTGGCAAGCTGGAGCCCATTTGCCTGCAGACTCGCCTGGTGCGTAGGTTGCGCGTACGATCCCCTGGCCCTGCCCAGAGTCTTGCCCAAGAGGCCCTGCGGCCTGACCCGAGCTGCTGTTCTGAGCCAATTCTCCCAGGAAGCCGAGCCTGGGCGGGCAGCACCACGGGCACACTGACTCACTGTGGTGCTCAGAGCCCGGCTGCGTTGCCGGGCCCAGGAGGTGCCCCGAGAGCCCAGCCTGGCCCTCTGGTTTTAACTGGTGAGAGGAAGGCAAAGAGGGGCCCAGGGGTCAGACCAGGCCCAGCTGTGAGCCTGGTGTTATTGAACTCTTTCTCAAGCAAAGTGTGCAAGCCATTTCCAAGTCACACTTCTGGAGTGTAAATGCATCCGTGTGTGTTCCAAGCCACACAGCCTACCAGCTCGGTGTCAGGGAGAGCCGCCATTCATTATTCACCCATGCAGGGAGCATTTCGGAATGTCTGCTAGATGCCAAATGAGGTGCTGGGTGCTGGGGAGTTGGGGCCTGCCTGGGGCTGGGGTGCCCTGCCATCCTGCCAGGCCAGGGCTGGAACAGTGCCAGGAAAGAGTGCCTGTGGGACGAGGGCAAAGGGATGCCAATCCGCTCGACCCAGCTGGTGCACAGGGTGAGCTGAGGCTGGAGCAGGCTGAGCAGGATGCCCAGGAGCTCGACAGGCAGAGCGCGGAGGGGAGGGGGAACAGAGAGCACAAAACAACACACAGGAGGGTCCAGCTGGGGCCACAGGTGCCAGGCGGAGGACAGTGGGAGCCACAGAGGAGCTTGCAGCAGATCGGAGGAGGTAACAGGAGCAGAGGTGTCTTTTATTTGGAAGCAGGACAGGAAAGGAAAAGCTGGAGGGAGACCAGGGGGTGAGGGGGAGGACGGCTGCACAGTGGGCGGAGAGGAGGGGTGGCCTTGGAAACATCCAGAAGGTGGAGTTCAGAGCTGTTTCCTGACTCCGTCCTCCCACAGGCCAGGCTCTGGTTAGGGCACTGGGGACAGAGTCCCAGTGCCATGGTCAGCAGTCCCGTGGAGGAGTCAAGGTGACTTCCAAGTTTCAGCCCGAGCAGTGAGGCAATGTCAGCGCTACTCTTTGTCCTTATGGTGGCTCTGAGAATTGGAACCAGAAGACTGACCTACGCCTAAACGGCAGGCAAGAACAAGGTGGGTGTTGGGCCCTTCCTCAAAATGAGCCCTTCCTCAAAATGTTGTACCACCATCTGCCAGAAAATTACAATCTGTGGGAAGTACAGTGGGAGAGCCACACCCAAGTTGTGCTGTGAGCAATACACACAACCACACGCAGCCATCCTAGGAGATCAACGGCCACTAAGCAAGCAGTAAGGAGGCTGGAGGCCGGGGGCTCAGGCAGCAGAAAAGACAGACAAAAGTCTAATCCCCAAAGAGGTCAAAACACTTAACAAAGCAAAGAACAACCAAAGAAGTCTATTTACTAAGCCCTCCCTGTCTTTCGGCATAAGAAATCTAATAAAATGAGAGGTGTCATTACATACTATATGGGATCCAAAAGAGGAAAGAAAAAAAAAAAAAAGTTCAGACAAGGCAAATAAAGAAATACAAAAACTCAAGCCAGAAAGCACTGGTTGTGATAGACGGGGATTGGCCAAAGGTATAGAAAACCAGTCTCGGTTATGGAGCTTCCCAAAAAAAAGATGATTAAAAAAAAAAAATCCTGTATGCTAGCAAAACTCTAGCAAGTGCACATAACTGAGAGAAAGCTCCTCTGCAGAGAAAATTGGGCTCTCTGGCCAGCAGAACTAGCTGGGCAGCTGAGGGCTTTCATTCCATCATTCAATAATGCATCGAGCCACATCTCGGGCCTCTCTGCTCTGGTACTGTCTGGGGAGGCAGGAATGAGACAACGGCTAGCACTTCACAGGGAGAGAGGCCAGCGGGGGAGGAGGTGAGGCTGGCAGGGCCCAGAGGGGCACACCTGAGAGGCCCTGGGAGGAAGCCCTCACCAGCCTGAGCGCTGCTTGGGCAGGAAGGGTGGGTCATTCCTTCCTTCCCTGTGCTCACGGCCAGATGCCGACCTCGGTGATGGCAAGCCCTGGTTTAACAAAAGCGAGAGCTTTTCAAGAAGAGGTGAGATGCACACCATGAAATCTCGTGCGTGCGTCTGGTGTCAGAGTCTCACCTACCCAGGAGGCAAAATACTCTTCCAGACAAAGTCCCACCTGCCAGAGGGGGCCTCAGCGCACCACGGGCAGAGAGGACCAGGGTCTGACCCAGTCAGGAGTGGACTGGTGGCGGAGGTGGGAAGGGTGTCTCCTGACCCTCACCAGAGCCCCTTCCAGGTCCCAGTGCTGCCCCAGGGGTTTCATTCAGCCCAAGACTAGACGCACAGCAGCAGCCAGAGGCAGGGACGGTCCTTCAGGATGGATGCTCTGGTCACTGGCCGGGGGGGCACACGGGTCAGAAAGAGAGGGACAGGCCCTTGCACACAGAAAAGGAGTCTCGTTGGTTTTTCAATCACTTTTAATTATAGTGGCGCTGGTAAGGGGCTTTACCACCGACCGAGGCACAGTCCCAGCCCAGGATCCTCCTACTTCAGAGTTCAGGGTTAAGTTTCCCGAAGCAGAGACTTCCAGGGACATGCAGCCTGTACTGCCTGCTGCTGGAGGTCCTAGCGAGGGTTTATCGGGCTCCAGAGAGACAGGCTGCCTGCCTCAGCCTCCCCCCTAGTAGCCCTGGGAGGCAGGCACCTTCAACCCATTTCACAGATGAGCAAGCAGGCCCAGAGAGCCGCACAGGGCACTCCTCCCAGGTCTGGTGGGAAAGGCCCACCCCCTTCTGAGCAATGAAGTAGACAGAGGAGACAGGACGGCACTGCCCACTCACTCAGCCCCACCACTGTGGGTAGGGTGCAGCTCTGGAGCTACCCCAGGGTCTGCCAGGTCGGGGTCTACATTATACAGCAGCAAAAACACAGAGTGGGCCGGGCCCAGCAGAGACAAGGGCCACCCAGACCAATACTGGCTCAGGCCACCCGCAAGGTGAGGGAAGGTGAGCTGGGGCCTTCGCAGGTTCAGACCAGAGTTGGCCGGGCTGATCTCCCCCACCTGCTCACCCCCCCTGCTCCACCCACCAGCACCCTGGCAGGCCAATCGGGATTCCCTCTGTGTGCCCCTGCAAGTCATAAAAAATCCATGTGAGTTACCAGTGTCCGGCCAGCCCCTGGAACTCAATTCCAGAGGCACATGATTCAGGCAGGTATCTCACTGGGAAGAGGGATGGACAAGAGGAGGAAACTGATGCCCGCCAGGTGACAGCCTGTCTACGGTCATGTGGGAAGACGGCAGCCACAGGGATTTGGAACGTGAGGGCAGAGGGCCCAGTCACACCAACGTCCCCATCTTGCTTGTTCTGTTCCGTTTTTTCCTTCTTTTGTGGTGCTGGGGATCAAACCCAGGGCCTCCCACATGCTAGGCAAGTGCTCTTCCACTGAGTCATGCCCCAGCCCTCAAAGTCTCCATCTTACTGATAGGTAAACTGAGGCTCAGGAATGGGAACAGGCCTGCTGAAGGTGACTCTGAATTGATAAGAACCATGGCTCGGTCATCCTGGCTTGATCCTGTGGAACCAAGATAGTGCTGCCTTCTTTGACCCCAACCTCAAGTTCAGGAAGTTGCAACACTTCCGTGTTTCCATAGTAACCAGCTTCTGCTCCAGGAATACACTGAAATGTTTTTGTTCCCTCCTCTGTGCCGGCCCTGGGCCAGGCTGTGAGGACACAGAGCGGACAGAGCGGGTGTGAGGGGAGGCACAGGCCCAGTCTCTGCCTAGGAGGATCCCAGGCAATGGGAGGGAGAGAAGGGGGAGTAATTTTGGTGGAGACGAAATCCCCAAGGCCTGAGAGCTTCAGGGGAGGGAGTTCAGAGGAGGCAGCGTTTGAGCTGGTGCATAGGAATGAGTAGGAGTTTACCAGGTTGAATTGTGGGGGCTTGAGGAATTGGCATGTGCAAAGGCCCAGGGCTTGAAGGTGACTTTCATGTTAGAAAACCATAGTACACAGAGCAGAGGATATGAAAGCAGAGGTGGCGAAGGGAAGAGAAGCAGCTGGAGAGGAGAAGGGAGACCAAATGCAGTGTCTAAATTCCAGGTATAGACCTCAGTACCAGGAACACTTCTCCATGCCTGTTGTGCCAATGGTTACATGGGCAGCTTGTGACAGAGTAGCCTGAGCACAAGAGGTAAGCAGCATAAAAGGACTCAGACCCCCAGGATTCAGAGGCCGGAGGGTTCTCCAGCCTCAGCACCCTCAGTTGGCTCAGTCCCAATGGGCTTCGGGGCTCAGGCTCAGTCAATCTTCAAAACACATCCAGGATCTGACCGCTCTCATCATTCCCCAATGACCCCTCTGGTCCAAGGTACCAGCCTCCTTTTGGGTTTCACTAAAAGTCACCCGGCAAGGCTGGGGTGTAGCTAAATGGTAGAGCCCTTGCCTAGCCTATTCGAGGCCCCCCAGGTTCGATCCCCAACACACACACACACACACACACACACACACACAAAAAAAAAAAAAAAAAAAAAAAAGCTGCTCAATTACCATAGTTGTCCCCTGCAGTTTACCCTCCATTCACCAGCCAGAAGGATCTTCTTGGAGGGCACATCAGATAGTCTCAGTCCTTGACTGATTATCTGCTTCCTTCCAGCCGCACTGGTTTCCCGCCCTTCCTAGAACATGCAAGCACGGGTGCCCGTGCAGGGCCTCTGCACATGCCGTCCCTCTGCCTGCAGAGCTTCTCTCCCAAATGCTCACAAGGTTCACTCCCCACCTCTCTGGAGGGTCTGCTCAAATATACCTCTTCATGGAAGCCTTCCCTGACTACCCCATGGAAAGAGGCTCACACCCCACCCGTCTTCTTCTGTCACCTTAGCTTGCCTTATTTTTCCACCGAGTACTTATCAAAACTCAGGACATCATTAAGCTGTTGACTTATTGACTGACTGTCCCCTCTACTCGAATGTAAGCAGGGCTTCAGTCAAGTTCAATTCTGTCCCCACGGCCTGCAACAGCACCTGGTACTTAGCAGGTGCTCAACAAACAGGATGAACGAGTAAGTAAACCCATCTTTCCTGGGAGCTGGGCAATGGTAACACAGAAGGATTCCAGGCAGTGCTGTCCCCAGGGTCAGAGCACTGGGGGCCTGAGACCAGCCAGGAAACCTTGTTCTGGCGTGAGGGTTCACTAGCAGGAAACGTGAACTGCTCTCCCTGTGCCCGTGCACCCCAGACCTCAAAGGGGAGCAGGGCTTGGCTTGAGGACTGGAGGAGTCCTGAGAGCAGCAGAGCTGTGGCTGCTCTGCCCAGGGTTCCTCATTTCTGTGAGCACTTGGCCTGACAGGCCACAGACATCCTCAGGGGGCAGAAGGTGGGAGCAGAGTAAGGCCAGGCCTGGCAAGAACGGGAGGACCTAGCATCTTGCCAGCTCTGCAGGTTGATTCCCTCACTCTCTAGGCCTCAGTTTCCTCATCTGTAAGATGGGGACGAGAAATGGATGAGATAAATTATTTGCCCAGGTCCCTCCTGCTCCAACAGTCTGGGCATCTTTGGGTCTTGGGAGTTCTAGGAGGTCATATCAGGTTGGAACCATAGCCACAATCCAAGCCATGGTGTAGTCCAAGGCACCATCCTGTGGTGGCTAGGCCAGGCAATTCAGTGAGGGGTCTTGGGTGGGTTCCTGGGGTGAGATGAAGTGGTAAGTCCCAGGACAGCCAACGTCATTGCCACAGTTTTAAGAGAGCTCTCCCTGCACCTCTCTCCAGCGAAGGGCTTCCAAGGAGTGACAGGGTGGAGGCCAAGCCCTGGGTAGGGGCGCCTGGGTTTTAGTTCCAGCTCTGCTCAGGGATTGTCCCCTCCAGGGACAAGCTAAATGAGGGGGTTGGCTTGCACGGTCTCCACAGCCTTTCTGCACTGACATTATCGTCACTGTGCATGGTAATAAACCACTGTGCTCCCTGACACAGTGACACTCCTGCACTGCAGACTAGAGGCCCGCCCTACCACCACCTGACTCACAAGGGCCCCAAGTGATGCCGGAGCATGAGGCAGTACTGGAAGTTCTGACTCCAAATCCGGTGCTCCTTGCAGACAGCCCTGGTCTCTGGAGCCTGAGGACACTCAGGCAGGCTGGCCCAGGACAGAAGGACAGGGGCAGAGTCAGGCCAGGGAGAGAGCACTGCTCACAGCCTCCCCGCCTCCCAGCAAGGGCTCTAGTTCCAGTGACACATGAGCACGCCTTGCCTGGAGGGGCCAGGAAGACACACTGTCTTCCCAAACCACCCTCCCCAGCTGACCCTGCTCGATCAGCAGATGCCAGGCTACAGTCTTCCCCTGGGGCCCCAGTGACCCACTGCGGAGGCCTCCCCAGCCTACTTGCAGGCCTCATGACCTGAGCTGGGTTAATTCCAGTCAGATCTGACATCTCCAAGCAGCCCAGACTCCTAGCAGAGGCAGAAGAAACAAGGAGGTCCAGGGGTATAAGAAAGCCACCTCCTCCAGGGAGTTCTCCGAGCCTACTCCAGTCTCATTCTCAGCCTAGGGAGGAGCCTCTGAGGATCCCATCCCTGGCTCACGATAGAGGAGGGAGTTCTTGAGAACGGAAGTCACCATACCCTTCATGGTCGTAGAATGAGAACCAGGGCATGGGTACCCTCCTAGGCTCCAGAGCCTGTGGAACTTCCTGGATGGAAGAGGCTGTGAGGGAAGCAGGCGCAGCCAGGCCCTGGGGGTGCGCAGGCCCACCCAGGAACATGATCTGTGAGGATGCCGCCGATGGCATCAGGTGAGGAGCTGCCAAGGTCTCTTGGGGTCTTGGGAATCTAAGGTCCCAGGAATACCAGAAATAGAAGTGTGTGGAGCAGCATGACCTTTGGGTGGGGCAGGTCCCGCTGCCCAGGCACCTCCGGGGCAGAGTTAAGAGGGAGGCCATCTACAGGGGTAAAGCCCTGAGAATTCAGGGGCCCACGAGGATTGCGTCCCCCACCACGGGCCTACTCATCTGCAGATGACGCACAAGCAGAACGCTGCTGTCAGCCCAGGCCAGGGGGCAGGAACCAGAAGCCACCTTCTACAGCTAGGTGCAGAACTTAGAGCCCCAGCACCCAGCACAGAACAAGAAAGCACACAGGAGCTCTCTGCTCTTTGCCCAAGATCGGAGGCCAAAGGGGGTCCTTGGAGCCCAGGTGGGCCATGCACACCCACCATGGAACTAATGGCCAAGGAGTCCCCTTGCTCACTCCCTGACAGCCACACAAAGTGCACTGGTCAGACCCAAGTTGGAGTCCTCAGGACTGTGGGCCAGGGAAGCAACCGACTCTTCCACCATCACAGATGGGGGCCAAGGCTCTCCCTACTACCAGAAGGACACCCAGACACAGCACCCCTGAGTGACAGCAGCAAGGCCCTCGGATGAGTACGGGTGTTCTGTGTCAACCTCAGGGAGCCCCCAGCCCGTGGGAGGAGACACTGACCCAGGCAGGATGAACAGGCAGGGCCACCAGCAAGGCTGAAACTGACCTCCTGACCCAGAGGAGCTCAGCCCTAAACCAGTCCTGCCCAGCAGCCTTCCCAGAGCAGGGTGTGGGAGGGACTTCCTCCACCCTGATCCTCGGCTCCCTCTGGGGACACTGAAACCTGACATCTCAGAGAGGATGAGGCAGGCGGTTTTATGGAGAGGTCCATGGGCACAGGAGGCCACACCCAACCACCAGTTAACCTCCATCCTCCAGGGCCACCCCAGACTCCTTGCCAGGTCTGGATCCCGGAGGACTTCCACTGTCAATGGCCTCTGTCAAGTCCCTTCCCCTCCCCTGGCCTTCCCCAGTTTCCTCATCAATAAAACATCAAGCTGGACCCAGAACAGGGGTCATGAAAACAAGGGTCTTCCTGGCTGCAGAGGTCACACCTGAGCTGGGACAGAAGGCCCATGGAGGGAGGAGGAAGGCAGCAGCCTGACACTGCCATTCCACTCCGGTGCTGGGGACAGCAGACCCTGGGACCAGGGCCACGGCAGTGACACTGCTTTCAGTGTCCACACTTGAAGGATCTGGAAAAAGCTGTGGACTTTTTTTTTTTCTCCAGAAAAATGCATATTTGCAAAAAAGGTGTGCTGACAGGTATAGGAGGGAGGTCAGAAGTTTGGGAAAACTGCTAAGAAAGTAGGCTTCGGGGAGGATTTCGGTGTGGGTGGACCTAGTTCTCCTTCCCACTTTGAGAGAGCCCCTGGGAAGCGGGTTATGTAGCAGGTGAGTGATGGATAGATCCACGGATACCAGAGCATTTAGCCCAGGATTTTCTCAAATGTTCCACTGGTATCTCTAGTAGCTATTTTGCATAATAATGGGGGTACCAGGAGTGGCCTGTAGGTCTGGGAGCATGGGGTGAGGCAAAGGGCTGTCCATTCCAAGACTTCCCTTGCAGGCAAACAGGGTGGACAACGTCCCAGGAGAACAGGGCGTGCCCTGCCACCCTGAGAACCCATGTTAGGAAACCAAGAGGTAGTGTGAGCACATGATTATCAGATGAGGAAACTGAGGTTCAGCGGGGTCAGGGACTAGCCAATGGTCCCCACCGTCAGTCTCCTTCACATCCGATCTGCACAGACAACAAAGCCCCGTCCATCCCTGGTCTCCTGTTCACGTGGGAAGAGGCCTAAAGGGAAGTTCTATCCTCATCCGCCTCAGTTTACAGGAGGGAAAAAGAAGTTCTAAGACATGAACCAGGATGAGATCTGCATCCAAGGAGGACAGGTTTTCCTGGTGAGTTGAATGAAAATGCACTTGAGTTATCAGTGCGGGTAAAGGACAGACTGTGGACAATGGATCCGGAAGCTTTGGTTGTCCTGAGGCAACTTGACCTTGGGCGGTCAGTCAACTAGAGTTGAGGTGGTGAGAGCAACGGTCCTGACACAGTGAGGAAGGCTGCCTTTCCTGAGCACTTAGGACGCCCGGGGCACTACACACACTCCATCTTGTCAACCTAGTGGGAAGGAAGTACGTGATTATTGTTAGAGTAAGTTTTTGACAGATGCGGAGGCCAAGGTTTGAGATGTAAAACATACACTGCCCCAAATCCTTCAGTTCTCAAAGGATGGGGCAAAGAGGTGACCCCAGGCAGTTCCAGAAGAGTCTGAAATGAAGTGCTCACGCTCTGTTACGATAAGGCATGTTGTTTCAAGGGTATAATGATGTCACACCCAAGTGTGACACCAGTGGCACACTCCACCCCTTCCCAGCCATCCCCCACAGCCCACGAGGTGAGACACCCTGTTGCAGAAAAGTCATTTTGCTGTTCACACTGTGGCTGGTCCCTGCACCTCCCTAGGTGTTGAGGGCCACAGCCGAGTCAGAAGGACGCCTGGCATTTTGCCAGAGGGAATGGTTGAAAGGTGAAGCCAGCGAGCCATGGAGATGATGATGGGTAAGTTAAGCTGTGTATTCAGTGGTATATAGACCTTTGCTGTCTGGCAATAGGGCGGCTCTTGCTGCCTCGGGCATCCGCTACTTTGGAGTTCCCCTTGAGTTCTCCTGGGGTCCAGGAGAGTTGGCGTGGAAGGGGGGGGAGCTGAGAGAGTTCCCGGGAAGTGTGCGTGGAGTGCTGGTGGAGTTTGGGCAATAAAGTTTCCTGTTTGAACATACAAGTGCTTTGTGGCGGCTCAGTTATTTGTGCCCAGCCAGACTGCAGCACCTAGGCACTGTATTTCCCTACCCACATGCCAGAGGGGTGGACAGAGACCCTGGAAGGACCTTTCCCACTTGCAAATACCAGGAGAAAATTCTAGCACTCTTCCGCAGAGGTATCTGGACCCTGCCCACCCCTCGGTCAGATTGCTGGCTGGTCGGAGCTGTGTGCTGAGCTTCCCGACGGGGTCCAAGGTTCACCAGGGAGCAGGGGTAGGAGTTGTGCAGAAGCCCTGTGGACAGGGCAAGGTCCAGGCACTGTCATCTCCTCCTGCTCTTCCTCCTTGGCTGTCACCTGAGCCTGACACAGGTGACTCCCAGGGCAGAGCGATAAGGTTCCCTCGCTGCTTCCCTATGCACCGAGGAAGTGACAGCAGGACCAGAACAGTGAGCCATTGGCCCCGAAAAGGACAAAGTCAGCACAGAAAGGCTGGGGTGCAGGTGGAGGAAGTCACCCATCCTCTAGGTCTTCCCAGCCCAGGCCTTGGCAGATGGGAGACCTAGTACCCTCCTCAGAGGGATCACATCTGCAGTTCAATCAACCTTCAAAGCCATCTGCTGCCCAGGAGGACTCCATCCTCCCCAAGCTGCAGGGGACCTAGGGGTACCTCAGAAAATGTCCCATCCTTAGTCTCACCATGAGAGTTTAGAGGCAAAACCTGCCCTCCCCAGGTTCAGCTGGGCTCCCTTGGCAGGAAGAACATTTATTTATGCACTCAGAAGCATTTAAGGGGGCTGTGCCTGGCCAACAGTAGATGCTCAATAAATGTTTAATGAACTAAT
The DNA here is from genome assembly GCF_045843805.1 of Urocitellus parryii. Taxonomy (NCBI): domain Eukaryota; kingdom Metazoa; phylum Chordata; class Mammalia; order Rodentia; family Sciuridae; genus Urocitellus; species Urocitellus parryii. The sequence continues at coordinate 165,728,893 of NC_135535.1, read as the reverse complement.
GGGCTGGGAAACACCGGGTTCCAGGCTGGGCTCTGTCATCGTTTGCTGCTGACCTTGGATGAAGCTGATCACTGCTTTCTAAGGTTCGGTTTCCTGGACTAAAAGAAAGGTCAGTGCTGGTAACCCAATGTGCCCCTAATTTTACATGCTTAGGTTTTCAAAGTCCAGAGATGGGGAGGTTCAAACCTGGAAGGATGATTCCAGAAGTCCCTCCTCACTGCTCCAGAGCTAAGAGGACAAGGTGGGGCTGTTGGGGGGGGGGCTGGTGAGGAGAAGAGATGGGGGGAAGAATGGTGAAGGGGATGGAGGAGAGAGGGTAAGGACTGGGTGCAGTTTCTATGCAAACCACACACACACACACACACACACACTTACAAATATTTTGGAAAAACAATCCATTGAAAGTAGAGATCGTATTTTTATACCGTTTCCCATCAGAGTAGCCTGGCCATTTCCCGATCTCCACTATACTGGGCAAGTATCTGGGAAAGACTGCTGGGGTAGGGGTGGGGGCACCCCCATTCTTGGAGCCTTGAGGAGGTCAGTAGGGGTGTGTGTGTGTGTGTGTGTGTGTTTGCAGGCACCAACATACACACGGGGGAGGGGAGGATAGGGTGGGTAGCTGCCAACTAGGGAGAGATTGGAAGACAAATGAGGGCCCTCAACCTCTGTATCTGGGAGTAGATGTCTCTGGAGCCACCAGCTCCTCGGAATTCCAGACCTGCTCTGAATTTTCCAGGAACAAAGATTACAGTCAGACCACGGGCACTGCCACTATTAGCCATCACAGTCCCCAGCCAATTCTTGTCCCTCTGTGGGCCTCAGTTTCCCCCTTTGTGCTGTAAGTAAGGCCTTTGTACCGCCAAGGGCTTGATCTGGGCAGTCTCCGAGGACCACGTCTACTCTGAAAGCCCAAGATGCTGAGATGCTATAGAAAAACATCCCCCTGCCCTCACTCAAGCCCCCACCATGGGGGACCTAGAAAGGTGGTCCCTGGTCCCCAGCCGGCTGTCTAGGGCTGGGGCTGAAGCAGAGCAGAGTCCCCACACCGTCTGTCCTCAACAGCCTGCCACGGCCGAAACCTTGAAGTGGTTACAATTACAGCCTGGCTAACAGGATTAGGGGAGCGTTGAAATCTAAGAAATCTAATTAGCTCAGACACCCCAGCCGCCCCAGCACAATCCTGTAGTAACCCCAGCAGCTGGGCCGGATGGGAGGGGCAAGCCCCAGGCCCTGACAGGCTGCACACATTACCTGCACAGGTGTGCCAAGCTGGGCTGGGCTTTCTGGGGAGGTGCCCACTGTCCTGTCCCATGGGCTGCAGCCTTGCCCTAGGGTAACACTCAGCTGAGCTCCAGAAAACCAGATGTATGGCTACAGGCTACAGGGCCAACGGAACCCAAGGGCCCCACAGGACAGCCATCCCACATAGCCTGGGGGCTGTCTCAGCCAGAGGAGGGGCAATACGAGTCACTCTCTGTATTCTCTGGGCTGCACTGGGAGCGGGGCTGGAAAACCCTCTGCATCCTGCTCCAGAGTCAGGTCCTGGGGTGAATCTGATGCACAGAAGCCCCCCAACACCTTGTACATGTGTGTCTCAGGCAGTCACTACAGCACCTGAGGCTCAGAGCAAGCTCTGGCAGGAAGACCCCGTGTCAAGAGGAGCAACACTGCAGGGAGCATGGAACTTGTGCTGCCAGATGGGGGGAGGGTGGACAGGGGAGGCTCTCCTTCCACCCTTCCCGGGAACAGCTCCTGCTTAACCTCCTTTCCCTATTCTTGGGGTCCATACCAGCTTCTGTACCCATGAGCCAGTGTATCTGGGGCTCTGGCTCAGTGGACCATAAGCCCTACCACTGCTCAATGGTATCTGTAAGGTCTAGAGCTGAGCCCTGACTTTTCACCTCTTTCAACCTCAGTTTCCTTCTCTGTTAAATGGGGTAATTCCAAACAGCAGTTAGCTTACCCTGTTGTTATTGGGGTTTCACAGATTTAGAGACCACTTCTAGATCTACCAAGTGCCATACAAAGAAAAGGGGCTATGATTATTAATGTCATCGTGTGCCCCATGGCAGGTGGCCAGCTGACAGTGGCTAATTATTTACTGAGACCGATCTTCCTCCCTGTGCTGGAAGTAAGCTCCTAAGGAGCAAGAACCATCTTATATAGTTGGGTGTCTCCACGGGCTTCAGTTTTCACACTATAGACTCTCAGTGGCATGAGAGACGGTCCCTGACCCGATTCCACCCTCGTTATGACCATTCTCTGCCATATCAGCTCAAAGGACAGAAAGTATCAACAAGCAAACCTGGTACCCAAAGGCAGATGACAGTGAGCCCCTCAGGCAGATGCTTCCCCCCTCCCCATAGGCTACTCCCAATAGGGGATGACAGCAGCCATTTCAAGGATATCCCCTGACCCTATGTCAGTATGGCTTGCCTGGTCACTGGCCTTGAACCCATAATCATTCAAAGATGAGTCTGTGGTCTGGGGGACCCCCAGCACCCCAAGCCCAGAGTGAAGGTCCAGAGTTGTGGATTCCAGAGGGCACGTAGCAGAGCATCCCGACATGCACAGCCTTGCATGGGAAGCAGACTTCCCAGAAGTGGTGAGCTCCTGGTCACAGGGGCCATGTAAGCTGAAGCTGGACAGTCAGTTGCCAGGGGGCTAAGCACGAATGAATGAGAGGCTCTGGAAAATGCTTCTGCACCCCAGGTCCAGCTCCTCTGTGTTCTACCCATTCTGCTCCACAGTCTGCTGGGGCCTTTAGTGGACACGTGCTGGGGACTCTTGTGCCAGTATCTACCTCATTCTCCCGGCTACCAAGTGAGATAGTAGAAGTTTGCCCTTGAGCCCATATTACAGATCAGCAGAATAAACTAACTGGCCCAAGTAGCCAGAAAGTGGAGGCCCCCTACATCTTTTCTTCTCCTGCATCTCCCTAGGAAATGGCAAGACCCACAGAATCATGATGGGCTTGTGGACTCCAGAACTCCAGAACAGTGCCTGAGATTTGTTCTACGCCTCCCTTCATCCCTGAGGGTAAGGCCCAGCCTCAGATTCATTCTTGGAGCTTATAGCCCAGGCAGGCCCCTGCCCTCCCCCAGCCTCAGGGACTTTTAAGGACAAAGAGTCCCCACTCAGAGGGCCTGGCCAAAGGGCACCGTGTCCTGCTGTGAGGTCAGGGCAGTCACCAGGCAAGGCTGCTGGCGTCCAGGGTAATTATGGCAGCCCAGCTTTTGTTGTCCACACAAAACCTAAGGGACCTCATAAAGATGTGGCCGTGATAGGAGCCAGGCCAGGGCCCACGGGAGCAGAGTTATAAATGAAATTGTGTGGGACCCAGTCACAACCTGGCGGGCCCTGCTTCCTGGTTCTATCCATAAGAGCGCACCGAACCTCCATGAAATAAACTTGTTGGTACAGAAATTTCTTACAGCAACATCTTGCTCTGAGACCCACAGCACAGACATTCATTGGACCTTGGGCAGGACCAGAGAACTCTGTATCCATGGTTTCATATGCAGGTTCTCTTGTGACCAGGTTCTCAGGACATGCAGACCTCCAAGCATCTTCCTTCCTTATCCACTCCTCCCCTGTCAATCAGGGAAAAAAGTGAAGTTTGCAACACTTCTCTGCTGGGTCCTTCCCCCTGCAATTTTCTGGATTGAGTCAACTGTGGACACCTGTCCTATGTTGGGTCATGCTTATGGGGACCAGGGATGGAGATAGTGCTTTGCTAGGGTAGCTAAGGGGTGTGTGTGTGTGTGTGTGTGTGTGTGTGTCTTAAAGGGGGGGACTATGGTTCTGTGGCCAAACCCCAGTTTCTGGGCCTTTCTTTACTTTGCTCCTGGATCCTCCTCCCTGCTTTTCTAGGAGGGAAAAAGAACATTTTGTCCCTACAAAGAAGCCAGTAACCCTTTTTTGCACAAAGGTATTTATTCAAAATTCTTCATACATCCAGCAATTTTTAATTCCCAAGTCTCTGTGAGCTGGACTCTGAATGCCTCAAAAACCCATCCAACTCCTGAAAACTCTCTAGCTCCTCCCTACCACCATGGCCACCAACTCTCCCAAGTCTAAACTTTTGAGATTTACATGTAAAAACAGCATTTCATAACCTCGTGACTTGGGACAAGGAGATGCTTCTGTCCTTTTGGGAAAAACAAAACCCAACTGAAATCATAAAACTCAGAGGAAAACACCAACTCCTCCAAGTGCGTTCCCTCCGCCAAAGTCACACGTGCTCCGCAGCAGATAGGGCTCTCAATGTGTCTTTTGTTTGATGCTGGTGTTTCAACATCCTCAACTTGAAGAGGGAAAGGTCAGCACAAGGCTCCCGGGTATCCACAAACCCCTATAACCTCTGCACAGGAGCCAGAAAGCCTGCAAGAGAGGGACTCAGAAGTGTCCCTACCTTGAAGACCCTCAAAAAGTGGTGGAGACAGAGAAAACCAGAGGTTTGCTGCCTGATCTAAACTTCCCACATAGCTTGCAACTTTTAAGGCTCCAGGGACCACAAAAGCCAGCCAAGCCAAGCTGGATTTCAACAGACAAGCTGCCCAGTTCTCCAGCCACAGTGCCTGTCCCTTTATCTGTACCTTCAAAAAAAAAAAAAAAAAACAATAATAAGCAAACCCAGGCACCTCTGGGAACAGCCTCTGGCCTCCTGTCCTGCCCTGTGTAACCAGCCTGTCCTCACACCCACGAGGAGGAGGAGACTGCACTAGTTAACCCTCTGGTCCACCAGGCCGGGTTCCCAGGTTGCAGCAGGAGGCAAACTGTTGCTCAAGAAAATCCTTCAAAAAACCCTTGGCACCAGGAGCCAGTTAAAGCTGGACAGTTCTGTACCGTCCAAACCAGGGGTTTCCAGGGCACTGCCCACTGCCCTTTTAAATCTCCGGGGATGGGCTCTACTCTCCCATGCCCGGGGCTGTCCACCCAGGGAGCTCCAAATGTCCGTGGCAGAGCAGAGAGGAAGGCAAGCATGGCCGAGCGGTGCCCTCACCCCGCCAGCCCAGCCGCCAGCTTCTTGGAGGACCTCAGAGAGAACATTTGTTTGGGCTGCCAAGTTAAATCTTCCTCCCTCATGTCAGGGCATTGGAAAAGCAGTCAGGGGAGAGGGGAAGGGGGAGAGCGGGGGAAGGAGCCGCGGGAGGGAGGGCGGGAGGGAGGCGGGCAGGCTCAGAGCCCCAGTTACTCGGGCACTGCCTGCCCAGGAAGCCGCGGCTCCCGGGCAGGCGCAGCCCGGGTTCCGGGCACCGAAGGAGAGACGCTGCCGCCAGGCCTCCCGGGTACGGCGCAGGGTGCCAGGCGCTCTCGGTCCCAGCCTGGGAGAGGCTCTCGCTCTGTACCCAGCTGAAGGGGCCAGATGGAACAGAGAGGCAGAGGGAAAAGTTTGCGGCAGGTAGAGGGGTAGGACTCGGCGGCCCTGCGGCTGGGCTGTCCCGGGGGCAGGGGTGGGGGGCCCGGGCCGGCTGCCCGGGCGCGCTCCCGTCCGCCCGCCCTCCCGCCCTGGTTGTTTACATTCCTGGAGTGTCTTTTAAACCCAGGGCTGAGGCCGGCTCCCGGCCTTCTCCGGCGGCTCCGGGGCAGTCTCCCGTGAAAATCTGCTGGCGCACAATGGCCGGGAAGGCGGCCGCCCCTTGCCTGCGCCCCCACCGCTCCGGGGCCGAGAGCCTGCCCTCCGCACCGCGCCCTCTCCCCGTCCGGCCGGCTTCCTGGACAGATGTCCCCGGCGAGAGGGCGACGTGCGCCCGCTGCCTGCGCCCCAGACATCGAGACCGCGCTCTCCAGTTTTCACCCCAACCCAGACACCAGGAATGTGAAACAAGCTTCCAGAGCCCGCCCCCCGACCCCAGCTCCAGCCCCGGCCCGGCCCCTTCAACCTCCGCCCCGGCAGGCCTCCCACTCCCCCGGGGCCACCGCTGTAGGAGACGGAGAGGAAGAAAGAACACGGGGAAATTACTTTCGTATTTGCAACGCGCGCGCGCACACAACGCACATCTTTCCTCTGGGCTCCCCTCCTGGCTGGGGCAGCCCCGTCCAGGCGTTGGCCTGAAAGCCCCTCCGGTTTCCAAAGCCCCACAAGAAGCCCCTACTCACACCCCTCGGCATTCCCTGCTCATACCGCGCGCGGCGGTTCCCGGGGCAATTCCCACACAAACAACTTAACCGCGTCCCCACCTTTCATTTACAAAAGTGTGTTTTCCCTGTAAATTCAGATGCACAACTTAACGCCACCACCCTTGGTCACCCTGAAATCCGGCGCCTTCCCTGGAGGTTCTCGTATGCACACAGGCGCACAACTTCGCGTCTCCCCAAAGGAGACTAGGGAGACCGAGGCGGTAGCCCCTGTTCTTCCCTCTCCTCAGAATCCAGGTCCCGGGTCCGGCCCCCGAGTGTTCGGAGAGAGGGCTGTAGGCGCGCCGGCAGGAGGCGGGCACCCGGTCCGCGCGCTCACAACCGAACTCAAACCCCGCACACCCGATAAACCCCGGCCCCCGCGCTCAACCAGAGCCGGATCGGTGCAGCAGCCCGGTGCTCGCAGCTCGCCTGGGCCTCCGCCCCCGGCCGGCGAGCGGAGTGCAGCGGAGCCCGCGCAGCGGGCTGCTCACTCCACTTGCCTGGCCCCGGCGAACCCTTTAAGGGAAAAGCCCCAGGACTCAGCTCGCACCCCGAGTAGCCGCCGGGAGCGGGAGGAAGCCTGGGGGCTAACAGGCGCCTGGCTCAGTCCCCAAACTTACCGGGCTCTGCGAGCACCGCTGCCGCCGCTGGAGGACGCGCCGCCGCCACCACCGGGTAGGGCCGGCAGGGGCCGGGAGGAGCGCGGCGAGGGCGCCGAGATCGGCTCGGCTCCGGCTCCGGCTCCTGCTCTGCGCCGGCCGGGGCTAGGGTCACCGCGCTGCGCCGGCACTGCTCGCTCGCTCGGCCGCCCGATCGCTGATCACCTCCCGCCCGCCGCCCGGCCGCTTGCTCTCCCGGGCGCCCGCCGCCGCCGCTCGCTTTTTTAATGTCCACAGACAGTGAAAAGGAACTCGGCGTTAGGGGGTGAGTAAGTGAATCAACTCGCCCGGAGCCGAGCAAGTTGAAGTGTCAGATTACATTGGCTATTCTATTTCCAAAGGGCCCCGCGCCGACGGCCGCTCGCAAAAGCCGGCGCGGAATGAGGGCCGGAGCGGAGCGCCGCACCGCGGCCGCTGCCGCCAGTGCTCTGCTCGCCTCGCCTCCACTGGCGCTCTCTGCGCTCTCTCAGCGCTCTTTCTTTCCCTTTCCTTTCCGCCTCCTCTCGTTCTCTCATTTCGCTTCTTTCCCTCTTTCTTCCCCTCTCCCCAGTCTCAGCGCTCCCAAGCTTTCACCCTCTTGGCACTGACGGACTCCGCGTCAACCCCCCCCCCCACCACCACGGATGTTCACTCGCCAACCTCTGCTCCACCTCCCTCCGCAGCTCTCTAACGACCCTCGCCTCCCCACCCCAGCAAGTTTGGAGTAGCGGAGAAATGCAGAATCTAGGAAGGGACCACGTTGGGGAGGAGGACAAAATTACCCGCTCACCGGCATCCCCCACCCCACCCCGCGCTCGTACGCCCTCGCCTGGAGTGCACTCGGGGCCACGGGCGCTGCCAGGTACCTGAATTGGGGTGAGCGAGTTGCTAACAAGATCTCCAAAACCTTCCCTGGAGGAGATTTTGGGGTTGTTCCTAAAGCTCTGGGACTGGTGGATGAGGCGAGAAGGGACCCCCCTCCCTCACCACCAAAGGTGACGTTTAGGGAGGCTGGAGCGCGCTCCACCGCGCCCCCCCTTCCCGGCCTCGACGACTGGGAAAGAGCAGGGTGCGGTGCGCACCGCACATCCTCGGCACCAGACACAGTCCAAAGATGTGTGGATGCCCCAAGGCCTCGAAAGGAGTCCAGCGAGACCCGGGCCCAGCCCTTGTCCAGGCCTGGGAACAGCTCCAGGGGTGGCGGAGAGCGATAGCACTCACGAGGCGCAGTTGTGTGCGCCCACTCGCGGGGTTCCCCCTCGCAGACCCACCTCCAAGAGCATCCAAGAGCGCGCCCACTTTGGCTCACGTCCACTGCCACTCACACAGAAACTCCTACACAAATGGCACACACATTCACTCCCACCCTCAGCACTGCAAACATGCTATCACGCCACATACTCACAAACGCGCCCGCACACACTCACATTTTTTCTCACAAACATGCTCTGAGTACATGGCCTCAGTAAGCACACTCAAAAACACGCAATTGCACACACGCACGCACACACACACACAAACATCGCTGTGCACAACCCCACGTACACTAAAAAACACACACAAAAAATTCCCCTGTGCACTAAATCTCATGTTCACGTATATACACAAACACACCCCCTCCGCTTTCACACCCCTTTCTCAAGGTCCCCCACCCCTGATTAGCTGCACCCCTTCCCATTCCGAATCACAATCAGCGCGGGGGTTGGACACGAGCACGCACGCACGCACTCCCCTCCGGGGCAGGCGGGGGAGGCTTGGGCCCCGAGCCCGTTCCGGAATCCAGGTGTGGCGGCTGTTCCGCGTTCCGCGTTTTGCAGGCCGCCGCAGTGTCGGAGGCGAGGCTAGGAAGGGAGCTGGAATAACAAAGGCAAGTTGGGGAGAGCGCAAGGGGGCGCAGCCCTGGCCGGGACGCGGGGGGAGCCCTGCACTACCCGGGCGTTGGAGGCTGCAGGGTCGCGGACGAGGGGAGTCGGAGATGGGGAGGAAAGGTTGGGGGGGCGAGGGGCGGGGTCGAGGCGTGACGTCAGAGAACAATGACACCGCCGGGGGGCGGGCACCGGGAGGCGGCCCGGGTGGGGGTCTCCCCCGGGGCCTGGGGCTGGCGGAAGAAGTCTTGGCCTCGCCGGGGCTACTGCCTGATTGACGAGGTCCGCATGGGAGCGCAGACGTGCCACGAAGACTCGCGGATTGCTTGTGCCTCGTGGGCGGTGATCAGAGCGGACCCCAGGCCAACAGGGGGAGCAGGCCGTAGTACTCCCTCCACCGCAGATCCCCATTTTAGAACATCCTTCAGAGGACTGCTATGACCTCGGCTTGAACTCCTTTAGGGCCGGAGAGATCACTCCTTCCACCACAAGAGAGAGGAGGCAAAATGAAGTTGCCAGCTCTGAATTCATTCTCAAGGCCCTGATGGTCTGACAGCAGGTGAACTCAGCCTGGAATTCCTGAGTGCTCAGAGAACTGCAGCTCAGGTCCACAGGGTCGCCTGTGTGTGTGTGTGTGCGTGTGTGTGTGTGTGTGTGTGTGTGTATACCTGTTTGATTTTCCCAGGGAAATTCTGCCTTCCTCTGCCATTGAAGGAGGCCCTTTCCGGTCCCCAGTCTTCTAACTTGTCACATGGAATGAATGGACTGTTACCACTGCTGCTCCCCCACCCACCCACAGGTGGCAGCTGAGCATCCCTGGGGAGGGTGGGTGGTATGAAATCACTTCCAGACTCTATAGAGACAACAGGGAGGCATGATCCAAGCACATTCCTGTAGGAGGAAGCCCTCTTCAACCTATGGGAGACTCAAGTTCACTGCAGGGTAGGGGGTAGCCTAAGAAATCCCGGAAGACCTGTCTTGAAGGTGAAATTCAGTTTGCTGACGGTGGCTGGAACCACAGTTGTCCCACCTCCAGGGACCCACTGCATTGCAACAACCAGAAAGCCACCCCCACCCCGGGTCCAAAATCCCAGTATAGAGTTTCTGAGTGTTTTAAGGACTTGCAATGCAAGATTCCAGCCCTAGCTGACAACTGAGCAGGTTCCTATCGCCCGATAGCTACCAAGTTAGGGCACCCAGCACTCTCAACATTTTACCAATCCCTTAATGAGTACAGAACTGGCCACCTCCAGGAAGTAGGGAATGCAGGTAACCTCCTGCCTAGAAGTCCCCTGTCCCCATTTTCCAGCCAACATTTACATCTGGGAACCAGGAAGTGGCTGCAGAGGGCAGGAGAGCCAAGTAGGACCAAGTCTTAGTGACAAGGAGCCAGTGGTAATGCCAACCCTCCACAGCTGTGCAAGCCTGGCACTTAGGGCAGCAAATCTGAGAAATCCTGTTCAGGCCACGTAGAGCCTGGGCCCCAGTCCTTGAGCTCTAAGTCTCTTGCCACCTCTCTTCATCTCTAAGGGACATAACAGGGCAGGTTGGATCCCTCTGGGATCTTTGAAGAAGCTATGATTTATTTAGTGTCTGGTGTGTGCTGACCACTGTGGCGAGAGCATGGTAGGCTTTAGCTTATTGAATTCGTACATCACTCCATTTAGGAGCTCTTCCTGTCTCCCCTTCCGAGGAGACTGGACCGAGTGACTTTCCTGAGGTGGGTGCATACTCAGGCTTTCATTTACAAAGTGTTCTGTTGATCCCTCAGCCCCAGCTCTGCATCCTAATCTAGAGACTATGTGTTGCCCTAAGCAAGCTGTTTCCCTCTCTGAGCTTCTGTAGTTTAGGGGCAAGTTCTCATGGCAGTAATCAGACCTTGCTGAAGAATGGGAATATGTGTCCTGAGTCTCCCGTCTCTTGGCCTCAGCCTCTCTGGGCCAGGAAGTCTGGGGCTGAAGGAAGATGCCATCACATCCCAGCCATGAGAGGTGGGAGATGCATTCTGCTCAGACAGTGCAGGCCCATAAATCACCTGGCTCCAGAGGCAGCGTCAGGGCCTGCCCATTAGGGGGATGTGGGCTGCATGGGGCTGGGCTGCTGGTGCTGATGCTAGGCTGGGCTGGCACCCACCCTCCCAGTAGGCTCAATGCTGTTAATTTCCCTGCCCTGCAGAATCTATCAACACAACAAGGAAAAAAGGCAATTGCTTCGGCCTGGGTCTAGGTCTCAGAAGGCAGGAAGTTCAGAGACCAGGAGGAAGGTGGTGGTGGGAGGCCTGAGGTGCCTGTGGGACACAGGGTTCTGTAGAGTATGGTCTGTAACTTTCTGGGCTAGGAAGCCCTCAGTGGGCTGGGGGTGGGGACAGGCACACCATTCCTGCTCTTTAAGAGCTGCCTTCTCTGCCTCTAACCCTCACTCCCCCTAAGGAGCCAAGAGACACTGGAATTGGTTCTAGAGGTGGGAAGAAAGTCACCCTTTCCTAAGGCTTACTGTGGGCTAGGAACTTTGAAAAATTCTCTTCTTTCATTCTTTCCCCCAAATCACCCTTTCCCCATAGAGGGAAGGGGCTCAGAAGGTTTGGTGATCTGTTCAGGATCTTGGGGCTATTGAGTAATCGAGACCAGATGGGCTCCAGGTCTAGGCTGTGCCTTGGGTTGGGGGAATGGGTTCTTGCCCTCCACTCGTCACCAGGCTATGGTACAGAGGACATGACCCTCCCGGTACTTCCAGGGGCAAAGACTCACCCATCTACCAGGACATGATCGGGGCCCTTCCCATGGTAGGAGGGTTAGGGGGAGTACATTTAGTCTTCATCCCTTGGTAAATCTAGAAAGCATTTGAGCCCTCCCTGAGCCCTGAGCCTATGTGTCTCAGGTGTGGCCAGTCAAGTCCAGCAGAGAGGGCTTGTGTCCTTAGCACATTGGGCTCCCCTATTCTGTTTTCCTCCTGGTATTCCAAGTGGATCACCCCTCCATTCTAAGCCCACCCCTTCAGCACTTGGCCTTGGCTCTAGGACTCTTCCCCCAGCAAACTGACTCACTTTCCATCAGAGAGCTCTGCCCTGTGGTTGTGATTTGAGACCCAGCTTGACCAAAATCCCCTTCCCCTGCTGGGAGGCCCTAAGAGCCTGCCTCAGGAGCCTGCCATACCTGGTTGCCTAACCTACCACTGCCTGGCTCACTGTGTGACCTGGGTACATCACAGCCTCTCTGTGCCTGTTTCCCCATCTACCATGTGTGATAACATGAGGTACACAAAGTGGACAGGTATGGAGCTGTGGCTCTGATTGTCCTGTGAATCTTCACCTTTGGATTAACCTCAAGTTCATTTGGAGGGGGGGCCCTTCTTTGGGAAGCAGGGCCCCTTTGGTGGGTGTAGGAGCAGGAAAACTGAGGTACAGGAAGGGCGAGGAGCACCTAGGCCTCTGAAGTCTTCCCCACGGGAGCCTCTCATCCCCTGAGCTTCACGATGGCACGTGTGGGTGACTAACGTGAGTTCCAAAGGAAGGTGGTGGCTTTCCCAGGGCCCCACAGCTGCAAAGGACCAGAGCTGGAGTGAGAGCCAGATCCCCACGCGCAGCCCCCTTCCCCAGCACTTCTCCATGGAGCTCTGAGGCAGAGGCTGGGTGTGAGCCACAGGGGGCCCCTTCCGGAAGAACTCTGCTTCCCCATCCTGCTGGGGGGGAGAAGGGCTCAGAGCAACACCCTCTATTAAAATGAAAAGAGAAAGAAGAGGAAAGAGAGAGAGAGAGAGAAACAAGAGAGAGCAAGAAGGACACCCAGGGAGGCACACACTCCAGGCCTCAAGGCCCGCACCCCTGCCCTGTAGTCATGCCGGGTGGCCTCCAGGTTTGCTAGAATTATATACAGGCTCCTTCCTGCGGGTCCTTGCTGAAGTTCTTCCTGCCTCCTGGGACACACCCCTCCCAGTTTTGAGGCCATATCTTCAGCCACCTGCTGAGAGCCTACCCTGATGCCTCCAAGAGACCAGCTGTCCTCCTGTCTCAGCCCCACATGCTGCTGGCCCTGCCTCCCCATCAGTGTGACCGAAGCAAGATTTGTTCTCGCCATGGGCCAAGAATCCCCGTAGTCATTCTCTTGAGCTTCTCAGACCTTGTCTGAGCTGAGGGTTAGCTTTAACCTATTACAGATAAGGAAACTGAGGCATAGAGTTGCCACTTGCCCGGCAGGACACCATGGGCTAGTTACTGGGTATGCACTCAGTGGCCCCCTCGCCAGGGGCCCGGCTGCAGGATGGTTTACTCCATCCTTTGAGGTACACAAAGTGGACAGGTATGGAGCTGTGGCCTAAAGTGCTGGCAGGTGGTCCAGTACAGTGTGGGGTATAGGAGCCCACAAGAATGGACCAGAGCCAGCCCTCCAGGGGCTTCCAGACTCCTAGGGAGGACTACCCACATCAAATACCACTTTAAGCATTTGGGGGAGGAGAAACATCAGCTTTGGGTGGGGCCTAGAAGGTGAGCTCTGGTGGCTGTGGGGAGACAGACCAGAGTGGAGCATGAAACTGCACAAGGTCACACAGCACTGGTGGGACAATAGTGGGGCTGAAACCTGGGGCTCATGGCATGATGTGCCTTCCTGCACCTCGCAGCCAACTGTGGGGCACCTGTGACTGTACTCTTTCAAGGATACATCGTCCCTGATGCCTCTGGTGCTGAGCTCTTCCATGAGTGACTCAGGGCCTTCTCCCCCTCTAGTAAAATGAAAAGAGAAAGGAGAAGGAAAGAGAGAAGAGAAATAAGAGAGAGAGCGAGGAAGACACCTAGCATTGTCCCTCACTGCAGCTGGTGCCAACCAGAGATCTGCTGAACGGAATGGAACCGGCGCTGGCCACCCAGGGGCCTGCTTGCTGACACAGGGCCTTTCTGTTTTGTTTTCCACTGGGGGGCCAAGCTGATGTTGCGCCCCCTCCAAGGACACTCTCCACCTGCCTCTCTGGCCCCGGCTCTGAGCCTCCCTCTTTGCAAAAATCAGAGCCACTTGGGAGAGCCAGAGGAGCTTTGCACCACCCCTACCCCTGTGCTTATCTTCTACATCCACCCCTCAGCCTGGGGTGAGCTGGATCCCCCTCTCTGAGAGGACTTCAGATGCCCTCCTCCCAGGAAGCATTTGGAATACTGTTTTGGTTCCAGGGCTGATGGATGGATCTATGAGGATTTCCCACCCCAACCCCATGTGCCTGGCTTCCACTAGCACATTAAGGCCATTTGCAGTGGCGAAGGCCTTGGAGGAAAAGTGACATGATAAACAGCTCTATGGAGACAAAAAAAAAAAAAAAAAAAAAAAGCTTTTTGTAGTTTGCCTTCTGCCTTTGGTTTAAGGAGGAAAATGATTCTTCAATACCTCCCATCTTACTTCATCTTCCTTCTCCTCCCCTCCTGTGAGCTGTCTGGCACCTGGGCCCCATCTCCCCAGGCCCTGAGAATGCTGGTCTGACCCAGATTACCCCACACATCAACCCTGAGACAGCAACACCCTGGCAGCTGGCCAGTGTCCACCAGGAACCTTTGGGTTGACGCAGCCACCACCGCCAGGTTCCCACGCTTGCTCCTTCCTCCTGCAGACCCAGCACTTGAGAGTCTGTGGAAGCTCGTTCTTTCACCTGCGCGTGCTGCAGCAGCTTCTGGAGGCAGGTTACCTGCACAACCCACCTCATAGTGAAAGAAACCGGGGGTCCAGAGGCCTGAGGTTTGGCCAGGGTCACAGAGGCCGAGGGCAGAGCTCTGATTTGAACCCTGGTCTTGATTCCATGACACTAAGCAGGAATGGACACCCAGGCATGGTGGTCTCAGAGAATAGCTCTTCCAGCCCCTCAAATGCTGTCAAGGAGACAGGACATAGGAACATTGATTCATTCAACAAATGTGGAGACCAGGTGATGTGCCAGGCACGAAACCAGGTGCAGGTCCCCAAGAGTAAAGAAGCAGATCCAGAGAGTGGGTACTCCAGTGGTCGAGACAGATGCCAAACTTTCTGCAGAAAGACGCTCTTGCTGTGCCATATTCCCAGGGCTCCCGCCCACATGCCCTAGAAGGAGCCCGGGGCTGAGAGGTTGGACACACAGGTCTTTGTCCTAGTGTCACCCCTAACTGTCAGTGTGACACTGGATGAGGTTTTCCACCTGTGTGATCTGGGAGCCCGTGGCTTCTGGCACGTTTTCTCAGGTTCCTGCCTACTCCCACCTTCTGGGTCAAGTGGTTAATGATTTCCTGGCATGAATAATTACCCTGATTTAGTGTTTTCTTAAATTCAACTTTTCATGGGCACTTGGAGCCAGAAAGGGACTTCCGAGGTCATCTGATTTGAATCCCTGGCTGAGCAGGAGCACCTCAGCCTCGGGCTTCCTGAGAAGCCAAGTTCTTCACTTTTACTGTTTCAGACCCGGGGTACTTGCTCCCTCCTAGAGCAGCCCTCTGCCCAGTGGTGTGCCAGTCAATGTTTAACATCTGGCTCTCCAAAGTGGGGACAACCTGGTTTGTAGTATTTGCTGATTTCCATAGTGTAAATATTCCCACCATGGCCAATTTCAAGCAGCCAGTTGAACATCCACCAGCTCACAGCATTCCTGAAATTTACCAGTCGGCTCTCACGAGCCAGTCCAAGCAGGCGGTGGCACACCACGGCCCCCGCCCCACAGAGGGGACTTGTCTGGCTTCACTTGCTGGAAAGTTCTTTCTGGTACTGAACAAAGCATCTGATTGTCAGGAACTCCAGTCCGGAGGGGGACCCCCATGAAGCGGCCACTTTTCCTGTGAGAGGGGGCAGATCTGGAGCCAAGAGGAGACAGCATACCACCCTCCCTTTCCGCTGGCCCACCTTCCAGGCTGAGGTCAGACGCTGTCCCTTTCCGAAGCCTGTGCTGACCTCCACCTCTTCCCTTCCCCAGCAGGCAGCTCCCGCCCTCCCAGAGCCTTTATCTCGCCGTTTGGCACTTATCACTTTCTACCTTGGATTACAGCTATTTGTGTACATGGCTTATCTCCCTGCCAGACAGAGAGGCAGCACAGGCTTGTTGAAAGAGTGTGGACTTTGGAGCCTCATGACCTGGCCCTCCATCCCGGGGAGCTCACACCACCTTTGGGAGCCTCAGTTTCCTTATCTGTAAAGTGGGGATGGTGATAACTACTTCCAACACGGTGGTCCATGACATGGGATTAGAGATGTAGACCCCCTTTCTTGCTCCAGCTTGGACTCCCATCCTCTTTGCAAAAAGAAAGGGTTCAATGCCTCCTTGTAGTGTTCTGGAAAGACCAATATTAATAATGATGGCATTGTCAAAATTGCCATTTCACCTCTAATCCATGAAAACAGCCGTGCCGTGTATAGCGTTGTTACTTCACTGCAAGTTTGTGACATTGGAACTCTATTTTCATTTCCATTCATGGTTGACCATGTAAGGCACAGAGAGGTTATATGACAAGCCCAAGGCCACACAGCTAATGAGTGGAAGAGCTGAGATTTGAACCCAGGAAAATCTGCTCTAGAGGCTTAGCTATTGTACTTCATCTTATATGACTGTGCTACAAAGGCTTTGGTGGCTTATGGAGTGGGGTGGCGAGTGAGGTGTGGATGCATCCCTGTCTTTGCACATCCCTGCCCTCACTTGTGGGATAGAAGTGGGGCGATACAGAGAAAGCCCTGCTCTGCCCTCTAGAAGATCCTAGAGGTAAAAGGTAAAGTGATTAGTGCCCATCAGAGAAAGGGGACTGAGAGGTCTCTCCTGGGTAAGGCAATAGGAAGAGGGTTCATGGAAGAGGTGGCATTTGCAGTGGGTTTTGACAAAGGAGTATTTGGCCTCAAGTGGACAGGCAGAAAGAGTAGCAGGAGCAAAGGTGTAGAGATGGGAGGGGCTTAGGAGGGCTTTGTCTGGGTGTCAAGATGGACATTTGCATGGTCTCCATGGGTGGGATGGATCTGAAGCCATGTACTGGGGGAAGGCCTTGTGAGCTGAAGAGGCTGTTGGAAGCCAGGGCCGACCCCACAGAACTGAGGCCAGCTGGGGGGCTCTGAAGGCAGGTTGGCATTTGTCTTCTCTATAAGCTGTTGTGAGATTCTACAGTCCTCCATTCCTGAACTGGTCACATCCATCAATTTCTCTGAGCCTCTGTTTTCCCTTCTGCAGAATGGGTGTGAAGAATGGACCTGGGGAGTCAGTTGAAGGATGAAGCAGGGCTCTGGAAAGTCTATCTGACACAGGAGGTGGTGGTTACTTGGAAGGGAGGGGGAGTGAAAGGAGCCCCTGTGCCTGGCCAGTGGGAGCAGAGTTGGGTTCTTCTGGCTCTGCATGCTCTGTTTTCCGGGCACTGCCAAAGGCTGCCCACCTCTCTGGCTTCTGCAAGGACAGCTCTGGGCTGGACCCTGTTCCTCTGGCCAACTCAGCACAGCTCAAACACATCGCCTCCGGGTAGCACTGATGGTTTGAAGAATCCTTGCAGAACATTCACCATGCACCAAGGGCTCATGTAAATCCTCACAACCACCCTAGAGGTGCCCTCATCCCAAATTAGGAAACTGAGGCTCAGAGAGGTTCATCCAGGTGGTCCCACAGGGGCTCCATGACAGGGAAAGGGAGGTCGAGGGATGGGGACCCCTGTGGAGCCTGAGAGGAGGAGGTGAGCTGGCCCGTTGAATCTCTTTCTGGTCACCTCTCCAAGGGAAACGTTACAGTCCTGAGTCCCACGCATGCTTGTGCCTTGTGCTGACATCAGAGATCTCAGGCGGCTCCAGAACCAGTCCTTCTACCCTTGACACAAACATGGGCACACACATCCACACACTACAACTCACAGGCACACACAACGCTCACACTCATGCACCATCACAGGCTCAGAGACATGTGTGTGCAGGCAGTGTGCCCACCCTGCACAGACACACACCGGACCCATGGGCTCCCAGACACCTGGATGCACGCACCCATGCCCAGGCACCCACATGACAGGTATGTGTGTGTTTGCATACAAGTGTGTGCCTGCTCACGTACACACACACAGGATCTGAGGACTCACAAGGCTCCCAGGGGTCCCGTGTCCAGGCTCTGGCTCAGGCATTTCCATTCCTCTCTGTTTCAGTCAGGGCTTCCCTCTCCCCTGAAGCTCCCACCCAAATCATTGCAGCTGCGCTGCCTCCTCCAGTAAGAGCTGGGACTCAGGTGCACAGTAGGGGCTTTTGGGATGGAAGGTAACCCTTCCCCCAACCCAGGCAGATTCCCTGGGCTTTGGAAGGAACAGCAGGAAGAGGAGAATGAATTAATCCTGGCCTCAGTCGCTTGCTGGGGGCTCACTATGATGTTAATTTCCTCTGCCTTTGATCCACCCCCCCCCCCCAGCCTGGGCCCCTAACTCTGAGTTAGAGCCCGGTGCCGAGCTTGGCCTGAGATTAGGGCTGCCCTGGGTGAAGCCCCCAGGCATATCCTTCCAAGCAGCAGATTGGGGTTTTGTCCCTGGGAGGGGACTGGGGGATTAGAGCCCTGGCTGCTGACCTGCATTTGCAAGGCACACTCGTTTGCCAGAATTTTCTCCTTCTCTCTGTTTCTCCTAGGCCAGCCCTCTCCTCTTCTTTCCAAGAGTGGGATTCTGGTTTTCCCATATTTCACAGGAGCCCAGCAAGGACCCCCAGGCGTTGGCCATGAGCAGAGCCACCAGGCTACCAGCTCAGACTTTCCAGACTCCAATTCTGCCCTGTTTCCTTGGAGGGTCTTTGTTTATTTTGATGATTTTTTTTTGAAACCAATATTTACAAAGGCTTCTCTCCAAACCAGGGGCTGCCTGAACATATATGTTCTCCCAGGATCCTGTTGTTGTTAGACTTGATTGATAGGTGGACACGCTGTCCTATGTACAGGAAGTGGTGAAATCTGACCAAGCCCAGGACACAAGCCAATCAGAGTCCTTCACCATATAGAGGGGACATGGACCCAGATAGGGAAGGGATGTGTCCAAATTCACGGAAATTGTTGGCCAGAATTCAGCCCCCATCATCCCCTATACCCAGCCTTGTTCTGAAAATGACTAGAATCTTCTATGGACCTAGTGGAGCTGGAACAAGAGTGCCGGCCCCTGAACTCTCTCTCCAGAGCAGGGATGGGACACCTGGGAGGATACCCAGCTCAAGTGATGGAGGATACCCATCTCAGCCAACCTAGCCTCAGAACAGCCCCATAAACTTGGGCATAAACACAATTAAAATTTTATTACATTATATTTCATACATATAAAAGACTATTTGTGAGCTATGAAACACATGAAGAGGAAGGCTCATGACCCCTCCACTTAAGAACTGGATGATTACGGACACCAGGAAAGATCCACCCCTCCTGGTCCCCTAATTCCTGGAGAGAACCTCTACCCAAATTTTGTTAATGGCTCCATTCCTCTTTTTTGACAAATAATTTTAGCAATGTGAGGACCCCTGGGTCCCATGCATTTTTGAGTCATTCTATTCTGCATTCCCAGGGGAAGTGCCTTCTTTAAAAGGGAGAGAGGAGGAGCTTTGAGGATCAGCCTGCACCCCCCCTCCAGTGCCCCCCCCCCCCGTGTTCCGGCCTATGCTCAGAACTCAGAACAAAACCACTTCTTCCTGGTGCAGCCATCAGGAACAGGGGTGCGCCCCGTGGGTGGACATTGCCTGGGGCGCCCTTCCCATCTGGGCTGCTCAGGGAATCGGGATCCTTCGTCCAACTCCAGCTCCAAGGGTTCATGTTAGAGAGGCCTTCCTGTTGGACCTGCCCTCCTGCACCCTGTCCTTGGGCATCCCTCCCTTAGCCCTTGTCCCAGGGCAGAGGCACCTGTAGTCAGTGCCCAGCTCCTAGGTTCCTTGGAGTCCTGCACCTGAAACTGATACTCCCAGAGAGATCATGACAGAATCCAGGGCAACAGTGGATGGACATCCATGTGTAATGTAACCCCAGGGGCCTGAACCTCTTCCGTGATCCTACCAATCTTCTCCAAGGTCAGTTTGGACCAGGACTGAGAGGCAAGGCTATGGGAGATGGCCTGGGGCTTGGGACTACACTTTTGTGTTGAGGTGCAAGCTATAGGGGCAGGTCAGTGGGCCTACTCACAGGCAGGTGTGATCAAAGGAATGTTCACATTTGCTCGTGTGCTTGCACACACCTGTGCGCAACATGGCCTGAAGTCCACAGACCTTGCGGAGCACATAGGGGTGCTTCCTTTTCCTGTTCTCAATTCCCTGTCCTGGACAGGCCTGCTTTCTCTCTGAGCCTACCTTTATGGAGTAACTGCTGTGTGCAAGAACCAAGGGGTTGTGACAGAGCTGTGTGCAGGGCAGATGGCCCTGAAGGGACAGGAATGACCGAACACTCATACACTGTCTTCTTATGCCCTAAAGACCAGCTGCCCCTGGCTCCACTCCCCAGATAGAACCCTGAGGTCCTGAGGCCAGAGTGGGCACCTGTTGAATCTACAGTGGGGCTGGGACAATGAGATCAGCAGCCTGTGACCAGTGCTCTGTTCTCCATCCTGAGTGCAGGATGCTTCAGAGCTTGCCAAACCCCTGACTTCCAGGAGAGAATTGGCATGGGAAGAGGGGCCCTGACACCTCCCCTGTGCTCCTCTTGCTCCCTGATGGGAACTGCACTTTGGCGGAGACTTTCCCTGAGTGTCCTCTAGGAGGGCGCCATAGCATTTAGCAGCAACAGGGATTAAGGGCAGCTCTGAGCTGAGCTACAGTGGGACACTGACACCAATGTCTGGAGACCAGGTCACCCTTGCTCCAACACGTACACCCATGCACACATGCACATGTAAGTGTGCCCGAGGAGGCCTGGGAGCTACCTAAGGACAGGCAGAGTCAAAGCCAGCTCTCTGCCGCCCAGCCTTGGTGAACTCTGTCATTTGCTCTGGCTGTCCCCAAAGCAGACCTATGGCTGGCAGCTTTCCTGTGCCCTCTGCCTGTCTGGCCTGAGAATCAGAATGCTGGAGGTTGAGGGAGACGAACTGAGGCATGGCAGAGAATTCCTCCCGGGACACCTTCAGCATACCTTTCAGGTGGCAGGGTGACATGGGTTATTAGCCAGTGTGAATACAGGGGCTGGTGCATCCCCGTCTTTGCTTCTTACAGTACCCGAATGTGGCTGGAAGCCTGAGTGAAGGCTGTCCCTGTCAGGAGCTCACGTGGGGTTTGGCAGGCAGAGCCTGGGGCTGTGGACGCTGACGTCCTGTGCAGAACACCAGCTTCCTCGCTTCCAGCTGTGGGACTGCGGAAAGACCATGTCACAGGGCTGAAGGTAGTCCCTAACCTGTGCTTGTCCCCTAACCATGTGGGACAAGCATTCTCACATGGCAGTCTGGACACCCGTGCTGGCCAAAGCCAGGGTTCAAAAGATGGCCTTTGGGGTGGCCAGTGCTTGTAAGCACCATGCCTGGTCAAGCTCTATGGTGTCTCTGCCCCTGGCTTCAGGGAAACATGAACCCAGTCCTGGCATTCATTACCTTTCTGGATGGGTGGCCTTGGGCATGTCTCAGGCTCCCCCAGGCTGTAGCAGCCTCAGTCCCAAATGAGTACACGGATCCCAGGGTCACATGAGGCAAGGATGACAGATCTGACATCAGAGGGCCTCGAAGTCACAAAGCTGTGCCCTTTGGAGGATGCTGGGAGACAGGAACAGTTACCTGTTGACACTCTTGTGCCCCTGTCCTTGTGCACCCAGCCTCTGGCTCCCAGTTAGGGGGTGAGCTTCATGTCCCCCACAGAGGTGGAGCCGTGCTCCTTCGGGGACCCTCCCAGAGCCCTGCATCTGCTGTCCCCACCAGCCTGAGCTGCCAGGTTGTTGCTCTCCCACTGGGGACGTCTGAGGCCCCTTTGAAGCTGGGACATTTGCACTGGAGGGGCAAAGGCGACCTGCATTCAAAGCGACTTTCCTGGCCCCTAATTACCCTTCTTCACCCATAGGTGAAATTTCCACTCAAAGAGCTCAAGAAAGGCGCCCACGCTGCCTGCCGCCAGGACCCGCTTCCCCGCTGCCTTTGTGTGGCAGCCGCAGCGCCGCGGTGGCAGACGGCTCGGGTTTCTGATTTTAATGATTTCCTGAATTCATTCCGCTTCCTACCTCAGGGAAAGGAGGAGAGGTGATCCTCTTGGAAATTCACATAATTGCTTTTATTTGATTTTTATTAAAATGCATTCAGGAATAATGTGATTGCCCCCTTTATTACGTTGCTCATCAATCCAGCATGGGGAATCAGCGGAGGAAGACGCGGTGGGCACAGGAGCCCAGCGTGGGGGGAGGGCACCCCGTGGCTCTCCCCGGGGCATCATCGCCATCTCCGGGGCCCCACTGCTGTCTGGGGAGGTTGGCCGGGCACACCGCGCTGGGAATGCTGGGAGCACATTCCAGGCACCCTCCCACTCCGGCCACCTTCTTTCTTTCTTCATTCTCTCGCCATGGACACCCCAGGCAGGCACTGTCCATAAGGCCCTCAGAGGAGGAGGCAAGACCCAGGCGGCCCGACCTCCCAGCCTCCTTTACCCCATGCTCCTCTCTGCACCCCAGCTACCCAAGACTCACTGTAGCCCCTCTGTCGATCTTGTGGTCTTCAGGCTTGAGGCCCTCAGTCCAGTTTCCCATGACCCACCTTATCAGGCCGCTCAGACACTGGTGGCCCCCAGGGGCCTCTTTCCTACCAGAGACTTTTACTCTGGGTTCCTTGGCTGGTGCTGAAAAGAACCCAGACCTCTTGGGCAGACCTGGTTGTGGTCCGCCATTGGCTCTCACTGTGGGATCCTGGGCAAGTCGCTTGGACTTTTCCAGCCTTGGTTTATGGAGGGAAGCAGTGGGGACCCCAAGGCCTCCCAGAGGGTCAGGAGAAAGCAGTGAGCCATCAGGCGTGATATGCATGGAAACGCAGTGGAACTGGGATCCCGCCATGATCCTCAGGAGGAGCTGAGCAGGGAGCGGGCAGACATGCCCCCTGCAGGGGCCCTGGACTGGCTGAGATGGGCCCTTGGCTTACTTTGAACACTGTTGTCCCCAGATCCTGCAGCCCCTTCCTTTGCCCCTTCCCCCCAACACAGGAGCAGGCCTGCTGTTTCACCTACCGTGAGCTCGGACCAACCAATCTTAACCCCTCCTTACAGAGAAGGTAACTGAAGCTCAAGAGGACAAGCGACTTATTCAAGGCAGCCCAGCTAGGAAACAGAGACCTAAAGACAAGGTCCCTTGAGCACACCCAACTAGGATGGGCTGGTTGCTTCCTGCCACCACCCTCTGGTGAGAGTGGTCCCACAGACACCCCAGGCAGGCACTGTCCATATGGCCCTTGGTTGTTCACTCCAGGGTGGTCTGCAGGGTGCATGGGGAATCCGGTGGCATTAGGAGGTAGGCACCCACTTTCAGAGCCCTTCTTGGGGTTTTTAATTTCTGGGAAAAACCTATCTTCACTTCAAAAACCAACAAACCCCAAACGGTATATTGAGTTTCATTTGTTGTGTGTATTTTGGTGCAAATCTCTTGGCAGTGAACGCAGCCACGGAATCCTGAAAATGAAGGCAGTGGACCTAGAAGTTCAAGTGCGGGGTCCTTGAGACCATCTGGGACTCAGTCTTGAGCGGAGCACTTGGTAGGGAGCTGGACGGACTCCTCACTCCCACTGCAGCCCTTCCCGCCTTTGTGCATGTTGTTCCTTCCCTCCGGAATGCCCCTCCTGTTCTCTGCTCCTCCGTCTGTAGCCATGCAGCCAGGCCCTCAGGAACCTTCCTTCCAGCCCAGCTGCTGCCCCAGCACCTGTACCCGCACCCCTGTCCAGTGTCAGGGCTCGGATGCCTGCCAGCTGCCTGGCTGTCCCAGGAAGGTTTATGCCCCTCTCTCCAGCCAGGGTCCTTGGCATGGAGAAGGCCACGCAGTGAGCTAGGCAGGACCTCTAGGATCTCAGCAGAGGAAATCTCAACCCAGAGGGGGTCAGAAGGACCAGCTCTCACAGTAGGCGCAGATCAGAGCCTGGGATAAAGGACTTCCAGTGCTGAGCTGGAACAGTCTCTGTCCCCCTTCCTGAAGCTGCAGGGCCAGCGCACAACCTTGAACCTCAGCCCAGCCTCCTGCCCTGACACCCTCACTGGAGATGGTCCACATTCTCCTATGGGGGATGCTGAGCCCAGAGGGGCCATGGGAAAGTCAGCTGCAAAGCTGGTCGGGAGCCATCAGCACCCAGAGCTGGACAGACACCCAAGGAACAGCCAGCCCCAGGGAGGGGAGACTGCTGAGGCCTGTGGCCTGAGTGCCCCAGCAGGGTAGGGGCCACCCCAGTCCACCTCAGGCCCCTAGCTGTAGCTCAGGGGCCAGAGGGGGCTGTGACTCCCCACACAGAAGCCCCAGCCTCCTGCTGAGCGGCCCCCTTATCAGATCTGCCTTCGCCCCTTGCAGCCGCCGCTGGCTCCACCCCCAGCCCGTGGACGGTTCCTTTCTGAAGTGAGGTTTCCTTTCCTGCCACCAACACACAGAGATGTTCGTTTCTGTTGCTTTAAGGTTTCCTTTTGTGGGGAGGGATTGTTTACTGGGCCTGCAGAGCCCCAGGGGGTGTGGGCGGTGGCTGGGGACTTGTGGGGCTTGGGGCGCCTGAGCCTGTGCCCACAATCCCCGGCCTCTGGGTACTGAGCTAAGGCACAGAACATGGAGTTGAGCTTTCCTGCACGTCCCTCGGTGGCACCACTGTCCAGTCACCTCCCACCAAGGCCTATGAGGTCCCTGTGAGGTTGGGTCTGGCTAATCATTTCTCAAAGCAGGCAATTGAGGCCTGGATTCACCATCTGGGGCTGTTTTCAAAGCTCATCATTTGGTTTCCCTCTTCCTTACCTGCGGTTTTCTCTCCCTACCCAGACAAGGCTTCTCCAGCCAAGCCACACAGCTTCCTGAAACTTCTGTCCTGGACCCTTAGCCCAAGGGCATAAGCTCTGTGAGCTGGATTAGAACTTCAAGTTCTCCTTCTGTGTGGTCCTGGGCAAGTCACTGGGCCTCTCTGATCATCCATGGCTTAGCTATCAAATGGGGAATAAGGAGAAATTCCCAGGAGACTTTGAGGCAGGGAGTTGGGGCCTTAATATGCTTCACAGGAGCCTCGGGATTTCAGCCATCAGCCTGGTTGGGGAAATCACTGAGATGATGGGGAGCTACTGAAGGTGGGGGGCCCAGGGAGTGCTTTTGTGATCTTGTTTCAGAAAAGGGGGTCCAGTTGAGTGCAGAAAGACTAAAGGGCAGAGGAGCGAGATGGGAGGTCACCCGAGGAGAAAATGAAGACGTCTCACAAAAATGAACGACCCCTTCCCTCCAGGAGCACAAACACAGAGGCCAGGCTGTCCCACATGGCCTGTACCAGGCTCCTGCCAGGACAGAGTCCCAGCCTTCTCCCACAGCCAGGTGTGGGACCCAGGTACTCAGGGCAGCCCCGGTGTCCTGGGGACTGTGGGTAAGGGCAGGCCCCTCTGAGGTCCTTGGCACCTGTGTCTCACTGACCCCATCGTCCAGGCTCCCGTGGACTCTTGCTCCAAGCCCCAACCCTGAGCCCAGCCCTGAGTCCCCTCCCTGCAGCCTCCACCTCAGAGCAGGGCAAGCTGGATGCTGGTGCGATCTTACCCACCACCCCGCAGGTCTCTCTGAGGCCCTGGCAGGATGCAGAGGGGAGCTCAGGATGTCAGGGACTGGGGGACATCGTCTGTGATGGTGGAGCTTTTTGGCAAAGTTAAAAATTTCTGTCCTATGCCAGGCACCATGGCCACACACATATAATCCCAGCGACTTTGGAGGCTGAGGCTGGAGGATCACAAGTGCAAGGCCAGCCTCAGCAACTTAGTGAGAACCTGTATTAAAGCAAACAAATGGTGCTGGGGAGGAGCTCAGTGGTAGAGCACACACATGCCCTGAGTTCAATCCTCAGTACCACATTAAAAAAAAAAAAAATCCTGATGTGTCCCAGTGTTCTTAAAGATGACGACCTGCATGGGGTTTCCTTGGAAATGACCCACTGGTTACAGTAGTCAACGAGTTTCTCCTTTTCCAAATTTCTTGGAAGGAGGAGTTGTGCGGACAGGGACCACCTTGTTCTCAAAAGTTCTCTAATGGCCAGGGAAAGGAGGGCTGGAAGCTCACAGCAGACTCGAGGCCACGGCACCCATCTCCCAGATGTCTGGCCAGGGCAGGGCAGGGCAGGGCAGGGCAGGGGCTCTTCCTCGTTGGCCCTGGCCTGCTCCTGCAACACCGGGCTCCTCTACTGCCCGTATGCTCTGCTCGGGTAAGAAAACTGCTTCTCGAAGCGTTCTAATTTTAACTCTCATTAGGCCTGCGTCCCACAGGAGGCTGGCAATCAGAAACCTGGAGAAGAAGCCACTTTGCCTTCTCTCCTGGTGATAGAAGTCTCTGGGACAAAAGAGAGACTGCTGCACATGTGCCATGAGTACCCTCTCTTGCTGTGTGTTCATCCCCAAGGCCCTTACCCTCTCTGGCCTCTCCTTCATTTCTGTGCCTGCTTGTGGGATGGCAGGGACCCACAGATGTGGGTACAAGGGATTGGAAGCCCCTTCTGCGGCCAGTAGGCTAGGCAGGCCCCTCCTGTGGGGTCTCATTCTGTCTTCGTAGCCGCCCTACACATCACACCCAGCTGGTGACTGCGGATCTGCTTTCTACCAGCAGCTCTCTGAGGGGGGCCTCAGTGCAGGAGGATCTTTACAGATATTAAACCAGGCTGAAGAGCCCTTATCCGAAATGCATAGGACCCGCCTCTGATTTCAGATTTTTCCAGACTTTGGAATATCTGCATGTATGTAATTGGACAGCTTGGATATAGATGGAACCCAAGTCTAAACATGAAATTCAGTTTTTTTTTTCATATAGATACTTGATACACATACACATATAGGTAATTTGATACAATATTTAAAATAACTTTGTGCATGAGACAGGTTCAGGATGTGGCTGTTTTCCACACGAGACTTTATGTTGCTACTCAAAAAGTTGGGGATTTTGGAGCAGTCTGGATTTTAGATTTGTGGGTCGGGGATGCTGGGCTGGGTGTCTTTACTTTGGGGTTTGAGGGCTGTGCCAGGAACTGCTCCCAGCCCAGGGCTTCCTCGGGCATTTCAGACAAGATGTCGTGAGGGGCGAGGCCCCGGGACACGGTGACGGGGAGTGTGGAGGGGCAGGCTGGGGAGGAAGGCAGAGAAGAGAGAGCTGGGCTGCCCAGACACCTGGGCCTGGGCCTGGGCCTGGTCTCTTCCACCCCTGGGAGGCCCGTCTGATACTTGGCTCTAACCTCAGCCCAGTGAAGCAGGACACCACAAATGCCAGGGGCCCCACCCTTCTTCCCAGGCACTATGAAGCCTCTGTCCTGAGTGAAAGCCCAACCACAATTAAGTTTCTTGAAGGAAAAATCAAGAATGTGATATTTGGGGCTGGGGATGTAGGTCAGTGGTAAAGCACTTGCCGAGCGCATGTGAGGCCCTGGGTTCCTCAACGCAGAAAACAAGAACAGGAACAAATAAAACCCGAGCCCAGGGTGGGGTGGAATGCGACATTTCATGGACCTGTAAATTTCGGTCTAGAATCGGGCCCTAGTAATAGTATTAGTCTCATTTGACAGATGAGGAAACCAAGGCTTAGAGAATTTGTGGGTGCCCTGGAGCTGGTGGAGCAGAGACCAGAACCCTGGTTCGCCTGTATCCAAGCTCCTGTAGATTTTTGCCTTTTTATGTCTCCTTAACCAGCGAGACCACTGACCTGGGGGACATCTGGGACCATGAAGGCCCAGTCAGGCCACCTCATGGCCAGGAAGCGAGGGAGGACTCCCATCTGTGCTCAGAGACTCATGCCCATGGCTCATGGAGGATCCTCCTGGGGCTTGGGGCCAGCTATGCCAGGCTCCTGGCCTTCTGTTTAGCAGGGAGAGGCCCTGGCCCTCCTCGACACTTCCCACAGCCTCTGCTGGCTGCAGAGCCCGCCTTGGACCTCCTGAGCCGTCTCAATCCCACGGGCGGCAACAGGTCTAGCCCTGGACCTGCCCAGGCTCGCCATGGCCGCCTCTTGCCCACGTGGTCAGGGCAAGTGGGCATCCCCGGGGGGAGCAACGCCTAGGTCTTGTCTGAGGCTCCTTGGGAAAGGTCAGGCTTGGTGTCAGGAGACCCACAGCCAAGTGTGGGTTCTGTCGGTAACTGTGTGACCTTGCATAATCACTTGCCCTCTCTGGGCCTGTTTTCCGACCCTGAATTTATGGTCCTGGGAGCCGGCGGGTGTGGATAATTGAATTCCCCTCTCTCTACTTATAAGCCATGTGTTTTCATAAACCTGTCTAGTAAACTCCCTGGGCTCTCAGTTTCCTCCTGTATAGAATGAGAGGAATGGAGTCTACTCTTCTGATGCTTGCGGACACTGATGTTTGCTGAATGGCCCTAGGAGGTCCACCCTATGCTGAATGTCTTTTGTCCCATGGCTTCCTCAACACAGAGCTGTGAGCCCGACTCAGAGGCAAGAGCAAAGTTTGGTTGAGCTCTTTCATATCACCTCACTTTGTGGCCCTCTGGTCTGAGAGCCAAGGTGCAGGCATGGATGGCTTCCTGGAGGAGTGGGTAACAGGTCCGAGCCTAGAAGGACAGGGTAAAGTGCCTGGTCCCTGATCTGTGAGCAGGAGGGGTCTCCCAGGAGCACTCCTCCATCTGGTTCCCCAGGGGCCTGAGCAGCAGGCACCTGAGCTCTGGGGGTCTCAGGCAGAGACTCCTGGCTCCTTGGCCACCTCCCTGTGGGCTGTGGCTTGGCTACCTGCTGGCCTGCTTTGTGCCTTTGCCAACACATGCTGCTCCCTGGGGCTGGAATGTCCCTCCTACTCACCTGACTCTTGTGCTTTTCCCACCATCCTGTGGTGCTGGTACCACTTCCAGGGACCACTGGCCACTGTCCCCTCCTGCAGCTGCGCGAGCACTGTAACTGCTGCTCACACAGCTCACTCGCCCACCCGACAGCCTGTTTGGGGGCCTGGACTGCACCCTTGACCCGGTACTCCCAGTGCTTTGCCCAAGCTCCTCTCCCCTCTTTGAATGTCAATGTTTTAAGGAATAATTTACAAAATGCACCCACTGTGATTGTGCAGTCAAGTGAGTTTTGACAAATGTATACAGTGGGACAAAAACCATCACAACAGACATGTAGCCAGTTTCCATCATCCCTCAACATTTCCTGATACTTCTTAGTCAATCCCCTCCTGCTCCCACACAGGCAAGCTTTGATTTGATTTCTATCACTCTAAGTTGGCTTTGAATGTTCTAGAACTTTCTATAAATGTAGTTGAACAGAATGTTCTCTTCTGTGTAGACCCATCTATGTTGTTTTATGCATGAGCAGCTTGGTCTTGTTCATTGTTTAGTTGTATTCCAGTGAATGGACATACCATAGTTTACCCATTTACCAATCAACATATATTTGCCATCTTTCCATCTTCAGGGTTTTATGAGTGAAACACTTACAAACTCTTATGTGTAAATTTGTCAATGAATAACTTTTCATTTTTCTTGGGCCAATGCCTAGAAGTGGAATTGTTAGGTTGTATGGTAGCTATCTATGTGTTTGACTATAAGAAACTGCCAAACTTTTTTTTTTTTCTTTTCCTGAAGAGTTCACACTACTCCATTCACCAGCAGTGTAGAAGAGTTCTACTTGCCCTTATTCTTGCCAACACGTGATATGGTTAGTCTTCCCTTTGAGCTATTCTGGTGAGTATGGAATGCTAACTCTTTGCTGTTTTAACTTGCAATTCTGTGATGACTAATCATGTTGAAGGTTTGAGCATCTTCTTGTGTGCAAATATCTTCTTTGATGAAATATGTATTTGACTCTTTTGGCCAAATTTCTTGGGCTGTTGTTTTCCTATTACTGAGTTGTGAGCATTCTTCATATGAATTTTCAATATAAGTTCTTTGTTGGATCTATGTAATGCAAATATTTTTCCCACAGTTGGTATGTTGTCTTCCCATTTTTCTGATGGTGTTGTGTGAAGTACAAAAGTCCAATTAATGAGGTTTTGCTTATATGGTTAGTGCTTTTGATAACCTAAGGAATTTTTGCCTACCAGCAAGTTGCAAAGATCTTCTCCTAAGTTTTCTTCTAGGTGTTCTATGATTTCAGTTTTTTGTGTTGAGAGGTGTGGTCCATTTGAATTTATTTTTGTGAATGGGGTGAAGTATATATGAGTCTCAAACAAACAGCCAGGTGTTTTATCCACTACATTTGTTTCTATTTTTGATTGTTGCCCTTGTTCTTTGTTACTAGTTTTGCCTTCTACTCTTTTTCTACTTTCTGTGGTTTTGAGCACTTTATATGATTTCATCTTCTCAATATATCAATTATACTCATTTTTTAAAATAAAAATCTTATTTTAGTTTTTATTTGCTCTAGAATATGTAATATACATTTTTTAAAAAAGAGATGGAGGGGCTGGGGTTGTGGCTCAGTGGTAGAGTGCTTGCCTTGCACATGTGAGGCACTGGGTTGGATCCTCAGCACCACATACAAATAAATAAACAAAATGAAGATATGTGTCCATGTATAACTAGAGGAGTGGGGGAGTGTTGCTATGTTTTCTGGGCTGGGCTCAGACTCCTGGGCTCAAGGGATCCTCCTGCCTCAGCTTCTAGAGTCTTGGGGCTATAGCTTTTAGCTGATGAATGCCACAATACATTTGCAAAGAATCTAATTCCATTTGCAAAGAATGTTACATTGTTTCATGGGTGGTTCATGCACTTCCTAGTAACAAAGTATTCCTCCCTCCTATCCCATGCATCCTTGCTGTCCTTCATTTCACACCTCACCTTCATATACTATAGTCGTGGAATACATTCTTGTTATTATTTTGAACAAACTATCATTGGTTGAATCAATTAAAAATTAAAAAAAAAAATGCTGGGCATGGTGGTGCACGCCCCTAAACCTAGCAGCTTTGATGGCTGAGACAGGAGGATCCTGAGTTCAAAGCCAGCCTCAGCAAAAGCAAGGTGCTAAGCAAGTCAGTAAAACCCTGACTCTAAATAAAACACAAAATAGGGCTGGGGATGTGGCTCAGTGGTTGAATGCTCAATATCTGATACAAAAAAAAAAAAAAAAAACCTTTCCATTTTGCCTTCATTTATTTCTTTTCCATGATCTTTCTTTCCTTATGCAGAGCTGAGTTTCAGAACTATACCATTTTCCTTCTTTCCAAAGAACTTCTTTTAACACTTTTTTTCCAAGGCAGGTCTATTGGAGATAAATTCCCTTGATTTTTGTCATCTGAGAAAGTGTTTATCTCATCCACTCTTGAAGGATAATTTGGCAGAAAACAGAATTCTACGTTGATTTTTTTTTCTCTCAACACATGAAGTATTCATCCCACTCTCTTTTTTGCACCAATGATTTCCGAAAAGTGTGATGTTATTCATATCCTAGCTTCTCTATACATAAGGGTTTTCTGTTTTCTTCTGGCTTATTCAAGATTTTCTTTATCTTCGATTTTCTACAGTTTCAATATAACAATGTGGCTTTTTTGGGGGAATTCATTCTACTTGCTATTCTTTGAGCCTCCTGACTCTGTGTTTGGTGTCTGACATTAATTCTGGGAAATTCCGAGTCATTATGGCGTCAAATCATTCTTCTGTTCCTTTCTCTCTTTCTTCTCCTTCTGATATTCCCATTATATGGATGCTGCATCTTCTGTCATCTTACAGTTCTTGGACAGCCTGTTCCTTTTCTTTTAGTCTTTTTCCTCTTTGCTTTCCAGTTTTGGAAGTTTCTGTTGTCATTTCCTCAAGCTCAATTTATTCAGTATGATGAGTTTATCCAAGACATCCTTCATTTCCATGATAGTGTTTTTGATTTCTAGCATTTGTGTTTGATCCTTTATTAGAATTTCCATATCTGTGCTCATAATACTGACCTTTTCTTGTATTTGTCCACTTCTTTTGAGAGCCTTACCATGTGAATCACAATTATGTTAAATTTCTGGTCTGATAATTCCAACAGCCCTGCCATAACTGAGTCTTGTTCTGGTCTCTTCAAATTGTGTCTCTATGCTGTGTGGTTTGCCTTTTTGTAATGTCTCATAATTTTTAGGCCTGATGTACTGAGAAAAACAAGCCTGACCCTTGTCCCTGCAGAGGTGTCTGCTCATAGGTATCTGCTCTGTCACCTGTGATTATTGGTATTCATTTGTGTGACTCTCTGGCCTTGGGAACAGCAGTCTGCCCCATTACTTTAAATCTCTGATGAATCTAAGAAAAGTTGTTGATCTTCAATTTGTCTTGCTTTTTAAAATTTTTTATTTATTTATTTATTTATTTATTTATTGTTAGGAATCAGAGTGACAACTCCCAAACTCTTTATGTGCCAGAATGGAAACCGGAAGTCGGATACCCATTTGCTTAAACAACTTTTTCTTACAAATATAATTCTTTACTCACTGAATAACCTTGTCGTTTATGTAAAAAAAAAAATCAATTGTTTAGGTGTATGTATTTATTTTGGGTCTTTATTCTATTCCATCAATCTGCATATCTTTCCTGATACCAGTGCCAAATGCTATTTTTTATGGTATAGTAAGTCTTTAAATCAAGCAATGTAAGCCCTCCAAGTCCTCTCTTTTTTCTAGGAGATTCTTTTCATTTTTGCATACATTTTGAATCATCTTGTCAATTTCTTCTCTCTTTTTTTAAGGTCTGCTGGGATTTTTCATTGGTTTGTACTTTTCTTTTAATATATTTGTCTGATGTTGGTGTTGGGGTAATGCTGATCTCATGAACCAACTAGGGAAGTCTCCCACCTGCCCTGAGGTTTGAGAGTTTATGTTTGGGATTATTTGGTACTTAAAAGTTTGATGAAATTCACTACAAAGTTATATCAGCCTGGAATTCCTTTGTGAGAAGGCTTTATGAATTGATTTTCTATCATAGATTCAGAACTACTTAGGTTCTATTTTTGTTATGTCAGTTTTGGTATTTTGAATTTTTCAAGGAATTTGTCTACTTTATTTCAGGTGCCAAATTACTAATTAATAAAGTTGCTCATAATATATTCCTTTATCATCCTTAATTTCTCTAAGATCTGTAGTAGTGAGCTCACTTTGATTTCTGACATTGGTAATTGTGTTTTATTTTTTCTTCCTGGATCAGTCCAGCTAGTTTCATTCATTTTTACTGATGTTCTTTTCAAAAGCACGTGCTCTTGGTTTCATCTTTAATAGAGACCCGTTTTCTAGTTCATTGGTTTCTGTTCTTTAGCGTACCTGTCCTTCTAGTCTTGATTTTATTTGGTTTTCTTTTTGCAAATTTTCTGAGGTGAATCCATGGTGTGTTGGGAGTCTGTCCCCAAGAACACCCCAAGTTCCATAATTTTCTAGGCAGACGGCAGGTTTGGCCTGCAGTCATATTCCTTGTTAAGATTTATTAGGGCAAAAGACACAAAGCAAATTTGCAAAGGAAAAAGACGCATGGGGTGAATTTTGAAGGAGACCAGCCACAGGCCTCTGAGTCTGCTGAGGGTGGAGTCACCCAGGTCACGCTTGATGATCGTGGCACCAAGTTGTGACAACATATGTGGGATGCCTTCCACCAGGGGCATTCATCAGAGACGCCATACCTGGAGTTCTTACCAGGGCCAGGGGCACACCACCTAGGCACCTTCTGTGTGGCATATACCAGCATCCTAGTCTCCCAGGAGGAAAGCAGCATTCCACACAAACCACGTTGTTTACAATAGCAGTGGAAGTCACTTTTATCAGGGACTGACAGGAACCTTCCTGAATTCCAAGCTTCCAGATGCCACTCAAGGGCCCACCTTGTGAGGACTTTCTATGGCAAACAGTCTCTGGCCTGCACTGTCAACTCTTTCTGTACAAGTGTTTTAAGATTTTCATTTTGTCTGACATAAGGATAAAAAGCAACACATTTCTCACTAGCCAACCTTTTAGCTGCATCTCACAAGTGTTGATATGTTGTGTTTTCATTGTTTCACTTAGTTTAAACTATTTTCTCATTTCCCTCATGATTTCTGTGGCCCTGTCTTCAAGTTCCTAGGTGTACTGGTCTTCAGTGGGTTATCTGCTCTTAATTCCTTCCTGTGAAATGTTCACTTCATATATTTATTTTTCTGCTCTAGAAGTTGTTTCTTTGTTATGATTTCCATTTACCTCTTCTTTACTTTCTTATTTTTTTTTAATAATCCTTGAATATTTTTGTAGTAATCATTTTAATGCATTTGTTTGCTAATTCTATAATATCGATTATCTAGGTCTGTTTCCATTTAATTCTTCTCCTAGTTGCGGGTTTCTTCCTTGTGTGTCTGGTAGTTTTTGTTTGGATGCTGGACATTGTGATAATATGTCACCAAGTGATTGGATTTTCTTGTCTTCCTTTAAAGAGTGTTAAAGATATTTGACAGGCAGTTGGCTTACTTGTGGATCAGTTTGCTCTTTTGGAGGCTGAGTTTAAAGATTTGTTGAGCGGATCAATGAGGCTTCTCAACTCTGACTAGTTGGGTCTCCAAGTCTCCCAGCTCTGTGTGGGTAGGGTAGCCGTCCAACTCCGGTAGTGATTTCCTCTGATAGCTGTCTTTGCCTGGCCTCACTGAGTCTCGCTATAGGCACACACAGCTTATACTTCAGCCAAAGTCTCACAAAGAACCCTATGCAGATCCCTGGAACTCTTTCTTGGCCCGATCCCTCCTCTCTGGTGCTCTGCCCACAACTTCCAACATCCTCAGCCTCCCTCTGCTCCAATCTCTGTCCATCAGCTCCTGAGATTGTTGAACTCTCCTTGGATTCCTTCTCTTTGTTTAGTGATCGGGAACATGTCTTCAGTTAGAAAAGTGAGACAACTGTAGACCTTACCTTATCTGTTTTCCTTCTCTCAGAAACTACTGATTGGAGGTGCTTTTATGTGAAAATTGGTGTTTCTGTTTTTGTTTGTTTGTTTTCTTTTCTTTTTGGTAGGGCTGCTGTGGCTACCAGTTACTCTGGCATGGCAAGAAGAGGGCATTCCTGACAATCTCTCTTTGACTCCCAGTCTGATGTTTGTGATAGGAAGAGGCCTGGAGGAGGGCATATCCCCTGCAGTGAGGAATGTTGCATTCCAGGCACATTCAGGATGGCGACTGTGACGCTTGTGTGGGGAGAGATAGAGGTGAGCCAGAGGATGGGCAAGGACGTATCTGCAAAGGTCCTTGAGAGGTAGTCTAGAGTGTTGCATATTATCCTGGAGGTCTTGAGGAGACTATGACTAGTAATTATTATCCTAACTATAATGATGATAATATGTAACTGATTAATTTTCATGCACCAGATACTACTCTAAACTCTTTCCATAAATTATCTCATTCATTTCTCCAGCTGGCTCGGAAGCCACTACAATGTTATTAGAAATTATTGTGTGCCATGTTTTTTTTTTTTTTCTAAACACATCACATAATTATCTCATTTAATCCTTACAATAACATTACATGTTAGGGACTATAATTATGCCTGTTTTACAGATCAGGAAACTGAGGCACAGAGAAGGCACATAACTTACAGTCACACAGAGGCTAAGTAGTAATTAGGGGTGATTTTCTTCCCAAATACTCAGTTAGCCTGACTGTAATAATGTTCTTGCAATAAGAGCTGCCTTTGTTGCTGTGGGTGTTACCTGCAGAACGGTGAGTGTGCACTGGTCACCGTGCCTGGTGGATGTGGCTGTCAAGTGGGGAGCGACGATGTTTTAGAACAGGTCCTCACATAATCTGACAATGTCCCCATCAAAGGTGACCTTTCTTTCCGCTCCCCTTTCCTTCCGCTGCTTTAGTGACTGGCTTCCATTCTAGAAAAAAGGGCAGAGTGATGTGGGTGGTTCCCGAGGCTGTTTTAAAGGCAACTCGGCTCCCACGTGACTTTCTCTTGAGACCGTAGCCTTGGGATCCCTGGTCTGTTTTCTGTCCCTCTGGGTTGCCCTTTCTAGAATGTCACACAGGTGGGGTCATCCAGAGGGTGGTCTCTGGCTTCTTTGCCCATTGCTGTTTGAGATCCCAGCATGCTGCTGCGTGTTTCAGAACCCTGCTCTTTTTTATAGCTGAGGATGCTGTTACCCAGTTCATCTGTCAGTTGCTTGTCCATTCGGGGGTTGGCATGTGACGAGTGCTGAATAAATGGGTGTTGAGTGGCTGAGTGGGTGAAGGGAAGACGGAGGCGGAGTCTCCTTTATAAATCTGCAAGAGCCAGGCCTGGTGGGGACTGAAGAGGCAAGGCGATGAGGTTTGTCATTCATTAATTCACAGGTATGTTCTGAGTCTGTGCCAGTCATTGTGCAAGACTGTAATAGAGTTTCCTTTCTTCTCCCACCCCCCACCCCGAGCTGCCAGTTCAGCTGAGAGGAGCAACTCACTGACGCTAGGGAGATAAGAGTCAGGAGCAAGGGAGAGCCTTGGGCAGCCAGCAGGGCCACCACTCAAGGGAGGGTGGAGGCTCGGGCAAGACTTCCTGGGGAGGCCGAGGCCAGCAGGAGGTGGTATCTGCTGGCCTGTGAAGGGAAGGGTGTCCTGGCAGAAGGAAAAGTGCTGTGAAGGCCCCCATAAAGACAGACAGCAGATCATGGGAGCAGATTCAGTGTGACTGTGGGAAGTGGTCAGATCTGGGGGGTCATCTCAGGACAGATGTGGAGGACCCATAAGTAACATCGAGCTTGGCTTGGATTAGAAAGACAGCTGAGAGCCACCAATGGACTTGAAGTTGGTAAGTGACATAATG
This sequence comes from Urocitellus parryii, assembly GCF_045843805.1. Lineage (NCBI taxonomy): Eukaryota > Metazoa > Chordata > Mammalia > Rodentia > Sciuridae > Urocitellus > Urocitellus parryii. Next base: position 165,692,513 of record NC_135535.1, on the reverse strand, counting down.
AGTGTCTCTACTTTTGAGTAGAGAAAGGACTGAGTGTGTGAGCAGGGGTGGTGGGGAGGGCTCCTTGTGACCCAGTAAGGGAAGCTGGGGAGTCAGGAAGGGGCAGCGGCAACGGGAACCACAGGTTTTAGGACAATTTAGAGGTCTCCACGCCAGGACCTGGAGACTGATTGCATGTGGGGTTGGGAAGAATGGACCAAGACTGGATCCCCCATTGGGGACTTGGGCAACAAAATAGATGGTAGCACCAATCCCTGGAGGGGAGGCAAGTGAGGACAGGGCAGAGGCATGGGGACAATGAGAAAATGTGGGCATGGGAGGTGGTCAGCTTGTCTGCAGGGTGTGAGGGTGGAAAGTCCAGTTGTGCGTTGTGGCCTGGGGAGAGGGAATCCTGCATGGACGACCAGACGTGGGAAGCACTGGGTGAACTTGCCTGGAAGCGATGAAGAGGGCAGAGAATGCAGGGTCGAGACAGAGGCCAAGATCTCAAGAGGAGGAACGGGGACCTAGGAGGGAAACTTGAGGGAATGACAGGGAAAGGTAGAGGTGAGGGCCAGAGGGTTGTGTCAAAGAGTCCTGAGGCGGACATCCAAAGAAGAGAGTGTGGGCACCCAGATGCAGGCTGCCGAGGGTCACCTGAGATTGGCTGCAGGCCTCAAGGACAGCCAGTGCCTGGTGACTTGGCAATGACCCTCCTGGAGGAAGGGTGGAGCAGGGGACAGTGCAGAGGCACTTCTCTCCCTTGCAGTTTGGTGGTGGATGGAGCTTGTGGGGGACGTGGGATCCAGGGAGGTTTCTGATGGGGCTTGTTGAGATGCCCAAGCCAGTGGTGAGGGGCACCCTGGTTACCCACTGCTGTGGAGCAAAGCATGAAAAACCTAGGGCCTGAAGGCAACAGCCACCTACTGTCACTCAGGTTTTGGGTTGACTGGGCTCAGCCAGCTGCCTCTTCTGGTTCACGCGGTGTGGGCTCTGGTCCACGCGGTGCTGGCCTGGGAGGGACTGGAACAATTAGGATGCTCACTTGCATGGCTGGCTGCCCGGGGAGCTTGGCTGGGCTGCCGATACCATGTCCTGGCTCTCCTCCCGTGGTCCTTGAGCCTTGACTGGGCTTCTTCCAGCACACCAGCTGGGTTCTAGAAGGGAGTATTTCAAATATTCCAAAGCAGAAGCTGCAGATATCTTAAGATCTAATCTTGAAAGTTACAGTATCATTGCCACCGCATCCTATAGGTCGAAGCAAGTGACAGACCAGCCTAATTCAAGGACTGTGAGAATAGACCCTAGCTCTTGGCGGGAGGAGTTGCAAAGCATTCTGGCCATTTTTAATGAAACACAGGCCAGTGTGAGTCCACAAGAGAATGATCCACAGGTCCACCAAAACACTTGCTGGGCATGGGGTGCAGGGTCCATGTTCTGGGCTTGGCTTCAGAGGATTTGCAATGGGGTCCAGAAGGGGAGGGACATCTTGCATTTTATCAAAAAGGTCTGAGCAGGCCACCAGACCACAAGTTCCCAGTGGTATAATCCACTTCTAAATTTCCCCTCCCTTTGTAAGTAGTGGAGAATCCCCTAATAACAATGCAACACACTGAGTTCTCACAGGTGGCCTGAATTCTCCTGATGGCCCTAGGAGGTAAGTGTTGTGATGTTCATTTTACAGGTTAAGCAACTGAGTTTAAGCGACTCTCTTACTCTTGTGTGTGTTTCTGCTGATTTTCTGCACACACACAAAAGATATCTGCTCTGCCTAAGGAGAAGGAAGATGTCATGACCTTCTTAGAGGAGAGACCCCATAATGGGTGGAAATTTCACTCCAACCCCCAGGAAAGGTGGCTCAGGGCATGGTGGTATCCTTGGGCCCTGGAAGCCTGAGGGGGTCTTGGGCCACAACAGAGTCTGGGACCATGAGGTTCAAGCCCCTCAGGATGAGAAGATGGGGAGTAAAGGGAGAGATGGTTGACTGCAGAAACCAAGAGCTGGTGACCACCATCCCCACCACCCTGATCATGCACTTGTGATATTAATAAAAATAATTTATGTCATGTGACTGCTTTTTAACTAGCTGCTTTCAAGACTTAAGACCAGGATTATAAAAGGCATGCATTTATAAATTATTAGCCCAGAGCTCATAAGCACATATACTTTGGGGAACACTTTGGTAGCACTTTAAATTAATTTATTGTCATTCATTCCAGCTGTCTGTGATGTAAACCTTTAGCTATAAATTTGTACCATCATCTGACACACCATTAACTAAGGTGCTGCCCGAGCCAGAGCACATAATAAAACATTTGAGTACAATTTCTGTAGGGACAAATGTCTCCCCTCTCCTCCCTATCCTTTCTCCTCTCTCCTCCCCTCCTCTTCTCTCCCCTCCCTTCTGCCTCTCCCCTCTCTTCTAGTGACAAGCAACATGGAAAGAAGGCAGGTGTCTGAGACTTGTGTTGGCAAAGGAGTGAGCATGAGTGAGAACCATCCTTCCCTGTGGCTCTCCACAGAACTCATGGGTTTCCATCCCATTGTACAGACGGGGCATCAGAGGTTCAGAGAGGGCATGAGTTGGTCTAAGACCACACAGCCAGTTGAAACCGTAATGTCCACCTGCCTTGCTGGTTGGCAGACTGAGTCTATCCTCCTGAGAACTTTGGCCTAGGCACAAGTGACCCTCCAGAAAGAGGAAAAAAGGTGAAAAAAGGAAAAGGAGGTGACATGGGGATGGAACAGAAGCAGAGGGAAACAGGCAGAGGTTGAGTGGAGGGGAAAAGGAGGGTGGAAAACTGCACCACGTCTCACATCAGACGGCTTCCGCCCCTGCACCTGCTGAGGTCCATCCAGGCATCAGGAGACCTGAGCTCAGGGGTGAGGCCTGTCTCAGTCCAGCTGTGTGGCCGTCAGCCTGTCTGCAGCTCCCTCATGCTGGCTTCAGTTTCTCCACTGGTAAATGAGGTCTGCTGACCCTTTGGCCCTGACTTTGATAGTTCTCCAAATCAGAGTGGACCAGGCTGAGGGAGGTTTGCAGGGAATGCTGTGTTGGGGCCAGGGCAGATGGTGGGAATGTTCCAGAAGGACTCCCTGGCTCTTTTCCAGAGGCTGACCAGCCAGCATTGTTCCATGACGGGAAAGTGGTGGTACTCAGAAGTCCTCTGGACTCTGGAAGTTCCATCCAGGGAGCTGAGAATGCATACGCATGCCCCAAACTGCAAGGGGCAGTACTTCAGGCCTCCACCTGAGATAAGGCACCATCATGCACCACTCACTGCTTAGCCTCTTGCCCTCCTCCCTGGGAGCCTAAACCATCCTGGGAAATTTCTGGCATCCTGGGAGAACTGGGTGTCTCCTCCTGATGGTCCCGTATCTTTCTATTGTTCCTTTAAGGTCAGGGGTATGTCTTCCTAAGAACTCATTTGTCTACCTGTTGCATTTCTCTCAGGTCTTACGGATGAGATGCTGAGCGTGGACAGTAGCAGTACTTGGTGTTGACAGGTAATATGGCAATCAGTCTCACCTCTCAGTGGCACAGTGTCTAGCATAAAGCAGAAAATAACTGGTGCAGGAGGCCTTCCCATTGGTGTTGAATCTGGATTTCATGTCCACCTTTTGTCTCTGGACATCTTCCAGAGTCTCCGACCCCCAATAACTTCAGCTCTGGGTTCATGGCCTCTCTTTTGGTGACTGGACTTTTCAGATTGGTGTCATAGTCTCCCCACACGTCTCACCAGCCTGGAGGGGGTCCTCAGAGGTCACTGGGGCAGCAAAGTCTCTGAGAAAAGGAGTTTTTCATTGGCCTCTGGGGTTCAAGAAGCCACTCCCCAACTGGCTCACCTAACAGATGTGGGGTCAGGTGTTGGGATGAGTGGGCATGTGAAGTGGGGGGACAAGGAGCGGATGATCAGCTGGGAGATAATTTGTCCAGCAGCAGGGCTCAGCACAGTATCCACATCCACGGGACATGCAGGTGGACCCTGCCCAGCCCCTGCCCTTCAGGGACTCCCTGTGACTTTTGCCTTGACGTTATCCAAGCAGGTATGTGGACCCTGGCATCTGAAGGAGGAGGATGAGGGATTGGGACAGGAGTGCCTGTGGCCTGTGGCCTCTTGCTCAGCCCTGGATTCTGCGTCAACCCCTCCGCACTGGTACTCGCGTCTCCTCTTATCTCCAGCCAGACCTTGAAGAGCCAAGAACCAGTTCTATTAATCAATTATCTGCTGCCTGAGCTGAAAGCAGGGCTGCCTGGCCAGATAAAGCCCTGGGGGAGGGCAGGGGAGCAGGAGACAGGGCTTGGAAGGGGAATTGCCCCTCATCTCAAGTGAGCACCCTGTGAGGAGTGTGCATGGTCACACTCACACCAGGGTGCACATCTTTGGACAAACACAGTCCCCTCTCCCTTGCACAGCCCCTCCTGTCTGCATCCTCTTGTGCATGTGAATCCACTACTACATCTGGACCCCCTAGGCAGCACATGCCCTGCACACAGTCACGTGCACCCAATGGAGACACAGCCTCTTCTAACACCTGCCAACAGGAACTGCTCCGCCCTACCCACCATCCTGAATGCACCTGGCCACACCTTGACAATCACACACTGTCACAACCTCCACACACAAACCTCACCAGCAGCACTAGGCTGAGGGATTCTTTTATATTCTCCAAGGTGGGAGAGGTGCCAACCCTGGTGGCCTCATGACATTTCTGAGGACAGGTAGACCATTATCTGCAGCTGGTTGGTTTGGTCTGAATTTTTCGCTGTGAAATCAGGAGACCTGGATTCCAGTCACTGGCCACAGAGACCTTTTCCTGATTCAGACCTCAGTTTCCTCATCGTTTGGCTGGGAACACTGCTGGGTAGTATGGCAGTTAGCCCAGGGGCTGTTCCCAGGATCCAATCCTATGCTGTCAGGGACACGAGGATGTGTTGTGGACACAGAGAGGGTCTGTTTGTGTTGTTAGTGCTTTTTTGCTGCCATTGTTGCTTATTGACCAGGGAAGCCCTGCCTGGAGGCTTGTGATCAGGAAACCACTACCTGATCTTGGCGATGCTGAAGATCCTCCCCCCATTCCTGTCCCAAGTCACCCCAGCCTTGCTGGGATTCTGAGCCTCAGGCTGTTCTGCAACCACCTTCCCAGGCAGGGGGCACTAGGCCTGCCCAGCCAGGCCTGGCTATGTCCTAACCCACACCAGGACTCCCTCCAGAAAAGCTCTGGAGAGTTTGGATGCAAGGTGGGTCTCTAGTGCATCTGCTTCCTGCCACAGATGGCAAGCAGAAGGGTGGCAGTATGAGGGTGACATTACACTCAGGGGGCCAGGAGAACCCTGAGGGCCCAGGGCCCGGAAGCAGCTTGGAGGGGGTGGGAGTTGCAGGCCAAGGTGGGGGACAGCAGCGGCCGTGCGTGTGTGGTTGGGGAGTGTGCAGTGTGCAGGTGTGCAAGTCAGTGTGGGCGTCAGGAGTGTGGCCATAGCGTGTCACGTGAGGCGTGGGAGTTCTGGAGGGGATCAGGAAGTTGTGTATGTGTGTGGGAGGTGCAGGTCTGTGTCAGCAGACATGGGAGCATGGCTGTGTGGACATGTGTGTGTGAGCATCTGTGCCATCTGTGAAGATTATGTGTGTGAATGTCATTTTGGTGTCTGAGAGTGGCCACATAGTGAGTGTGCCTGACCTTGTGAGCATGGTGTGTGAGGTGAGGGTGACACTTCTGCAGTGCCTGGGGATCGGAGATGTGGTGTGTATGTGTGTGTTGTGTTGTGTGTTGTGTGCTTCATGCAGCAGGGCTGCTGCAGGGGGCGTGGTGTATGTGTGTGTGTGTGTGTGTACTGTGTATGGCAGGCCTGCTGGGGGTGGGGTGGGTGTGTGCTTCTTTGTGGGCCTGTGTGAGTGCGGGGTGCAGCGTGGTGTGGGGGCATGTGGCGAGGTGGGGAGGGCGTGCGGGCTGGCGGCCAGGCGCTTCCCACTCCCCTGCACGGTGGCTGGGCTGACAGCCGGGCGGAGAAGAAAACTAGACGTCAGGGAAATCAGTCAGAGACAAATCGATTCCCTTTAGAGGTGAGAAAAAGCAGATGCTGCGGCTGCTGGTGGCCTGTTAGGCTCTGAGCCACTTCCCTCCCAGCCTCCCCCGCTCCTCGAGCTGCCAACCCCCCTCCCCGCCTTTGTTAGGAGCCCTGCTGTGGGCTCTGCTTGGCTCTCGCCTCAGCCCTTCCTGCAGCAGGGCACCCGTGGGCATGGAGCGCCACGCAGGTATGTGTGCACGTGTGTGCCCGTGTGTGCATGCGTGTGTGTGTGTGTGCGCGTGTGTGTGTGAGTGGGAGGCACGGACTTAGTCATGGCCTCAACCCACAGCAGAGCCCTCCTTGTAGACCTCAGGGACAGTTGGTCACTGACTTGCCCAAGGACACCCAGGGAGCCAGAGACAGGCTGGACCAGGGACATGAAGAGCCACCCAGGTATCAGCAGCTTGGTTCCTTCTTGTCACCTGGCGAGAGCGTCTGTTCCCTAATCCTGCTCTCTGTTCAGCTGGCTCAGCTCAGCCAGGCTTCAGTGGGAGCCCAAAGGTGGCCCTGTGGCCTCACGCTGGGGGTCCCCAGACTCAGGAGCTCACGTCAGTCGCCAACAGAGGTGTTACTGGGGGGAAGATGTCTGACCTCCTAATTGAGTCTTGCTGACCCCTCAGTTGTCAGGGGAACCCCCTCCAGGCCCTGTTATCTGCACCCCCTTTTCCACTGGATCCCAATGCCCAAAACAAATCAGGAAACCACAGCTCAGCCTGTGGCTTCTTAGGGCTGGTGCCTCTCCTGTGTGCAGGGCTCTGCCTCCAGAGCATCCCCATGTTCTCACTGAAGCCAGCACGAGTAAGCATCTGGGAACAGTCCCTGCCTGCAGGGAGCCTCTCACCTAGTGCAGGGGGAAGAGTGCTCAGGAAGGGTTCTCACAGCTGACCTGGCCTCCTCCCCACCCAGACTTCCAGGCTCCCATCTCCTCTCTGGGAGAGGTGCTGCTCCCAGCTCTGACTAATCTGCTCCTTCAGGAATGCCTCCTGCATTTCTGCTGGCCCCTCCAGCTCCTCCAGGGAGCTGTCCACCACCCCTCCTCCACCTTCTGGGACTGCCACCACCCCTCCTCCACCTTCCACCCTACCTAGGACCAGTGGTTTCATCTTTCTTCTTTTCTCAGGCTTCCAGGCTTTGCCTAGCACAGATGCCCTGCTATCTTGGTGTGAAATCTCTGAGGCTGAGCTGCTCAGTTGAGCAGATGGTAGGAGAGGTGGCTTGGTGTCTACACTGCCTACCTCTCTGCCCATGAAGACCCTTGAAGGAGTTGCCCTCAACTCCTCATGCTCAGGCACATTTGACATGCCTCCACTTGCCTGAGCTGGGCATGCTCTGGATCTGGAACTTACATTGGAAAATCTATGTTCCCATCCCTGGCTGTGTGTCCTGAGAGAGGCACTAAACTTCTCTGGCCCTTGTTTCCTCCACTACTAAAGGGATGAGGATTCAGGCTTTGCTCATCCCAGAGGTACAGGGCAGGCAACTGACATTAGAACTGCTGGGAGTATCAGCTGTGTTTTGGTTACTGGTGGTCAGGGGGCTGGCCCTTGAAGCCTTTCCAACCCCCACCCCTGGCCTGGATTCCCAGTGTACAGTCAGATGGGAGAGGCCAAGGATCGATTTACAAACATTGATTGAACCAATTTGGGGCCAAGCCCTGTTGTAGGCAGACAGCATTTGGCATAGTGCCTGGCTCATGGGATGTGTTCAAAGAAATGACTCCCAAGAGAAGGAACAGATGGTCTCGAGGGTGTGGACAGTGCTGGATATCCCCTGCCCCCAGGGAGCTTACAGTCTCACTAGGACTTTGCAGATAGGACAGGAGAGTGAGCGCTGACTCCAGCTCTGCTTCTGACCCACTCCTGGCCTTCCTGTTTATCCCTCAATAAAATCAAGCGCTGGAGCTCCGTGACCTTGAAGACCATTTCCTGCTGTGATATTAATACCACCACTAATAATAACAGTAGCGGTGGAGGCAGGAGCAAGCGTCCTAATATTAGCTGCACCTGTCGAGAGCCTGTCCATGTGTGATGATGTCAGCCCTCCAGAGCCCTCCCTGCTCCCTGAGCCGCATTCATCAGCTCCACGGTGATGATGGGAGGAACTGCTGCTCAGCTGCTGGTCCGGAGGGGCCGGGAGCCGCGCAGACATCATTGGTTGAGCTCTGAAGATGGTAAGGGACAGAGGGGCTCAAGGAATGGAGGAGGGCCAAGTGACAAGCCCCATCTTCGGAGCCTGGGTGAATGAAACCAGGGTGTTTCAGAGCCGGGCGTGTGGTGTAGACCTTTTGGGAACCAGGGAGCACGGGGTGCATCCGTTCTGGAGCTGCAGTTCACACGTGACGCTGTGCATATCCAGGTCCCTTGCTTCTAACTTGATTCTATTCCGTGCAAACGACCGCGTTCCTTCTTCCTCTCCGTGTGTCTGGCCTGGGCCTGAGTCCCTGAGCTTCAAAGATGTGGCGGCCCCATGGTCTCGAAGTTCCTCTTGACTTCTCTCCCAGATCTCTTGGCGACCCGCCAGCCCAATTCACTCTGCACAGCACAGCGGAAGTCATCTTTCTGCCCCGCCTCTTCACGTAACACTGTCTGCCTCTGGATTGGCTGACCTTTGGTCAGGCTCCACCCCTCATCCAATCAGCTATGGTAGGCGGGAACCTCCTCCAATCAGTGGATCCCAAATTGGGCCTCAGGACTCTTACTCTTCTAAGTTGCTGGGAGCCCCGAGTTGTTTCGGTTACATGGCTAACAACCCGTCTCTCAATTTTTATCATATTAGTAACTGAAATAGAGAAATTATAAAATATTTGTCAATTCTTTAAAAGTACCAAGACTATGCCATTCCGTGAACATAGGTAACGTATTTTTCATAAAATAAGTGTTTCCTAAAAGGGAGAAATTTGAGCAGAACAGCACCATCACTACATTTGTGCTACTCTTCAGTGATTTACTTCAGAGGAGACAGCTGTGTTCTTGTGCTTGCTTCTGCATTCAATCTGTTGAGCTATCTCATGTCACCCTTAGAAGGTGCCACAGTGTGCTTGCAAAAGGGAGGGCGTCATTGGTAAATAAGGCCTTCAACTTCACAGACCTTGTGAAAGAACCAGTGTCTGAGATGGTGTCTGATGTCCCCGCAGGGCCTTTTGGTTGGGCCACCTGCCTCACCCTGAAAAATAGCAGAAGAACCTACAAAACAACCCAAGGAATACCTGAGTTCCAGAGCTCAGCAATCCAGGCCTGGAGCTGGGATTGAGATGGGTGGCAATGGGGTTGGGAACAACTTCCTGGAGGACACATGAGGTGAAGGAAGCCATGAGAGATGAGCATATTTGGGGGAGGCAGAAGAGGAGAGGGGAAGTGTTCCAGGCAGTAGGAAGTGACTGGCACATCTTCAAAGTGGAAGGATAAGGCTTCGGGCCTAATGTGGCTGAGACCTTTAGGCCCCAAGCACTGACAAGGTCATGCTCCCACCCTGCATAACTTCAGATAAAGTTCATTTTCCATAATGACACTAAACTTCCTTGTATGTTGGAGTTAAAACAGCATCCTTCTAGTTTCAGGATTGCAAGATTGTGGATAAGTGTGCAGAAGCCAAACACATTCCATTTCTTGTGCCATGCTGTTACTGCTTGAGTGGGGCTTGCTCCACAGCCTGGGACACATGTGAGCACTCATGGTGAGTGATGAGAAGTCCAGGTGGGTGCAGGAGCCTAGGAAGCCCCTGTCAGCACTCCCAGGGCACTCACGATTCAGGGTGACCACTGTGGAGGGAGGGTCTGAGCAACCTGACTTGGCGACTTGGCATTGCCTTCTCAGGAGTGAGGGAGTAGAAGCCCTTGCCTGGCTTGGAACACCTGAATCTGATCGGGGTGACCCCTCAGCCTTGGGTCTTTCCATGTCCTTGTAGGGCACGGATCTTGGAGGGTGATGGAGGTTGCTCAGGAAGGGTGACCCCCACCCCAGCATAGAGCTAGAGGACCAAGGATGGGTCAGGGGTGGAGGACACAGCTTAGAGGTGTATGATCATCTGTGGAAACACTAACTTCTGAACCCTGGCTCTTCCCTTTATTCTGTTCCTCAGTTTCCTTTTCTGTAAATCAGGAATGGTGACTCCCAGAATCATGGTTGTGGGAGGTTAAGGCAAAATGAGATAAGGATAATGCATCAGGTGCACAAAAGGAGCCTGGGCTCCTCTCATTTGCTCTCGTTCATTGCTAGAGATTCAGTCCTGGGTCACAGGACTTTGGATGAAAGAAAGAGAGAGAAAAAAAGAGGACATTAGTGGTTCCTGGAATAGGAGTCCTTTCCTAGGCAAGGCCAGGTTCAACTGCCTTCTTTCACAGTTGAAAAAAACTAAGACTCAGAGAGGGGAAGAGATATGTTTCAGGTCACACAGCAAGCTAAAGCCTGAGCTAAATCCTGAATCAAGGCTCTGCTACCATTGGCCAAGGGACCTACAGTGAGTAAGACCTGGCGGATATCTGAGAGAGGAGGTCAGACCTTCCCCTGTGTGTGTGTGTGTGTGTGTGTGTGTGTGAAGCCAGGGGACTCTCTTCTTCTCAGGGCTTTTTCTTCTTGCTGCCAGGGTTGTAGCAGGTGAGTGGCCTGCCTGGCCTCTGGATACCTTGTCTATTTATTGGGATTTCTGGGCAGCCTGATCTCCCATAGGGAGGTGGTGTCTTCTAGCCCCTGCTGTAGTGAAGCCATTCTGGTTTCACAGGGACTTTCATGAAAGTCCAGACTGGAGATGAGAGCAGAAGATTGGTAGAGATGGGAGAAGGGGCGATGTCATGCCTCCTTTGCACCCCCAGACTGGAGGGGCACCTTCCTTTCCTCTCCTGCTGACTTCTTTCAGGCAAGGTGACTCTGTCTGACCATGAGCTTTTTTGGCAAAGCCTCTGGAAGCCAATTATTCTGTTTTCCTCCAAGAGTGACTCAGAGCATGACTTGTGGGGCAATGGCCACAGCTGCACCTGGGAACTGGCCAGAACTGCAGTCTCAGAGCCACCCAGGTCCACTCTCCTCCAAGTCAGAACCCCTGCAATCTGTGCTTTATCAGCCCTCTTCTGAGTTTAAACTGATCCATTTTGTACTATTTCTTACCAAAAAGATGACATTCAATAGGACCAGGATTAAAAGGGGATGAGTGTTTCCTGATGGCACTTGGAAACCTATTTAAGCTATTCACTTGTCCATCACCCATCCATCCATCTCTCCACCCACCCACCACGGACTCTTTTACACTTAGTAGACAATGAGTTGGACCAAGAAGCTGACATGAGACAGCTGGGAATGCCTGGCCCCTCTGGCTTACCATGAGGTGCTACTGTGGCAGAGGACATGTCCTTTTGTACCAGTGGTTCCTCAGGCCAGTCACTTGCATCATATGATTGTGTCTCTGGTGCGTAAGCCTAAAGAAGCCACCTCAATATGGTGTGTCCAAGGGGGAATGTGGAGGAGATAGCATGTCCTTGACCTCTGTAGTGTGCCAGATGTTTTCACGGGTGCTATGGCATGTGGCTCTCCCAACCTCCCTTCATAATGGGCATTATTGTTCTCATTTTACAGATGAGGAGGCCGAGGCACAAAGATACCAAGGCTGAAGAGCCTGTAAAGGGCAAAGCCAAGATTTGAAGCAAAGCCACTTCCTCCTGATCCCAGAGTCTTTACCCTTTTGTCCTGTTTCATGTTGCCTTCTTCTCTGTGGACCTGGGGATGACAGGGAGAAGTTAAAGGACAGGCTGATTTGGGAAGTACTTCTAATTGTGTGTACTGCCTAGAGATTAGAATGCTGCTGGTGAGGTGGTGAGCTTCCTGTCACTAGAGCTATGCAAGCAGAGACTAGGAATCCCCTGCCCTGATGGGTGCCAGGTCTAATCTCCTGATCATTTTGGGGGAGGATATCAGACTTAATGGTGGGGTGCAAGAGGCCAGCGGCACAGGAAGTGAACATCTCAGCCTCTGTGGATCTTTCGGGGAGGGATTCCTGTTGTGCATCTCTGGCAGATTGCTGAGCCACCAATGCGATTGTGGTGGTTTAAAATCATAGCTGCTCTCCCATTAATTTCCTTTTGAATTTGAGCAGACCAGTGACTTCTTCACCCCACTGAATGTGACCAAAGAGAAACTAAGACAATACAGCTGGCACGACTTCCATGTTGCTCACTAAAACATTTGCTCTTGTAGTCCTGAGCCATTGCTTCAATAGGAAGCATCATTCTCCGAAGGCTGCCATGCTGTGGGGAAGCTCAAGTTGCAAATAGAGGCCATGACTAGGCCCTGCTGGTGACAGTCCCAGCAGAGCACAGCCATCTGGCCTTCCCAGCAACTCCTTGCAATGCAAGTGCAAGTATTATGTGCCCAGATTTTGCAAGTCAAGTTTCAGGCAGACCATGGCAGGGATGATGTGGCTCTGCTCTATGGTGTTGGGGCCTTGGCTGGAAAAATAGCTGGAGAGGCCAGATGATTGAGCTCTGCTGGGATTGGCACCATCAGGGCCTAGTCATGGCCTCTGTGTGCAACTTGAGCTTCCCCCCAGCATGGCAGCCTCTGGAGGATGATGTTTCCTACTGGTCTGGCCTTTTTTCTCCTGACTCAGGACTTCTGGAGTTACCCAGCTATGTGACTTTGGATCACTTCCTTCTCTTCCTGGGCCTCACTTTTGCTATCTGTAAGAGGAAGGAGTTGTGTCAACTGATGTCTAAGAACCTTTTCTGCTCTAAGACACTCAGGCTGACTTTAGTGTTTCTGAATCCAGGAGTGACTTGTCCACAGGACACCTGCTGCTCCTCTCCAAGCTGACTCTGCCCTAGCTGGGAAACACCTAAGAGACCCATGTCCCTGAGTCTAGGCAGCAAGATCAACACAGAGAAAGGAGGAAGAGGCACTATCCAGGGGTTGAAAGGTCCAGACAGGGGGAGAGAGCAGTCACACCCAGCTTGACACTCTTTTGCCTCAGGTGGGTGCCAGCAGTGTGGCAAGATGCTGGGCCCCCTTTAGCTGTGGTTTCAGGAGCATCTCTGGGCAGTAGTGGGCTCCTCGGGCGCCCAGACTTCTGGTGGTCCAGCCTCTGCTACTTGTCCTTGTTACTTATGTAAATGATCAGATTTCTCTTTTGCACTTGCTACCAGAAATCTTAGTTTTAAGGTTTCGACACTTTGAAACAACATTTAAGACTTTAGAGTCTTTGTTTTGGAATTAGTCAGATTTTTGGCATTTAATATCCTTTGTTCTGTTTTCTTCTTATGTCCCTATCCATTTCTAATTTATGTTTTATCGTGGTCTTTTATGTATCCTTATAAATCTCTCATAGATGTGTAAAGGCTCCAAGTCATTTTTGGAGGTGGGGGACCAGGCAAGTCAGGTATAGGTGTACACACAGATATTCCAGAACACGACACTCCCAGGCTGACCCAGAGTGGGGGTGCTGGTTGCACTCTTGGTCACGGAGGCCTGGCTCACTCTAGACTCTGGCCACACAGACCCCTGGCAGTCTGAGCTATGCCATGTGTGGTTCTCTCCTAACAAGAAGGGGCTTGGCTCCCGGCCTTCTTCCTGAGCTGCTGGCCTCCCCACACTACTCTTGGCCTCTTGACTGGCCTGGTCTCTGTGGTTCCTGACCCCTGCCTTGGCTTCCTTCTGTGTTGATGCTTATTACTGCTCCTGAGAAACTGGCTCGGCTCCCTCCTCAGCTAAAACCTTGACCTTGTACTCTGGATGCAGTCTGATGCCAGTTGCCATAGGCAACGACACTTAGCCATCCAGGCTGGCCCACTGGTTTTTCTCTGGCCTAGGCCTGGTGGCTGACCTCCAGCCCTGAGGACTGGCTCTGGACAGCTCCAGTCAGGAGCAGGGCTGGGAGCTAGTCATATAGCAGGGGTGGGGCTAAGCTGTAATAGGGGAAGCACAGTGGTGATAAAACAGGTGTAGTATTGTGTCACCATTTAATCTCTGGAGATACACATTTACTCCAAGTGGGTAGTCTGAGCATCATTTGACCAATGCAGAAATAGAGTTGCAAGGAAATGTGATTTGCCCAAGGTTATAAGGTCAAAGGACAAGAGAACTTTTGCCTTAGCTTCGTGCTGGGTACCCTCTGTTCCAACTCCTTCCATCCCAGAAGATGGGCAGGGGAGTTTCTAGGCACTTCTGGAAGAGAGCATCATTGAGGGCTGCAATCTTCTGGGAACCCCATGCCCAGAGAGTGTCACCAATTCAGTGTCATCAAGAAGCATGTGGATTGCTTGGTTCCCTCCTTCTGCTCTGCAAGGAATCATTGGTGAGGGAGAGTCAGTCTGCATGCTCTGATTATCTGCCTGCTGTATGCAGAAGAAGGGAAATAAAAAAAGCTACTGGGTTTGGGGCAATGTGCTTCCTGCCTCAGGGAGGGTTGTTTTCAGGATCTCTATCTGCATTCAGAGCCTGGCCCTCTGATGTAGTGACACTGCCATATGCTTTTCCTAGAGTTGAGCCCTCTGTCCATCCCATGAGGCCATAATGTTCAGAGCAAGTCACTTTGGAGGTGGTGGTAGCAGCGGAAATACAAGAACCCCCACCCTAGCCTGAGTGTCGAGACAGCTGCTGTTGGTCCCTCTCTGAGTGACCTCAAACATATCCCCTGAGTCCTGGGGCCAGAGTTTTCTCATCTGTTAAATGGGACCCCAAATCCTGGCGCATCTTCCTCTTGGTGGTGTTGTGATAACCAGCATCTATTTGTTCTAAAACGTTTCCCCATCTCTCATCTGAAATGCTGTGCAGAATCAATTCCCCAGGCGACCTCCGCGTACCTCCTCCTGCTGCCTCTCCTTGCTGAAAGCAACAAAACCCCTCCAAAAAACAAAAGACATCAGTGCATCAGAATTCATGGGGCGGATGACAGCGTTTGAATTGGAAATCACCGAGGTGGTCTGGTTTCTATTCGTTATCAGAGCTTTATTCAAGCAACAGGAATCTGCTAAGGTTTGGTGCAATTCCCCAAATATTTATCAAGTGCCTTCTCTTTGTTCAGCCACGTGCTGGATCTGGAGATGTGATCAACCATTCTATGGGGGGGGGGGAAGCCTTGACCTCCAAGTCCTGGCTCTACTCCTTGCCACCTGGGTGACCTTGGGCAAGTCACCTCCCTTCTCTGTGCTTCAATTTTCATGATAAGAAAATGTGAAGTTTTTTTTTATTAACAGCCACTGAAATACCATGTGTAGTTATTGTTTTATTAGGAACAATAAGAAGACACGGCCCTGCTCACGGGGCAGTCATGGTTCAGTAAGCGAATAGCTAAGATCCCGGGAGCTGGAGGTGGGGAGGGCAGCATGCAGGAGAAGCTGTGGCTTGGGAGCAGGGGATATCCTTGAATAGGTAATGACTTCCTAGCATAGTGGTGACCCTGCCCAGCCCTTCAGAAGGGAGGTGCATAGCATGTGGAATTTGGAGAAGCCCCTGCTAGGTTTTGGGGGATGTGGATCTCATCTGTACTAGCCCTCTTACTCAGCTACTGCCTCAAATTCTCCTGTTTTTGGTATTTTGGGGTGGGGTTCAGGAGGCAAAGGGCTGCAGTGGCAGTGGTTTGGTTCTCTGGAGGGTTTATGATGAGATGGCTGCAGAAGCGAGGTGAGGGGAAAATTCTGAGGAGGAGGGCAAGGCTCGGGTAGCTTGAGAGCAGCTCTCACACTCACCTCCCATTTTCCATGTCCAGTGCTGAGCCTCCACTGGCTCAAGAGTTTGAGCAAGACAGGAGGCAGCGTGGTTCTGAGTTTCAGTGGTGATCAGAAAAGTGGGGTGTCTGGTTCTCAGGCTGCATGGGCAAGATTGGATTGGGCGAGGGGTGGGGAAGGCAGGTGGGAGATGCAAAAGATACTCAGGCAGTTGGGACAATTGAGCAGGTCAGAGGGACTAACTTTTTGATGTAGGAAAGGGTCTTTAGATCTGCCAGGCTGGATGCAGTACCCATCAGGTCCCTGGTCCTAAAGCCATTGCCTTCTATGTTCCCTAGTTCCTCCCTTGCCCCTTCATCTTCAGTCACCACCCATTTCTACCCTGTCAAGTGCTCTGTGAGTGTGGTCCCTATGGATGGAAGCATAGAATACACTCATTCACTGGCTCCTGGCTGAGTTCAGCCAGTGTGAGGTGTTGCACTTAATAATTCTGCACAACTCATTATACCGTAGCCTAAAACAACCAGTGTTTGAATTTGCCTATAGAAGCCATGGGTCACAAATTTGGAAGGTACATGTGGAAATGGCTTGCCTCTATTCCACAGCAGCTGGGATCTCAGGCTGGAAGACACAGAGGCTGGGGATGGACCCATCTGAAGTCTCCCTCACTCACATGTGTTACAATGGATGCTCGGGGCTGGGAGCTCAGTTGTGATAGCTTGGAGTCACCTGTATGTGGCCTCTCCACATGGCTTCTTGGGCTTCCTCCCAGCATGGTGGCCACCTTCCAAGACAGCATCCCGGAGAGGTTAGGTGGCTTCTTTTTTTATGACCTAACATTTAAAATCACAGTGTTACTTCTGCTGTAATCACAACTATATCCAGATTCAAGAAGTTGAAGCAGTAGAAAAAGACTTTGTAGAGGGGAGATATTGAAGCAGCCATTTGAAAAATGTGATCTACCCCAGGATTGACTGGCTGGAGGTCAGTAATTGCTGGCTTGTGGTCATGGCTGCTCTGATCCTGCTGGGATTCAGAAATCATCCCCTGCCCTTTCATTGTTAGCCCTCAGGGTGCTAGCAGATCCTTCTGTTGCAAACCCTGGGGGTGATTACCAGCCCTTTCTGGTGTCTTTTAACCATGCCCATACATTTTTTAAAAAAAGTTCTTTCATCATATCTTCTGTCACCTTCTTAAGTGCCAGGACTGTCATGATATACCAAATGTATAGAAAGCATCTGGGCTCAGTATGCCCCAAGCCCCCAGGGAATGCCTACAGGAGGCAGGGTGAGAACTTTGCTCTCCCAGCTCCGTATCCTGTGCCCTTTCCCAAGGAGCTGCTCATGCTGCTCATGCTTTGTGGTCAGGAGGAAGCCATCAGCCCTGCAGACCCCAACTGAGCCCAGGAGCCAGTCCGCCTGAAGCCTTCAAGCACCTGCTCTGCTGGCTGGACCCAGTTGCTGGCCAGATGTGACTTCATGAACTGCATCTGCAGGCTGGGGGGACTCCTGGAAGCCCACCAGGCCCCCACCATGCTTGGGTCCACTAACTGAGGGATGGACAGCAAAGTGGGGTAGGTGATACGCACTCCCACAGGTGTACATGTACCTGGGCCACTAGGTTTAAGAATGCTACTGCTTCCCAGACAAGCACTTAGACCGCGGAGGTGAAGTGACTAGCCCAGGGCTCCAGAGCGCAGAGTTCCCAGCTTTGCATCCACCCCGCCTACATCAGGGCAGCCCCTTGCAGGCTTTAAAGGGCTCTCCCTTCTCACTTGATGAAGAATTATGGTGATGATGATGGTGGTAATGATGATGGTGGTGACGATAGTGATGATGATGACGGTGATGGTGATACTGGTGGTGATAGTGAGGGATGGTGGTGCTGATGGCAGTGATAGTGATGGAGAGAGCAACAAAGCACTTGAAATGCTTGATCTCACTTTTTCTTCTTAAGAGTACACAGAAATTAGGGAGGGTCTCTCTCAGGGCTGCAAGTTTAGGGGTGCCAGGGATAAGCACCTCTCTAATGTGCCAGGGGCCTTTGCTTGCTCAGCCACTGTCCTCAGCATCCCTGTGATGTAGCTCGTGTCTTAGACAATGACAAAAGCCTTAGAGGTGAAGTGACCTGTTCCAGGTGACATGATTAGTGACAGGCAGAGCTGGGATTGGAACGCAGCTATATTCGACTCTTCAACTCCAGTGCTGGCTCTGTTCTTTTTACCCCCCATCCGCAGGGGCTCGAGCGGATCAGGCGGCTTGGCTGGCCCGAGGCGCAGTGAAGTAGGGGCAGCCCACGGCACAGGTATTTGGGGGACGCTGTTGATGGAGTCAATGAGAAAGTGTCTCCTGGGGATGAGGAGTGGAGTGGCAAGCCCCAGGTGAGCAGAGCCACTCACCTGGATGTTCCCTCTTCCCCTATTCTAAGGGGGGAAAAAACAAATAGAACATCTGACAGCAAAGCCAGGCTTGCGCGATAATTCTATTCCCAGATCAAATCACAGCGCAGGGAATGCGTTATCATCAACGTGATTACCTTGGGGGACAGAGACAGAGAGTTTTATTAAATGAGACAATCTTGCTAAAAGGAAGCCTTACATTAGACTTTGGGCCTTAAATAACATTAGTGTCAGGAGCTGACAAACACTCGGCACGCGGTGTCTGAAAGCTCGGGAGCCAGCGCCTCAGTGGGGTCGCTGGGGCTGGTGCGTCCAGGGTGGAGACGGATGAGGCAGCCCTCCACCCTGTGGCCGCCACACCCGGCCAGTGGCTCTTTGTCACCACACAGAGCAGTTCAGGCCCAGCTCTTCTCTCAGGCCAGCAGGGACCACCTTCTTGGTGACACTGGGGGCTGGGAATACTCTGTGGCACTAAAGGAGAGAGACTTGCACTTCTTGCTTGGGGAACAGAGATTCTGAGACTCAACAGGCCCCCAGAAGAGGCACAGGTTGGTTTCCACATGGGATTCACACTCCCCTCTGTGATGAGGGGTCTCGGTTGTCCTGGGGCTCTGCAGTTACAGCAAAGCCTGTGCCCCTCAGCGGGCTAGGGTGTGTACTTTGGAGATAAAAGGTCTGGGAAGTTTGAGTTGAGGTCCTGCTTCACCACACTTGTGACCTTGAGCCTGTTAATTAATGTCTTCCGATGTCCATCTCCTTGCCTATAAAATGGGTTAACAGATACTGACTTCACAGGGACTGAATGAGTTGGTTCAGACAGCTCCTAGTTCAGAGCCTGGCACACAGGGAGTGTCTGTCATGTTCTCTTTGCTGTGTCTTGGCTCTTGTCCCTGCCCTGTGTCCCCTGACCCTAATGTGTCACTGGTATGGTTTGAATATTGGATGGATCTCAAAACGATTTGTGTTAAAGGTTTGGCCCCAGACTCTGGTGCTGCTGGGAGGTGGTGGGGCTTAGTAGAAGGAGGTTAGGCCGCTGGGGGCACGTGTTTGAAGAGGACATGGGAAGCCTGGCTGCTCCTTTTTCTTTCTCTTTCCTTCAGGCTGTGGTGAAATGAGCTGTTTGCTGCACCGCGAGCTTGCCACGATGATGTGTCACCTTGTCATGGGCCCAAAGCAACTGGGCCAACTGACCGTGGATTGGAACTTCTGAAATAAACCTTTCTTCCTTATAAGTTGTCACAGGTACTTGTTACAGTAACAGAAAGCTGACTAATACAATTACATACCCACTTCCCCGAGAAAGATTTCTGGTTGCTGGAGGGTGAATTTCTCCAGACCTTTTTGTGTAAAAGCATTTCACAGAGATCTTATTTCATCCATATCATAGATCTAGGGGCTCCCAGAGGTCATCCCATTATAGATGGGAGGTCTGAGGCTTCAAACAGGGCCAGCACACCTTGAGTTAAATCCCTATGTCTCCTTTTCTCTCCACCCTGGGATAATTCATAGAGCGATGGTAACGGTAATAGTTCTCATTTAGTGAAAACTTACACGTAATGGAC
Source organism: Urocitellus parryii (assembly GCF_045843805.1). Lineage (NCBI taxonomy): Eukaryota > Metazoa > Chordata > Mammalia > Rodentia > Sciuridae > Urocitellus > Urocitellus parryii. Next base: position 165,672,861 of record NC_135535.1, on the reverse strand, counting down.
CTGGGGCTGTCTTATGTGGTGGATGACCCTATGTAACCAGTGAGATGGTATTTCCAGTAATAGAGGGGTAAACTGAGGCTCAGAATGGTAAATTGACTGGTCCAACTTGTACACCAATAGGAGTTAGAGCCGGGACTGGAAACTCCACCCACCTGTCTCAGGCCTGGCTCAGCAGATAGTAGCTCCTGACGCCTCAAAGCAGAGGACTCCTGATCACAAGGCCAACACCAGGATGATGATTTTGAGTTCCATTCTCTCTGTTCACCTTGAAGAATTGGATTAACCTCTCTGAGCCTTAGTTACCTCACTTCTAAAGCAGAGGTGATAATTCACTGGATAGTTCCAGTGCTGATCATTGGGAAGCCCATAATCCTGGAGCCTTTCAGGAATGCTAGGGGTCATCTGACCTAGCCCCTACTTGACACCCAGAGGGGTCAAGCACCTTGCAAGTGGCTGGACCAGGAGAACTGGAGCAGAGATTCGGTCCATGAGTCCAGGTGTCACTGTGCAATCCTAAACCTCAGTTCTCTTCTTGGAAGGGCTTGCATTGCCCAACACTGGCTCACTCTGCTCCTCTGTGGCCCTTTCACCTTCTCTCCATCAGGAGCAGGTCACTTCTGAACTGCCTCCACCACCCCTGCCAGAGCATCTGAGGCAGGGCTGGACTGTAGGGAGCTCTGGGCTCTGCCGTTGACCAGGCGTCTGCATCCTTCCTTCGGCCTCTCAGCCTCAGAAGGGACCGTGATCTTCTCTAGTAGAAGCTGGACATATTTATCTTTCCTCAAACTAGATTCTGTGCCAATCTCCTCTGCAGTGGATGCTTCTAGACATGGCACAAAACATCATCAAATGAGCTTGGGAAAGGCTGGGTTAAACAAAGCTGCCAGTTCTCATTTCCTAACTCATCTTCAGTGAACTAATTGGAGTGCAAAGGAGTATGGAGTCATATAAAGCAAATATCAGCTGTCACCACCCTCCATCATTCTCACCTTGCAGAGCAAGCTACGTGTCCTTGCACAACTCTCCTCATGCCTACAAATGCACATCAAGCACCCACATGTAAACACACACATGTAAGCATATCCATGCAAGCACCCACATGCAAACACACACATGTGCACACAGGGTATTTAAGAAATGTGTCCTGTTTTCTCCTGGGGCCTCATCTGAGCCTTTCATACTGACCAGCTTTGCTGTGTTGCTCTCCCCAATACTGGGCCTTTTTCATTCCCTCAGCACACCTTGGGGAAACCTCTGGCTAGGGCCGGACTAGATGGCCTCACACATGGCTTTTGGTGACTCTTGGGTCAGCTTGGGCAGCTCCACATGGTGGGTGGATGCTGAGCAGCTTCAAATAGATAACAGTCTGAGAATGACATTCAGGAACTAAATTGCCCATGGCCCTGGGGGCTGGCTCAGTCTGAAATGCACCTGGGTGGGCAAGTGCCATGGGGTCTCACCTCTTCCCTGACCATGCCACGGACAGCCATGGTCTGTAGAGAGCCAGCAGATTATATAACAGGGGAAGCATATGGCTTGGCACCTGTCCAGGGAGGCTTGATAGGTCCCCACAGCCCTGAGGCCTCTCCCAACTCCAGTCCTTTCTGGTCCTGGGTTGGATGGACAGTTGGCCTGGCTGCTCCACTCAGAACTTGTCTGAGCCACAGGTGGCTTTCTGCTCTACTCATCCCTTTCATCCTAAGGCCCAGACGGTCAGGGACATGCAGGGAGATATAGCAGAGGTGGCCCACACTCTAGGTTCTCACGGCCCTGCCTGACCTCCACCACATGACTTCAGGTGGGCCACCACACTTTCTGGGGAGATAGACCTCAGTGCCAGAAGACCTTGGATTGAGTCCTGGGTCTGCCACCCCTAATACTGTCAGAGCCTAGGACACTCTTACCTTCCTAAGTCTGTATTTTCCAAGTTCGTTGGCACTTGGTCCTTGTTCTTGTCTGGGTCAGAAGCCCCTTTGAGGAGGCTGGTCCTGGTCCTCAGAGCTGTGTAGAAATGCTCATGTGACCGTGTTGGGTAGAGATGGGCAACGAAGACTGGCAGCAGTGACCCTCTGGTGTCATGGTTCATATTTTGAGCACTTCCTGGACATAAAGTCGTGCATCAGGTTTGAAAGGGGAGTGGTGGGGACACAGAAGATGGAGACAAATAAACTGATGCCCTCTGGGAGCATCGTCCCTGAAGGAGGACCAGGACACTAAGGTGGCCACAAGGTCAGGTGAATGTCTGAAAAGGTGGGAGCTGGGGGGACTGATGGACTGAACTCTGGACCCAGAGTGGCCAGGGAGGGCTCCCCGAGGACAGTTGGGAAGGGGAATGAGGAGAGGGCATTCTGGGGGTGGAAGTGGCGTGGGCAGGTGTTAGAGCCAGCTGCACAGCTGTGTTGAGAGGTGGCTTGGGGATCTTGGTGAGGGGTGGGCTGTGGTTGACCTTTGCCTCCACTGTCAGCACAGCTCTGATGCAAGCACCAGAGAGCAGCAGCCACCACCTCCACTCTGGAGAGCGAGGGGATGCTGGCTTCTGTCCTCATGACTTCCACCGGCCAGAGCAGGCCGCGGGATAAACAGCCCTCATGGTTAATGACCATCCACGTTGCCATTTTATGACTTTGCAGCTGAATGCTCCTCGAGGGAGAGTCCACATTATGGATTCCAACTTAATGATCTAGGGTAATGATTTAAATGGTGGGGTCTCAGTTGGCTGGAGGATGGGAGCAAAAGCCACTGGGAGGACAATGGGACCCCCAGGAGGAAGGCCCAGGGTTCCTCCACGGATAGGACTGACCTGAGCAGAGCCATGGGCCAGATGGAACTGGCTGCTTTTTGTGCCACTCTCCCAGGTTTATGTACCCAAAGTGCACTCACTGTCTATCACTGGCCACTCTCGGTCCTGCCTTCCCAGGGCCAGGCAGAGTGGGACATTTTAGAGTGGGAGATTCTAAGAGATGCTCCATCTGTCCGTTGCCTTAGGTCACTCGTCTGGCCTCTCACCTATTTGCTTTTTTTTTTGTTTTTTTAATGGTGGCACTGGGGATTACATCCAGGATGCTCTATCTCTGAGCTACATCACCAACCCCACACCCCTGCCCCACAACCCTGCCTTTTTTTTTTTTAATCTTGAGACAAGGCCTTGCTAAGTTGCTGAGGCTGGCCTTGAACTTGTGATCCTCCTGCATGAGCCTCCCAAGGATTCACTGGGATTACAGGCAGGTGCCATGATGGCCAGCTTCCTGCTTGCTCTAGCTCAAGCCACACTGCTCCACAGGAGCAACCTCACTTTCTCCATACACATCTCCCCAGCCCATGTCCTGCCTGTTGATTAGCTCACCTCTTCCAAGAAGGCCTCACACACTAAGGGCTTCCTCTCCCGGCTGTCAATCTCTCCAGGACCAGGGACATTCCTGAGTCTGCCTTGGTCCCTAACCAGGCTAGGAGCCTGGGCTGAAGCAGCAGGGCACATCTCTGGACCTCCCAAAGCCCAGGATGCTGTGGGTATGTGGAGACCCCTGTGGTGAGCTCTGCATGCAGCTTTTCCTGGTAGATAATGTACCCTCGGTAGACAAGTGCCGAGGGTGGCCACCCTCACTAGCCCCCTCTTTGCAGAGGCCTAAGTGCGGGGCTCTGGAGACTGACTGTCTGGGTTCAAAACCACCTCTGTGGCTTATAAGTCTGTAACAGGCAAGTGTCTTGAGCTCTCTGTGTCTCAGTTTCCTCTGGTGTGGATGGCGATGGCAGTGGCTACTGGGCGTTAACATGTGGAAAGTTCTCACTGGGGTGTCAGCACCCAGACAGAGCTCCCAGTCCACTAGTGCTTCTTGGCACATCTGGGTGAACCCTAGGTGTTGTATGTGCATGACCCATTAAAAGACAGCAGAGTGGACCAGCCCAGGGTTTTGGGTACAAGCTGGTTGCACACATTTGACTCCTGGCAGCTTGCAATGGGACCTGGGAACATTTCCTCCGTCTGTGAAAGGCTGATCCTAAAAATTGCAGCCACTTCCCGGGGTTACTACTAGTTTGACTGAGTGAATGTAAGTGAGGTAGGTAGTGAAGGTCCAGTACATAGCAAGCTCTCTATGAATGTAGGGTATTGTCAATCCCACTTGACAGTTGGGGAAACTGAGTCATACAGAGGGGAAATGACTTCTGAAAGGAAATCATTTAAATCTAGCTCCATCTGAACCCGAAGCCAAGGCATTTTCCTCTCTAGTTCCCCCTACCACCCTGGACAGGGGTCAGTTTCAGACTTTCTCAGATCCCCAAAACTCTGTCTCCTATTTCTCATCATTGGAAAACCTGGCCACCCTCTCCCGGATCCAGCGCTTATTAGTTAATTGAACCTTCATGGATTGAAGTCTGGAGGGCACCCCGTCCTCCAGGAAGCAGAGTCAGCCAAGGCCACTGGGCTGACCTTGGTGGGGGTGATGGGTCCCTGAGTAATCAATCCCCTTTATGGCCAAGGCCACCAATTTTCTCCCTCTTAGATTCGCTCTCGTGAATCCTGTGCGTCCACTCAGCACCTGGTCAGGAAGCTGGGCCAACTCTCCTCCCATCTGATTTTATTCTGCTGCTGTCTGGCTGCCCAGTCACGTGGAGAGTTTGTCAAGAGCAGCGCGGTCTCTGGCCGCTGCCCTGTCCTCTGTGGAGTGCTGAGTGGGCAAGCAGGGTCTGTCAGCTCCGTGTGGGGACGTTGCTTGCCTGTGAGAACAGCCCGCAGACCCCGTGGTGGGGGTAAGCCATTCTTCTCCATCATAGGCTGCCAGTGGGCAAGGCCACCTCTCAGGCTCAGGTGGGGGTGTGGCCTAGAATGGCCCTGAGGTTCTGCTGAAGAGCAAGTCCTTTGGGGTGAGGCCAGCTCACACTGAACTCTCATTGCCACCACGGCTGATAACTGACAGGCTGCACTTCACCATGAGGAGGTGCCAAGTGCAAATCTGTTACAATCTGCCCATATATTCTTGGTCATTCCTGCACTTGAGAGTGGGCTAGACTTAGTGACTTACCATCTCCCCTCCTCCAGGACAGAGGGTGACCCTGGTCAACATAGAAATAATGACAATCCTTGCTTCTACTCATTGAGCACCTCTTAGAGGCCAGGTACATGTACCTGTAGCCCTGAAACAGCTCACTTGAGTCTCAAACCTGCCAGTGTGGTAGCTAGTCCTAACATCCCTTCTCAAAGAAAGGAAAACAGGCCCAGAGGGAAAGAGCAAAGCAGTCACGGTATCCACTAGTAGGTCCAAAGACTGGCTTGGACCTCCATGATTTGTCCTGGGAGTCTGGGTCTTGGCCACTCTGCTGCCCTGTAACAGGATGCTCCCCTGCAGGTGACTGTAAGAGAGGAGCAGGGGGCCAGGAGGGCACAGTGGACTCTGGAGCTCAGAACCTGTCCCTGGGAGGCAGGAGAAGAGGTCTTGGAGGCCTGGGAGGCCGGCATCCTTCTTGCAGCATGCTACCCTCTTCACGGAGGGTCAGGCAGCTGTGGGGTGGTCGAGGAGTGTGTGACACAGGGACTCTGGAAGCTGACCTGGGGTCCTTGGCTAAGCTGCACACAGTAGACATCTTGACAGAATGTTTTGAAAGCATGGTTGAAGCAGGGCTGTGGTGTTCACACAGAGTTTTCACAGCTGTCTCAGGAATTCTCCTCTCCCTTGGGTGTGCCAGGCGAGGGACACCCCTCACCCCCTAGGCCCCAGAGCAGATCCTGGAGGCCTGCTGGACCCTTCTGCTCCTAGGTCCCCCTGTTCCACCAGTTGCTGGGAGTCCTGCCTGGTTAGTTCTTTCTGCTTCCCCCCTCCTTACCTGCCTCCCGCCTCCTGCTGGCCACATGGATGGCTTCTCACCTGCTTCCGTCCACCCGGGTGCTCTTCCCTCTGACGCTTCTTCACCTTGCACCTGAGGGTCTTCCTAGGGCCTAGTAGAGATAATCCTCTTCCTTCACCATGGGTCTCCATGGCCTCACGGACAAGTGCAAATCCCCGAGTGTGTCCTTGAGCCAGAAAAGTTCTCTGGGGGCAGTGGCAGTAATCAGAGAAGACTTTTTGGAGGAAGTGACAACTGGGCTAAAGGACGATGCAGAGTTTTTGCCACATACCACACAGGAAAGGCACTCTGGGACAACAGTGGCTCAGGCCCTTCCTGAGGTGCCCCCCACCCTCCATCCCTGTGCCTGTGGGATTTCCGAAAGGAAGCAGAGCTGCGGGGCCATGCTTCCGGTCTTCAGTGTGGACTTTCTGGGAAATACCATGGGAGGGCAGGAGGTGGGCGGTCGTCCACACAGGAAGGGGGTGCACGGGACTGGATTTGCTGAGCCCAGATAAATGGCCCCAGGAACGCCCCAGAGAGGAAGTCCCTGAGCTTGGGGGCCTCCTGTGCGTGGGTGATAGCGCTTGTTTGGGAGAACACAGGTATTGACCGAAGCCGCCACACAGGCTGGAGATAAAAGAAAGGACTGGCAAAAGGTCGGCTCTCAGGAGCAAGGCAGCACCATGCAGGGCCAGAAGAGCTGTTGCAGCTCTCCCTCAATGGGCAAATGGAGATGCCCCATGGGGGCTTGGGCAGTACAGGGGGATGGGTCTATGCTCTGCTTTTAACACCACCTCCCTGAACTCAGGACTCACCCTTCAGCTGCAAAGGCAGGGCTCACCAGGGGTCAACGAGATGCAATAATGGACTTGGGAGGAATCCAGAGATTAATACTGTCATGTCCAAGGAGCTGGGACACCCAAGCTCAAGATGAACCATTCCTTTTCAGGGCTGTCTCAAACACTGCCCTCAACTTGAGAAGTGCCAGGAGCCTGACAGGGAACTGGATTTGGCATTGATAAGGATGACTCTGTGCCCTCCAACTGCCTGTTGCTACAGATATGAGATGTTGGATCACTAGGGGCCTCAGTCTCCCCGTCTGTGAAGTGGGAACCTTAGGAATAACCTTTCTGCTGTCTATGACAGTGATATAAACACATGGGATACATGGAGGTAGAGCTGTATGGGGTTGGACAGCTGTGTGCCAACCACCGTCATGGGCAGGAAGGTTGGCAGAGCTGGATTAGAAAAACCCAGGTGGAATGTTTTCCAACAGGAGTCCTTCTGGAGCTGGGGGAGCATACAGCTTCCTGGAGGAGGTGACTTCCAAGCTGAGACCTGAAGGAGGAAAGGAGGAAGGTGCAGGTGGTGAGGGAGGATCTAAGGACAGTCACGAACCTTAGGAGGAATCCCAGAAATGAGTACTGTCGTCAAAGAGTGCAAAGGCAGAGGACCTGTCCATACTGGATTTTCCTCTCGTTTATGCAGTTGCCAAATGGAACATAGATGGTCCCTAAGTGCCACTCTTCCAAGAAGCCATTGTGGATTGTTACTGACATAAACCTTTATTTTACTGTTATAACCTCCTGGGGGCACTGTGACTCCCAACAAGGGCCCCGCCATGGACACATTTGTAGACCCTCACTGCCTTTAGCTCGGGGACACCTAGGGCTTCCCCACCCGTTTTACCCACTCTGAGCCCAGAGATGACAGAACTGATGGGACCACTGTTCTTGTGTCTCCCCGGTGCCTAGTCCAGCTCCTGGCACACAGAAAGACTCAGAGTATCTTTACCAAACTGTGGAACTTCAAGTCCTGGTCAAGTGCAGTGGAGCCTCCTGGACCTGTGTGTGGAGTGACAGGTTCAGAATGCCAAGCAGAGGCAGAACTGAGCCATGGGGGTTGTGGTCAGAGTTGCCATCCTGAGTAAATGGTTGGCAGTTATCCTTGGTGGCCTGGTTGTGGGTTCTGGTCCTTTCTATTATCCCTGCCACACTTTGGTAGCCTGGGAAGTAAGGATCTCTGTAGGGGGCTTTTCAGGACTTAGTTCATTCTGGGAAAATTAGAATTTGCATGTGCAGACACTAGGTAATGGAGACCCTCATTACTCGTCATAGCATTAATTTTAGGAGATAGCCCTGGCGCACATTAGGAGGCTATTTTAGAATCGCATGAACGAGACGCCTTTATTAGCCATCGGAGGTCAGGGAGGTAATGAAATACCAGAGGGAAAGGGAGCAATCGCACATCACCTGAGACCTGCTCATTTCCCCTGTGTTTCTGGGGTGTGAGCTCATCTGTCAGGCACTGCCACAGTCTGATGGCATCTGGGGGCATTCCAGAACAAGTGCGGGCAGACAGAGTCGGCATGCCATCTGATCTGGGTGCCTCTTGGGCCTGACCAGTGTGCATGGGTGTGTAGGAGTATGGCCCTTAGCTGTGCATGGAAGCTCATTGGTACGTGCACCTGCATGTGCATGTGTGTAAAGAGCTAGGGGGTTACCTGTGCAAAGAGCTTTCTACCTGAACTGTAGTAAAATGGAAGGGGTGGCCTATGAGCACTGAGATGACAGGACTCCCTGTCATTGCATGAATTTCAGGAGATAATTTCACTGAGACCCTGGCAACTGGCCTCTTGGGAGGGACACTGAAAGTGGTGGAGGGACTCTCGGCTTCAAGATCTCAGCATTCCTGAATTCTGTCCTGGGATCCAGGGGACCAGCTTCTACTCATGGATCTAGCATTGCCCAATCCTCTCCTCTATGTCTTTTCCTCTTATTCAGGGGCTTCTAGGATGCTTCCTAAGAAACCATGGTGTTTCCTCTTTCTTCACCTGGTGCAGGACTTGTGTAGGGCTGGCAGGGCCTCCACACATCTTGGGTTCTGCAGGCTAGCTTTGGGGTCTTTCATTTCCCAACACTGGGTAAGCAGACTTGGGGGTGGGGCTCTGCTCTGCCTCCCCCACATCTGTTGCTTTAGGTGTCGATGCTTTGAAAATATCCATTGTGCCCTTTAAGGTCCCCCTACAACCCCAGCTGGGTTGATTTCCTCTTGGCTCTTAGGAGAGACATCAGGGCTGTGAGGATCACAGCTTCTCTGAAAAACAGGTATGGGAATTGCCCTCTGCCCTCATAGGGGTGTGGAACAACTTGGAAAGACCTGGTGTAGGGCTAGCTCAGCAGTTGTGGGGGAGGAAACTGTACTCTGGTGTGCACTCTGATGACCCCAGAGTTCCTCTGGCCACCTGGACCTGTGTGGCCCCCTTGCTCACCCTGGCATTTACAGACACAGGATGCTGCAGTCTACCATGGACTTTCGCCTCCACTGGCTCAGGAATGGAATGCTCAGGAGACCTGGTGAGGCGGAGAAGAAACACGGAGAGTGAGGGACGGAGCAGGGTCTGGCCTACAGTCCCTGTGTGCCTCTAGGGAAAATGACTCCACTGTGACCTCTAGCTCTGCCTCTGCCGCAGCCTGTGGATTCTCCCCTGGCAGATGCTGATGGTTGCTGAAGAGGACAGAAGCAAGGCAGTGGCAGGGAGGGGCAGAGGGACAGCCTTTTTGGAAGGGCTCCGTCACATGGACCTGGGAGGGATTTGGCTGTGGGACACTTGGTCTTTCTGGGTCTTCCTTTCTTCGCCTGCAGAATCTTGTCAGGAGGAAACAAGGAAGGCCAGAGTGCCTCTGAGGGCTCCCTTCCAGTGGTTCTTGCTGCTCTCCATCCTGGACACTGAGTGGGTTGGAATAGAACTTGGATCTTTGCCAGGGAAGTGGGTGGGAGAATTCTCAGTCTGCCAGTGAGAATTCTGGCTACACCCTCCTCCTGCCCCCTACTCTATCACCTTGAATTCTATTGTTTAGACCTCATGGCAAATGCTGATGGTATCATATTGATCAGAGAGGCCAAGGGCAGAGGAGTCCAGAGCCAGGGTGAACAGTGTAGAGTCAGAATTATAGCCCCAGACCCTCCCAGAGTTCTTACAAGGCCTGAGTAGCCCAGTGCAGCCACCGGTCCTGTTGGCTTTGAGTCTGTGTCCTATCTCCCTGTGGGATAAGGAATGACTCCTGAAGGCAGAGTGGTGTCTAGTTCATTACTTTTCCTCTATGGCCTGATGGATGCTTGAACTTTGGTGCTTGTTTGCTGAAGGAAGAACCAAAAATTTAGCAGTGAACAGGGCCTCAGGGAACTTGCAGACTGAGGGGACATGGAGGTCCCCTGGGTGGGAACTTGTAGTTTATTCATGCCCTCATCTTGTTGCTGAGGAAACTAAGGCCCAGAGGAGAAGTGCTTGGGGCAGGCAGAGGACTCAGTGGCCTAGAGTAGTGCCAGCTGGGTTGGGGCCCAGGGTCGGGGAGCCTGGGCTGGGGATGGGGGCATGAGAGTGGAGAGAAGATGGAGAGCAGGAGAGGCTGGGCCGAGCGATAAAGGCAAAGGAGAGGGCCCTGGGGTGGGGTACGTGTCCTTGAGTCAGAGAAGAAAGGGCATATGGCAGCCTAGAGGTGACAGTGTGCAGTATTGGGGACACTAAGGAAGTTTATTAGGGTCCAGAATTGGCCAGGCCACAGAGTGAGGTCTGGATGGAACCAAGACCAGTGGCTCATCTGCCCAGCGCTCAATCCCACGCACGTCCACCCTCCCCACGTCCCAAAGGCTGGGATGCTAAGAGAGGCATGGACTGTGGTGTGGACTCAGAGATGGCATCCCAGGGCTCCCAGGCCCTGCTAACCTTCGAAGGCCAGATCCAGTCCCCGGGACTCAGCACACGGGTTGCAGGTGGCCTCTGCCTGCAGGCTTGCTCAGGGACACCCTGTGACCCATGGCTTTGTTTTCACGGAGCAGCAGTGATGTGGGGAGGAGGGAGGCCTGAGCAGCCTCCACACATGGCGGCAAATTTGGGCCATCGATTTGCATTTATTTCCTGCTCAAATGATCCAGGCCGGCTGCTGCTGAGGGTGGGGGCGGAGGGGGGGCCTGCTCTTTAGCATTTTAAGTTTGCAGATAATTGGAGGAAAATAACTCCAATAATGAAATCGCTGCTGGATCGCATTCTGATACGTGACAAATCAATTCATTTATGATACCTTTTTTGTCACACTGAGCCATTCTGGCGCTCAGTGGAAACCTCTTAAATTAATAAAACTGTTAAATCCATAAAATCCTCCGTTCTGAGTAGCACATCACAGCGCAACTTTGAATCATTAAAGGAATAAAACTGATAAATGTGAGCCGGGGAGTGTCTTTGTCTGCAAAGAGGGGCTGGCTTTTAGGACAATACGATATAATAGTCATAAGCCTGATATATCCTCCCTGGGAGGACCAGGGGGCGGGGCGAGGCGGGGGCGGGGCATCTGCCGCTAGGCTGGTGGAGACAGGCCCAGCCAGCACGGGACAGGCTGCTTTAGTGGCGATTTGGGGAGCTTTGTGTTTTTAAATAAAAATATTATTTAATAGCAAACAGAAAAATATAAAGCTTTTATTGGACCTGGTTGAACTTGATGCGCCTCAGCAGGGATTTTCCAAAAGGTCTGCACTGGACAGTCAGAAACTGGTCAGGGAGGGAAGATGTGGTACATGAGATGAGGGACAGAGGACATGGACTCAGGAAGGAGGGGCAATCCTCTCAGCTAAACTGCTCGTTAGCTGTGTGACCTCAGGCAGCCTGCTGTACTTCTCTGAGTTTCTGTTTCCTCGGTGGTAACTTGGAGATGGGGATGCCAATCTCCTAGGGAGGAATCCATGAAAGAATGCATAAAAAAGAACTGTGCAAACAGTAAAATAAAGTACAAGGGAATTGCTAGAGAATGGCCATTCCTGCACATGGTCCCAGCCGGCAAAGGTTTCTGCAGTTGTCACTGAATGAGGTTGGATTTGTTTTGTTGTGGTATACGTGGGTCAAGCAACGTTATTCTAACAGAGAGTGTTGTAGAGTCTGTGTACATAGGCAGTGGGGCGTTCCATTTATGCTTGTTCCTCTTCACTTGTACAGAATTGGGACGCAGTCCCAACACCGCTCATTGAGTCTGGGTGGGCTCGGGAGAAACCAGCAGAGGGGCCACACTCAGCAACTAGTTCCTCCCTTCATGGCTGTCCAGTTTGCAAACACTTACAGGAGTGTTTAGGGGTCCGGTCTGGGCCAGGCACTAGGAAGGGTGGTCAGTGGGAGAAACCTGGAAATGAATGAGACCCTGATGGACCCTTCAAGTCCAGAGTGGTCTCCTTAACTTCTCTGTCCACCTTTTACTCCAAGGAGATCAGAAGCTCTCTGAAGATGTCTGAGCCGACTGTCTCTGCCTCCTCCAGGGTCCTCCATGCAACCTGGGGTGGATCGAGGGTTCAGCCCCCATTCCAGACACCAGGGGACAGCTTCGAAACTATGTACCCACAAAAAGAAAATACTTCCTCCATTGCAATCCTGTGCCTGTTGTATGTACATGCTCAGTACAAACTGTGAAGGAAACAGAACTCACCTTGATTCAGGCCATGCATATTATCCCCATCCATTCTGTTCCGTTCCATTCCATTCCATCCTGCTCTAGTCTGTTTTTTAAAATGCTGTTCTGTTGACTAAAATAGTTTCATGTTCCACTAAGTGGACATGATCTATGGCTTGGAAAATTCGGATCTGGTTCACTTACTCAGTTTTCTGACAAAGGACTTTCCAAAGGCCACATAGGCATGACCACTCTCACTTCACCTGCCCCAGGTCCCACACCTTTCTCTGGCTCCATGTGAGTCTCTCCAGACCCCTTTCCATTGGCCACTCTGTGCAAGGCTCAGAGGGGAAATGGACGGGAAAGCTGTCACCAGCAGCCACTGTCCACCTTCTTGAAAGGCGAATGGAAGTGACAGCCAGCTCACCTGCCCTCTCTGCCCTCCGAGATCAAAGGGAGCTGGGGTGGGGAGCCTGTGCCCTGGCATAATGAGCCACGTGGCCCCGCAATCTGACCAGCCTTTGGTTCCCGCAAGTGCCCAGAGTTCTTGACAGCCGCCAATGTGAGCGCTAATTGCCAGCTAGGGCGAGGGTGGCAGCTCCACAATCCACATCAATTAAGGGCATCGGCCATAGCTGTGAGAGAAAAAGGTTCTTGGGAGGCTGTCAGGGCCTGGTGTCATTACTCGGGCCACTGTGCCTGCTGGAGGAGACATGGAGAGATGGAAACAAGAGCTGCCCGTCACCTCCACCCACTGCCCCCACCTTGGCAGCCTGACTCTAGGTATGCAGTGCAGAGCCTGACAGGTGTAGGGGCCGATGTGAGCCTGCCTGGCCCACCTTGATGTTTTGGCACTTACCTGCTACAGAGGGGAGACTAACGGGCTACTGTCACATCTCTTAGGAGGGAAAGCTTCACGTAGGGCTTTTGGTTTAATTCAGTGGCCCCCTCTCCTTGGGAAACCGAAATAACCCCTCAAGCACCACTGTGGGGCCTGGGGAGCAGGCGGAGGCAGTCAGGATCCCTCCCCATCCCATGCTCATGTTAAATCTGTTTCTCAAACCAGGCTCGGTGTGAATTCTCAGCGCTGACTACTCTTCAGTGTTTGCAGCATGGGAATCACCCAGTGGGCTGTTAAAACAGACTGTGGCTCCTGGTGTCAGTTTCCATGTGGTGGCTCTGGGATGGAGCCATCAACTGCCTAGGTAAAGTGAATGCTGCTGTCCTATAAATCAGACCTTGAGACCTTTGTCTTAGCAAGCGCTTCTCCATCTCCAGGTGCAAGCATTGCCTCTGTCTGGAGACTTTTTCAAAATGCACCAGCCCAAACCTACCATCTGAATTTCCAGACCATTGTGGGTGCTGGGGATTCAGATACACATCAGGATGCTTTATGCCAGGTTGCTGGAGGGGCATGGCAGATGTGTGCCTCTCAAAGGCAGGGAGTGCTTTTTGAGGATTTAAAGCTGATCAGACAGGCAAGGGCTACTCAGGAAAAAGGTAATGTTCCTGGTACTAGAAAGAGGCCCAGGTCTAATTTGGGCCATCAACCCCCTTAGGCTGTCCTAGAAGGAACCATGGAGGAGATAGAGGTTAAAAGACGCTCTCCAAGATTTTCCCTCCTTACAGAGAGTCCATGAACTGGAGGTCTGGGGACATAAAGTCTGGGCTGGACCTGGGTTGAGAAGTCTCTCTCCCAGGTCTCCGTTGTTTAATTTTCCTGAGCATTTGCTTCCTGCTCTGCTAGTTCTTCGGGCACCTTCCCACATGCTTAGCTCTCAGTGAGAGAGTCGGGGTGGCCAGCGGAGCCACGCTGATATCTGAGAAACCCGAGGCCCGGGGAATTAAGTGACTTGCCCAGGGACAAGACACTTCTTCGGATTGCTCCAGGGACAAGACCAGGACCACACTGTGCTAGTGTGAGGCAGAGGACCAGAAGTGAATGACTGGGAGCCTGGAAAAGAGAGCCCTGAGCAGCCCACTGCCTGGGCCTCTGGTGGATGTAGGGCTCAGAGCCTGACTTAGGAGCTCTCTTGCAATGACTGTGGTCTGGAAATTTGGCCTTTCTGGAAGTCTGGATCTGACAATTTGCTTTTCCTGGCCCTCAGGATCCCACCCTCCCATCTATATGTTTGTGTCTTGCTGTGGCATTTTTAGAAAACAGCTTTAATGAGGTACAATTTACCTACCCATGAAAGCCAACCATTGTAGTGTGGAATTGTTGACTTGCAGTAAATTTATGCAGTTTTGCAACAACACACTCCAGTTTCAGCACCTTTCTGTCACTCCCAGAGTTAGCCTCACACTTGTTGCACTCAATCTTCACTCCTACCCTTCCCCTCAAGAAAACAACTGAGCCATTTTCTGCCTCTATCATTTTGCCTTTTCTAGAAATTTCCCATTCACAGAATCATGCAAATATATATATATTTTGTTTTTTTGTTTTGTTTTGTTTTGTTTTGTTTTGTTTTCTGATGGGAGCAGTGGTGCCCATTTGTAATCCCAGCTACTCAGGAGGCTGAGGCAGGAGGATCACAAGCTCCAGGCCAGCCTCAGCAACTTAGTGAGACCCTGCCTCAATAATAAAAATAAATAATGGTGGTACAGTACCCCTGGTTCCAATTCTCAGTACCACAACAAGCAAACAAACAAAAGCCACACAAAACAAAAACAAAACATTTGTGTTTGGCAAATTTTAAACTTGGCAATTTTAAACCTTCTTATGTACATCCATGTTGCTTCATCTAGCCATACTTTATTTCTTTTTATTGCCAAACAGTATTCTCAAGTAAGGCTACAGCATATTTTCTGTATCCAGTTCATGGACATTTGGATTGCTTCCAAGTCTTGGTTGTTACAAATAATGTTATTATGAACATTTGTATAGAAGTCTTTAGGTGGATATGAGTTTTAATATCTGTTGGGTAGATACCCAAGGGTTATGTGGTTAAGTATAGGCTTCACTCTTAAAGAACCGGCCAAACTGTTTTCCAAAGCCTTTTACATTCTCACAACAGATGAAGGTTTCAGTGTCCCTACTTCCTCTCCATTCCTTGTCATTAGCTGTCTTTTTCATTAAAGCCGTTTTTTACTAGTTACTTAAAGGTGTCTCATTGTGGTTTTAATTTGCGTTTCCCTCATGACTAATGATACTAAACTTCTCTTTGTGGATTGATTAGTCATTTGTCTCTCTTTTGTGAAATGCTTATTTAGATCTTTTTAATATTAAATAATTGGTTAGTTAATGAATTATTTTAATTTGCAGTGCTACACCCCCTAGTTCTGGGTCGTTTGTTGTATTATGGAGTGTAAAATTCTTCATATATTCTTGACATAAGTTTTCCATCAAATATGTAGTTTGCAAACATTTTTTTCCAAGTTTGTGCTTTTTCTTTTCATTTTTTTCCTTTCTTTCTTTTTTTTAGGTACCTGCGATTGAACTCAGGAGCACTCAGCCACTGAGTCACACCCGCAGTCCTAGTTTATATTTTATTTAGAGACAAGGTCTTGCTGAGTTGCTTAGTGCCCCACTTCTGCTGAGGTTGAATTTGAACTCCAGATCCTCCTGCCTCAGCCTCTCGAGCCACTGGGATTGCAGGCATGCACCACCACATCCGGCTTTCTTTTCATTTTCTTAATAGTTTTTTGCAGTGCCCAAATTTTAAATTTTGCCGACATCTAATTTATCAATTTTTTTTCTATCATAAATCATGTTTTGGTGTCATATCTAAGAAATCTTTGCTTAATCAAAATTCGTAAAGATTTTCGCGTCTTTTCTTTTTTTCTAAATGTTGTATAGTTTTATTTCTTGTGTTTAGATTTCTTATCCATTTTAGCTTATCTTGTGTATATTGTGTAGTAAAAGCCTAAGGGTATTTTTGTTTTTACTATTTTTTTTTTTTGTATACAGGTATCTAGTTGTTCCAGCACTCTTCATTGAAAAGACCATCCTTTCCTCATTGAAATGTCTTGGCAATTTGTTAAAAATCAATTGGCTGTGCATGTGTGAGTTGATTTCTGGATTTTCTTTTTCTGTTGCATCGATTTGTATGTCTATCATATACTAATTCAACAATGTCATGATTACTGTAGATTTTTTTAAAAATATTTTTTAGCTATACATGGACACAATATCTTTATTTTGTTTATTCATTTTTAGGTGGTGCTGAAGATAGAACCCAGTGCCTCACATGTGCAAGGCAGGCATTCTGCCACTGAGCCAAAACCCCAGCCCTGTAGTTTCATAATAAAGTTTAACATCTAGTAATATAGGTTTTTCAACATGGTTCTACCTTTTCAAAATTATTTTGGCTAACCTGGATTGTTTTCATTTCTCTGTAAATTTTGGACCATTTCATCAATTTTTGTTAAATATTTATTTTTTTAGTTGGACACCATATATTTATTTATTTGTTTGTTTGTTTGTTTGTTTATTTATTTATTTATTTATATGTGGTGCCTCAAACACAAGGCCTCGCACATGCTAGGTGAGTGCTCTACCCCTGAGCTACAACCCCAGCCCTATTTCATCATTTTTTTAAAAGTGCTGTTGAGATTTTGATGCAGATTTGATAGGTATGTTGATGGCAACTTGGGGAAAATTTCTATCTTATAGTATAGAATTTTCCAATTCATGAACATTTACTTATATCTCCATTTGTTTAGGTTTAAGAAAACCTAAGTTTCTTTTAGCAATATTTTACAGTTTTCTGAGTACAAGTGTTTCTCTTGTTGAATTTATTTCTAAATACTTTATTCTTTGTGGTGGTACTATGAATAAATTGCTTTCTTAATTGTATTTTAAGGTTATTACTAATAGAGATACAATTAGTAGATAGAAGTACTTTTGTATCTTGATCCTATATGCTAAGTTTTTTTTTTGAGAGAGAGAGGAGAGAGAGTTTTTTAATATTTATTTTTCAGTTTTCTGTGGACACAACATCTTTATTTTTATGTGGTGCTGAGGATTGAATCCAGGGTCCTGCACATGCCAGGCGAGCGCATTACCACTTGAGCCACATCCCCAGCCCAATATATGTTGAGTTTTAAAAGAAAATGTGTTGATATTCCTGCCATTGAGAGATGGGGTTCACATGTGAGTTTGACTCTTGAAGTTCTTGACCAATAAAATACTGCAGAAGTAATGCTTTTCTGATTTCCAGTCTCCAATTTTTAGAGACTAGTACCTTCCTATTCCTGTCTGTTGGGATGCTTGCTCTTGGAGCCTGGCCACCAGGTGATGAGGAGCCAGTGGCTCATGGTGGGCCCACGTGGAGGTCAGGGTGGAGGAATCAAGGCCGTGCCTGCAGGCTGCCTTGGCTGTGAAGGAACTGTCCTGGAATGGCCCCAGCAGCCTCTGGTTGAACGGCTTTGACTGCAGCTGCGTGTATCAGAAATGAACCTTCTCTGCGAGGCTTGGACTTTTATGTAGATTGGTGAACTAAATAAATGACTTTGTTGATTAGAGTCACTAAGATTTTGGGGTGATTTGTTTCATGGAACCATTTACCCTCTGTACTCGATAAAGGAGGGAGGGGTCTTGGATGGAGGAAGGAGGGAGGAGGGAGGGAGGAGGGAGGGAGGAGGGAGGGTGGGTGGCCAGCAGTGTCCACCTTGTGGTCACATGTGCTCTGACCATCTGAGTTGGTGGAGTGCACGATTGCAATGGTCCTGCCATAATACACCGTGTGCACATGACCTTGGGCAGAACTTTGCTCCCTTTGGTTCTCTCTGCCATGACTCAAGAGTGAGGTTGAGCTGGGTGAGGGCCCTGGGCTGAAGCTGGAGGGGATGTGCTGCCAGAGCTACCTGGTGGCACTTGGGCTGTCCCTGAGGGCCATCTGTGGTCACAGGTGACTTAATAATTTTGGGAATCTGACTCATGTTCCCGAAGGAGGAGGAGGAGAAGGAAGATGGGGATAAAGACCAGGAAGCTTCATAATGATAATAGAGCTTCATATTATCACACTTAATTTTTAAAAATTACACATGTTGCGTTCAGATAACTTAAATTTACAACAATTTTAGTGATTTTGAAATCTATGCACCCATTTTTCCCCAATGGCAACACCTTGTGCAACCATAGACAGTATCACAACCAGGACATTGATCTTGACAGTGGAGATACAACACATCTCTGTCTCGGCAAGGTTTGCTCCTTTCTTGAGGGTGAGTGTTTACCTTTGTGGAGTCAGAGGAGGCCTGGGGCAAGGGCTTGGGGGACATCGGAGCTCACAGAGGAAAGCCCAGCTTTCCACCCTGCTGGAGACTGAGGGAGGAGTCCAGGGCAGAGGCTGGGCAGGAGCCATGAGCTGGACCCACTGCTCTGTGGCATGAAGAAAGGACTCTGGTGGGGAGTGAGGTTGGGACGGAGGGAAGCAGTGGACCTCTGTGGCCTGGGAGGCAGGTCTGGAGGAGGCCTATTCCAAACCCCTTGGAGTCTCCTTGCCACATGATTCTTTGAGGTGGGGCCTGTGAGGCAGATCCGAAGCTCCCAGGCTCTGCCCTGGGGAGGTTGCTGGCCGGGGCAGGTAGTCCGGCTCTTCTCAGCACAGTCCTTCTCTGTCCTGGCCTGTTTCACTCTGCCCAGGTCCCTGTACTGTCCTGTCCTCCCAGAGCCAATCGGTGATTTCAGGCCCAAGTCAAATCTGTGGCTGGGAGTTCTCTGGAGAGTAAATCCCCGAGCAGAGGTGAGGTGGGCAGAGGGCAGGACCAACCCACGGAGCCAGTTCAGCTGGCACGTGCCACTCGGTAGCCTGGCCCCTCTTCCGTGTGTGCCAGTCTTGTCATGCTGTTCCCAAGGTCTGGACCCCTTCCTTTTGCTCTTTACACGACTGGCTCTTCTACTGTGCTTCAGCTCTCAGCCAGAAGGACAGCTCCTCCGAAGGGCCCACCCTGACGGCCGTGAACGATCTCCTCTCTTAACTGTTCACCGCACCTCCTGCTCCTTTCACCCCGACACTGTCAACCTGTTGCCATCTAGTAGTTCTGAGCTCTTGTTCTGCTGTCTGCTGGACTGGCAGCTGTGTCGGGTGTGCGGTCACTCTGGCCTTGTGCCCAGTGCCTAGGGCAGCCCCATGAAGAAACGAATGGCGACAGCTAGCACTTGCATTGCATGGGTGGGTGCCAGGCCCCATTTCAAGCACTTCACCTGGAGCCACTGCGTCAATGGCCAGAGCAGGCCTGTGGGGTGGTTGTTACCATCAGCCTCATTTTCCAGATGAGGAGCCGGGGGTCAAGAAGGCCAGGTGTCCCACAGGAAGTCAGTCAGTGGTGGGGCCAGGATTCAAGGCTGTCTGGTGCCAGAGTGGATGCTTTTGGCCTTGACTGAGTGATGCCCTCCTGCTCCTGGCCCTGGCCCTGGCCCTGGCCCTGCCTGGTGGCAGATCAGGGACATCAGACCTCACTGTCCCCAGATGCCATCTGCTTGACATTCCTTCCCTGCCTCCCCCTCACTCTGGCTCCACTGGTCTTGGCAGGTGCTGGAGCTCTCCCCTCCCAGGAGTCTGACGAGGGGCAACTTGTCATCCTTTTATAACCAAAGGGGAAACTGAGGCTCTGCAGGGGAAAGGAGTGGCCTGCCTTGCTTTCAGTCCAGGCCCTTCCCTCTGCCTTCTGGCTGCTCCATCTCAGAGGTGGGACAATATTTCCAAAGGCTGGGCTTCCCAGGTCAGGATCTTTGCTCCCAACAGCTTTAGGAGGAGGGAGGTAGGCCAGCCTTGTCCTCCCCGTTCTGCTGCTAGAGAAGTAGAGGCCCAGGTCATCCAGCTGATGAGGACCCAGCTTTCTGGCTTCCAGTCCTGGCTCTGTCCATCCGCAGGCAGTTCCTGCAGGCTCAGGGCTGCCCACGAGCAGTAGGCCATCAAACTGCTTGGAAGGTGACCTTTGAGATTCAGGCCTAGCAGGGGGAGAAGGAACCACGGGCAAGGGAATGATTCCCAGATGTTTGCCCCACTAGTGGAAGCTCAGCTCCAGAGCAGGAACCTGTAGGGACTCTGTAAGAGCCAGCTGCTCATGGAGTCCCTCAGACCTGGCCTGGGGGACCAGTAGCTCAGGCTATGGAGAATGTTTCCTTCTCTAGGAGAGAGGCAAATCTAGGGGAAGGTCAGGAAGGCTTCTTGGAGGAGGTGGCAATGGTGCTGGACATGGAAGTCTGCTCTGGGAGAGCACTTCCCAGGCTGGCGGGCAGGAATCCTGTCAGGGTCTTCAAGGCCCTGGATTTGGCTGGCTTTGTTCCCTAGGATGGAGGGGAGAGAAGGCTAGTACTCTGGAGATAGAGAGTCTATCACCCATTGTAGGAGACCCAGAACCTCCAGGTGCAGGACTGAGTGGAGCGTGGGGTTTGGCAGGGGAGCTTTCTTCTGGAGCTTTTGGGTCCTTTGGTGCCTGAGTCTGGGTCCCTGACATCTTCCTGGAGCCTCCTTCTCCAACCCTCAGCCTCTTAGCAGTGAACTCCAGGGATTGGTGGAGTGTTAGCTTGGGCACATGTAGGCTGTGTTTCTGCTGATAGAGAAGTAGAGGCCAGTCTGTGGAAGTCCAAACTTCTAGGGGAGGGGATCCCCTTATTGAAGCCCCCAGAGAAGAGAGCATTTAGCATGAGCTTATTTCTTCTTCATAAGAGCTCACGAGGAAGTGACCATTCTTCCTTAAAACAACAACAACAACAACAACAACAACAAAACCAGTTTTGCTGTTTCAAGTTTACCCATTAAAAGTTTAAAATGCACTGGTTTGTAGTATATTTATGGAGTTGTGCAACCACTGCCATAATCTAATTTTAGAACATTTTCATCATCCTCTGAAGAAATCTCGTACCCATTAGCAGTCACTCTCCATTTCAACAAAAACAGAGACGGACCCAGCTTCTGCCATGATCTGTTTCCATTCTGGATACTTCTGTCTTTTTCTGTTGCTGAGCAGCAGGAGCATCTCAAACTCTCGCAACCTCAGGTCGCGCCTGGGAACCAGCTCCAAGTTTAGGCTCTCACGTCCACAGGAGACCTACGTCATCAGAATCGCCTTCTAACACCAGGGAGTCAGGTGGGCAGTAGCGCGTGAGCAGCTCTAGAATCCTGCACACTCGTTTCCATGGCACGTTGGCTTCATGGTCTCCAGATACGGACGGACACAATCTTTCATCATCACCAGGCCATTGCCACAATCATTAAAAAAAGCAAGAATTATGAAGGCCCCTCCGAGTGCCTATTCTGAAGCGTGAAAGACCTGGAATGCCCAGTGGGAATTGGCCGTCGCCCACCCAGCCCCACGCCCCTTTTCCCTTCCCTTCACTGTTCTCAGCCTGTCCCAGACAGCCACGGGGCTCTGAGCTATGGCCAAGCTCCTCCAGTTTTCCAGGGCCTTTGGGAGCCTTTGATAGAACACCTGGTTGACATGAAGACACATGGGATCCCGACTTTCACTTTGTGTGGCTGGAGTAGCCAGGGAAGCACCTTCAAGAATGACCTAATGACCAGATGACCGGACCACCACAGTCATCCTCTCAGTCAGTGCCTTAAGGGTTGATAGCCAGAGAGGCCAGCTGCCCATGGCAGGGGCTAACCTGCCACGGGCCTGGTCTATGGTCCTCCCCACTGTTAGCACAAAATGACAGAGCTGGGTTCATGGATCAGCACAGCCTTTATTCAGCAGTGGCGTCATGCATCTGACGGGCACACTTTCTGGGTAGAAAATGAGCCCCTGGCCCAAGGAGGAATCTGTGCTTATGTACACTACACGGAAAGGTGACTTGATTATGGCAGAGTGTGTCAGTTTGGGCACTCAGAAAACGGGTTGTGAGAATTTGAAATTTGTTTTTACTGGGCAATTTGTTTTTACTTGGGGCAGAATGGAGGGTCTGGGGTCAGTGCTTATCTCTTTCCCTTCAGGGTCCCATTGTACTGTCACTGGGAAAGGATTTACTGGGGAAAGGATCAATGCTTTGACTTCCTCCCAGAGACTGCCATTCTAGGCTTCCCAGGGATTGTCTTCCTCACTGGGAAGGGCTGCACTGGAGAAGGATCGATGTCACCCAGAGGCCTCTTCCTCGCTCTCGCTTCCCAGGCCACACGATTTGGGGATTTGTTATTTTCCATATCTGACACCCATCTCAGAACATCCAGACTAGGGGCCTGGCCCTGGTGCCAGGGCAGTGCTGTGTGCAGTATACCCATCACAATGCCCATCTGCTGGTCTCTAGCACCATGAGCTTCACCTCCCTTCTCTCTTGCCTGAACTCACCGGGAAGCTGTGGGCGGAGGGGCCCCAAAGCTTCACCCAATTAGAGGTTGCTAATGAGAGCTCTGAGTTGCCGTGAAGCAGAATCAGGCTGAGTGTCCTGGAGAACTCGGGGAGTAGGCAGGGGGAGTACCAGTCTGAATAGGGTCCCTCTGGGAGTGGCAGGCAGAGAGGAGGGAGGATAGAAGTGGTCCCCACGCTGGCCATGTTATCTTGTGCCTGGGTAACCTGACGCAGTCCAAGAAGAACACAGGGCTTTTCAGGGTGGCTCTGGCCCTGCAGATGGGGGCACTGCTTCCTGCCTGGATGACAGCCCATGCACATGCTAGTGGGACTGCGTCCCCCTCATTCACGGAGCTGCCTCTCAGTCCATCAGTAACAGGGCATTTGGGAGGTGGCTCTGGGATCAGTTCTGTCTCTTAATAGGTATGCCGCCTGGGGGAAGTTCAGAGCCCCTTGGGCTGTTTCTCCTGGAAATGGTGGGTGAGTCTCAGGTTGTGCATCTCAAAGCAGGTGAGGAGGGTTGAATAGAGGGGGACTACTGGGGCCCAGCCCTGGGGCAGTGCAAGTGAGCTCTTAATCTTCATAAGCACCCCTGTCCTCTGGGTCAAAGGCCCAGTGTCTTATTGGACTTGAAAGGCCTTTCACAGCCTGACCCTGCGCTTCCTCTGCTGTAACCCACTCCTACGCTCTGCTGTGTGTTCCAAGCCCAGTTGATCCTTAAATTGTTTCCTGAACCGGTTTCTTAGCTCCAGGCCCTTGCCTGCTTCGTTCCCTCTCTGGGATGCCCTTTTCCTCGGTCTCCATTTAGACTCCATTTCCCTAAAACCTCCCCCTACCCACGTTGGGGGTGGGAGTCCCCTCCTGGGGGTTGCCCCTTATATGCTCATCCTCAGGTTCTGTCTGGCCATTGCGCTCTCTCTCTCTCTCTCTCTCTCTCTCTCTCTCCCGCCCCCCATCTTCCCTACCAGACCTGAGCTCTGTGCAGTAAGGTCTAATGCAGGCCCTGCTCACTGCCGGGGAATGTTAGTGGAATGATTGACGGGGTGGGCGGTGCCTGTCAATACGCAGTAAGTGTCAAATGAGTGCAGGCTAAGTGCAATGGAAAGTCAGGGCCTGATAGACCACAGTGTGCATTTATAGGAAGTGGTGGGTGGTCAGGAAAGGTTTTCTGTAAGAAGTGAGGCCAAAACATGGCCCTGAAGGATGCCGCTCAGGCAGCAAGCAGGGAGAAGCATCTAATTGCTTTCCATAAATGTTTATTAATGTGCCTGACATGGAGGTAGACTGCCCCTGATCTCAGGAAGCTCTTTGTCCATGTTGGATATTCAAAGAACTAGACCCTGGGTTAAATTTACATTTGAGACAAATATTAATTAACCTGGGGGAAAAAAACAAAGCAAACTCTGGAAACTAGGGGGGGAGAGGGCTTCAGATAGGAGGTGGTCCTTGGTAGGGCTACGAAGGATGCATACGAGTTCGCACGGTAAGCAGGAGAGGAAAGACAGACTGCCAAGGGAACAGCCAATGAAAGGTCACTGAGGAAAGTCACATGTCTGAGGAATGCTGAAAACTACTACAGGGCCGTGTGCAAGGTGCCACGATGGGGGAGGGCCCCTTCCTGGACCCCAGTCCATATACGGTGCTGGTGACCAGGAGGGGCAGGCGCAGCCTCCCTCTGGCTCCAACGGGGTACCTCCCTACAGCGTGTAAGGAATGCGGCCAGCTAAGCGCTCCCTGTGTGGCTGGGTGCCCGGGCTGCGGCCCCAGTGGGCCCCTCCGAGGCATCTCCTTCCCTGTCCCGTTGGCTACCCTTGCAGACTGCTATCTCAGTCAATCCAGACTTTCCCTATCTTCCGAGACGCTGACGCACTGGCTCAGTCTGGGGAGCTGTCTGCTGGTGCAAGGAGAGCTCCCCTGGGCAGGCTGGGCCAACGAGCAGAGAGCTACCCCTCCCTCCTGCCAGGGCTGGCAGAGTGGGAGGGCTCCCACTTTCTCCCTCAGGCCCCCGGGGAACGTATTTCCCCACCCACCTAGGGAGCCAGGTCTTTCCCAACTTCTTCGGGAAGTCCCTGAGATGGGCATGTTCAGGTTGCCACCCAGGTCTGCCACTTCGGCCCAGCCTCTCCACAGGAGGGTGGATTCCAGGGTAACCTACGTGAATCCCCGGTGTTACAACCACCATCTCTAAGGTCTCTCCTCGGGGGAGGGAGCAGCCCCTCCTGCATCCCCACACAGAGCTGTAGCCTGCTTGCTGCTGGGGGAGCCTTGGGTTCTGGTCTGGGCTGAGAAGTCCCCCTCTTTACAGTTACAGCTCCTCCCTAGGTTTCTGACTAGGAATGCCTCCAAAGCAGCCCTCTCTCCATAACCTCCAGGGGCTCCCCATTGTCCAGGTACCAGCATGAACCCCTGGCTGGCCTCACCCTGCCTACCCCAGTCTGCATACTGCCTTTTCTGCCGCTTGTCCCAGAGGATCTGCTCTCAGAGGTTGGAGCCCTTTTCTCTGCTGCCTCTGTGCTGCCCAGGGCCTGTGTCTTTGCCAGGAACTCATCAGACCTGCTCTGTGCTAAACACTCTGAGCTAGGTGCTCTAGACGACACAGAGTGGCCCGGACAAAGCTTCTGCCCTCAAGGAGTGAGGGGTTCACCTGGGGAGACAGGCAGCTGTTCCCTAGAGTCCAGAGTCTAGAGCCAATTTTGATAGTGAGTGACCAAGTGACCGTGGACTGAGCCTCAAGTGCCTCGTCCTGACCTGTGGCCAATGTCCCTCATTTCCTTTCTACTTTAGCGTCTGAGAATGAAGCGAGAGAGCAATTGGAAAGCAGGTGGCAACATGTTTCCCAGCAGACAGGGATCATTTTGTCTGTTAGAACTCAGCTCAGTTTGTTTGTTTGTTTGTTTGTTTTGCACTGAAAGCTCTGCTCTGTGGAACTGGAGGACAAACTGTTCAATACAGCTAGGGGGATTGGAGCAGGCTCTGTGGAGAAGGGGACACTGGAGGTGGACCTGAAAGAACAAGAAGAAATGTTCCCTGAAGATGAGATAAAGATGGGGGTGGGGGCGGTGGGAAGGGAGTTTCAGGTGCTGGAACGGCATGTGCCAAGCCACCGGGGAGCAAGAGGACCTGGCATGTTTGGGCATCAAGGCTGACACCCAGGATGTGGGAGGAAGGACGGGACTGGGCGGGGAGCCCAGGGATGCCAGAGGGGAGGGATCACTCCAGGGTCATCATGGAAGGCCTTTGCATGCCAGCCAAGGGGCCTGGACTTTGTCCACTTGACAGCTGGGAGCCAGGAAGGCTTTTAGCAGGAGCGACACGATCAGAAGTGTGCCTTGGCTCCTCTGGACACTGCTCTGCTCCTCGCCCTCTCTCCAAATCCTCTCTGGAGCTTGGCTCAAATGTTCTGAGTTCCCCAGTTCAGGGCACAGCCAGTGCTCTTGGGGTCAACAGGGATGGGGGATGCTGTCCCTCCCCGTGGCTGGTCCTGCAGGCCGGTGCTGACTGGGCACCTCGTGTCCTCCACCAAATCTCCCCAATCATCCAAGCACGCTTGAACCCAGCTTCCCGTCTGTCACTCTGAGACGCTGGCATGAAACACTCAAATGTCACCACAAAGGATTGACCTACATCTCTGGGTCAAACCAGCTCAGAGGGGCCAAGCCGTGTCTCTATTTGATTTTCCTGGATTAGATTCTAGCTTAGTGACTGCAACAAAAATAGCCCCCTCCTCCTTGCTGTAGGAGAGTCGTGGGAGCCAGGGCTGGTGACTCTGGCCTCGTTTTATTTTTGACAACCAGAGAGGAGTTGTGGGCAGAGGTGAAGTGCAAGAAACACACAGAGGAGAGAAGAGAGGACGCTGTTTCTTTGGAGTCCTTGTGGAGGGGGACAGTCTTTTTCACAGTCTCCAGCAATTCTCTTGTACTGCTTGAAGGCCTGAGGGGCCCTCTGACTCTGTCCCTTTTGAGGGGGAAACAGGCCGTGAGCCAGAGGCACTGGCTAAGATCCATTGGGGGTTGGAGGCAGGACCAGGTTGCTTCTGTATGTGGGAACTTAGTCATGGAGACCTGAGGCGCTGCTGGTGTTGAGGATGGAGCAGCAGGAAGAAGTGGGGAGTCAGCAGAGACACCCACAGAGAGCATAAACGGAAATGCTGGGAGGAAGATCTGGCTTAGATTTGGCCAAGAATTACACACGGGTGGTTTTCCAAAAGCTGTGATGGTGTCCCCCAACTCAGTCACCCACCCACTGGAAAAGCGAGACAATCTAAGATTTTCAGTATTTTCTGGAGTAGAGGGAGGAACCACCCCTGCCTCTGCGTGGGGTGGGGAGAGGACACTGGGGGGTGGGGTAGGGGGACAGCCACCCTCAGCAGTTTGATTTCCTCCTACAAGTTTGGAAGCTGGAGAGTGGCCTGTTTGGATTTGTGTTTTACACGGTGACCCTGACGGTCCAGGGGCGGCTGACTCACAGCAGAGGCGAGAGGCAGACGAGACTGTTGCAATAGCCCAGCGAGAGATGACGAGGGCTTGACTTGGGGCTGTGGTTACTGGGACTTAGCAGAGAGGAATGAGTTGAGAAACATCGTGGAATCCAAGTCACGGGGACCTAGAGACGGATTGGATGTCCTGGGTGAGGTGGGGCCCAGGCTGGTTTTGTCATCCCTGAGCCTGGTGCAGGCCCAGCCAGGAGGAATTCGGGGCGGAGGGGTGGGTGGAGCCAACTGGAGACTCCTGGCTGATCTCAGCCCAGACATGGTGCATCTCAGAAGACCATGAGGTGTAAAGGGGACCGCAGGATCCTAGGAGAAACCCGGTAACGCAGGGTGTGGCCGTCAGGAGAGAGGACCGAGCTAGACATGCAGATCTGGAAAGGGCGAGCCTGAAGCAGTGGTGGAAACCACAGGAGTGGTGAGGTGGCCCAGGAAGGGGCCTCTGTGAAACTTGACTTCTAGGGGGTGGGTGGAGGAAGGGGGGCCCACAAGAGATCAGAATGGTCAGAAAGGTAGGAGATGAGCCAGGAACCGCGATGTCATGCGGCCAAGTGGGGACATGGTTGAAAGAGCAGGAAGGACTGAGAAAGGCAGACAGGGATAATGGGCCGGGAGTGGCTGCTTTGGATGGAAGAGAGGTGGTGGAGTTTGGCGGCTTGGTACAAGTATAGAGTCTCAGTAGGGAGGGGGGCTCTATAGGCTCAGGGGAGACTGGGTGATCCATGGAGGTCCACAGAAGGCAGACCCAATGCATAATCGCAAGAGCTGCCTGCCAGGTGCAGAGGGACCTTCCTTACCCTCAGATTTTGGGCAGAGGGCCATCAGGGTGAGTGTGGGTGCAGCAGGTGGGGCCATAGAGCAGGTCACACCAGAAGAAGGAGTGGTTTTGATGAAGTCAGTGACGCTGGGAATTGAAGTAGGCAGCCTGGACAGGGTCACGAGAAAAGGGGGAAAGGTCAGCAAGACAAAGAGTCCCTGAGAGAAGTAGGAACTGGGGGCTGACCAAGGCAGGATTTTGGGACCGAGGATTTTGGGACCATGTTGGGAGTCCCGCTGAGACACTGATCCCAAATCTTCATGCTTTAGATTCTTGCCAGTGGAGGGCCTGTGGTGGGGTTGGCCCCAGGTGAAGTTTGGTGGGACAGGTGGGTTCCTGGGGAAAGAGTCATTCAGATGAGCAAACTATTGGGGCAGTTGGGGAATGAGGTCAGGGGTGAAACATATGTTGGGGTTAAAATAGAAGAAGGGAAGCAGTTCTGAGTGATAGCCTGGTCTAGGAGAGCCGCAGTACCCGGAGGGCGAGGTGAGGTGGGGTGGGTGGGCTCAAGTGGGGAAGACGCTCCCTGAGAGGGGGGTGGAAGCTCCAGAGGGCACAGGTGTTGGTTGTGTCACATGGATGCTGAAGACCCTCTAGTGATGGCCGGCCTTGGCCAGGGGAAGAAGAGACAGTGAGAAAGGTGGGATGGAAGAGCCATGGTGGAGGGAGAAGGCCCACTCTGTGGGGTCGATAGAGTCACAGTCTGGAACTTCCCCTCAGAGATGTGAAAGGAAGTGGGGACCTTGGGGTTCTCTCGAGGAAGTAAGATGTGGGACAGGAACAGCCTCCCCAGAGAGAGCAGAGGGGGTGGGGCCACAAGTCTCCAGGTTTCCATCACTAGGGCCGGGACAGAGGGGATGTTCTTAAAGGAAACAGGGGGTCTGGAAGGGCCAGTGGGAGGTGTGGGAAGGCAGGTGGGTCAGGCTGGGTGAGATAAAGAGCAATAAGAGGAGGGGGCGGTAAGGGAGAGTGTGCTGTGAGCCAGGAGCAGGGTGCAGGTGCTATAAACTCCAAAGGCAGGAGTCTATAGGATAAACAGGGGTCCCCCAGGAAGATGGGGGATGTGGTCTGCAAGAGGACCCAGGTAAAGACCCCTTCATTCCTTCCATACGCGCTCATGGAGGGGCTCCACACTCTAGGAACGGCCTTTTGTACTTGGAATACATCAGTGAACAACACGACAATCCTTACTCTCATGGAGCTGATGTTCTTGCTGGTGTGTGTGGAAGACAGAAAAAGCAACCAATATGCTAAGGGAATTAGAGAGTATTTTTGAGAGT
Source organism: Urocitellus parryii (assembly GCF_045843805.1). Taxonomy (NCBI): domain Eukaryota; kingdom Metazoa; phylum Chordata; class Mammalia; order Rodentia; family Sciuridae; genus Urocitellus; species Urocitellus parryii. Next base: position 165,643,791 of record NC_135535.1, on the reverse strand, counting down.
GAGGAGACTGTGGTGAGAAGAAAACGTAGAACACTGTCAGATGGACCAGAATCCTGGAGGCAGAGCCGGGCAGGGGCTGGGGCAGGTTGAGATAGACAGCATGGCAGTAACGGGGGGCTTGGGGAGTTGGGTTAGGCCAGGGCTCTCTGCAAAACTCCACCTAGTTTGACATGAGCAGGCAGTAGGGGCTGAAAATAGGTAGAGGTGATGTATGGTTATTCTGTTGGGTGGTATGTGGGAGTTTTGAGTCAAGAAGAATCTTCCAGGTTTGGTGAGAGTGATAGGAAGAGGAAGAAGAAACCAGATAGCCAAGGGCACCTGGTAAAGGATAGGCACTGCTCCAGGTGGAGCCTCTTTAACTAGTCTCTACTAGTCCTCATGCCAACCCTTGTAGGAAGGGGCTTCTCTTATTTGTCCCTACTTGACATGAAAGCAATGGCAATACCAACACGAGCTAATTAATGCTCAGTGCTGTGCTAAACTTTGCCTGAATTTTCTTTTTCTTTTTTGATACTGGAGGTTGAACCCAGGGCAGTGTACCACTGAGCTACACCCAGGCCTTTTCCTGGGGTCTTACTAAGTTGCTGAGGCTGCCTGAACTTGCAATCCTCCTGTCTTAGCCTCCCGAGTAGTTGCTGTAATAGTTGTGCACCACGATCATAGATGGGTCCAGTCTTAATTTTATTAATGCCTTCTCCAAGCACCTAATGAGCCCCTATTAATGCCTTCTCCAAGCCCCTAATAGGTGTCATAACTCTATTTTCCAATGTCAAGTCTGAGGCACAGTGGCCATCATCATGGACCTCAGCAGGTCTGCTGTGTGACTTGAGCCAGTTCCTTAACCTTTCTGGGCTCAGCTTCTGGAAATGAAGGTGATAAAAGCATCTGCCTTATCAGGTGGGATTAGGAGAAGGTGAAGTAATATATGTAAAGCACCCTGAACAGGCCCCAACACATAGTAGGTGTAGTGCAAGCATGCACTTCTATTATTGCCATTCAAGTCCACTTAGTTGTGGGGAGAGGAGGGCTTCAATCTCCTGGTGGGGCTGACCCTGCCTCCTCCTAGCTGACACTGAACTGTGTTGTTCTGGACGTGCTGACCTAGCCAGGGAGGAAGGAGTTGCAGGTCCCCCCACCCCCAGGCTCGTTCCTTTGCTGCAGGCATGTGACATATTGTGGCGTGATGTCTTTTCCCCTCATGGTGCAAGACGTGACTCAGAGGGGCATGCTGGGGAAATGCGTCTCTTGGATTTGCCCACCTCATCGCCCCTGCATTCTTTTGAATCTTTCTGAATCAGACTTTATATCTGGCTCTGCCATTCACCGGCCTTATTTATGCAGAAAACGGACCCACATTTCCAACTTGCTCAACAGCCAGAAAGATTCATCTTTGGCCTGGGGAGGGGAGCAGAAAAGGAGGGGGAGGGGTAAAAAAAAAAGGAAAAAGAAAGAAAAAGGAAGGAAGAAAGAAAGAGCTAGCAACAATCAAAACAACCTTTTTCTCGCTGTGTAATCTGGGCAGCTTCCAGGAGGATAATGTCTTTCCACCGCGGATCGCCCCCTCCCTCCCAGGCTGTTTTCACAGGAAGCAGATCCTGGAGCATTTTCAATGTGCCCCTCGAGGCAGAACAATGAGGCCCTTGAAGCCTCGGAACCCGCGCTTCCTCCAGTTATCCGGAGCCTGCGCCGAGCGCCTTCTGGAGCCGGCGAGGGGAGGTTGCACGGAGGGGACCCGGGGGCCATCTCTGGGCAACGGGGGAGGGGGCCAGTCTGCAGGGTGTTGCTGAGCCGCACGAGGGAAGCCCATTAGCCAAATAATAGGTTTGGATCCGACTGTTTTGCCAAGGTACCCGGCATTTATCTGGCTCCCCGATTGGGGGCGGGGAGCTGGGAGGACGCGGCGAGGATCCAATTACCGCTGCTCCGGCCCCGTCGCCGGGAGGCGGCGACTGGCCGGGAGGGGCGGGGCGGAGGAGCGGGATCGGGAGCGGAGACCCTCGGGCCGGCCGGCCTGGGCTGCCGGGACCCGCGTCCGGGTCCTGCGCCCCGCGCCGCTCCTCCCGCCGCGGCGACTCAGCTGCCTCATTGTTTATTGTGGAGCCGGCCTCGCCCCCTTCCCGTCCCCTCCCTCGCTCCCGCCGCCCTCCCGCTCCTTTCCTCCCTCCTCCCGAAAGAAAGAAGAGCCAGTCTGTGGAGACGAATGAGTCATGAATAAACAAACAGCGTGGGGGGAGCTGTCACTCAGAGCTGACTTCCTGGCCGCGCTGCGCTCCGCGACCTCCTGGCGGGACCCAGAAGCCAGGCTGGCTGCGGTGGGCTGCGGCTGCGCGGGGCACTCCACACGCGCCCCGCGCTCGCTCCGTCGGGGGCCCCACTGGGGATGGGACGGGCAGAGGGCCCCAATCCCCAGGCCTGTCCCTGCCCACAGCCCTCACAAGCATCGTGGATCTTAAGAGTTGAGTGAGTGAGTGTGACGTGATGTCCCAGAATGGACAAGTAAGCAGAGGCTTGTGAATTAGATTCCCTTGGGTTTGACAAAAGCCATGCACCACAGACAGGCTGTGCTAGTGGGTGTCTGCCACTGGGTTGCTTTGCCTGTGTGGGCTCATCCTCTGTGTGTGTGTGTGTGTCTGTGTGCACCTGGAGTTTGTGGCAGATTCAGGGACACTGTAAGGATATTGTGTATATTACATGTGTGCTGTGTGCATGTGGTATGTCTGGCATGTGAGCTACATAAGAGTGTGGACTGGTGCTGTGTGTGTGTGTGTGTGTGTGTGTGTGTGTGTGTGTAGTGAGACCTTTTATGCTTCTGCCACTTTAAGCCTTGAGATTCTTACTTTGTACTTAATGCTTCTGTACTCGGTCCTTTTTCTTCTTCCTTGTGTGATCTGGTGGGTCATTTGGGGCCATCTCTCCCCATTAGGGAGGCCTCAGGGCTCCAGCAGACCTCCAGGCCCTGGCCTGGCTGGCCTCTGTGTCCAGCCAGCTGTGGCCACACGCAGGCTGACAGTGCCTGACAGTGCTGACTCATGGCTGGCCAGAGCTGAGCAGGGCCCCCGCTGTGGGGCGGGCACTCAGGGCCTCGCCTATGGGAGCCTTGCTGAGCTCCTGGGCTTGGACAGGGCCTGGGCTTGGACAGGGCCTGGGCTAGGCCAGACCTTCTGGGGGCTTGTGACGGCACAGGGTCAGCAGCAGAGACAAGAGCAGGGCTTTCTTCTGACTTCCCTGGCAGCTGTACATCTGCACCTGGGCCACCCCAGAGCCTGTGCTCCTGGCTGGGCCTTCAGGAAGAAGGTTGGTGAGACAGAGCTGCGGCCCTGGCCCCTGCTGCTTGGGCTAGGTCAGCAACCTGCCATCTCCAGCCTGCTCCCTCTCCATGGAGTGGCCCTAGCTCCTGAAGCTCTCCAAGCTTGGCACTGGAGATTTGCATGCTGGGACAGAACCTCCCCATTCCCGCCAAAGCTGAAACAGGACACAGGGGTGCTGCCCTCCCCTGTTATCACTCACACCTGCAGCCCCACTTCCAGTGCCAACTTGCTGGAGTTGGTGTCCTGGCACCAGAATTGTAGCCTAGTTGTGCCCTGACCAGGGAGGCAGGCTCTAGGTGGCAGAAAGCCAACGCTGGCCATTTTCCAGCCTCTTTCCCATCCTTCAGCAGGCAGGCAGTTTGGCAGACTAAGAGCAGCATATGTTGGGAGGTAGGTAAATGTGGGTTCATAGCTTGGCTCCTTCATTTGCTAGCTCTGTGACCTAGGGCAAGGCACTTAACCTCTCTGAACTCTTTTTTTCTTTTCTTTAAAATGTGAACTACCCCATGGGGTGGTTGCAGAAATCAAAGAGAGAATGTTTGTGAGCCCCTGATCATCATGACCCAGTATTTTGTCTGCCCATCTTGTTTATCTTCTGACCGAGGAAGGGGCTTGGACATTGGACCTTGACTGAAAGTTGAGGTCTCAGAAGCAGACCCAAATAGTAAGTGGGGGTCTTGGAGTCCCAGGGAAGTGTAGGGGCCTGGCCTGGCTAGGGGGACCCACAGCATTTTCCTGGGACTTTCCCTGTGGGGAGGGGTCTCCACTCCTCCAGTCACACTCTGTCTATACCTGGGATGGTTTCAACTTATTGAAAGTTTTTCTTTGGTCTGCATGGAATTTAAAAACCAGCCATTTCTCAGGAATGAAGACATTTCACATGAAAGTGTGGGTTTCAATTTCCTTTGGATCATTGGGGGATTTGGCCACACTGGCTCACATTTCTAGGTGGCAGCTGTGGGCCAGAGTTGAATAGCAGGGGCTCCCCCTCAAGGGGCCCCATTAGGCAGGGTACATACAGTTTGCTGCAGTCTCCACTCTTCTCTATTGCCCTGGTCTTCAAAATTAAGCATGCAAGAGGTTTCTAAAAATGCAGATTGCTGGGCCCACCAAGATTTTCTGTTTTTGAGAATTTGCCTGAGAATTTTGAACATGTTCCAGTGATGCTGTTGAGGACCAGGGACCGACTTTGAAAACCACTGGGCCACCTGAGCCTACATATGATGTATCTGAACCCTTTGTCTATTGCTTTCACGTGGAGTAGGGAAATAATTCTCTGTACTTACAACCCTAGCAAAATAGCAAAATTAAAGAAGACAGAGAAGCCGGGGGCAGGGGCCCACACTTGTAATCCCAGCAACTCAGAAGGCTGAGGCAGGAGGATCACAAGTTCAAAGCCAGCCTCAGGAATTTAACAAGGCCTGAGGCTGCACAACTTAGTGAGATCCTGTCTCAAAAAAAAAAAAAAAAAAAAAAAAATTAATGGAGGTGGGGGTGTTGCTCAGTGGTTAAGTGCCCTGGGGTTCAATCTGTGGTACCAACAAATAAATAAACAAACAAACAAACAAATAAATAAATAAAAGACAGAGTATCATTTGTTCCAGCAAAATGGAGAAAAGGAGAGCCATACATTTCTTTGGGGATGAGAAGGATATTCCCTTGTTTTTCTTTGCACATAATTTGCATATATGTCAAATAAACACAACTTAAGGTCCTGAACACAGAATGAGGACGAGCCATGTAGCTGCCACTACACTGGGTTTCACACCGTGTACTCACTCATTTCCTTTGTCTGTGGGGCCCAGCAGGTGTTTGAGTGGGTGACCCTGCCCCACAGCTGATCCACTAATTGAAACACCATGATATATGTGGGCTACGGAGCCACAGGACGGAAAGCAGATCTAGTTTCCACCCTCGGGGGCTCACAGACCATTGGGACAGGCGGATAAAAGAAACTAAGCTAATATATACAAGAAAGAATTATCATTGCCGTAACAGTCAGGGTGCGGAGGTGGGGAATGGGCTGTACGGGCACTGCCTGAAGTCTTTCCTGAGGTCCTCATCCTAGGGGGGAACGAGTTGGGAAGCAAATTGAATCCTGGACCAAGTCAGCTTGAATCTTTGCCCTACAAGATGGAGGCAGATTGAAATTCAAGAGACCTGGGCTCCAATGCTGGCTCCAGTATCCCTTTGTTTGGGTCTCCCCATCCCTACAGATTTTTGGGGGGAACTGGAAATTAAACCCAGGGGTGCTTAATCACTGAGTCACATCCCCAGCCCTTTTTCTATATTTTATTTAGAGACAGGTTCTTGCTGAGTTGCTGAGGGCCTTGCTAAGTTGCTGGGGCTGGCTTTGAGCTTGTGATCCTCCTGCCTCAGCCTCCCAAGCCTCTGGGATTATAGGTGTGCGCCAGTGTGCCTGACTCCACCCATATAGATTTTATCCCCCTCAAAGCCGAAACCCTTGCTCACCAGACCCCAGAGAAGTACTGGCCTTGACCCATGCTGCTATCCTCTCTCCATTACTCCCTCACATCCTCTGACCTCCAGCTCTGACTGCCACCTTGTTCTTCCTGGCCAGGTCACATGACACCTAGAGTTGTTACTTAGTGCTTTATGAAGGTCCAGGTGTGTCTAGAGACTGTGGCATTCCCTGAAAATTACTTTGTGTCTCTGGACCTCAGAACCTTCAGGACCATTTTGTCCTAGTCAATTGAGAAACTCAATCCAGTGCTTTCCATGGAGAATGCTTTCCAACTGGTCTGTCCACAACATGGGTGATGGGCAGGGCTTCTCCTTCCTCTTGCCTTTCCTCACAGAGGCTGGCCCAAGACAGAGCACTGAGCAGAAGATGGGATGGGAACTGGCACTTCTCTTAGTTGCCTCTTCTAAGATGCCTGAAGAATCTTGCCTGAGTGTGGTGAACTTGTGACAAATTCTTCCCCTGTGGTGCCCGCAGCAGACATCACTAATCAACCATGAGTTTTCCATTGAGTTCATGTGGGGTATAATGTCTGATTCTTCAAAACAGTCCTCCAGGAAGCTGATGTCATGAATTGGAGTTCACTTGTGAGATGAAATTTATTAGCCATTCTTATTTTATGGAGAGAACCCAGGTAGGATTCTAGGCAAGAGGCTGGAGTGGCCTGTATGCTAGCTAATGAAAAGAGAGCTCTGGGAAGTGGACAAGGAGTGGGCAAGATGTCCCTCTGAAGGAGAGATCCTGTGCTGAGAGGCATCAAGGCGGAAATGAGAACCAAGACAGAAGGAAGTTCAGAGGGCAGTGTCACAAAAGGGTGTCCTGAGAGTGGGGACTTCTGGAACTTACCACTGCCAACCCCCAAGCTAAAGTATCATCCTTCCCCAAAGGCTAGACCACTCCCCACCCTAAGTTCCAAGCAGAGGCAGCTCAGGCACTTTGGAGGGTCCCTCTGTAAGCCAAAGAAGCTTTTATGAAAATTAAATGTGGATGTTTGTGTTCCGGGAACATCAATATATTTGACAGAGCCATGGTCCTTGGGAGAGCACAGGCATGCTGATGGCTGTCAAAGCTCCAAGGGACTGTCAGGGCTACCGAGGGACTGTCTGGAGGTCCTGCAACCTACCCTGGGTGGAGGCTCCACTGCTAGATTGCAGAGCTGAGCACAGTTCCCTGCACAGAGTGGTGTCACACGGACCCGAGGAAGGTCACATCTTCTTACTGTACTCAAGTCCTGGGGTAAGACATGGTGGGCCTTGGTCTGCTCTGGAACTTGGCCCTAGTGGTCCAGGAGAGTTTTGAACAGTCTGTCTGCTGGGCACTGCCCGTCATCCCCAGTGCCCTGAGCATTCTCCACAGCCAAGCCTTTGCCTGCCTGTTCTCCAGGCCTGGTGTTCCCATTCCTGCTCCATTTGGGTCCATTCCAAGTCCTTTTGTTTCTTAAGGGTCAACTTCAGGGCCATTTCCTCCACGAGGCGCTGCCTGGTGAAGACCTCTGGCTCTCTCTGCTGCTGTCCCCACAGGACCTGATGTCTACATGTCTGAGAATCAGAGGCCACCGTGCTTCCTGCAGGCTGTGAGGGCAGATGGGCACCACAGCTCTGGGGTGAGGCCAGGCCAAACTGTGAACAGCCTACAACCCCCTCAGCTCCAGGGGTTGGTGGCTTGTTGACGGCTGGGCCAAGAGCACACATCTGGTCTTGTTCACCTCCACCCATGTGCACTGCAGGATGAACAGGCCTGGCCTTTGGTCTCCACAACCTTTGCTTCTCAGCCTCAGGGCTCAGGGACCAGGCTTTGCAGATGGAAATGCACCGTGTATGGTGTAGGGTCCGGGCACATTCCCCAGCTGGAGGTGTGGCTCTGTGGTTACTCAGCCTCTCTGAGACTCGGTTTCCTCAACTGTAAAATGGAGCACCTGTTCCCATCTAAGAAGGCTATCATGAACAATCCAGGCACCAAATTCTCTCTGCCTAGAGTATTATTATGTGCTTCCCCTTTGCCCACATGGCTCCTATTCATCCTTCCGACAATGTGGCCTCCATATCACTTCCTCCAGGAAGCCCTCTCCGGTCACATGGTCCAGTTAGGTTCTCTCACTGTGGAACTCTGCTCTCCTCTTCCACTGTTCTTTTCTTTGTGTCTCCTCAGTAGAGTGTGAGCTGCAGAAGGGCTTCTTCCCAACTGTATCCCCATGTAGTCAGCCCAGAGCCGCCATTTTGAATGCAACCAGTGGATACTTGCTAAATGATTGACAAATATAAAGTGTCTCATGCACATGGGGACTTCACAGACTGCAGCTCTTCTTCTCAAAGGTGGGTCCTAGAGGCAGTGTAACCACTCTTCATTTCAGGTGGTCGGTGGGATGCTATATTGCCAGAAAGTTCTGCGTGGGCCTGTGCAAGTCCATCTTCCCTGGGAAGGGCATGTTCATGCTGGGTTTTATTGTCCTTTCAGTGTCTGATATAGTGGAGGCCAGAGGAGGCCAGTGAGGTGTGAGGCCTGAGCCCCCAACTGGTCACTGCCAGAAAGGAGCTCTGTGTGCCAGGGACTTCTGGGATGCAGCCCAAGCATGGAGGCAGATGAAGTCGCAGTCTGCACACAAGCTGTGTGGTTTGCCATCTGCTAATGGGAGTGGTGGGTGCTTCTAAACCCACACCTAAGGTGGAGGGTCTGTGCTCACTGAGGTCACTGTGCTCAGCCTGGGCTTCTGGGATCATGATCCACACCCCTACAACTGTGTTTGGCTTTTTTTTTTTTTTTTTTTTTTTCAGTGCCTGGGATTGAACTTGGGAGTACTTTCTCTGCCTTTGAGCTATATCCCAGTCCTTTTTATTTTTTTTCTTTTGAGACAGGGTCTTACTCAGTTGCTGAGGCTGACCTTGAACTTGTGATCTTCCTGCCTCAGCCTCCCAAGTAGCTGGGATTATAGGCTATAGACATATGCCACTGAGCTCAGCTGTGTCTAGCTTTTGGAATTTCCTTCTTCTAATCTCTGTCTTAGTGCTCCCATCCCCTAAGCAAATCTTCCAGTTCTGCATCTTCTATTTCTTCCTGTGCTGTGGGGCCCAGTTTTTTCATATGTCAAATGGGAACAAGAACCTTGTGAGATTGGTATTTGAAAGATCCAGTGGAATAACCAGCACCCACAATGCTGTATAGCTAGCAAAATCCTGTCAGATAGATGTGTTTTCCTGACAGAACATGGTCTTTACTGTGGGGAACCAGACATGAATCAGTGCCAGGGAGTTTAGCCACCCTTTTGTGAAATTGTGGGTGCAACTCCTGGGGGCACCATTCATGTATTTACAATGTATACAGACCCCTCTGCAGTAGAGCAGACCTGGAGTCGACCCACAGCTGACAGTGCATTCTGCCCAGTGCTTGGAGGAGATGTGTGGGCAGCAGATGGTCTGTTCTGCAAGGCCACAGCTCCCTTGGACCTCTCAAATCAGTCACGACTGTCTGGGGTCCCTGAGCACTGCAATAACATCCTTAGAAACCCTCTGCTCGGCTCAGGCAATGGCCTGGATGACACATATGTGTGGGGACACACCTGCCTGCCAGTTCACATGTGCGCATGTGTGTGCACACTCACACACACACACGCATATGCAGATCCTCTTACTTGCACGGATCTGCATGCTGCTGCTAGAAAGAGCAAAACTCATTCAGAACGTATCTTAAAAATTAAAAAGGGAACTTAATACACAGGGTTCTGTGCAGGAGCACAGGGATCAGCCTCTCCCTCCTGGCTGCCTGCTGAGAGCCCTGCCCATTGGTATGGGAACCTGTGTCCAGCCAGCTAGCAGCCCCAGCCAGGCCTCCACACTGGCCCTGCCCCCAGTCCTGCTGACACAGGCTCCATCCTGGCCTCTCACCTCGCCAGCCCTCTCCACCCTCCTGCTGGCAGGCTGCAGTAACAAGATGCCCTTTGTGTGCTGGGTGAGGGAGGGGGCTGCGGGCAGGCTCCTGTGCTGCTTCTTGCTGCTGAGTCACAGCTCCCGCAGGGCTCTGGGGACAGAGAGTCGCAGGTGACTGGCCAGGCGGCACAGAGCCCAAGACCTTGGAGAGGACCTCGGACAACCCCTCCCTTGCAGGGGTGGGGAAACCGAGTCTCAGAGAAAGGAAGGGGATGTCTCGTGCTTTCCCAGGAGCAAATATCAAGAGTAGGCACCTTGACCTGTAGCCTGGGCTCCCCCCAGACTTGTCTCCCCAGAGTGACTGCGTGTCCAGGAACACGTCCATACGTGCTCACACGTGTATATGTGTGTGTTATGCTCAAGAGCAAGCGAGGGTGCGAGTGTGTGTGTGAGTCAGTGTGGAAGTGTGTCTGCTGTCTTAGGAGCCCTGTGGCTACTCCCAGGACACCCAGGCCTGTCCTCAGCGGCACTACCCCTTCCATCTAACTCTTAGAATTTACCTGGGTTTATCCGGGCCCGCTGAGGGAATTCCAGCCAGGTAGGTGAGTACCTGTGAAGGGCGGCTCATTACGCAGCGAGTCGCCCTCCTGAACCCAATGGGGTGTCTCTCTGCCCCCTTCATGTGCGGTGTGAGCTCACCTTAGGGGGCCCCACCTAAACTCTATGTGCTGAGAACACGGGCTCTGGAGCCTAGTGGCACGGGCTTGAGTCCTGGCTTTGTGATTTCCTGGCCCTGTGACTTGGCAAGTTACTTCCTCTCTGGGTCTCCACTCTAAGACAAGGGATAACAACATGCTTGCCCGCAGGGTGGTTATAGGACTGAGTTTGTACCTTCATTGCTCTTACCATAACTAGTGTGCTGCATATTGTAGATCCTTGAGGAATATAAGCTATCGTTTTGATTGTTGCAAAGATTGTTGTTCTTTGTGAGCCCAAGACAGTCCATAGGAAGGAGGCAGAAAGGCCTGCAGGTGATTCGGGCCTGCAGTCTGGCTGCACAAGGCTCGGTTCCTGTCGTCACTGACAAGCAGGCAGCCGTGGTGGGGAACTCTCGCTGGGAGGAGGTGCCTGTTCTGGACTATGCCCCTGTTGAGTGGCACCACCCTGAGCCAAGGCTCCCAGGTGAGGGCTGCACTGTCTGGGACAGACTCCGGCCTCCCTGGGCCTCTCAGCTGGAGCAATGGCCAGGCCCCAGGAGGCGGGGCAGGGAGGCAAGCGGCTGGAGCTGGCACTCCTCCCTCTCAGATGGGCCTTGGTGGCCCTGGCGGGCAGTGGGCTTCCTGTTGCTGCTGTGATGGCCCAGCCAGTGCTGGGATGGCCATCTGGGCATGAGGGCGCTGAGGGGGCCCGCCAGCCATCTGCTTGCTTGGCGCTGGCTGCTTCCGAAAGGCAGCAGGGCGTCCATGGAGCTGGGGCAGAGGGAGGGGGCCTCGGAGGCCCGTTCTCTAGCCTGGGCAGCCTGTCAGGTCCCAAGCTGTCATGAGGAGGCCCGGTCCCCCAGCACCATGCTCTAATTCTGCCCACATATATCCAGAGCCCAGAAGACAGGAAGCCTGGCTTTCAAACCTGCCAGGTCGGCTACGGCTATGTGGCCCTAGGGAAGCCACACCCTCCTGGCTCTCAGCTGTCCATCTGCACAGAGGGCAGGCTGGATCCTCAGGACCAGACCTCTATCCAGTTTACGCTACCTTGAGGCCCAGGGTCTGACTGGGGGACAAGCTGGGCAAGCCCCCAGCTCTGACCCTGGGGCCAGTCTTTAGGTCCAGAGCTGAGGTTCTTGCTCAATGACAGCCCAGGTAGATACAGGGTGACGATATGCTGAGTGACATCTCTAGAGAAAGCTGGAGGCTAGCTAGGATTCATGCATTCATTTTTTTTTCAGTTTGCTGAGTGTCATGCCCCAAACTGCCAGGCTCCGGGGATGGTCCTTTCAACAGAGCAATAAACTCTAGGGTGGGACGTCCTAGTAGGGAACACATCCCGTCAGCCCTGGGGACCAGGAAAAGGCTTCAGATATGCCAGTTGAGAGCGGATGGAAAGGCTGGAGGCAGCCAGGGGTGTTCAGTCATTATAATCACCTTAGCACTGTCACTGTGCCCATTGGATGTATGAGGAAACTGATTTTCAAACAAATAAATGCATCAGTGACTTTCCCATGGTCCCTCTGAAGAAGTGGCTGGCATCTGAGCCCTTGTCTGTCTGACTCCAAATCCACTGGGTCCCTCCATTTTCCAGCTTCTGGGACATTCCTGCTCCACCACAGCTGCTGCCTCTGTGGTGAGGCTGGGGACCTTCTGTGTGGGAGGCCAGCTCCTCTGGCTGGAGGCAGAGTGGAGGGGGATGACCTTGAACGTGCAGGGATAGTGGGGGCTTGTGCTTCCAATACCAGAAGACCTTGGGTGGACCCAGGCAGGCCCCCCGGGTGCTATCTATAGCATAGGGACACCCAAGTGCTTGGCCACCTGGGCTGGGGGAGACACCAGGCCCTGAACACAGCCCCCCAGGAGCCAGGAATCCCAGTTCTGGTTTCCTGCAGACACACCTCTTCAAGCTTGGCCAGTGAGCAGGTGGGCCAAGCTTCTTGGTTTCTTGCCCAGGTAAGTTCACCTGGAGAGGTTTGAACAAAGGCTGGAAGCCCTGCCGCATGGAGTCCTCGTCATACTACGAGGCCCCGAGGGGGCTCAGCACTGGGGCCACTCCCTCCCCTTGCTCTGCTCTGTGGGAAGTTGGCATCAGGCCACGCCTCCCAGGCCCAGGGAGGGCATTTACTACCCGGATGGCTGATCAGACCTCATCGGTTTCTCCATCCAGGGTGACCATGGCTCACACCCAACTCTCAACTCCCCTCCAGGCCAGCCTGCGAATCACTCTGAGTTGCTCCTGATCCTATGCTAACAACCAATGCCACTGACGACCTAGATCTTCCGTTTCTCCTTGCCTGTCCCCTCCACAGTCACCATTCCTGTCCACATCCTCTTTTCTGTGTAGCAGATGAACAACTGGCCTCTGCACCAGGCTTCCTGCGTCTGTGCTTGCGCTCTCCCCACTGCCTCCTCCACACGCCTGCCAAGAGGTCTGCAGACCAAATCAGATCCTGGTTCCCCCCACCCCCCTGCCGCCCCGTGGGGCCCTGCATCTTGGGCCCACCCGTGTGGTTCCCGTGACACGACTCCAGCCACCTTTGGTCTCCCATTCTCCACTCTCTTCTGGCACCCCTGTGCCTCAGGGTCCCTGCCCTCCCTTCTCCTCCCAGCTTTACCTGCTGGTCCCACCTGCCGGCCTTTGCATCTTGCTTCTGCTGCCTGGACCCTCTTCTCTTGGGCCTCTGTATGGGTCTTGTCACTTTGGCTTAAGGCCTACTATTGTCCCCCTGGTCCCCATTCACACGATCCCAATACCCTGCTTTGCTATCTTCATAGTTCTTCCATGTTTTTTCATCCCCCAACCAGAATGTAAGCTCCAAGACACGAGGTCCCTTACTGTCCCAACCATTCTCATCCAGAGCCCAGGCTGGAGCTGAGAAGGTGCCCAGGGAGAGCTGGTAGAGCTACTGAGTTTCTTGGGGCTATAGATTCCCTGTTGGAAGGGACCTTGGTCTTTACTGATCTTGGAAAGTTTTCCAGAAGCTTCCTGGTCAGCCTCAGCTTGCCCTCCCTGGGGACAGGGTGCTCATTCCCTCTAAGCATTTTTCACCTTGGGGCAGCTTGGGCTGTTAGCCATTGTGCGTATTCTGACCTGAAATCAACCTTTCAATGACTTCCACTGGTCCCAGGTCTGCTTGCTGAGCTGGACCTGGACAGTCTGCAGAAACTTCAACCAGATATAGGAAGAGTGCAGCTTGAGGAGAGAATGGGAAATTCAGCCATAGGCCAGGGGTCAGATTTACTCTGTTCACCTCTCCAAGGCCAACTGCAAGTGGCTAGAGTCTGAGTCTTGGCGATGCTCTGAGTCTGTCAATGCTGGCAATGTGTCCCTCAGGCTGTACTTGGACCAGGGGCAGTGCTGGTCAGTGAGCCTGTCTCGGCGCCAGTTTTAGGAGTGCTGTTTAAGTACAAAAGACAAAGCCTCTGTGATTCTTCACTACTCAGGGGTGTCTAGGTCCTTGGGCCCTCCCCCTCAGACACCCCTGCTCCCTCTGCCCGGGAGCATCTTCCTGGGCAGCCAGAGGGAGGTGGGCTGCGGGGATGTGCAGAGCTCTCCCCGGTGATTTATAGTGTTTTGCCTTTTGGAAAACACTGTAGTGCAAGGTTGCCCAAGGTCAGTGCCTCTGTTTTGTGATCTCTTTATGAAAAGGGAGAAGGATGTGGGCACCGTTTCCAAGTTTTAAGGAGCTGGCTCTGAGCCATCAGAGAAAGATAGCTGCCTGATAGGCCTGGCCACATTCCCGAAGCACCTGGATGGGGAGGATGGAGGCGGACATTTCCCCGGGTACCATGGAGTGCCAGGTCTGAGCGCACTGTCATTGGGAACAATGATCAGCATTTGGGATAGCACAGATGTGGTTTCTAAGCATTTTCTGTAGATTGACTCATTTAATGAATTTGATCCTCCTCACTCCATCTCTGTTTAAACATTCTTGTTCCCATCTTAAAGATGAGTTAGTTGAGGATGAAGGTATCAACTAACCTGTCCAGGGTCCCGAAGTCTTCATGGGCTTTATTTAACCTCAGTCTCACAACTCCTTGGAGATGAGGATCATTATTATCACTAGTTTATACATGAGAGGTCCAAGGCTTAGAGGGGCTAAGTGATTTGTTCGAGGTCACACAGGAAGAGAGGACAGCAGAGCTGGGGCTTGATCTCCAGTTGAGGTGGTTGCAAAGCAGAGCATGGTCCTGTGCTACGCAGCTTGGCTGGTCTCCTCACTTCTCCTGGGTCCCCTGAAGTGCATGGGCTTGGGGCTGGGAGGTGGGCTGGACAGCCGGCTGCAGACAGTCTTTGAAGTTAGGGAGGGACGGTGGGAGCTGCGCCAGCCTCCAGGGCTGCTGGGGGCCCCTCTGATTTTTCTGCCAATATGCTTTATGCAGACGTTTGTGTTTCCAGCATAGACCTAGAGGAAGAAGCTGAAATCCTTAGTAAACCTCCCTCCTAAACCCCTGCCTTTGTTATCAGAGGGATGTCAGGACAGACTCACATGAAGAGGCCATGTCTGGGCCCCATCATACCGGAACAGGCCCCCCACCCCATGCCACAGGATGATGTCAGATGAGGAGAAGGTCCTGGGCTAGAGCCGGGACCTACGTGGAATGAAGCGTGAACTGGCCCAGCACATCAGCCTACACCCAGCCAACAAAACCCTTCCTGTCCTGCCTCAGGGACCCTCCTGCTTACTCTCTCCACCACCAACAGAACCTCCTCCCAGGAAAGGTTAGGATGTGCCTGGAACCTGGGAGCCCCTGGAAGTCAGGGCCCTTGTCTCTTTGTGATTATTCCTGAGGACCCTCTACAGGCTGCTCTGCTATGTAGGAAGAGCCTAGCTTTGAGGCGGAGATTGGTCTATAGCCCCAGCCCTGACACCGACATTCTCAGGGGACATGGCATTATCCTAGGCCTCACTTTTCCCAGCTGCACAATGGGTTCGGGAATGTGGCATCTCAGTGGGCAAACACATTGGACAAGGACTCTGAATGTGGTCAGGCTTGGCCAGCTCTCACAGTTACTGTTCTGTCCTATAGTCTAGTGATTTGCAAACTTTGAATCACACTGGAATCACCTGAGAATCCTAAAATGTGCTGAGGTCTCGCTCCTTCCCCAGGGGTTCTGATTTCACTGGGGGATGAACAGGCATCTGGAGTGGTAAGAGGTCTTGGGGATTTGAACATGTGGTCAGGTGAAGGAACCTTCGGGTAGCTCCTTTGGTCTGTGATTTCCCAGCTTATTAGGCAGAAGGGAGCTCATAGGTCAATGTCAGGCCCAGATTCTCCCCTTGGATGCTTCCCCTGCTCCCTAATGTGTCCTGCTGAGAGCCTAGAATTCTAAACACTCTGCTTTTTACTAAATGTGCTCTGGAAGGCAGGGGAGCAGAGCTGCTCACGGTGGATCTTGCTGACCTCCTTCTGTGTGTGGAGGCTGTCTGGGGGAAGGAGGGGGAGGGAGAGACTCAGCCTGGCCCCTGCCCTCCCCACACTCACACAGGGCCCCTTCCTGTGTGGGACCTCACCTCTCAAGCCCCCGGAGGAAGGAAGAAGGGAACAAAACACCATTCACCTGCTCAGGACTGTCCCCGGATTAGATGTGAAAACATGTAAGAGAGACCTTGTCATCCCCACGTACAGTCGTGGAGGCAAGGTTCGAAGACTCACCCACGGTGTCACAGGTCAAGAGCAGAAAGATGGGAGTGAAGCCCAGTTCTCTGTCTACTGAGCCCCTGATGTGGCAGTCAGGGGTCAGGTGGCAGGAGTCAGGAGATGTGCTTCAGACAGGGCCAGGGGCTGCGGGCAGGGTTTGGAGACAGAGTGGGTCCAGGATCCTTTCTGCTCTCTCTGCTTCTCTTCCTGCCTTCTGGAGTTGCCCAGAGTAGAGGACAGCCTAGCTGTCTGGACCATGGGATGTGAGCACCGGGATCTGTGGGTCTACAGAGCAGGGCTGGGGAGGGCAGCTGGCTCCACTCTCTCGGCTTCGGGAGTGACCAGGTGGGAGTCAGTAATCCGTGGGAGGGAATGTCATTGTCATGCTTGGTTTTAGACTTAGAAGCTGGATCTGAAGAGGCCCAGGTGGTCAGGGCCCTGTCAGGACCTGGGACCTCATGAGTAAGGTGGCCAAGCAGAAGACTGTGACCATTGTGGAGGACTTTGATGCCAAGCTGTCACAGTCCAATTCAAGAGGGATCAGGAGCTGTTTGATAGGCCCTGCTTTTCCCAGTGCCCTCACTGAATTGGGGGTAGAGTTGGTCTCACCCAGCCTCTCTTTTCCCTATCTGTGAAATGGGAGGTGTTGTATGTCATTGTCAAGGCAGGTGGATGAAGGCTTCCAGTGAGAGTGCACAAAGGCATCCATCACCCGGTCACCTCTGCTTCCTTCTGTGCAGCCACCTAAGCTTACGAGCTCCTTCAGTAAGCTAGCTCTGAGCAGGTGCTTGCATACAGAGAGGGTCAGAATTTTTTTTTGCTTCCAGGGACCTTCAGTCCCAGCAGGAAGCCATTCAAGACCACCAGGGCAAGTCACAGGGAGGAGGCACGTTTCAGGCTGGTTGAGGTAGAAGTGAAAGGTGGCAGGTGGGTGGGGGAGACAGCAACCTCAGGCACTGATTGCAGAGGTCCCACGTGGTGTGGGTTAGGCAGGGCCTCGTGGCTCTAGTTGTGGCTGAAATTTGGCAGTCCCCGCTGACGGAGCTGTTGGAGGGGCTTGAGATCCAAGGTGGAGCATGTGATAGCACCTGCTTCAGGGAGTGGGAAATGGCTGACTCACAGGGATAGGGAGGGGCAGTGGGCATCACAGGGCAGGCCTGGGTTGTTCATGGGGATGCTAGGGAGGTGATATCCAACTCTGTCGCCACCCCCTCCCCCGCCACCAGGAGAATTCACCTTGGCTCTCTGCCCAGCTTCACTGCCTTTCTTTTTGTGGGTCAGGAGGCCTGTCCTGCCCAGATGCGGAGCAGACAGGAGCACCCACCTTGGTCCTTGCCACTTCCCACTTGGCCTCAGCAGAAAGAGTGATGCTGTCATTTGCATTTCAAAACCTCTATCTCCCCAATCTCCCCCTAATAAGAGCCAATTACACCTCTGCCCTAAACTGCAGGTTGCCTGCCTGTCATTGGACTTTCATCCTGTTTGGGGTGGGGAGGAACTGCTCCCTTAAATGTCACATTTAGCATATGCAAATGAAGAGATAATTGTCCTTAATGGAAAATGAACTCACCTGCTTGCTGTGAGCTCCAGACAAAGCAGATACTGATAAAATGGGCCCGGGCAGCCTGGGTTCTGTTCTCCTACCCCTGAGCCAGCAAGGGGCCCACTGGACTGGCCTGCCTGTCTCCCCCCATCTGCATGATGGAAGATAACACCTGTAGAGATCATTTCTCCATTTGACAGATGGGAACATTGAGGCCTGGAGGGGGGAAAGGACCGGCCCAAGGTCATAGCTGAGCCAAACTTCTCAGGGGAAATCAGAATGAAAGTGGGCAGCAGCCTGTGCCAGGGAAATAAAGAGTCCTAAGACCAGGTGAGTCTTCAACCAGGCAGTCAGGAACCATGGGAAAGCAGCCCTGGGATTCAGCACTCCTGGGAGTGTATATACTCAGTGGATAATGGTTTCCAGTCTGGGAGGTGTGTTTGGTGATCTGGAGGCCAAGGGGAGAGTGCTGGAAGGGAGAGGGGCTTTGGAGACCATTTCAGCCATTGCCCCTGGGCTAAAATCCCTCCTCATCCAGAGCTAATGTTTCTTTTAAAACCAAGAGCAGAGGTGGGATGCATCCAGAGGGAGGGAACTCTGTGTCGCTGGTGGTATGCAAGTAGCCTGGGAGAGCTCTCTGAGAGGGTGGTGGCTCAGAAACTAGGGAGTTCTGGGAGGACAGAAGCTCTCTTTGAGAAGGAGCACTGACTAGCCAACCCTCATGCCCTAAGCTGACCACAGGGTGAGGAATTTAAAGAGCCCCAGCCTGAGTAGGACTTGGAGATTAGGTCTGACCTGCTCTAGGAATTGATGAGTGTCTGCCTGTCGTCTAATTCCCATCAGGAGTTGGATTGTCGCTCATGCCTGAGTTCCATCCTGGTTCCTGCCTAGGTTTGGAGCCCGGGGGAGGTGGTGGGGCTCTGGATTTGGAAAACCTGGATGCAAGTCTCAACATGTCCCTTGCACAGATCATCCTCTGGGAATCACAGCACCCTGGCCAGTGGAGTGGCGCTGTGATACCTGCCTCCTTGTGGTGTTGTCGGGATGCTGCCAGCGGGCTCAGCAGGATGCCTGGAACACAGTGGAACTTGGTAGAAATTTGTTTTACAAATCACTGGCTCTGTTCCCTTCTTCTTGCCTGTGGAGGGGCCTGGCTCCTGCTGCCACCTCTAAGCTGCCTTGAGTGGCGTCTTTGCTGGGTCTCCCAGATGGCCAACCCAGTCTAGCCCACCTCACTGCAGGATGACCCAAAATACTAGTGACCTTGGAGAGGAGACACTGGAAATCTCCAGCTCTCTTTCCCCAGGTGTTCGCCAGAGAGGATAAGGGACTTGTTCAAGCTTACACAGTGAGGTTAGGGATCAGTTGACCTGTCTCCAGACTCAATGGCTAAGTGCTACTGTTGTCACAGTGAGTGCATCTCTGTGGGACATGGAAGGCTCAACTGCTCCAAGAGGAGGCCACAATTTTTGCATCTGGGCAGTGTTGACTATAGACAGGGGTAAGGACCAGAAGATGGGGCTTGGTCTGAGCAGGTGATCTGATAGAGGCTTCAAGTCCAAAATGGACAGGTGGTTTGTTAAGCCACTGATGTTTGGGGGCTGGCTATACCTGCAGCAAAGCCTAGCCTATCCTGACTGGTTCTAGGGGCCATGCTGGTCATATTAGTATGAGAAGGGGTGAGTTTCATGCAATGCATAGAGGGGGATGAATGGTGGGGACAGGTGCATATCACTAAAAGCTGCACATTGCACTCCAATGCATGTGAAAATGCTGGTCCAATAACACCCAGACTAGGCCAGGACACACTGACTCTTTCTTCTGTAGGTCTGAGGGACAGCTGGTATGGACCTTAGTAGGAACTCTCTCCACAGTGTCAAGGCTTCTAGAATGTGCATGCAGGTAGAGCCAGAGTGCTTCTCCAGTTTGCAGAAACTGGCTGACACCTGGGCAAGGAACCAAACCTCAAGCCTTTGGATTATAGAGCCTTTTTGACGCCTTGCTGACAGCAAAATGCAGGTGTCACAGCAGAGGGACAGAGCAGCTCCTCTCTCCTGATTCCTAGGCCCGCAGCCAGGGCCAGCAGGCTCTCCAGGAGTTCCTTCAGGCACTGGAAGGCAAGCCACTGGCTGACAGATTGGTGCTGGGTCACAGTAGGAGCCCCAACCCCTTGTGGGACCTCGTGGGGAGCTTCCTCTTCTTTCTGGTCTCCTCAGCCTGTCTTCAAGGCTGCCCGGAAGCTGATTCCCTGTGATTAATGAGCATTTCCCTTCCTTAGGGCCCTGCACTGGGGGATGGATGGGATGTGGCTTTGGCTGTTGTGGGTAATGCTGGGGTTTGGGGAGCCTGGGAGTGTGGCCTGCAGCTGTTTACTTGGCAGATGCTTGCTTGCAGATGTGAGGCTGCTGAGTAGGTGGGTGGGGAAGCTGAGAGGTGGGGTGGGACCCAGAGAGAATTCCCTGCTATGTGCTCCTGCAGAGGGACTCACACCCATGGTCTCTCGGAACCTGTCCCTGATGGTGGCCCAGCTGTCTCCAGAGGTTGGTCAAGTTTCTTCCTGCCCCTGGTCCTCCTGCATGCTGAACCCAAGGTCTCTCTTACTCAAACCAGTGTGGTTTTGGTTTTGGGGTTGAAGCAACATTGGGCTCAGACCCAGACTCCAATTATCCTGGGCAGTGGAATTTGGAGCTGGGAGAGGCCCGGCTTGGAAGAGTCCTTAGCTAATGGAAAGATGCAGCTGCGGGCTCCTCCCTGCTTAGCTCATCTCCAGGGTTGGAGCAGGCCATGCTTCTTCCTAGAGTGCAGCAGTTGGGTTCCAGGATGTGAGCTCAGCCACTCTGGGTGGGGGTCCTTTTCCCAGCCTGTCAAAGATATTTTCTGTTCTTTGCTCAGAGGGGCCCGCCACATCTTTTTTTTTGACCTGGAACAAAAAGTCATGAGAGGTGTGAGCTGCGGAGTCTTCTCGAGTTATTGACTGAGTGTGGGTAGACAGGGCCCTCAGGGTAGACGGGGTGCTCAATATACTCTGTTGGTGCTATATAGTTTTGTGCCTATTGACATGAGTAATTTACCCATTCCTTCTTCTTTCATTCTTACATTAATTTATTCATCTTCTAATCAAGTCATCAACCTACCCATCCATCATCCCTCTATTTATCATCCATCCATCTATCCATCTATCCATCCTAGTATTTATCCATCCATTTCATTATCCAATCATTGACTTCTCTATCTAAGCATTCATCCATCTATGTATCCATCTACCCATCCATCCAAACATCCATCTATCTATCCATCCATCCATCCATTCATCCATCCATCCATTCATCCATCCATCCATGCATCCAACCATCCATCCATCTATCCATCACCATCTTGGCAAGTACTCATGTGGGTCAGATCCTGTGCCAGTTGCTAGGACACAGAGATAAACAACTCACCAGTTTTGCCCTGAAAGTGTTCCAGGTCTGGCGACCAGATAAACACTAGTAAACACCAATGTCACCTCGGCAATATCATGCTGTAGTGAACGTGAAAGTTGTTTCATGAATCCAGAGGATTAACAGACTCAAATGCCCCCTTCTCTAAGTTACTTTCTCGGATTCTACCAAATGGCATGGGCACTTGACAGGGAGAGAAGAGAGTGAAGGGCATTTCTGGTAGATGGACCAGACTTTGACAGGCTGAAGCTCTGCAGATAGAGAGCGTGTTTGAAGGACGGCAGCCCTGTGGCTGTGGGGCTGGAGGGGGAGAGCAGCACTGGGGAATTAGCTGGAAAGGTGTGTTGGGAGGTTGTGGAGCACCTTGATTGCCAGATGAAGGCTCTTGTGTGTTGTCCTGATGTCCCTGAGGCAACAGGGAGCAGGGAGAAGCAGAGGCAAACCCTGGCCAGATGTGTACTTTGGAAAGATCATCGAAGCAGGCAGAAATCTGGGTTGGGATTCAACTCTGCCACCTTCCAATTTTGTGGCCTCAGGCAAGCACATTCATCTCTTGAGCTTGTTTCCTCTTCTCCAAAGAAGTGATGCTGTCTCCTTCACTGGGCTGTTGCAAGCTACACAGAGATGGGGCCTGAGAGGTACTGGATGCCCCACAGCTGCCTTCTTCTGGGTTCTGCTAGAATCCAGCTGGAATTGGAGCTTGGGGTTTCTGCTGCTGGTTCCAACTCACTATGTGTGAACCGGTCACTTCATCTCTATGGGCTTCGGTTTTCTCATCCATAAAACACTCATCAAAGCGGTCCCCTACTCAGATTGCTTTGGAGAGGGGACAAGGTGATGAGTGGGCCTGGCAGGACATCAGGGATGCAGACACAGTGGTAGCACAGACTCATCCAACCCGTGATGCCCAGTTTGGGAAAGGTCTTGGGGACTGCAGAGTGACCCCAGATGCCCTGGCACTGGGCCACTCGAAACTCATGAGTAGCTGTCTCCTCCCTGCCCCATCTTGCCCTGCCCAGCTGCTCAGAGGAGATGGCTTCCTGGCTCCATGACTGCAGCTGCTAATCCCAGGGAGCAGCAGACTGAGGCGAGACCTGACATGTTCGTGGTGCTCAGCAGCCCAGCTTACCCAGTGCTCTGGCTCTGTGCCATCCCCACCAGCTGCAGGACTAGGGCTACTGTCCACCACTCCTACCCGATGCCCCACACTGACCTTGGCTCCTGCCTGACGTTGAACAAGACAGGCCATGGAAGAGGTCAGAGAAAAACATGTAGAAGAGGAGAGTCACATCTTGCGGGCTCACTCCATGTGCACGTCTGCAGGAGGCCAGGGAGGTAGGGCCGGGAGACCTTGCACCCAAGCCCTCTACTCTCACATGTGCCTGAGCCTCTGTGGTCAGTTGGCTCACCTGCGAAGTGGGGATGACAATGCTGACCTCACAGGACCCCCTTCTCTGTGGGTCAAGAGAAGACAGGGAAGGAAGGACCTCTGTAGAGTATAACTCATATGTGTTTGGTGCCTAGTGTAATGACAGAGAAGCCTAGAGCCCAGTCTTGTCTTCGAGGACAATAATGCCCTTCAGCAGAAGCAAAGAACAGGTCAGCAGGAATACCTTCCAGAAGGAAACAGTCTGGGAACCCAGGAACCACGCAGGTGAACAACAATAGAGGGTACCCATGAATTCCTTTACTTCTTACCTGGCTCTTGCTGTGTGGCACACAGATGCACTCGCATACACACACTCATGCACAAAGGACACAAACATGTATGCATGTCTGCACACTAGATATGCACATAGCACTATGCAGAAGGTCCTTGTATACCCGTGTTTCTCCAGGATTCACGCATGTATGTAACAAATACACAAACCTGTGTCTGCAAATCCATATGCACACCTTTAGCCCTTTCACAAATGGGTTTTCAAGGATAAGGTTACCTCCACTTACTTGTGTTAACCCTGATCCTCCTGCAGTAGAAAGTTCTAGAATAACTCACACTGTAAAATCAAAGCTCTTAGGATCGGAGAGTAAAGGAGAGATGCTCCCCTCCCCGAGTCTGGCTTGCTCACTTGCAGAGGGGGAAGCTGAGGTTCAGAGGGACAGGAAACATGCCTCTTCTAGCTCCGCGTGACCTTGGCCAAGACAAGATTCTCACTGTGTTCACGAACAGTCCCCTTAAAATCTGTGACTTCCCTCCTCCCTTCTCTGCCCTAACCATAGGATCTAGGTCACCCAATCCCTCACCGAGTCTCACTTCCTCTTGGGGTAAGAAAGTGGCAACCCCCCTCCCCCACCCCCCGGAGATGCAGGAGCAGCCTGCTGTCACTGGCACAGATGGGTGCCACCTGGAAGGACAGAAAAGCCTGGGTGTTGTCACTAGGGAGGGAGGTATCCAGGGGCTGGTTTGTCCATAGGCAGCACCTCCAGCTCAGGGCTTATGGATTTCAGTCTTCCTAAGAACATTTGATAGCTGAGAAAAAAAAAAGATAAATTCCAAAAAATGACTGCAAAGTCAAAATGAACTGATGTTTAATTGAATATGTGCATAACGTAACATCATGTCAACTTGTAAAATTGAATTCACCTCAGCTCCTATGAAGTTATATGTAAATGATATTTGAAGTGGGATGTAGGCGCATCCTGATGTTTATTTTGATGTGGTGTGACATGCTGAAGTGAGAGGGTTGGGGGGTGGCCTATGATGATTTAAAAGCAGCTCTATTGGGGTGGCATGGGGTGGGGGATACTGCCCGGCAGAGCCAAGCTGTTACCTTCCTTCTCCTCTGCCAACACCCACTTCGGGGACCTCCTTGAGGAGGTGAGCATTTCCAGCATCTATAGTAGATAGATAAGCTAACCTCTAGAGAGCTCCTTGAGCTAATATTCTAGAATCTTCTCAGACAGTCTGGTAAATTCATTCAGTGGCTCATTATGCTCTGCTTGTCCTAGCCTGTTTCTGTGGGGCTGGGGATGCAGGCGGGGGAGGAAAGACAACCTGAAGAAGAGAAAACTGAGTATGCCTTTATATCTGAGGCAGCCCCAAGGGCCCGTGGCAGGAGAACATTGGGAGCACTGGATTTTGGGTGACTGTAAGGAAGATTAACAGAGCTGATCTGCTAAAAGAAATGACAGTGTGTCTCCCTTCTGCATGGTGTGGGGCTGGCTACAAAACACTTTTAGGTCCTGTTTCCTCTTCACCTCAGGAGGCCGGGATCAGTTTACACACCTGGGCAACGGGGCCAACAAGGCTCAGGAGAGTTGAATGAGCCACTCAGATTTTTGCTGTTGAGAAAGGACAGCTCTGGGACTACAGCCAGGTCTGCCTAACATCTGGATAGAGTCCCTAGCCCACCCTGCCTCATGCCATTTATTGTAGCTCTTTGGTAAAAGCATGGATCATTCTGGACCCTGAGTTTGCTTTACAGATCCCATCTCTGCTCTGGAACCTTCCATTCTAGCCATCATGAGCATAGCCTGCTGTGTTGGAGGCCTTTACAGGGGACCGTGGGCTCCCTCACGTTCCCAACCTCCTGTGCTGAGACTGGGCCCATGTGACTGGTTCTAGTCCACGGGCTGTGAGCCGTGGGGATGTGTCCCTTTTAGGTGCAGCTGAGGCAATTGGCCCTGATGGATCATGGTCTCCCGGATCCTTGTGTCCTCTGGTCCCCCACTCCAGGGAGTCAGGGTCATTGGTATTTGTTAATTTTGGTGTAAGTGGTATGGACATAGCCATGGGAATTTTATGCTTAGAATTTTATATAGTTTTCCATAGAAAGGGTCCCCCACATTGCACAAGTTTCAGGCCCCAAAACCCGGACGTACCCCTGTGATGAGGCGGTTAAGAAATATGTGCCTCCTCTCTCCAGTTCTTCCCTGTTATACTGTGGTCTTGGGGGTCAGTCAAAGCCATAAGATGAAGGAGGGCTGCCTGCCTGACTCATGCCTTTGTGTGAGTCGGGTAAAGCTGTCCCGGTGTTTTAGCACATTTTTGTTGCTATAAGAAAATGACCTGAGACTGAGTAATTCACAAAGAATTGCAGTTTACTTGGCTCATGGTTCTGGAGGCTGGCAAGTCCAAAAGCTTGGGGCTTACTTTATTTGAACATGGTGGCCGGCATCACGCAGTGAAACACAGCAAGCTTGCTAGCTTGGGTCTCTCTTCCTCTTCTTATAAAGCCACTAATGACATCATGGGGCCCCACCCTCCTGATCTCATCTAATCCTAAATACCTTCCAGAGGTCCACCTCCAAATACCAGGAAAATATGAATCTGAGAGATTAAGCTTCTGACACATGAACTTCTGGAGACATACTCAAATCAGCCCTTGGGAAGCCGCTGAGACTTGGGGATGCATTGGTTATACAGTCTAACCTACAACAACCACCCCAGAGACTGAGGCTCTGTCCTTGGGGATAGTGTCGATGCTCCCAGAATTGTGGTGGAGAGGCAGCAACTTGGAGCTCACCCCCCACCATACCAAGACCATATGAACCCTGGTAGGTGGGCTCCAAATTCAATGCTCCGAGCCCGGGAACCTTGGGTTAAAACCCAACCCAAAACTCCAGAGTGTCATGGAGACCAGTGCCATCTCTCGTGGGACCTGCAGAGTGAGGGGTAAGTGTTGTTATAGTGCTGGGCGCACAGCCTGAGACCCAGGGTGTGGACAGTTGTGGGGTTATCTGAAGGCTTCTGGTGTCTTCAGAGATATCTGAGTCCCTAAACACTTTGTTTCTCCCAACATGAGAATTGGGGACAGACAAACAGAGCTGATTTCTCAGGCAGCTTCCTAGAACCTGGCTCAGCCATCTTGGGAGAACAGGAGGTCACAGTCATGGAGAGCAATGGCCCTGGGCAGGAAAGTGGCCATGAGCTGGCTGCTGGTTCTGCCTGCTTTAGTTGCAGGACAGTAGCTGCTGGGATGTCTGGGTGGGGCAAATCCATCAAGTCAGACCTCGAGGTGTCATGGGGCATTCTTGCTGCCTGTCATCTGAAGGTAAGTGTCTTTCCTCAACTCCTCCTCAGATGTGTGTAGCGCTGCATCCATGCTTCCACAGCTAATCAAAACAGCAGCCTGTGGATATATTCTCTGTGTATATACAGAATCCCTCCCTTGTTTTTTTAAGGTTTTAGTTACCCATGAGCCATTGTGGTTTGAAAATATTAAATGAAAAATTCCAGAAAGAATTAATAAGTTTTCAATTGCATGCCATCTGAGAAGTATGATGAAATCTTGCATTGTCTTGCTCCACACTGCCCGGAATAGGAACCATCCTTTTGTCCAGTGTATCCACACTGTGTATACTACCTGCCCATTAGTTACTTAGTAGCTGTCTTAATTATTAGATCAATTGTTGTGGTGAGGCAGTGCTTTTATGTATCCCTTATTATGTATCCCTTACTTATTAATGGCCCCAAAGTACAATAATGTTGGTAATTTGGATACGCCAAAGAGAAGTTGTGGAGGTTTCTTTTAAATGAAAAGGTGAAAATACAATAAGATTTCTTTTTTTCCGGGGGAGAGGGAGAACATTGATATAACTTTTATTATAGTATATTGTTTTGTCTATTTATTATTAGTCATAAATCTCTTAATGTGCCTAATTGATAAATTAAGCTTTATCATGGGTTTACAGGTATTAAAAGAAACAGAATACATATAGAATTCATTATTTCATTGGTTTTGGAATTCACTAGGGATTTTGGAACACAATAACCCATGAATAAGGGGTACTGAATGTTATGCTTTCCTGATTACATGTAAACACATGTGCTACACACATGTGTGCATGAAAGCCGTGGAGGTTATGCTTACCCCATATAGTGGGAGGATTAAATGAAAGAATTAGATGTAATAGGCTAGCAGCATGCTTTGACCTGTTTTGGCATTCAAGCATTCAATGCATTAAATATCTTGTAGTTTCCATTATAATTAATTGCTCTTACTTTTGTTCTACTTTTCTTTTTTTTTTTTAAGTTTGTATACTCTAGTGCTACCTTGGTAAGGTAAAGGCTTTGTGCTAGTGGTAAAGTCCTCAGCCAATGGGTGCTGAGGACCCTTCTGACCAGCCCTGGACCCCAGATTCTTTGCCTTGTGATGTCCTGAACTGGGTTATCCAGAGTTCATGTCGTCTGTCTGTTAGTGCCCAGCTGACAGGGCTGAATTGGGCTGTGGTGCTCGAGCTGAGGTAGGTCTTTGTTTCTTGCAGCCTTGGTGGCCCGTGAGGCTTCCAGCAGCTGAGCTGTGCTCTGACCCTATCTGCTACTGCTGCAGTCCAAGCACGCCAGCCTCCTGGGTGTGCAGAGCTGCACTAATCAGCTCTGGCCCTGCAAGATGCCAGCTGTCGATGCCCTCTGCTTTCTCCTGCTGCCGGGTGAGCAGCTTGGCAACTCCCTTAGCTTTAGATAGCAAAGACTGTTCCCGAGCTGGGGCTTGCCTGGAAAGTACTCCCTGTTGTCTTGGGTCAGTTTCACAAGAAACAGGCTGAAGCCTGGATTCCTGTACAAGCTGTGTGCAGAGGGGAGTTCTCTGGAGAATCCAGTAAGGCAGTGAGGGAGCAGGATAGGGGAGGAGAAGGAGCTACACAGAGATGTAAAATGCAGCCTTCTCACCCTGTGGGGAGCTCAGGAATAGGAATTGCACCCGAGATTTGTTCCAGCTTGAAGCAGGAGGGTTAGGATTGAAACCTTGGCATCAGCAATTCATGGGCAGAGAGTTACCCCATTGGAGGGGTGGCAAGTTCCCAGACATCTTTAGGCAAGACAGCTCCCCGCAGCTGGAGAAGATGTTGTAGGCTGTTAACAGTCCACACCCATCCCTCAGCAGCTGGGGGATGCTCCACTAGCCCCTGGGAAAAGGATCTGAGCAGGGTGCCAGTCTCATCTGTCACACCCTGCATGGTCATTGCTTCTTTCCAAGGATGATCTTGTATTTTCCCCAGATTTAGTTCTCCTTGTTTTCCAAACCCAGAATTATCTGGGCCTACTATGTGCCAAGTCTGCTGAGAGCCTGGGCATGCTGAATTTGGATTCAAATAACAGGCTGGCCTGTCCAGCTTCTGGAGAGGACTTCCCCTCTCACCCACATCTAGTCCCTGGGCATTGCTTCCTCCCTCCAAGACCTGCCCAAGGCCAAGTTCACCAGATTGGTGAGTTGGTGTCTGCTCTAAGGCAGAGGAGAGACAGATTGGTGAGTGTGTGTTTTCTATGGCAAAAGGAAGGAGAAAGGACTTCGTTCTTTGGGATGGGTGGGGCAAGGTGGAGGAAGAGTGTATGAGGCATGCAGGTTTTTTTCCTTTTGCAAACTTTCTGAGCCAAGCAGAGGAGGCAGCACAGAGAACTCTCTTTCTCTCTCTCTCTGCCCTCGCTGCTGCCCGCCCACCCTCCACTCCCTCCCTGCTGGGCTGTCTCAGCTGTAGCCCTGGCCTTGTAGCTACTGCTGGGGAAAACAGAAAACCACAGCTATGCGGTACCAAACAGGCCTGCATCATGTTTACGAAATGACAGAGTCCTGGGCCTGTCTCCAAGGAGGCTGGGGCTCCCTGGGGCAACTCAGACAGCTCTTCCCTGTCCAAGGCTGTGCTTTGGAGGCCCCGGGGGCTGGAAAGGCCGTTGGCGCCAAGTCTTTCATTTCATCAGGAGGCCCAGAGACCAGAGATGGGAGTGAGTTGACTGAGGTCACACAGAGCACTGAGATCTAGTTTAGGACACGTGGGAGGGAGGAGGCCGGGCTTGAGGTTCCTGGGTGAGGGTAGAAAAAGGGATTCAGGTCTAAGTTCAAGAACAAGTTCACATGTGACTGCTCTTAGCTCCGTTCCTCTCATGTCTAACCAGCTACTGATTTTCAACCTGACTTTGTCCCAGGATGAACAAAGAAGGTAAGGCAGAGACCATGCCCTGCTCACCCTCTGAGCTGAACCTGGGAAAGCTCTATTTTCTAAGCATCACATCTTGGAAGGTGGAAAAGGGTAAGAAATACATCATCAGGGAGAGGTCCCCAAGGTGGGGGAAGGGTTGGGCTCTCTGTAGAGCCACTCAGAGACCTTTCTTCTCTCCCACAGCCCCACGGACACTTCTAGACGCTCCCCATCCCAGTCTCATGACCTCAGTTCCCTGTTTCTGTACAGGATCCAGAGGAATTCACCTTCTTTCCATCTCCAGGGGGTCAATGGCTGGCACCCACCTTACCCTTCTCTCAGCCTGGGAAAGGAGCAGGGACCAATATTTTCATCCCCCTTGCCTCTGTGCGGAGGGATTAGCCTCTCTCCTGCAGCACCACCCTCTCCCCATCCCTGCCCTTTGAATGGGTACCTGATTATCCCCTCGATGTCTCCATTTCTCCAAGAAGGCTTTCCTGAGGCTGTCTTTGAACTTGTGATCCTCCTGCCTCAGCCTTACAGATTACAGGCATGTATCACCCACCTGACTCTCCAAGACTTCTTGTGGCAAACCACTTTTCCAAACCTCTGCCCCATCTGGTCACTTGTTTCTCTCTGCTCAAATGGCTTTGAGGTCACCAGTGAGAGGGCAAAACTTTGTCCTATCCCATTTGGTTCCTCTGTCCTATATCGGATGTTATGGTCATCCCCACCAGACTCCTTCTCTGACCTTGTCCTGCTCACTTTCCTTGAATTAAGTGTTGGATCATGCCTCAGTCTCTTCAATGCTTCCTCTTCTGTCTCATACCCACAATGAGGTCTTCCCTACTTCCTCGCCTTGGCCCTTTTCTGCCTAGGAAATACATGTGAAGTAAGAAAAGTTCCACTTATTCTTAATGGATACACCTATGTCTCTATTTCTGGAGACCTAAAAGTCACACATTCAGATCACACCTCCCTTCTCTCTTCTGCTTGCACGTGGCCCATTCCCTACTGGGACTCCCTTCCTGGGTGTCCCCCAAGGTTCTCATTGGAATCACCATTTCCTACATCAAGCTCATCATCTTCCCTACCAGACTCCTCCATTCTTGTTTCAAAGCACCACTTGGTTTTCAGACTCAGAAATCTGAGTTTCATTCATGGGGTAGGCTGAACAATGTCCCCATTCCTCCGAGATATTGACACTCTAATCCCTGGAATCTGTGACTACTACCTTATGCAGCAAAAGGGCTTTTGCAGATAAGATGGAGCTTGGGATTCAGAGATGAGGTTATAACCAACCTGGAGAGGCTGGAGTGACGTGGCCACAGTTAGGGAGTGCTAAGTCACCAGAAGCTGGAGAAGCAGGGGGTCATTTTTCTCTGGAGTCCACAGAAGGAGTCGGCTCTGATGATCACTTGAGTTTGGCCTTGTTAACACTCATATTGGACTTCTGACCCCACAGTGTAAGAGAACTTGTGTTTTAAGCCACTCTGTTTGTGGAGATCAGCAGCCATAGGAAACTAATAAAATCTGGATATTTCTCTATAACTAGCTATATCAATTTGGCCCCTAATCCTATCAATTTGTCTCCAAAATACCTGTCAGGTGTACTTTTCCTTCTCTCCTCAGGTCCATGCCATTCATTTCTCCCAAGTTCTCCTGCAGAGATCTTTCAATGGATCCCCCATCTTCCTAAGTCATTCTTTCCATTGCTTCAAGACTTATGAGCTGATCTCTGCACAAAAGGTGAGCCTCTTTTCCACAGCGCTGACTCACAGGTTAAAACAAGGAGGTGAATTATTTAGATTATGAGAGCTTGGAATGTGCTCCATGATTAGCAGTCTGTCCTTCCTGCCTGATCCCTACCTCACACCCTACTATTTAGTTGCATGGGACAACAGCCTTGGCACTTTGCCCCTACAATTCCCTCACCCTGAAATACCCCACTGTGACTCCTACCAATTTGAGCCTTCTCTGGATCTCAGTTTTCTCATCTGCACCATTAAGGGACTTGTACACATGAGTTCAAAGCCCTACGGACTCTTGACTTGGACCATTGGGCTAATTAGATATCACATCTCAGGAGCATACCTCCAGAGGCTTTTCACCCACCTCTGTCTTGGGGATAGTGGTGCTTACCATCTTGTGTTTCCCAACAATGCCCTCTTGGAGCCCCTAGGGTATGTGTACGTGTGTTGCATATGTGGGCATGTGCTTGCGTGTTTTAGGGGGAACGACAGAATTTTAAGTAGTTTATTAAAGAGCTGCTAAAGGCGCCTTGGATATGAAATTTCTCCAGGAAAAAAAAAAAACCCTCTATTTTGATGATTTAAGTGTTAATGATTCAAAACCATATGGATCACATTTCCCTCCCATCCACATGGTTTTTAAAAAGTATCAGAGAGACTGCTTAGGGCAAAATGCACTTATGATTCCATCTATCCAGCAGCCTGGTGAGGGCTGCTCCCCAGATCTGAGTGAGAGCTGGTCCCACAGGGCCAGGATATGGGCCTTCCCTGGGCCCTCTCCACATGGTCTCCACGGAAAGCCACACTGGACGACTGGGGAGAGTTTTCAATACACAACTTGGTGGGAAAAAACACTGCATCCCGGTGGGGTTTTTGCAAAACCTCCAGAACTAATTTTAAAATGACTTAGGTTTTGGCAGGCTGAAGAGGTGTTAACTCAAACCCGGGTGGATTTCAAGGGAAATGTAATTAGAAAAATGCTCTCTCGTTAGCTAGGAGACTGTGCCGAGCAGTAAAGATTCTTGTTGGAGAATTGTTTGGTGAGATAAAGATGTGCTGCCACCGGGGTCAATGTGCAGACGTGTGCCTGGGCCTACCTCCTTCCGCTGCCAGGCTCTGCACCATAACCCAGGCCCTGGGGCTGGCAAGCCCAACATGCAGGACATAAAGCAGGGACCCTGGAGGAAGGTCCTCCCCATGGCCACAGCTGAGCTAGTTATTGCTGGTTCCTCCTTAACCAGGGTGTGGGGGAGAGGGGACCTGGCTGAGGGTCAGTACATGTTGATCCCTTCAGATTCCTGGGCCTGACTCCCTTTCAGTCTGACAAGATGACTCTGGCCAAATTTGAGCATCTCTGGCCTCAGGGTGAGGGGTCACCTCCCAGCAGGGCAGATCCGGCCCTTTGCAGCCCGCCTCAGCTTTCTTTGCTGGCATTACCTTCCACTGTTGGTTTCTCCTGCCATCTGTCCTTCCCCGGATGCTCCGTGGTTACATCCCACCCTACTTGGTTCAGGCATCATGCAGGTTGGGACACCAGGCTGTTTTCCAGGAGGACAGTATATCTCTCAAAAATGCAAAAAATTCTGCTTCCCCTGTGGAAAAGTCCCTGGGGAGCATGTCCCTCCCTTCACTATGGCCCTTGAGCACAGTGGACGCTCCTGTGTGCCTGAAGCATTGTGTCTTGGGTCTACATCTTGGTCCCAGTTTAGAAGCTTCTGGGGGGAGGGGGCTCAGGGAAGGGACTTGTCAGAATTGTATATAAACGTTGCCAGGGACTAGCATACGGCTTGCCATGTGGTTGAATAGTCAACAAATGTGGAATGAGGAGGATAAACTTTGAAAGTCACTATGTCTGTCACTCATTCATTGACCAATCCACTCATTAATCTTCATATCCATTCACCTATCCATCCATTCCCCACTCATCAAAAACCCTCTATTTTGATGATTTCAGTGTTAATGATTCAAAACCATATGGATCACATTTCCACCCATCCACTCATCTTTCTATCTCCCATCCATACATCCTTCTATCTATCCATCACCTGTCCAACATCCACCCATCCATCCATCCATCCATCCATCCTCCCATCTATCCATCACCTATCCACCATCATCCATCTGTCTATCTATCCATCCATCCATCCATCCTTCTATCCACCTACACTCGTGCATATATGCTTCTGTCCTTTCTTCTACCCCCACTAACCCATCCCTCATCCATTCAGCTGTCAGGCAGTTATTGAAGAGATTGGGTGCTTTTTTCCTGTAATTCCACAGTATTTAATATAAAATGATTTTGGAATATTTTAAACCTAAAGACTCTACTAGCAAATTATAATAAACAACTAAGGGCCACGCACTGAGCTTTACCTTTTCTTAGTATTATGCAGTATATACTTCAAATTTTTCTTACTAAGACATAAAGTACTCTATGGTACTTTATGAAAGAAAGAAAGCTGTTTGTGACTCTCTGTGTGGACTCCACAATTCTATTTCTTTACCTCTTTTCCCCAAGATGGTGTCTTCTGTGATTGTCTGTCATTTGTAATCATGTATTTTGTGTTCATAAACAATGCCTAGTGTTTTTATGTAAATGGTATCTCATGTATCTGTCACCTTATCTGTTGCACATTTTATATCTATGTTTACTAAGCACAGTTGCTTGTCACATGACTCTCTTTGTCTCTCTGCGTGAGTTGCAGTCTCCTGGGGGCAGGAGTGCTCATCTGTACATTACCATGTGCCCCCAAGCCTGGCCTGATCTTCGTTGGCTGACTGCATGGATCCTGGGTTGATGAATTCAGCACTGAGCTTCATGGTGGGCATCCAGAAGTGATTGGTACTCAGTCCCAGCCCTTGAAGAGCCACAGATGAAAAGATGAGAGCTAGTCTAGAGGCAGGGATGTAGGTCTACTCAACACAAAGGAAGAAAGAGGAATTTGATGTGGTGAGGGAAGACTTGTCAGAGGTGATACCGAAGGAGGAGGAGCCGCTGTCCATCCAGGTGAAGAGGGAGTGGGCCATTCATGGCACCAGTGCAGCAGAGTCTTGGCAGATAGAGCTCCTTCCCTGCTGCTTGCCCAGGAGGTCCTTCCACCAGGGAACTTTCCTCACTCAAGGCCTCCAGTCCCCTGTTCAGGTAACCCTTTGTGTCCAGTGCAGGCCTGTGGCAGCTCTCTCTCATTTGCTCATCCCTTCCTAAATGGGATTCATTTAGTCAGAAAACGTTCACTGGGCATCTACTATGTGTCAGGCCTGTGTTTGCACTTGGACATGGCAGTTGTAAGGATAAGTTTCCTACTTTCAGCATTATGGGAAGTGAGACAAAAAACAAGCAATACGAAAGTATCGGAGAGTGGCCAAGCAATCTCCCTGTGGAAGATTTGGGGAAACTGACAGATTATTGAGTCATTTTTAAGGTCCTTACTGGCCTGGTTAGATGCCCTGTATGAGGAAGCATCTTGATTCTTCATTACTGTAACAAAACACCAGAGACTGGATAACATAAAGAAAAGATGTTTATAGAGCTCATAGTTTTAGATGTTGAAAGTCCAAACAGCATGGTATCAGCTCTGGTAAGGGCCCCCTTGGCTGCATAACATAATAGCATATGACATCATGGTGGGGGCACATTTGAAAATGTCACATGGGGGTCAGGCTTACTCTTTAAAAACAACTTACTCTTGTAAGAACTATCCGGGGTCCCAGGAGAGCTACCTTAATCCCTTCCAAAGGCACAACTCCAATGTCCTAACCACCTGCCACCAGGCCCCACCTCTTAAAGTTCCAATACTTCTCACATCCCCACCCCAAGGACCAAGCACCCAACTTTGGATCCTCTGGGGAGCAAGCCATATCTGAACCATAGTAGAAGGGGCACTTTAACTTGAGATTCAAAAGATAAGACCAGGAGAAATGCACCCAGAAGGGGGAGAACATGGCCTGCTCCAGTCTGTCCCTGCCAGGGATCAAGGGTGGACTGGACCCAGCAGTGGGGTTGCATATGGCTTTACGAGGCAGGAAAAGGGCGTAGGTTTTATTCCAACCAAATGCGGAGACTTCAGAGGGTATAAATGGACAATTGATAGGATTCAATTACTTTTCAAATTATTTGAAAGTAGGGGCCCAAGTGGTGAAGTGAGAGAGGAAGTCAGGCCATGGTCATGCCGTCCAGGTCCTGGAAGCTGTGCCTGGGCCTTGTTGCTGGCGGTGGGGATGGAAAGAGGTGGCTTTGGGGTGTACCTCCAGGGCTGAGTTGATAGGCCTTGTTGAAAGGGGGGATGGAAGAGGGAGAGCAATTGAAGATGAAGTGTGGGATTGTGACCTTGA
This sequence comes from Urocitellus parryii, assembly GCF_045843805.1. Taxonomy (NCBI): domain Eukaryota; kingdom Metazoa; phylum Chordata; class Mammalia; order Rodentia; family Sciuridae; genus Urocitellus; species Urocitellus parryii. The sequence continues at coordinate 165,608,874 of NC_135535.1, read as the reverse complement.
GCCTCTGGATTATGGGGTCACTATTTGGAGAGAAGAAGGGATTTGGGGAAGGGTGGGAGGGGAGCGTCCTGCTTTGGCCCTCCTGATTTGAATGCTCTAGGAGAGCTGCCAATCAGATGAGTCATGCTGGAGCTCCAGGGGAGATCATGGCTACATCACCATGGGCACCTGGCTCAGGACTGAGAATGTTACCTGCTAAGTGGCAGGTGCCGGTCCTGCCCATCTATCTGATGGTACATCTCATCGGCCCTCGCTCGCCTTCATTTTGTTCCTCCTGAGGGTTGGGCCAGGTAGGAATTTATGTGCCCAGTTTTCAGGCCCAGCAAGTGAGGGCAGTGACTGGCCTAAGACCATGAGCCAGAGCCAGGGCCCCACCCCTGGTCCTGGCCTGGCTGCTCTTCACCACCACAGGTCACACTGCACAACGGGTGAACCAGCCCCCTGCGGCTGTCTCTGGAGCTCTTTCTCCCTCTAGAAATGCTTTTTCTGTTTTGTGATGCATCCAAGGTCAAGTGGCTAATGAATTGCAGAACCAGGGCTCCAACCCAAGCCCACCATGCGTATGCTTCATAATCCTGAATGTCGGGAACCAGTGCCTGCTGGGGGCAGGTGGTCCCCCAGGGTGAGTATCAGGATGTGATAGTGTTCCCTACGTTGTAAGGAAGGACAAGTGAAGGATTCAGGCCACTAAGGGTTGGAAAGGGCTTCTGATAATCAGAGCTCACACTCCTACGTGCTCTGGGTGCTCCGGGCTAAGTCCTGCCAAGTCCTGCAGACCTGGAAAGGAAGAGCTAGAGTCGCTCCCATTTTATAAAGAGGACACAAGGCATGGCTTGGAGAAATCACCTGCTCAGGGTCACACAGTGAGCAGCAGAGCTGGGATGGGACCCAGGAGCCTGGAGGATAAAATCCACCTGAGCGAGCCACCTCGTTCAGTGACGGTGGCGTCAGATCAGTGAGTGGTTGTTCTTCTGCTTGTGTTAGAGTCGGGGGGCTGAAGCCCAGCACATGATGGGCCAGTTTTCAGAGGAGCCCTGGAAGCCCAAGATCCAAGTGGCTGAGGCCCTGTTGGGAGGTTCTGGGGACAAGGTTCCCTAGGAACCTTGCCTGCCTGTGTGTGATAGGCCCTTGACAATGTCAACAGCTCTGTCCTGGGAAACAGGAAGGGCTGAAGGTGTACTGACTGTGGCCAGGTGAGCTATGGCTGGGAAGGGTCAGGGGCTGTGGGGAGCTGCTGGCAGGGAATGGGAAGGTGAGGGGCCTCTGCCAGGGTTGGGGGGCCTGGGCCAGCTCTTTCACTTCTTGAGTAACTGCCTGCCTGGGGCCAGGCGGTTACTCTAAAACCAGGGCTGAGTTCAAGGTAAATCTTCCATCCAGTTGAAAATCGACCTTGTGCCAGGCTGCGGCTGGGACCTGCCCTCACCTCGCCCTCACTAGTGGGGGTGCTGGCAAGTGGACATAAGACTCAGTGCCGGGGGGAGGGCAGCACGTTGGGGTACACAAAGAGGCCTGCAGGGAATGATTTCCAAGTTGAACCCTGACATGTGAGTAGAAGCCATCCAGGCAGAGGGGACAGCTGAGCAAAGGCTCAGGGTCTGGAAAGTTATCGCGTTTAGGGTGGAAAGGAACTTGATTTTTATTTTTTGTATGAAGGGTAAATTCAAGTTCAATAGAATAACCATTTGAGGTGTGCAACGCAGTGGCATTTCATCCATCTGCCATGTTGGGCAGTGGTCCCTGTTGAGTCACACTGCCTATGTCTTCCAGAGAGACCTCAGTGGTTTCCTGCCCTGAAGGCACAGCCCTGACAGCACAGACAGGTTGGCTGCATCTTTACAACATGGGCTGTGCTCAGGCAGGATGTCCTCGTCACAAAAACCACTTGGGGCTAGAAATGATGTGCCCATTTTACAGATGGGGACACTGAGCAAAACGTAAAAGATCTACCTACAGTCACAGGGTAAGGTCAGTACTGAGATGCAGGCGACTAAGGCTCAGTATCTCAGGCCCTGTAGTTTCCAAATATGGATCTTCAGACCTGCTGGAATTCAGACTGGGGGCTGTGGCTGTGTTTCTCCTAGCATTCGGGCCCAGGGTTGGAAGCAGCTTGGCACACCTCTTCAAGGGAGGGACAGCCGGTCTTGTTTGACTTCGGCTCCAAGTACAGGGATTGGGGGGCCATGGTGGCCTCAAGGTGGATCTTGGAGGGGTAGCTGAGGACGATGGGTGTGTGGGCAGGCAGGTGGAGTGGGAAATCTGGCCAGTGAGCCTCAGGACAAAATCCTTCCCACCGGCGTCCCCAAGGGCGGCAGCTGACCAATGGGCCCCAGCTTCCATTGTTAATCTGTGGAGTGGCGCTTAATAATAAAATGCTCCTTAAATCTGGGACGTGGCATGAGTGACTGCTTTTGCAGGTCCGAATCAGGGTCATTAACTGCAGATGACAAAGGTTTCATAAACATGTGTTAAACTCCGTTAGCTCTCTGTGCTCATGGCTTGCTGCTCCTGGAGGCACCTTTGCTGACAAGAAAGGTTCAGACCCAGGGCCCAGGAGCCCGCTGGCCAGCTATGGAGGCCCTGCCATGCCTGGGCTTCTGCCCTCAGAGGCGAAGTGACAGCGGGTACGGAGGCCAGGAGCCCTTACTCTGGGAAAGGAAATTGGTGTCCAAGAATGACGGGTGGCTGGCTGGTGGGGGGAAAAGAACAGACTCCTAAATCTGCACCTTTGAGCATTTTATCTCACCTCGCTGAGCCTCAAACTTGTCACCCACCAAAGACATAATATCTACTCACCATACTTCTGGGGGAACATTTTGTGAAACAAAACACACTGGTAGTGGGCTCCAACCTCCTGACCCCTCTGTCCTCTCTACAGAAGCTAAAGAGGAAGGGCCTGGGGAAGCAGGGGTTCAAGGGGAGATGGAGAAACCAAGCTTGCTCTTGGGAGGGAGGAAGGACCTGCTCCCACATGGTCACCTTTTTCCTGCTCTGCTCTTGGCTATCGTCGCTCTCCCTCACTTCCCAGTGTTCAGGAACATTCTGTTTCACATTAGAGTCTGTGTCAGCCGCCTTTTCGAAAACGGTGGGCCTGATGGGGCTGAGCAGGGCAGGAGGAGAGTGGCAGCTGACGTCGTGAGGGGGTTTTGGAACCAAGTAGCAGAGGACGGCAGCATTCAGCCAGTGTGGACTGGTCCGGGACAACTGGGACTCCTTCCCATGGGGACAGGTGAGTATGAAGGGCTTTGCAAGGCTGGCCTGTGGGGGCAGGACACAGGGGAGGGTCAGGGGGCTGGACCCAGCTGTAAGGAGGCTAGGCGGTCCCTGGTGAGTCCTTTTCCTGATTCCACCTCGACTTCCTGTCCCACTCCCCACAGAGGCTGGGGACACACATCACAAATGGCCCAGGGATTCTTTTCTCCTCTGCTCCCTGCTCTCTGGCCCCTCAGCTCCTATCCTCCTGCCTGAGGATACTCAATAATGAAGCCACAAGCAACACGGGTCTGTTTAGTCACACATGTGCTCAGGCCGACTCCCCCGACTGAGCAAGAGTTTCCGAGGGGAACCGCCAGAGAAAAAGGGTGTGGTGGGGCCTGAGGTGGGGGAGTCCAAGTGCTGAGACTGTCCCTGAGCCGGGAATGATTGCAGGGGAAAACATGACCCAGGGTGACTCTGGAAGCTGGGGCAGGGGCGAAGCGGTGTGTGCACAAGCATGAGAATGTGCACTGTGCACGTGTGCTCAGAGACTCTTGGAGGTGGGGAGTGGGGAGCAGCCAAGTTCCCAGGCACATCTACGTCCCTTTAGCCATAGGATCTTTGCACCTTTGCATCAATCTGGGTGGTACCTGCTCATCTTCTCGCTATCTATAAGGAGAGGGGTTACCTGTCTTGCCCAGCATCTCACGGCTGGCACCTTGACTGTGGTTCCTCATGCCCCACCATGCCCTGCGGACGAAAGTTCCAGACCCTTTGCACAGAAGGGAAAGCCTCATTATGCCTTCTGATCCCTTGTCCCTGCTGCCTCCTCTGCTCCTTCTAGAGCCGGGAGCTGGTAGATCTCCTCTAAGCCTCAGGGCAGATGGCTGCAGGCCTGGGATCTCCAGCCAGACTCAGAGGCCGCTCCTCCCGCTGCCTGGAAGCTGCCTCCACACTAGCTTTTGTCACTGTGCCTTGGAGTGGCCCTATCACACTGTTCCGTGCTCCTTACATGCAGGGTGCCCTTGTTCATTTCATGCACAGTGTCTGGCTCAGGCGCTGGGACATGGGAAGGCGCCTGTTAACTCTGGTGGATGAACAGATGACCAATGGAACTCAGTCACCCCTGGAGTGGACGAAATGCTCAGCATCCACAGGGACCGGATGCCGATCCCAGTATACTTTGGGATTCCCAATCGGGCTGCCCATCAGGGTCTTTTGCTTGTTCCTCTGCCTCGGGGTGCTAGAGTGTGCAGGGGATTCTGGTACTAGCTTGGCTGGGGGGTGCTCCTCATGCCTTGCTGTCTCTCCCAACGAGCACTGAGAATTTGGGTGGGGTGGAGGGGGGTCTAGGTGACATCATATTACAGAGGAGCCATGATCCTCTGGGAACCTCGCAGCCAGGACTGGAGCAAATGGAGAAACTGAGCCCTGCAGGGAACAGGGCTGGCCAGGCTCAGAGAGTGGGTGGGGGCAGGGCTGGGATTCAGCCCTGTGATGCTCACCTGGCCCCTGCACCCCATCCTGCATCTAGAAACTGTAAGAGTGAGAGCACAGAATGGGAAGGAGTGGAAACACGGGAGCCAGGCCTGGCCCCGCACGGTGCTGGTGGCCCTCACCAGGTAACCCTCTGGCCACCTCACTTAGGTAAATTTATTTCGAGTCTCCCTCTCTCCGCCAGCTAAGCATGCTCCGCCTCAGGCGTCTCTCGAGCAGCGGCAGGAAAGAGTTATAAGATTCTTTTTAAAATGAAAAGGAAAAAAAACAGCCCTCCCTGCTCTTTAGCTCCCTCCCCCTTCCCTTAAGGGAAAAATATGGATCAAGACTTTCCGCTGTGGCAGTTCCTTGCAATCGTTGGGCTGTTTGTCTAGCTCCTCTCGGGCGCTGTGAATTTACGGCATGGTCTCTCTGGAAGTGGCTTTGGGGGAAAAAGATGGTGGGATTTTATTCTTGCTAATTTAAAACAATAATAATGGTTCACGCGTTAGGAAGCATTCCTAGGAAATCAGTCCAATCTTTTGGAACAACTGGAAGAGGACAAAGCCAAATTTCCCGTCAGGGCTCCTTGGTGCTGTGGGAGTCACCCCTTCATTCAGCCTGTGGCCTGGGCCAAACAGGGCAGAGAGGGAGCCAGGGCCCAGTGCTCCACCTGGTGGGCGGGGGCAAAGAAGAACATTGTACCTCCTCACGGGGAGAAGGATAGGTGTGTAGATGGCGGTGATGGTTGCAATTCTGGACCAACAGGGCTCATGTTAGGACAGGGTGACATCTTTCCCTAACCCAAGAATCCCCCAGGGGGAGGACTGAGCTCTGGGGAGAGGTACTAGGCTTGGTTTGGGTTTATGCCTTTGGCCAATGCCCTCCCCTTAGGGATTTGGATCTTAAATGACCCCCCAAACTCACATGTTGGAGCTTGGTCTAGCTGGTGGTGCCACTAGGAGAGGGTGGAAATGTTAGGAGGAGAGACCAGTTGGAGGCAGTAGGTCACTGGGGTTAAGCCCCTGAAGGGGATATTGGGACCAACCGTGACCCCTTCCTCTCTCTCTTTTCGCTTCTTGACCACCAAAAGGTGAGCAGCTTTGCTCCACTTGACACTGCATGCCAGGACATCTGGCCTTGCCACAGGCCCAAAGTGATGGGGCCAAGTGACTACAGATTAAGACCTCTGACCACAAGCCTCCTTTAAAGTTGTTGATCTCAGGCATTTTGTCACAGTGCTGGACAGATGACTAACATACAGGGGGAGTAATTCCAGTGTGAGGTGGGGACTGAAATAGGGTAAACCAAGGCCTGTGTCAGCTAGAGGTGTGTGTGGGGGAGGGGTTTGGTTACTCAGAAAACTCAAGAGCACGAAAAATAAGAGCTAAACCCTGAGTTTGACTGAAAGCGGAGAAGCAGATGGAGGCTGTACATTTAGGTCCAATTAGAGAGCAAATCCAAGGGGCCTGGTGGGCACCATGAGAGCAGCCGTATAAACGTGATGGTGGAGGCCTACATCAGGAGGGAGACTAAATTCTAGGGCAGAGTCGAGACCAGGGCTGACCCTTACTGTGCCTCCTTCTGCACCATGTGGGGCAGGCCAGCTGGTGCCTGAAAGCCACTGGCAATGTGCAGGGCCCTACTGGGGGAAGGTCACCCACAGGTCATCCAGGAGGCGTGCAGGGACACAAGGACAAGTGGAAGAGAAATCTGCACCCAAGAAGGAAGGTCTGAGCCAGTGAGGAGACCTGTGGGTTGCCCTCAGAGGTGCCTCCAGCTCCATGGTGGCTTTGGGCTGCCCTGAGGCTGACCGGAGGCCTTGGTGGCAGGAGGAACACAAGCCCTGTTTGTCAGGGGTGGTCCTGGTTGTGCCTGTGCAAACATGAATGGATCACCTTTCAGTCTCAAAGACCCAGTTTGGACAGCAAGCCTCCTGCCTGTAGGACCGTGCCGTCCAAACCAGAGTCGGCCCTCCTTGGTCCTGCTCGCCCGCCTGCCACCAAGACTTTGTCTCCGAGCACCTCCCTGCCTTTTCTCCCTGTGCCAACCTTGATTAGTTTTGTTGACCTCTGTCTTTCTGAGGCTCAGTTTTGTCCTTGGTTTGCAAAATGATCATCCTATCAATAACATGGTCTGTTTCCCAAGGAGACCCAAACTTTCTCTTTCTCTCTCCCTTATCTCTCTTTCTTACTGTAACACTCTCTTGTTCTTGCTATCTCTCTGTCTGTCTTGCTCTTCTCTCGCTTTCTGTCTCTGTCGCTCTCACGGTCTCTCATCTCCATCTGTCTCTCATTTTTCTTCATCTGTCCATATGTCTGTCCACCTGTCCCTGTCTGGCTTTGTCTCTCTCCTGCTCCTGTCTGTCTCTCTCTGTCTCCCTCCCACTGCAGAAGTCTCTGGGGTAGAGGAAGCCAAAAGTCTACCTGGGACTGAGAGCAGTGACTTGTCTTTTTCTCCTTCCCACCTCTTTTCATCTTGGTCCTGAAGACTCCTGGGGCTCCTCAGAATCGAACTCAGGATGGCCCTGAGCAGCAGGACAGAGGAAGAGAACTCGCCGGGAGGGAGAGGCCACAAGTCCACTTGAGCCCTAGGAAAGCATGTTCTCCTTCAGCTCTAGAAGCAGTTCTGGAACAGGAGTCTCCAGAAAGCAGCACAGCCTCCAGGAAGAGAGCACTGGGCTGTCTGGAAGGTGGGCGGTGGAAATCCTGCTTCTCTGGTGTCCAGATGGCCTGGGGAACTCTGCATTTGCTCAGGATTGTCATGAGGCCTGAACCCGGATCCCACTCAGTGCGTTTGGCAAACAGGGACATTTGGTCCAGAGAAGTTCTTAGAGGTCACAGATTCACTGCTCTCCTGAGACAGGATGCATTTGCCTTTCTAAAACTGACGGCCAGTGACCCAGGTGGCCTGAGAGGTAGTGAGCTCCCCAATCCTGGAGGAATGGGAGCAAACCTGCCTGGCTGCTGGGGGGAGGGGCAGGGACTATCCTAGTGGCAACAAAGCACAAGGCGGGGCTGGAGAATTGGCTTCCAAGGTCCCTCCCAGAAGTCCCCAGCACTGCCTCCTTCATTGTACTCTGCTAAGGCAGACTGTTTCCTCCTGGATGAGTCAAGAGCCCGCCTGCTGTGGCCTCCTCACTGGGTGGAGTTCCCAGGGAGCCACCAAGGCCCCCCCACTCCCCTCACAGGGTCATTGCTTTCACAGCCTCTGGGGTTGCCTCTTGCAGCCACCACCCTCCCAGAGCCAAGAACTGAATTAATTGGTTAAACAAGGAAAAGGCAAAAAATATACACACGTGCACACACACAGACACACAAAGAAAGGAGACTTAGTCTGGAATGAGAAATGCCGTCTTGCTCTGGCCTTTTATCATAAGCCCATGGAGATGAATATTCTGACCTAATAATCAAAACAAGCTGTAATTGCAAACAGACCCTCTCCAGGCTGCTCAGTGTGGCCGGGAGAGAGGCCTGCTGAGCCCGCCAGCCCTCCTCCTACTCCGGGATCCATGCAGCAGTCCAGCGAGCACCATTTTGCGGGCCTGGCAGGCGGGAGCCCTGCTCGCTTTCTGCCCTCCCAGAGACCCCAGGCCTCCCTTTGCAGGGACCCCATACCAGCCTGAGACCACAGGAGTGGGGTTGTTGCTCCCACCCCCTCCCTGGGCCCATCTCCTTTTGGCTGGGGAAGAGGTTCTCCTGGGTGCGACCCCAGAGCTGGAAGATCTTCCTGTCCCCTCCCCAGCCCCCCTCCTTTTTAATGTTTTGTTTCAGGCACACCCTCAGCTCAAATTTGCTTTGAAGGTCAGTAATTTCCATTCCTTCTTTTCAAAACAATTGCACAGTTCTTCTGGGACCCAAATGTTGATTCTCTTCACCGAGGAATGAATCTCCCTCAAGAACAAATACATTCCAGAAATATCCATTTAGCATCTCCAATGGGCCAGATATCCAAAAGGGGCCAAGGTGGACCAAACCTGGTCCCCATCCCCAGGGCACTCTCTCTGGTAGAAGCCCAGCCAACGGTGCCACACGCACAATGAAACACACCGTGAGTTAGTGCTATTTTTGGGGTAGGAACCCCACAGGAGTCTTGCTTCCACTGGGTGGGGTCAAGGTCTTAAATTTAAGTGCTGAAGGAAGAAGAGGCTGCTGATGGACAGGGACCAAGAAGGCAGCATCTACCAGATGGCTGGGACAGCCGAGGCAAAGGAGAAGAACCTGGACAAGTTGTGAGTCGTTTTGAAGACTGTCTTGGGTGGTTGCTGGGACTGGAACAGCGGTCTGTGGCTCTAGAGCGGAGAGGCCTGCATGGGAAGATGAACCAGGCAGGTAGGGGGATTGAGGTCACATCAGGATGATCTTCGAAGACCTTGCTAAGGAGCTGAATTTCATCCCCAAAGGAATAGGGACTATTGGAGGGTTTGCAATAAGGCTGAGGTTTAGAGATGTCCCTTTGGTGATGGTGTTTGGAGAGAGAGGAAGGGAGGGGGAGGAGAGGGAGAGGAAACAGAGAGAGTGGAGGTAGGAGGCTGATTAGGAAAGGGTCAAGTGTCCAGGTGAAAGGAAATGCTAGTCTGACTCAGAGTAGGGGCCGTGGGAAAGGTAAGGAGCAAGGAACTCTGGGGCCCGCTTCTCTCCTGCTTTGCTTAGGTGTTGGGTGGGGTTGTTGAAAGATCATCAGGTCGATGACATGGGTGCTGAGGAGTTTTGAGATCAATATAATTTTTTTTTAAGGTTCTGGGGATTGAACCCAGGGGTGCTCTACCACTGAGTTACATGCCCAGCTCTTTTTATTTTAAGACAGAGTGTCACTCAGTTGCCCAGGCTGGCCTTGAACTTGTGAGTCTCCTGCCTCAGCCTCCTGAGCAGCTGAGATTACAGGTGCCACTGTGCCTGGCCCACCATCATTTGTGTGTATGTGTTCTCATTTAAAAATAATTTTAGATTCATAGGAAGTTGCAAAGACATGGTAGAGTGGGCCCTTCACCTAAGGTCCCCCAGTGGTTATGGCTTGGGGAATTTGAGTACAGTAGCAGACGAGTCCAGGTCAGTCTGACCTTTGGGCCCATCCAGCCCCTGCCTGGAGAGCTGTGGGTCTTGGCCTAGGCTTGGGTGGCATGAGCTCTGGCTTCTCCCATGGGTCAGCTTTTTGAAGTTGGTTCCAGTCCACTTGGTTCTTTCCTAGCACTGAGGGAAGTAGGCAAGACTGGCCAGATAGGGAGGCCTCCGGGGTATCAGCCCTACCAGCAGCAGGCTTGGAACTAGCTGAGCAGCTTTTGGTTGGGAATCTGCAGGGCGGAGTGAGCTGTCCTGCATGAAGCCCTGTGAGGTGTGATGGGGTCCTGCCCTGGCTTCCATTCTGATCATTCTGGGACTGGATGAGCCTAGAAAGTGGCTCTGAGCTTCAACTTGCTTGGCCAGACCATGCTCTCCTCCCCACTTTCCACCAGACAAATCTGGAGGGACAGAGCTGCCTCTGGAAACTCCCACTCCAAATCCCAGATGGGCTCTGGAGTCTTGCTGGACTGTAACGCCATTGCCACAGGCATCTGTCACGGGCCACTTCGTCCCTCAGAAATAGGAGGAAGCAACCTCAACGGTGCTGTGATGGGTCATCCTTCTCAGCCTTGCACAGTCCCCCAGGGGTGACCTGCTCCCCAGCCTTGCCTGCCTAGCCCCTGTGCTCCCCAGAGGGGTGACTGGAGCCATGTCCCTCTAGCACCATGTCACCATGCTGTCTTTGAGTTCTTTACCGGGGAAGCCAGGAGAAAGGCCAGGGTGAGTCCTGAGCTGGGACCCAAAGGGCATCTGGCCCTTATTTGACCTACCTTTGACCTGCTCTGTGACTCCAGGTAAGTGACCAAGCCCTCCACTAGGAGTGACTATAACTGTGGCCACGACCCACCAAAAGAAATGATTTTTTTTGTTTGTTTGTTTAAAAGAAATGATTGACACCATCACATTTTTGAAAGCAAAGTGCTGTGCAAGTTAAAGCACCCTGGTCGAGACATGCAATCCATTGCTAATTCTCTCACAGTTTGATTTCTGCTGGTCCCTTTCTTACCCATGAAGGATAATTACTCATGAAACCAGTGGTAGAGATTCCACCACTCCCAAGTGCATGGCAAGTGTCATTCCCAAAGTGAGCATTTTAGAGGAGACTTGACCAAGGCTCAGAGAGGCAGAGGAGACCCTTTATTCCACAATCATTCATACAGCTCCCACCATGGGCATTTCGTTCAACTTGATGCTGGGGCTTTGGACTGAGCCCATCCTGACCTACATAGTCACGAGCCTACGTGGCACGGAAGAGGCTCTAGGCATGGACTTCCAGCATCCAAGGCCAGTGTTCCCTTCCACGTGGCGCGCTGCTCTTTATAGACAAGTTCTCCTGAGGTGAGGTGGGTCTGGAAGGGCTGCTCCTGGAGCTCTCTCTAAAGACACAGTGGCCTCCGTGTCTATGGAAGGTCTCACTGGGGCCCGTGGCACATACACAGGCGGGTCCTTGGGTGTGGTCTCTCTCAGGTGTTCTGGGGTGCCACCTCTGTGGCCCATCTGGCACTGGGTGCTATGCACTCCCCCTGCAAGGTGACTGCTGTGACTCCCCAGGGCCTGTTGAATTGAGTCAGGCTCCTCAGTCCAGGAACGGTCCTCCTCAGCATACCTGCGCCCTCTCCATTCTTCCCTCCTGTGCCATGGACTCCCTGCAGATCCCCGGAAGCTCTCTACTTGGCCAGTCGTGAAAGCCCACACCTCTCCTGAGGTCAGGCCTCTGCGCTGGTCTCGGTTCCTGACCTCTGCTCCAGGTAGACACTTGTTGGGATCTGAGAATCCATCCTTTGCCTGACTGGTGGGCACACTCCACTGTGGGACGTCTCCGAGTTGCATAAATGAGAAGGAGGAAGGAGATACCCCAGCGGTAGGAAATGGAGCTTTCTGGGTTTTCTTAAAGGAAGCTTGGGTCATGGCTATATTTTACCATTTGCGTTTATCTCAGAATGGTATTTTCCTGCTAGGAGATGCATTTCATGAAGGCATATTCTAGAAGCTTGCTGGTGGGGTCCCAGTAGGATAGACACAGTGTGACTAAAGGGGACTGGTCACACTCTTCAATTACTGCAGAAATGAAGGCCATTGTCAAGGTCCATCTTTTCATGGAGTACCTCTGGGGTGCTGGGTGGGGCCACCTATCCTAAGAGTCCATAAAAGACCTCAGCAGTTCTTTCGGTTTTCCTTGATAGGCCAAAGAGGAGAGTAAATGAGAAAAACCCTGGTTTGTTTCCTTGGGTGTATCTGTTTCCCCTCCCCACCTGCCCTGCATCTCACTGTCCCTGAGAATAGCCCGGAATGGTCTCTTTTAAAGGGAAAAGCAGCATGCTGATACCCCAGTGGCTGGGGATTCTTGCACCTCGGTCCCTGGCTCATTGGTTCACTTGTTCCCTTAGTCACTAACTCGCTCAGCCACTCCCAGGTACGACTGAGTGATCGTCACATGCAGCCACCCAGAGCACAGCCTCCTTGGGCACCACAGTGCTGATCTCCCTGCCTCCACCTGGGTGGCCAGCCTCTGACCCAGCTCAGCTCTGTTTAGGGCCCTGTCCACCCCTCCACCTTGGCAGCTCCAGCAGCCAGACCAGTTGCCCGGGTTGCAGTGACATTCCTGGTGGTACCGCAGAGGACTCCACCTCAGCTGCTTTTGCCAGATCCTGGGAGGGCCCGTGGCTTCCCAGTGTCCCAGGCCCATTAGTCACCCATCCCTGGAGCATCAGGTTATTCCAGCAACACCTACAAGTGCATGCAGGGAGAGCTACATGGGGACTCTATTTCCTTGGTAACATCTTCTGGTCTCCAAACTCTGAGGGTCTCTCCCTCACCCTTCATTTCTGAACCTTTAATACCTGGATCTGGGGACCTACCATAGGCACTAGTGAACCAGGGCATTTTAGAAGCACCTTGAGGAAAATCCAGTTGAGCCTGGTCTTAAGGAGAGGTGGGAGTTTCCTAGGTGAATAAAGATCTGTGACGAGCCAAGCCAGGGGAAGGAGCTGGGTACTGGGGAGCAGTGGGGTATCCCACATAACTAGAGGTAAGACGAGGACAGGCTGGAGCTGAGACACAGTGAGGTCAGCAGCAAAGAAATGGTAAGTCAGAGAATCTAGGGATGGAACCTGATTGGGGTCACTGGGCATTTTTAGAGAGGAAATGGGACCATTTTATTTAGGTCAGTTGCCATGGAGGCAAATAGAACATGGACTCAACTGGAGGGAGAACAGTAAACTAGGAGGATTTTAAGAGTGTTTAGAAGGCTGGTACAATCACCCCTTTAAAAATATAAATTTAATAAATCCCCAGATGGTGATGGAGGACCACCAAATTTATAGAGGTCATGTTGGAGAAAACAGTGGACTTTCAAATTATCCTGTTATTGACACAAAATCCAAGAGGCCACCTTCCCAGAGGACTGGTTTGAAATTCTTGTGGCAATACTCCTGTGTATTAAACTCCACTTTTTTTTTTCTGTATCAAAATCATTTGATTTCTTCGTGGTGTGTCCACAGAGCCATCAGAAGATAATTATTCAGAAAAAAATAATAGTTAGTCTCCTGGCCTTGCTTATTAGATTGGTACATGGGCTTTCCTGGGTACATGAGACACGTGATGTTTTGTAAGGTGAAGCTGCAGAGGATATTTGTCACACAATGATGTGCACACGTTTAGCATACCTGAGGGGCTCCAATGTTCACTGGGCCTTTTTATGCATGTTAGACATGTCACGCTTTCCCCGGAGCTCGGATCTGTTCTGAAGGCAGTGAATACCGGAGTGACGTCTCTATGGTCTATATGTATTGTTGGCATCTGATGGGAGACATTATCAATCAAGTTAAGGACACTGCAAACACATGCGCTCTCTCTCTCTCTCTCTCTCTCACACACACACACACACACACACACACACACACACACCCCACAGGGAATGAAACTGGCTGATAATTTGACCTGTAAGATATTATAGCTGGGAAAGGTTTTGAAGTCACCTAGGCCACCCCTCATGTTCAAGATAAGGTGACTCATGACGGCCCAGACACGGGGAGGAACTTGCCTACTATTACTCAGCAAAGAAGAGGCCAGGGGGGGCTTGGACACACAGTGGCTCAATCCTATTCCGACAAGCACACAGCCTGAAACTCCCCTGGTGGTGAATGTGCTGCTGGGCTGTGCTCGTCGGGACGGCTGGGTTCCCTTCTGCAGGGTCCCAAGCTTCGCTGAGAGTATTCCTCCTGGAGATGCTGCCTCTGCCGCAATGCTTGTGTCACGAAAGGAGTGGGGCACATCCTCAGAATCATCTTTCATTGAGGCTGGCTTTCCTTCCAGTCCCTTTATTCCTAGTAGTTGGCAAAACGTGTGGAATGAAAGCAGTCCGGGAGAGTCTCTGAACCTGAAGTTTCTGCTGGTTTAACACCCCTGTGGGTCTGATGGGTGCGATTTCCTGAAGTTTGGGTCTTTGAAATCTGTTCTCATTGAATTCCTGAACATCAGCCTCTCATCTTTCTCCTTCCTCCTTCTCAGGAGAGAAATTCTCATTCTCTGTTGGTGTTGAACCCACAGGACATCACAGAGCACCTGCCGCTCAGGTCCACCGGGGGTGAACAGCCAATGGGAGGCCGAGAAACATAGGGTGGGCTTGACATGGGGTCAGCACTTGCTGACCAATGCCGTCAGTTCCTGGAAATCAAGGACTGCCTCTCACCATCCATTCATTTTCTAAACTACCAAGATGGCAGACAGTGCCATATCTCACACTGAAAGGCCACGTTTTGTTTGCTTCCGTCACAAGGTCACACTTTCACGCCTTTATGTGTAATAATTACATTCAGGTCTTTTATGAGCATCCATGGAACTCTTATTATATAACAGACAAATGATCCCACAGATACCTTCTTCTGAGTCCTGTCATTGACTTTGTTCCTACTTGTTCTTGCATGTACTTTGTTTTGAGTTAGCCCAGGCAGCAATGACATCTGTACAGTCACCAGTGTCCTGGGTGTGTGTGTGACCTCATCCTTGATGCATTTGAGGGGCCACCCAAGGAGTAATGTCAGTGGACTGGCCCTAGGGGGTGTGTGGGGAGGCCAGAGGCTAGGGCCACTGAGACCCCAGCAGAGGGTGTACACAGTGGTTAAAGTCGGGAAAATTTTGCCCCAGGGCACACTTGGGAAAGCCTCTAGATATTTCTAATTGTCATGACTGGTGGTCGCTGTTGGCATCTAGTGGGTAGAAAACAGGAATGCTACTCAACATTGTTCCAGGTACAGAACAGCCCTCACAACAAGGATTCGTCCAGCTCCTGATATGAACTGTGTCCAGCTTGAGAGACCCTGGTGCAGAGAAGAGAGGAGAGCCCCCAAAGATGGAGCTCAGAGAAACAAGAACATTTAGGGGAACAGGAAGTTTAAATATCCCCTGTTCCAGGGCACTCTTCTGCCCTCGGGAGAGGTCCTTTGATCCCATGCTGAGAAAATTACAAACAGCGCTGGGAGGTATGGCAGCCCTCATTGTGTACACAGAAGGAGGCAATTGAGTGTGTTCTCTTGAAGGATTCAGGAAGTGAGGAATGTGCTTTGGGTGGTTCCATGTGCATGTGTTCCTTCCTTGGGTAGTGATGCAGGGTGGCTGGGCCACCTGAACCCTGGGGTCACTGCCAGCCCCTTTGTACCCCTGAGCTCTCCTCCCACTTCCCATCGCCTCACTTCCCTGTCCCCTCGGGGCTGTGAGGGCTCCTCTTGATTCCGGTGACCTTTGGTGCCTTTTCTCAGAACACACCCCAATTTATTGCCTATCTCATAAAAAGCAAAACTTGGGAGAGAGAAGATTGAGTTTGCTTCTCACAGCAGAATTTGATTTAGGGCCAAGAAGGTGGCAATTGCTGCAGAGTGGAGATCGGCTATTTTGGGAGTGCTGTGAATGATTTTTTCCCATCTCCAAATGACCTTACATATATTCTGTCTCTTGCCCGCCTCCCGGTCGGGATTGATGGGGGCTGCTGAGCCTGGGCTCTGGTGGGCCCTGATGCTGCTCCTAATAAATCCATCTGATGGACAGAGGAGCACGGTACTCGGCCATGGGAGCTGGAGGGGTGGCGGTAAACACATGGGGTTTGGGTGGTTTCCAGCCCCCCAGTAGCCTCTGTGGTCACCAGTGCAATGCTAATGTGATCAGATGGAGATTGTCCACTGTCCCAAAGGCTCTGCCTGATGGAGCAGGTAATGGGGTACCTTTGTCTGAGTGCATCAAGTGCTCCTTCACTCTCCTGGCTCTTTGAATTCTTTATCCCCACAGATGTCAACTCCTCAACTGTTCCCAAGGGCCACTGTCATCCCTGCCCCAGGACACCTGAAAGTGCCCCTGCTGGGGTTGTCCAGATGTCCGGATAAACCATCCAATAACTCGGGTTTGGATCTTGCAAAGTGGACCTCCCTAGGCAGATTTTTTTTTTTTTTTTTTTTTTGCACCAAGTCTCAACTTTTTAATCAGTAAAAAGAGGGTGATGCTAGTATAATCCACCTTCTAGGATTAGTAAGAGACCTCTTATCTTCCTGCTTGGGTTAATGGGCTACAGCTCTGCCCTCCATCACAATCTCCCAGAATGGAGGAGCAGGGGGGTTTGATAAGGGGGAACATTTTGATTTGGCTATATCCAAGTCCCTACGCCACCATGAAAGTCGTTGAGCTTTATTTCCACGTAATGTGCCCATCTGACATCCCCACCCCCACCCCCGACTCTCCAGCACCCCTGAGTCTTCCCTCCTCTTCCTGTCTCATCCCTGAACTCTGTTCTCACCCTCTACTTGTCCCCACCCCAAGAATAGGGCTCTGTGACTGCTGTGGCACAGGTGTCAGAAGGAGGGTATTAGCAATGGTCGTTCCATGCCTTACGTGGTGACTATGAAGAAATAGCTGAGGGGCTGGGGTTGTGGCTCAGTGGTGGAGCGCTTGCCTGGTATGTGTGAGGAGGCACTGGGTTTGATTCTCAGCACCACATAAAAATTAAATAAATAAAATAAAGTTATGGTGCCTATCTGCAACTAAAATATTTTTAAAAAGAGAAATAGATGAATAGCTAATGTTGGGTTTTTAGACTTTGCCAGAACATCTCCGCATCCATGTTTACACTACAATATGGAGTCGAAAGCGGTCACCGGTGACTGGGGTCTGCAGGGCTCCTGGGGATGAGGATGGTGCTGTAATGGAGGGAGGTTCTGTCTTTAGGCCTAGAAGCTGTTTCTGAGAGAGTCCCGCAGGCCTGGGGATCCTGCAGGCTAACCCTGGACCACAGTGGACAAGGAGGCTGTGGGGCAGGAGCTGGCTGGGGGACAGGAGAAGTTCAGCCTCTTGAATCAGCTCATTGCCCTCTACTCCCAGGATTGAATGGGAGTCCGAACCTAGGGGGGGACAGGGACTTTCCTTGGGACCCTTCCCTAAACCAAGTGGGCTGCAAGGCCCTCTTCCCTAAAACTGCTGGGCAGGAATTGAGGACAGACCCTGAGAGAGCCACTGGGCTGGGAGCAGTGGAGACAGATGCAGCCCAGACCCCTTCCTTACTCAACAACTCCCGCTTCTCACCCCAGCACCCCTCCACCCACTGGGCAGAGCGTCTCTCTTGTCACACACAATATGTCAATTTTCACATTTTAAAAAAAAATCTCCATGTTGTGGCTCTTACGGGGCAAATGAAGGCCTTTCATATTAAAAAAGAGGGAGGAGGATGCAGCATTTATGGTGTACCTGCTGCATACCTGGGACCATGGAGAGTGTTTCCCATGATTTCTGATACAATTCTAATAACAATCACATCTTCCCTGGATTCTACTAACCGATGCCGAAACCACGACTTATAAAAAGCGAGTAGCTTGTCCAGGGTCACTCAGGAAGTGAGACAAATGGGATGAAAGATCCCTGTCCTCTAGGACAGTCCATGTTTTAGAAGGGAGACTACACAGGAGCCCCCTGCACAGTCCCTCCCTGGCCATTCCTTAGTTCATTCATTCAATCTGCAAATACTGGTTGAGCAGGTGTCTTAGCAGGCTGGGGCTCTATCAATGAACAATATAGGCTCAAATCTTCTTCATGATACTCAAATTTTAATGGAAGGTGGGCAGGGAGGTGGGGATGAGCAATATAAAAAAAAAGAGACTGGACTATGTGAGCTTGCTAATACCCCACCATTCTGACATATAAAAATGGCCATTTCATGCAACTGAATGTAATAAGTATACAGACAGCGATGTTATGGAGAAAAATACAGCTGGAAAGGAGTGGAATAGGGATTCCTGGGTTAGAAGGGTCTTTCTTGCATAATCATCCGACTGTACCACTCTTTTCTCCATCAAAAAGTCCCAGTGTTAATTTGGGTGTAGTCATGCACACCTGTCATCCCAGTTACTCAGGAGGCTGAGGCAGGAGGATCTCAAGTTTGAGGGCAGCCTGAACAACTGAGTGAGACCCTGTCCAATAAATAAATAAATAAATAAATAAATAAATAAATAAATAAGTGTCAGTGTTGGGAAAGGAGCCCCAACTTCTTTCTGGGTCCTCAAGACTGCTCAGTATCTGGTCAGCTCCACCTCCGTCCCTCAGTCAGACCCAGAGCTCCAGGAACACAGCCTGCTCTATCTACCCGGGCAGCAGACTCCACTGACACAGGCCTGATGCCATTGTCTGTGGCCCTTCAGGCCCAGCTGGAGTGGCCGACGCTCAGAAGGCCCGCCCGCCCTTTCGCAGACAGCTTTAATTGCTCCCTCCTCTACACTCACCCGCCACTTCACTCCAGCACTCAGTGCGGCTCTGCTCTTCAGAAGATGCCGTGATTTATTCATGTGCCTTATTAGTGGCCCTATTCCCAGTGGCTGGTGCAGAGCCTGGCAGGCACCAAGGCTCCGGGCAGGTTGGATGCGCCAAGGAAGGCAGGAAGAGAGGCTGAACGGAAGGCCCAGGGAGTGAGTGGTCCAGAAGGTGGGGACGTCAGGAGGAGGTGAGCAGAGGCAGGCCTTGGGGAGGGAGAATTGCCCCAGGGAGGGAGCCGCGAGTCCCACACCCATCCTGTCTTACCTGCGCACACCTGCTCACACCTGCTCCTACCTGCTCATGCCAGTCTATGCTCAGCCAGCCCTCACCTGCCCTCACCTGCCCACACCTGTCTACGCTTGCCTAGGCCCATCCTGCTTCCACCTGTCTATACCTTCCTATGCCCACACCTGTCTGTGCCTGCCCATGCCTGTCTATGTCTGTCCTGCCCGCATCTGCTCACACTTGCCTTCACCTGCCCAGGCCCACACCTGTCCATACCTGCCCACACCTGCCTATGCTCCACCTCCTCCTACCCCTTTGGCACCACTTCCTGTCCTCCAGCCACATGGGGCTTACTTTTTCCTAAGGCCTCAAAGAATTTTGTCTTCATTTCACTCCCTGCTTCCTCCCAGAGCTACCCTTCAGCCTCTTTGGGGAGGTGTGCCCTGGTGCCCTGATGGAGGAGCTTGCCCTGCAGCGAGCACCCTCAATGTCCAGGTCTTCTCTTGCACTGCTCTTTACAGGTGTGAGGCTTGCCAGGCTGCTGTGAGCCATGGATGAGTGAATGGATCAGACAGATCAGCTGGCTGTGACCTTGGGCAGGCTTCTCTCTCACCCTCAGTCATCTCCCCTGTAAAATGGGAATGGTAATTATCCTGGCCTCTTACAGGAACAGCACACGTGGAGGGTCAGCACAGAGTGGGGTAGCAATTGCTCAGTTAGGCTGGGCTCATTGCCATGGGTGTTCTTCCCTCCAGGGGGCTCCAGGAGCACAGCCGCCCCCCCGCCCCCCCCCCCCCCCCCCGCAGGGCCTGGTTCTCTGCCTGGCACACAGAGGAAGCCCAACGGCAGCTGTCAGCAAGCAGTTCCAGGAGAAAGTGGG
This sequence comes from Urocitellus parryii, assembly GCF_045843805.1. Taxonomy (NCBI): domain Eukaryota; kingdom Metazoa; phylum Chordata; class Mammalia; order Rodentia; family Sciuridae; genus Urocitellus; species Urocitellus parryii. Next base: position 165,589,257 of record NC_135535.1, on the reverse strand, counting down.
GTGGGCAGAGACTTGCCGCAGGGGCAAGTGCAGAGAAGAGCCCGGTGTGACAGGAGCACGTGGGACAATGCAGACCGTGCCGGCTCGAGGGGCAGGGTGAGGCCTCTGTGAGCTGGAGACCAATCTCTACTCTGGACACGTTGATGAGCGACTCTCCGCCCATCAGGGAGCAAGGTTGCCAGAGAAACCAGAGAGGCCCGAGCCCACATTTGGCCTCTTGCCGAAGTGCTTTTCTCTGTGAGATTATATATTCTGGGCCACATCCCTCCCATCGACACTTCCTCCCTCACTTTACTCCTTTTCTTACTCCTCCATCATAAAAGTCTCTAGAAACAGGTTTTGTTCAGAGTGAATGAGGCAATAAATTCTCTGTTTCTGACAGGCCGACAAGAGAGATAAATTCTGCAAAGGGAGCCGCAGCACTGCTCTCTTGCCCTGTGGAGCCTCAGCTGATGTTCAGGTCTGTCCAGGGAGGAGGGGACTCCGTGAGGGAGGAAGAAGAGGAGGCAACATGGAGATCCTGAGCCCACCTGGGGAACTTTCTTTCAGGTGGCCAGTTACCACGCCCAGGGGACCTCAGGTCTATCTATTGCTACAGCTGTGGCCGGGTGATATGGCTCCTTAACTAACTGAGAGGCTGGGTGGGATGGGCATCATTCATTCATTCATTCATTCGATCACCCATCCTCAATTCATTCAGCAGTTTCCTAGCATGCGGGAGAGGAATCTAAATCCCCTCAAGTATTACCTTCTTTAAGAGGCCTTCTCACAAAGGGCCGAGAACACTTGCAATTCGAGTCATAGCAAAAGATTGATTTCCCTGGTAAATCAAGAGCTCCTACAAATCATTAGGAAAAATAAACAACCTAATAGGAAATCCGACCAAAGGATGTGGACAAGCAGCTCACAAAAGGGAATACCAATGGCATGACAGCAGGTACCTGGAAAGGAAGACTCCTGCTTACACACGATGAGTGCTGAGGGTGGAAATGTCACAATTTGCAGTCCCCCACTCCACCCCCTAACCCTAACCCAGAAAAACCAAGACTGTCAGGGAAGGTGGGACACACGCATGTTGCTAGAGGTGTGCAGAGGAACAAACGCTATGGAGAGCAATTCGAACTAGTGCCTCAGCAGGTGCTTTTGGCAATATCTTAGCACTATGTGTGTACCCGGCCTGCACCCAGCAGACCCACCTCTCGAAATTATTCTCACCTCTGTGTGTACCAGATCATTGCACATGTACAAGATTTTTCAGTGAAGCATTTTCTATATCACTGAAGGAAGGAATTAAGGCTAAATGTCTATAACTAGGGAGTTGGTTAAATAATTTACAGTATTTGGCTAAATAATTCACATAGTACTCAGTATACTATATATTTTTTTAAAGGGTAGCAGGATTAACTTTAGGCACCAAGATGGGCTGAGCTTCAAGATGCACTTTTTTGTGTGTGTGAAAAGAGCAAGACACAGAACAGAAAGGAATGTGAACGATGCTGCTATTTGTACAAAGGTGAAGAAAGTGAATCCGTGCACACGCACAGGCATCGATGTGCATTGGCTTCTCTAACTTCCCCCCTGGAAGGACAAAGATCTGTGGACAATGGCTGCTTGGGGAGCCACGCCAAGACCTGGAGCTGGAGGTGTGAGTAGGGAGGAGGACTTTTTACTCTATATAGCCCTTTGTGCATCTTGGATTTTGACTTGTGTGAGTGTGTTTATTACCGACTCAAAAAAATAAATATCATTCACATTTTTTTTTTAAGAGAGAGAATCCAAGGAGGGTGACTGAGAACTGGGGAATGAGGAGGTGAGGGATAGAAGAAAAGCAAGTATCTGCAGGGGACAGCACCCCGAGGGATTGGGGCATAGTCTGGGGACCCTGGATGAGGTACAGTTGGAGCGTAGCTCTGGGGAGTCTTGGGAAGATGGCTGGTGAGGAACACGGGGAGGGGTGAAGATGGATTTGTGTATGTTAAAGACTTTGGATTTCACTACAGAGACCAGGGAGGGCTTTAAGTACAAACAGCACAGGGTCGGGCTCTACTTTAGGAAAACCCCTGGAAGTGATATGGGAATGCTCTGGGGAGAGCAAATGTAATGCGTGCCTGTTGTCTGTCTTGCTTTCTTGTCATTTGCTCACCTCACCTTAGGTAATTCCAAAAGAAAGCCGAAACTAACTCTATAACACAAGGGAAACTGAAGCTCGGGAAAGTTAAGTAACCGGTCTAAGCTCTTGCAACTTGGGGACTAGGATTTAAACTCAGGTCTGTGTATCTTCAGAACCTGGGCTCTGAAGATAGCCCCATGGTGGACGGACTTTTAGTTACAGGGCTGTGTGCCCCGTGTGTGCTTATAGTCTGGGAATCTTAACTGATGTGGCCAAGCACCGTGTCGTCCCTCCAATAGCAAGACTATGGTCCATGGGTTGATGGGTGCAAGTGCATCTGATCTGGGCAACTAGCTTCCACCAACTTCTGCCCTTCTGCCCTCTGCAAACTTCTGCCCTCCCCCTCCGCCCTGGTGGGCTAGCATCATGGGATACATAAGCCCCCGATTTTAGCCTTTGGGAGAAAAAAAAAGCAGCCGACTTTTTTATGGACCGTTTTCCTCTTTAAGGACATATGGAAGGTCAGAGGCAGGCTTCCTACAGGAGGTGACAGGAAGGGTCAGGGGAGGTTTCCTCTGGAAAGAGTCTGGGGGAGATATACATTTGGCTCTAATTACACCAGGTCTTCTAAATTTCCTGGTCATTTGGTTTCCATTTTCCTGCCGTCTCTTTGCATGCATTTTTCTACAACTCTCATGTTTAAACTGTGCTACGGGAGAGACTCCCAACAGGCCCCGACTCAACCTCAGGCCACCTGGATGGTCAAAGACAGAATCAGCTCTCACACCCTCGCCTTGGATTCCAGATGTTTCCACGACAGCATGCTCTCTTCCTTCCCATGTCAGTATGGATGTACCCGATTCCTCACGGACACCCATACAGGGCTTCTGGTTTCTCCACAGTCATGTAACAATCTGGCTCTCCCTGCTTGTGTACTGGTGTTGGGCCTTCAGATACTGGCCCTGGAGTCATGGGGGACTTCTACGGGTTGGACCCGAATAGCCAGGGCATGATTCGGCCACTGCTGTGAAGGATGATCACAGGCTGGTTTAATGAAGAACGGGCGGCGGGTGACTGAGAGAAGAGGGGTGCAGAGTCTCTGGGATGCTGATGAGGTCGGTTGAGGGATTTGGGCCTCTGGGGAAGACTGAGGCTCCCAGTAAGAGTGGTCTGTGCAGGACACTGGTAGGGGACTTGGTGAGGCGGGACCGAGATCCAGATTGGCTGACTCCTCAAATGATCATGGGACTATCCTTGGCAAGGGATGGAAGGTCTTGAGTCTCCCTCTAGACTCCTGGAGCTCATTCCTGACTTTTCCTGGTCTGTCACCACAGATCGCAGCTCAGTTCTGCCACTAACTTATTCTGTGACCTTGGGCAAGTCACATGAACTTTGTGGTCCTGAAGTTTTTCACGTGCACAATGGAAATAAAGAATGGTTGTTTTTCCTAACTTCATAGCATTTTGGGGAGGAGCAACTTGATAAATGGATGAGACACAGTTTGGAAATTGTAAAGCACCCTGCAAGGACTGGAAATGACACTGATGATCAGAGCCACTCCTGTGATGGACACCACCTTCAACAGCACGGCTGCACCCAACCACTCTCTGCCTCCCTTTTTTTATGGGAGGCAGAGAGTGGTTAGGTCCTCTCTGTAAGGAGGTAAGGTCCTCTCCCATGTTATAAACCCTTTAACTGAAAATCCCTTATTGTTCCTCAAGTTCTAGTTAATTGATTAGTAATTAATTTGCAGTGCTGGGTGTTGAGCTCGGGGTCTCCTGTCTGCCAGGCCAACCCTCTACCACTGAGCTACACCCCAGCTATTTTTTTTCTAATTCTAAAAGTTCTTTGTAAAATGTTCAAGAAATATTTTGCTTAAAAGAAAAAAAAATATTAAATATTTCTGGCCTTGACATTGTTATCATATGATTTTGGGAACTTCCATTTTTCATCTCTGTGTTCTCTGACCCCCCAACCCCGTAGCGTCTAGGTCAAGGCCAGTGAATGTCTAAGAGAGACTACCTCTGTTCCACCTGATGGGCCTCACTGGGGGAATCCAACAATCCTTCCTGCTGCGCCCCCTTTAGAATCCTTCTCAACACAGCCTCCAGAAGACTCTTGGCATCTGGGACAGGACAGGGTGAGTACCGACCGACGTTCTCTGGCTCCTCAGAGGAGAGGTGGCAAGGGCTCAGGAGAGCTTGGAGAGCCCCTCAGCCCATCCCAGTGCCTAGGGAATTCCCTTTTATCTCATCCTAGGATCTCAAGTCCTGTGGCTTCCATGGGGAGTTCTCAGAACATTTCAAGAAATTAAAAAAAAAAATTAAAAGGAATGAATCTTGCAAAGTCAATGGAATGTGAGCAAGTGACTTAATAAAATCACACCCACACAAATGCTTGTGCTCCTTTTTCATCTCAACTTGAAACTGGGTGGAGCTGAATATTTCCGAGGCTCCGGCTTCCAAAGAACATACAGGGAGCCGACTCGGTCAGCGACCCACTCTACTTTCTCCTGTCCCCGGAATGCGAATTGGCATGGTTCTCCATTTTACGGATGAGAAAACTGAGACCTAGAGGAAGGAAGTCAGCTGTCTGAGGTCATTTGGCCTGTGACAAAGCAAGGACCTAGGTTTGGTTCTGAGGTTCCCACTTTCCTGGTCAACTTACATGACATGTCAATCGAAGGTCCCCACAATTTGGAGTCTTTCTATGAAGTGAAGAAGGGATTTGATGTTGGGAAAGGTCTCAGTGCTGTTGCGCTTGCCACCATCCCTGTGCCTCTTTCTGGGTTAGACACGAGAACTTTTCCTCGGCTGTGAGCTGGGCAGGGGGCCAGGAGATCGGATTCTGGTCTAGCTAGGAACTTCTGCCCCCTGAACTTAGGTTCCTTCATAGAGCTTTGAGAGGACCTTGTTGGCAGCCCAATCACAGAGATCAGAGTTTGGCTTGGGGGGCGGGGGAGGTGGCTCAGTGGTACAGCACTTGCCTAGCATGGCTCAGGTCCTGGGTTCAATGCCCAGCACTGAAAAAAAAAAAAAAAAAAGACAATCCAGAGGGTGGCTTCTAGAGCCATCTGCCTGGGTTCTTTCCCTAACATTGCCAACTATACTGTGAAGCCTTTAACTTCTCTGTGCCTCCTGCTTAACGGAGGTGATAATACTCCGTATTTCATAGAGTTTGCTTTGAGCATTGAATGAAGAACCGCAGGAGTGCCAGTTTGAATGCTCAGTAAGTTTGAGTTGATGGTGGAATTGACCCCGAATCTCAGGGCTTGGGGCTATGCTGTGAGAAGTTGGCGGTGACTGGGCATGATGGCCTCTGTAGATTTCATTGTGACGCACCTAGCTGGGTCTTCTTTGAAGAAGTGGCTCACCTTCCAATGTTTAGTCCAAGTTCAGCAACTTCAGCTCCTCTTCCAGGAAGCCCTCCTGGATGGGTGGACAGGCCAGCCTGCTCCTGGCTGCCGGCTCCCAGCCCCCACTGCCATGCCACCCTTTGGCCTCAGACAAAGCGGGCACCAGCAGCGGCAGCAGCCGGGCCAGCTCGGTGGCTTTCATGAGGCTGGGGCTCCCGGGAGCCTGGGCTGGGCTGGTCTGCTTTGAATGCTATTTGCATTGCAATAGGCGAGCCTGGCCTTCAATACAGGCCCCTTCTCTTTTGACAGAACAGCCTCACAATCGCCTATTGACCGGGCACCTGTTCCTGCCCCAGACATTATGCAAATGCCGGCCAGGAGCGAAGCCGCCAGCCCCCCGGGCCATTGTGCATTGAACCCTGATGGCGCCCTGCCAGCTCCCAGCCGGCCTTTGTTCCAGGCCGCACTGCGCCACCCCCGCCACTGCCTCCCGCCCGCCGGCTCGAGGTGCCCCGCGGAGGAGCCACCCGCTCCCAGCTACTTGGGTCCTTGCACCTGAAGAAAGGCCTGGCGAGCTGGAGGCTGGGCCCAGCTGAGGCAGAGCTGGGGGCTTGGAGGAGGCAGCCAGCGCCGGCCTGTGCCCTGCTCGGCCCGTCCCCGGGGGACCAATGAGAGGGGCCTGGCAGGCGGAGGAGGGGGCAGCCGAGCCACCGTGCCACCTGGGGGAGGGGAGATTATAATAATCACTCTCACATCTGCTGAGGGCCTTCCACCGCGCAAAGCCCTCTCACGGCGGGTCTCCCTGCGAGCCACACCTGCCCCTCGAGGAGGTGGGCCGGTTGGATTGTCGCCTTTCACACAGGGGGGATTTTGGCCTCCTGGGGGGAGCTGGCTGATGGGGCGGTCAGGGCGGGGGTGGGCCACTCAAACTCAGGGCTGTGGATATCTCTGCCTCCCGGCTTTTGCGCACAGAGCTTCCTATAGCCCACCTGTCCTTCCGTGTGGCTGTGACTCCTCTGAGTCACCATGTCATGCCCTACACTGGGTGGCTCCGCCCTGCCAGGTTTTCAGAACCTGATCTCAGCATCGGCAGCATCAACATCACCTGGCACCCGTCCAAGTGCCAGCCCCTGGGCCCCAGGCAGACCTGTCCAACCAGAAGGTGCAGGATGGCCCCATCTCCCTAGCTGGACCAGCCTGCAGGTGTTCTGATGCTCAGTCCAGAGTGAGGACCACCAGTCCTGGCCACCATTTCCACTCCCCCACCCAAGGCCTGGCTGACACTGTTTCCACCCCCATAGCTGGGCTCCTCCTCCCTCTGGACCCCTGTCCCCACCCTGCTTTTGTTGAGGGTAGTGAACTTTATTAAGCACCTGCCTGGTTCTAGGCTTAGGGCGTCCAATGAATGAGACCCACTTTGGAGAAACTCGGTGTAGGTGATTTTTCATTTGACTATTTCAAAGCAGGATGCTAAGGCTTGGACAGAGCTAAGTGAGGATGGTGTGGGGAAGATGCACCAAGAAGGGGTACTTAAGACAGTTTGGGGGACTCCAGGATGGGGCCTGCTTCGGGTATGAAAGAAGAGCATGAACAGACATTGAGGAGAAACTCAAATAATTTCAGAATAAAAGGCTGTCGCCACCGTGGGCTCAGGAACCCAGAGAAGGCCCCTGTTCTATGTGTTGTAGGCAAGTTTAGGTCTGGTGGTGAAGAAGGAAGGAGAAGCGACAGGGAGATCACCAGCGTGGCCCAGAGGGCTTGTGATGATTTTTACTCCAACTGGTTAAATGTAGAATCCACTGGCTGCTTTGGATCAAGAAGAAAGCAAGTGGGAGGCTGAGGCAGGAAGACTGAGGGTTCAAAAACCCGCCCCGGCAGCTTAGTGAGGCCCTAAGCAACTTAATGAGATCCTATCTCTAAATAAAACAAACATATAAATCTATATATATATATATATATATATATATATATGTTGGGGATGTGGCTCTGGTTAAGTGTCCCGGGGTTCAATCCTTGGTACCAACCCCTCCCCACCCCCCCACCCCCCAAAAAACAGGCCAGCTGGAGGGTGCTGCTAAGACATCTGTGAAGTCTGCTTTGGCCGGGACACAGCTCAGAGGCTCCCTAAGAAGAAGCCTTCTTGCTCCTGTGGCCCCCAACCTGCAGCTGTCACCCCTTGAACCTAACCCAGGCACCTCTGCCTCACAGCCTTGCTACAAAGGGGCCACCAGGATGGGGCATCAGAGAAGGAGTGGAGCAAGTCCCCGGCATGACCCTGGGCGCCATCCAAGGTGCCCCTCGCCAGGCCTTTGGCCCTGGCAATCTTTCACCCGTTGCCAAAGTGCTTTAAAGAGTTTGGCCCAAAGCAGGGAAATCTGATCTCATGAGAGGCCAGGGCGAGGTTTCCTGAGCCAAGTGTTGTCTGTCTCACGATTTGTCTTCCTCAAGGGCTGTCAGGGTGCCGTTCGCCTAAAAGACAAAACGGAAAGAAAAGTCGATAAAGTTAGTGGCCTCCCCAGCCACACCCCTTAGTGTGGCATTCAAGGCCCTCTGGGGTCTGGCCTCAGAGGCCTCTCCTGCATGCCCTGTCCTGGTCTCACCACTTTGTCCTCCTGCCACCTTTGAGGTTCTGCGGGGCAGGTCCCTCTGCCTGGAGGACATTACCATTTGAACCCTCCTTCCCTCTGGGCTCATTGGATGAACTTCTACTCAAGCTCATAGGCTCCCCCTGTGTGTCCCTTCCACTAGGGTGACTTCTTCTTTTGGTGGGGGGATTATTGGGGATTGAACTCAGGGGCACTCGACCCTTGAGCCACATTCCCAGCCCTATTTTGTATTTTATTAGAGATAGGGTCTCCCTGAGGTGCTTAGCACCTGGCTTTTCTTGAGGCTGCCTTTGAACTTGCAATCCTCCTGCCTCAGCCTCCTGAGTGGCTGGGATGACGGGTGTGCGCCACTGTGCCCTGCTATGGTGACTTCTTATTCCACTCTAGTAGAGAGGTATGTAGCGAGTACCTGCCTGGGACCAATGTCAGGCTCTGGGAGTCAGGTGATGTGCCCCTCTCCCCACGAACTCCCAGTCCAGGGGCCGAAACAGTAATATGTAATGGGGCCTGCATGAGGGTCCAGGTGGGTGTGGGGTGGAGGATGGAATTTAGGGTGTAGAGTGGACACCACTGGCAGGTGGTTCAGCTGGGAGGGGCATAAAGGAGGGAGAAACTAGGAGGGACCATCAGGTTTCCCTCTGTGGGGTTGGTAGACTAGCCCCTGAGATGGGGGACTAGAGAGTCTTGATGGGACCAGATGATAAGAGGAGGAGTCAGGTGCTGGCTGGAGGTCACATTGTCCTGTTGCCCTGGCTCAGGTGGAAAGTGGTGCCCACCAGAAGATCTGAGAGGTCTGTGTTCAGGGAGGGTCTGAGCTCACACCTCCAGTGAGCACCTGTGTCCTGAGGCGGGATCTCCTGTGCCCTGAACAGAGGCATGGGCAGCACTGCTCTGCCTCTGATGTCACCGTCACCCCTCCTCTCTGTCCTCCTGGCACTGGTCTGACGGCTTCACCTGCATCAGGAACAATGGACGCGGGGGGAGGAGGCGGCCACCTTTTAGTTCCTGGGTGTGGTGACTTGAAGACTCCTCTGCAGCCTCAGCGTGTGGCTCACATCTCTGCTGATGTCTCTGCTGAAATGTCTAAGCAGCACCTTTGGGGACATGAGTGGCCTGTGAGGGAGCCACCAGCTATCAGCACGGCCATCTCCGGTGAATCCAGAACCGCCCTGGTAGGACACATCGCCGAACCCCTTCCTCAATTTCAGAGGAGGAAACCGAGGCTCAGGAAGGAGCAGTGGTGTGTTCTGATCATGTCCTGATGTTGTCACTGGTGAAGAGGTGACTCTGGAAGAGGGTGCCTAGGAGTCCCCAAGAAAGGGGCTAACTTCACTCAGGACCAGAGGAGTTTTTGACGAATATGATGGAAAGGAATTTCAGCACACGTCAGTAGTGGCACCGACAGAGATTTATTTACAAAAGCAGATGCACACGTCGGCCATCTCAAGAGAGGCACATTTTGGGGTTCCGGGCTCCTCCTTTAAAGGACACTTGATGAGGAGTAGGCATGGGAACGTATGCAGGAATGATGTCAGTCTGGTGATCTCAAGATGGTTTATGGTGGTCTGGTCATTCTCAGGATCCCTAGGTTGACATGGTCTTCATTATCTGATCCATAGATAGCTCTGGAAAATGCCCTACATTATAGGTTCCTTGAAATACGCTGTCTCTTTTTGCTTGATCTATTTATTGGGCTAACTAATAGTGCACAGGGTAATTATCATGCGAGTGAATTTATAGTTAACTTTAAGATTTACAAATTTCCCAGAAACCTGAGAGTGACAGCCCTGGAAAAGGTGGACCTTCAAAGTAAGAGTGCATTTCCTTCTCTCGGTGTCTCCTTTCTACCTATTTCTCTTTTTCCTCTTTCCTTTCTCAATATTAGAGCAGCAGGGACACATTAAGAGGGTGAAAGACAAAGACCTAATGTAGTCGAGAGGGGAAGGGGATGCATCCCAGGTAGGAAGTAACTCACCTGGGCTTGCACAGTGGACACCTGGGTCAGTGCCTGTTCTATTGCTTGGCCCTTTCCTCTGGGAGCACATAGGTCCCTGGCGTGCACAGGCTTCTGACCATCAGGAGAAAGGGCTCAGTCGGGCCTTGGCAGATGCCAGGCCCAGACATCCCGTCTGCCTGAGCACTTGAGAGAAAGTTCTAGTCTCCCCAGTTTGTTGACCCACATGGCCAAGTGCCTGCTGGAGGTCAGTGTGGCATGTGCTCTGGGGCAAGTTATCCTGGTGAATTCTCCTCCACTTTATTTCTCTACCACTGAGCCTCGTTCCTAAGACCCAGCACATTTAGAGTGGCCCTGGCTTTGATGCCTCAGGGGCTCAGGATGCTCTCCTGCCACACCTAACTTTGGGAAGCAGAGTGCTAGGATCTCCTCCATCCTCAGATTTGCTTCCCCTGCCCCCCTGCGGGGTCTCCCTGTTGAATTTACTTCCACCTGGCCTAGGTGAGCCAAGCCAGCCCGAGGTTGGTTGACCCCCCAACTAAGACTTGGTCCTACCACCATGTCACCAAGAGCCCCTGGCCAGTGGCGTGACATTATAGATATTCTCAACAGTTGCTGCTAGCTGTAGACGCCCCCTCCTCCTGCTCCTGCCTCCCGCCGTCCACGGCTGTAGAAAACGACTTTCTCTTCGTGGCTTTGTGAAAGGTTCCTTGGGAATTGTGATCCAGGCTTTCCTGTCCCGGGTCATCAGCCCCTGATTTACAATCTAGAGAAATTGTGTTTTCTTTGTGAATCAAGAGTGGGTTGAGGATAATGCAGCTGGAGCCCCTTCCTCAGCTGTCACAGGATAAAAACCACGGGGCTGAATGGGCTCTCCTAAGACTCTTGGAAGGTGGCTTACAGCCAAGAGGGAACCTGTGGCCCCGCAGCCTCGCTGGCCTTTGTCCCTCGAGGGCTTCTCCCCTCCCCTTCCAAGGCTCTCGGTTTTCTATGGGCCCCTGCTGCTTTCGTCCCCTCTGGATGGCTTGTCCGCCCTCCTGCCTGCTCTGAAGCCTCCAAGTCCCCTCAGGGTATCTTTGCTTTCTCACCCAGACTAAGCTCCTTAATGAAGGGCCACTCTGTGCTGGGCCAAGGCATTTTAATGCTTTTCTCTCTCTCTCCCTCTTTTGAATTTTTTTTCTACCCCCGTCTTCACCTCTTGGTTTTATCCTCCCATTTTACGAAGGAACAAACTGAGGCGCTGTTGTGAAGTGACCAGCCCGGGGCTATGAGCCGGTGATGATGGACCTGCAGCCAGGACCAGGTCTTCTGCTCTCTGATCTTGTCCCTCTTTAATCTCCTCAGATTCTTTTATTCCATTCTACAGTCTCAAACAAGGGCCCCAGAATGGCTGGCCCAGGTGTGTCTGTAGCACTTCTATTTCTTTTCCACCACGAGTGTCTGAGATGTTTTCTCTCAGTTCTCAGCACGGAAGAAGGGGTTGGAGGCACAGGGGGCTGGTGGGGAAAGCCATTCCTGGCTGAGCACAAACTGGACAGATTGTCCCCATGTAACGGACTACACATCGGGTGGTGCCCTCTAGTCTGGCTGCAGTGCTCAGGGAATATTCTGGAAGCAGTATAGTCTGAGCGCAGCCCCGGTTTGAATTCTGGTCCTACATATATAGCTTTGGGGCTCTGGGCAAATTTCTAAATCTATCTGTGCCTCGATTTTCTCATCTATCAGATAGCAATAGTTCTAGAAGCTCTACCATTGCTGACTGAGTCAGTTTACCCATGTCGAAGGCACGGACCTGGTTCTGGAGAGGCTTTGATTAGTGGCAGTAGCATGGCATGCACTGGGCCTGAGGAGGGGACGGGGTGGTCCTTCTGGCCTTCTTTGTATTGCTCCTACCATGAGGCTCAGGGCCTGGGACCCAGATGGGCAGCTGTGGCCTTGGGAATCCCGTCTCTCCCATCCTGCCCTGCCTCTCAGCCCTGCGTGGCTGCCACAGTGGGTACATGGGAGCCTCTTTCTGTGCCTGGGAACCAGATGAGGAATACACACGAGGCTCTGAAAATTCTGAGATAATGTTAGCCAGACCCAGGCTCGAGGCTGCCCTTGCTGCAATGGATTCCAAGTGGGACGCAGAGCCAGTGCTTAGGAGTAGCCAAGCTGTGTGGAAATGTGACTGGGGCCAACATGAAACATGGCCTGAGATGCTCAAGATGCAGGGTCCAGGTTGGTGCTTGAGGGGAGGAGGAGGAAGAGGAGGAGGAGGAGGGAGGATGGGGAGTCAGTAGCAGGTACTTCTGCCTGCCTGGACATCCTCTGCAGGTGTGGGTGGTTTAGGTACCCTGGAGGCCATCAGGGCCAGGTAGGAAGGGACTTTGCAGCCACAGCCGGGAGCGGGTTTGTGGTAGGTGCTGGAGTGAACCTCTTCCTGTTCTGGGCGCTCATTCTAGCTTTCTTGCAGGAAGCCATGGGGGAGAGGAGGAAGACTAGGGGCAGGGAGCATCCCCAAGCTGCTGTCACCACCCAGGCAGGAGGGGACAGCAGCTGGGGCCAGGGTGTGGGCTGTGTGGATGGAAGGGGACAGACACATTTAAGAATCATTTCCCGCTTTGTGATGGAGTGAACGTGTCAGCGATGGAAAGGAAGAGAGAGGGCTCCAGGGTAACACCTTTCTCTAACGTTCTTGCCCAGGGGTGCACAGGCCCTCCTCGAACACCTCTTCAACGGGGAGCTCACCACCCGGTTGTTTAGGGACAAATTGGACATCCCTATTCTCAAAATCCAAAGTCTAAGATGTTCCAAAACCCGACACATTTTGAGTGCTGATGTGGCGTCTCAGGGGAATATTCCACATCCGACCTCGTAAAAGCTCACAGTGAGAACACTCGTGCAGGCCGGGCAGGGTGGCAACCAGGCCTGTGATCCGCCCCTCGGGAGGCTGGGGCGGAGGTTTGAAAGTTTGAGGCCAGCCTCAGTGACTTAGCAAGAGCCTGTCTCAAAATGACATTCAAAGAAAGAAAGGAAGGAAGGAAACAAGGGAGAGAGGGAGATAGGAAGGGAAGGAAGGAAGGAAGGAAGGAAGGGCTGGGATGTAGCTCAGTGGCGGAGCACTTACCTAACACGTGCAAGGCCCTGATTCAGTCTCTAGTGCCACACAAACAAACACACACCCCTGAACCCCCAAACAAACAAACAGAACACAGGTGCACTAAAAATATTGTATAAAATCACCTCCAGATTGTGTGTTTAAAGAATGTTTGAGAAACATAAATGAACTTCATGTGTAGACTTGGGTCTCGTCCCCAAGACATCTCAATATTTATATGCAAACATTCCCAAATCTGAAAAAACAAAAATCGTAACCCGGAACTTGTCTGGGCGCAAAGGTTTTGGGTACGGGCTACTGAGCTTGTACTTACTCCGGTTTCAGCCTGTCTGCATGTGGTCCGTGGCTGCACACGCCACCACAGACCTCACCCAGGAGCAGCCACCCAGCTCAGAGGCAGTGTGGCCTTCTATACTCTCCTTTTCTCTGTCTCCACACTTGTTGTCTTGGTGTCACGGGGGTGTCCTCGGACTTCAGCGTCTACTTTGGACATTCGATCCTCTGGTGTTCTATCTTTGGTAAACAAGAATACCCGATGATGCGTTTGCAAAAGAGAGTCACAACTGTCACATTGAGTGGAGTTGCCCCATGGCCCTGCACAGCCTATTGTCCTCTGGGAGAGAGTAAGAGGAAGTCAAGATATAATTTAGAGAGTCGCCGGGCAGGCTCGAGGACAGAGCTGAGAGCCTAAGCTCACCGGTGTCAACATGCTCAGGAAGAGAGTCATTTGTCCATGGTGGCACATTCATAGAAATGTGCCGGCAGAGACTGAGCTGCTCCTAAGCACCAGTGGACAGAGGAGGCGGCCAGTGTGGCAATCCAGAGCCTGCAGGACACGACTGAGGAGATGAGGGTCAGGTCAGGGCTGGGGAAAGTGGGTTTCCTGGGATTTGGTCCAGAGCCTGGCTGAGGGGTGAGGGGTCTTGAGGAGACATTGATGTGCCCAGGTTGCTGGCGGCAGGGGCTGGTGGGCAGGGTCCTTTGTTCCCTGAGGGGCATCCAGGAGGGAGTGTGGGTCACAGGTGGGTGGCAGGAGCAGATGCTGATCTCAGGTGGGACATGGGGTGCTGGAAGTGCCTGTGGGACCTCCGAGGAGCCACCCAGTAGGCAGCACTGCCTCCCTGTGATCTTGGCACGCAGATCCCTCCCGGTGCTCGGCAGCTGGCTGTGCTCCAGGCCCAGGACAAAGGCTCCGCCTCGCACTCTGGCCCAGGAGGCTCTGCAGAGGGAGTGGGGCACTTCTCAGTACAGTTGAGTGCTGAGGTCCTCACGCAGCACCCTGAGCCACTGTGCAGGGCCAGGAGACATTCCCTAGGGATTTGCTTCCAGGAACCAGCTCACCTGGCACCTCTGGGAACTGCCATGCCGTCTCTCTGTAGTCAGGTTGGCTGATTTGGAAGACTCTGGGTCAGACCAAGCCCAGAGAAGTTCAGGGTTGAGACAGCTCAGTGCAGGGACACAAGGAGGCCATTGAGCAGCCCTGGCACTGTGTGAACTGGGGACCCATGGGCACAGATGTCCACGGAATCGGTATCTGCTGATGCAGGCTGTGTGACCTGAGGCAGTCTCATAAGCTCTCTGAACCTCTGTCTTTCCCCTGTGCAGAGAGAATCACCCTTCTTGCCGTTTTTCTCCACCACCTTCTTCCCAGAGTTGTCAATAATACACGAGGTCATGAGTGAAAGTGAGCTCTCAAGGGCACAAGCAACAGTGTGAGAGGTGAACGCATCCGGAGGTGAACAAAAACACCGAGGGGCAAGGTGGGCAGCTGGGGGGCCCCTCCTTCTCCGGGCTCTGTATTTGGGGCTCCCACACCGTGCTGACGGGGGTGAGCTGGGGCAGGAGACGGACAGGACTTGGAGGAAGAGAGAGAAAGGGGAAGTCTAGAGAGAGAGAGAGAGAGAGAGCACACACACAACACATACACACACACAGCACACAACACACACATAACACACACACCACACCCACCATACACATTACACACACCCAGAAGGAGAGCTAAGGGCACAGAGAGGGAGAGAGACACAGAGCCACACACCCAGCAGGATAGAGAAAGAGGCAGAGAGATGGAGGTAGAGATGGACGACAGAGAGAGAGACAGAGGTAGAGCGAGAAGGAAGTGGAGGGAGACAGAGACATGGAGGAGAGAGCGACAGACCAGGGTCAGGCAGACAGCCGACACAGAGGACAGGGTGACAGGGAAGCTGAGACTGAGAGAAGAGATTTGGGGACAGGAGGGAGAGGGAGATGGGGGAAGTCAGCAGGTGAGGAGGCACCAGGGTGTGTGAGCAGAGTGGGGTGGAGGGGGTGCTGCAGACAGGTGGGGCGCCGTGAGGGGGGGTGAGGGAGGATGGGGCCCGGCTGAGCACCCTGCCCCTGTGGGCGGGGCCCTAGACCCACCTGCTGGGAGTTCTCTCCTGCAGAGTCACCAGGGCTCACCGTGCAGTGGGGGATTAAGGGGATCACTGGATTGTCCCATGGATATGACTGGGTACCCGGGTGGGAGTAGGGAACCCAGGTGGGAGACTCGCTTTCTTGGCAGAGGCAGAACATGGCCCTGGGCCTGGAGGGATTGTCAGTAGGATTCAGGAGTCAGACCGGGGGACGGAGATCTCGGGCTGAGGGAAGAGCACGGACTGAGACAGGCAGACGGACGTGATCCATTCATGAGAGTGGGGGGACTGTGCTGTTGGGGTCCCAGGCAGGTCTGGGCGGGAGCTGGAGCTGGAACACTGGAGCTGGACTCAGGTTGCAGGTGGTCAAGGGCTACGTCATCATTCGAACGTCGTTCTGCGAGCCCTGGGACTGTAAAGCATGATGATCACGGTCGCATCTGTGATTCAGGTCCAGCGTCTATTCTAGAGGACTGGTCACCAAGGGCACATCTAGAGGTGGGAGGCCTGGGAAGGCGCAGGGGTAACGATGGAATTGACCGTACTCATGAGGATGGGGGTGATGCTGACGCTGCTGGCTTAAAGGAATTTGATGACAGGACAGATCTGGGTGGGGGAGGGGGGGAGAGAGAGGGATGACCGGAGTTTCTGCTCTGGATGTTACAGTGGCCGATGAGGTGCCTGGGGTCTTCCATGGGAGGTGACAGGTGGACAGTGGGTGCTCGGGTGTGGAACTCTGCAAGATAGAGATCTGAAAGTCCTTGGCACAACTTGGAGTCTCTATGACATAAGGCAAAGACCCTAGGAGGGTGGAAGGGGGAGCCAGGGTCCTCTGTCCCCACGGTCCTAGTGACTGCTGGTACCAAAAGGAAACAGAACAGGAACTTGGAAGCCAACCATCCAAGGAAGTCCCCAAGGGATGCCTGGAGCTGGGATGGGCCTTGGGGTGAGGCTTCTGTTTGTCATCCTGTCTCTGCAGAAGAGTCAGCCTGGGTTTGTGCCACCTGCCAGGTTCTAAGCCCGGTGACATTGGAAAATAGACATCTGTACTCAGAAATCCCTTCCTGATAGGAATGGAGGAACCGAGGCCCAGCGAGGAGAAGGGACTTGCATCTGTGACCCATCCTCTGGTGGATTCTGGCCCTGGCACCGGCCAGCCCTGTGTCCTGCTATCGAATCAGGCTGCATCCTCTATTCTTAGGGAGAGGGACTGGGGGTTAGGGAAACCTTACCTTAGGGGCTCCCTTCCCTCCTCTCCTTCAACAAGCCCCACATGGCTCCCAGGACTTTTCAGAGCCGGGCCTGGAGTGAGGGTACCCCAAGGCGTGTATGCAGAAGGGGGTAGGGGGCAGAGCCCTGACACCCACCATTGCTCAGACCTCGGCAGCTGCCCAGCCCAGACGTGGACCCAGTGATCACACGGCTGCATCACGGGGCTTGGACTTGGCTGCAAACAGCAGACTGGCCTTTCCTGCCCTCTCCCGCTGCAGGCCCTCACACCAGGCTGGAATGTCCTCAGGAAGCTGGTTACCTCTCTCCAGGGGGTGCTTCTGGATTCCCATCTGTAGCTGCAGCCAGAATGTTTTGCAATACGTGTAGAGAAAGCATTCATTCCGGGAAGAACTGGGGAGTGGAGCGTTCCTCGCCAGCAGGGGTCTGGGTGAGAGGGTACAGGACTGCCTGCTGCCCTACCAGCCCATTCCTCAGCCCCTCAGGGACTTTGGCCTCTAAGCTGTTTATCTGTCTGTCTGCCTGTCCATCTGGATTAGAGAAGCCCGCTGGCTCACACCAGTTCCCCACACCGTCTGCCCACTGCAAGGCAGCTTGGGCTCTGTTTTGTGCTTTATTTTTGAATGTGACTCAAAAGTGATTATCACACAAAAAGGTCCACCCACCCACAGCCCCGCTTCTTCTGCCCATGCCCCCTTGGCACCACGGATCCACGGTTTTTTGTTTATTCATCTAGTGTCGTAAGTGGAAATATAAGCAGCGACATGTCTACATTTGGGTGTCATCATTCTTACTCGGAGAAAACATTCTCTACGCACTACCCTCACCTCGACATTTTCCCACTGGACAATTTTACATGGGGATCTCCATGCTGGCCACACAGTGGTCTGCAGTCCTCTCTGCCGGAAGGCTCTGCCATGGTTATATTAGGCATTTGAGTTTTTAAGCCCAGGCACCTGCAGATACCATGCAGATTTCCCCAAAGGTTTGCTTTTAGGAACCCCAACCACAGGAGCAAGACCCTTCCTGTCTTTTGTATAGACTCCTGCAGGCCATTTCCTTCCCATGGCCTGACCCACTCCTTCCCCTTCCCATGTGGTTGGCATCACGGTGCACATTTCCCAGGGAAGAAAATGTGGCATTGAGAAATCAAGAAGCACATCTAAAAGGATAAAACCATGGTGAGTGATGAAGTCCAGGTACTTGAACCCAGGAAGTCTGGGTCTAAATGTCTTCCTCCTGGCATCTGTCACATTGCTGGGGAATATAGACCAGCTGAGTCCCATGTTTTCAGAAGCCAGATGGAGCTTCTAAGCCCAGAGAGGGCTGGTGACTTGGTCAAGGTCACACAGCCACACAGCAGCAGCTCTCAGAGGGGAAGCATCACTTCTCCATCAGGCCCGACACTAGAGCTGTCCTGTATGCGCCAGGGGGCTGATTGGGTGCCTGAACTCCTGGGCAGAGGGCTTCGAGCCCACTGTGGCTCCTCTGCTCACAGGCCAGACACACTCACCAAGGAGAGCCACGAAACGGTAGAACACATGCGTTTTACAGATAGAACACAGTGAGACGGAGACAAAGGGGAGACCCACCCAGGGCAGCTGCCGCAGAAGCGAGGGGGCAGACTGAGTGCCCAGCCCAGGCCCCGGCACAGCCCACCCAGCACCCGCCCCCTGGCAGCTCCTGGGCTTCCCCGGGTCCTCACTTTGTATTCCTCGCCCGCAGTCTTCCTCCTGCCTTCTAACAAGAGGGCCACTTCTAGGCTCCTCTCAGCCCTGTCCATGAGCCAGGCCCCTATTTCCGCAGTGTTAATTGACGACGGCTGGGCTCCGCCAGCGGGGGGAGCGAGGCGGCTGGTGTACGGAATCCTGGCAAAGTCTGCAGCTGCAATAACACTCTGGTCAGTGTGAAGCACAAGGGCCGTGTGTGTGTGTGTGTGTGTGTGTGTGTGTGTGTGTGTGTGTGTGTGTGGTTCAGGCTCAGGAGCCCCGCCCTCACTCCTGGATCTCTCGATGGTCACTTACCTGCCTGCCTCCAGCTTTCATTCTAGAAGCCACACGTCCTGGGTGGGCTGAGGTTCTCTTGGGGCATAAAGGCAGGGAATGGCCTGAGGTGGTCCAGCCGACTCTGCTGACGGCCCAGTAAAGACCTAGGCCCCATAAGACCCGTCTCACACCCATGCTGAGCCACCTGTGTGGAGGTAAGTTCTTGGAGACATCACTTCCTCTCCCTGGCCTCAGTTTTTCTCTCCCACAAAGTGGGGATGGGTGTCTCTGCAGTTTTACTCTCCGGAGTGTGGTGAGGAGCCAGTGGGTTGTTCCCTGGAAAATATCAGGAGCTTTTCCCAATTCTGAGATTTCTCAGATTTTTGTTTGTGTTTGGTACTGGGGATGGAGCCCAGGGGCGTTTTACCACTGACTGACGTCCCCAGTCTTTTTTATTTTTTATTTTGAGACAGTGCCTTTGAACTTTCGATCCTTCTGCCTCAATCTCCCAGGTAGTTGGTATTACGGATGTGTACAGCACCCAGCCCCAGCATCAAGTTTGGCAGACAAATCAATCTCATTAGATATTGTCATGTGCATGAATATATAGATACACACACACACACACATATACTTATGTACATGTGTGAACCTGGAGTTAGTTTGTCCTAAGAGTGTTTGGGGACTAGGATCATAGGCTTGAGAACGTGGGTGCTGGTGCACGCTAATTAGAACTTAAACATAATGGCGTCCCCTCAACACCTGGCATCAGTCCTCCTGCGTGACTCCATTCCACTGCTCTCGAGCTCTGGGTCGACAGGAACAAGCTGTATGATGTCGTGACTCACTGTCTTCATCTGAGAACAGGGCTGACGGGTGTGCCCGCCCCCTGGGCGCTTGTGGAGATTGGACGCATCCAGCACTTGGGCTCTTGGCCCAGCCTGAGCCTCCCGAGTCGCACTGGAGCGGTTCTTAGGCCTTATGTCATCGCGTTCACTTCCAGCAGAGCTGGAATGAGATGGTGTGAATGCCGCCACCTCTAATGGGGATTACGATGAGAAAGTGAGCCCCCACCACCGCCTCCTACCTCCCGATCCTTTTCCTGTGCCAGGTGCCTGGCTCCGGTGGTCTTAGTTAGCGACTTGGTGCTTCAGTGGGCCTTTCAGTAGAAGACAAGAGTCCTTGGAGAAAGTGGTGGGGGAGAGATTTTTTCGGAGGGACTCAGATGTACCGTTTTGTAGAGGACACTCCTTCAGAGGCTGCAACCAGACAATTGCCTCTGTCCTAAGGTCTCACCCACTGTCTGTCTATCGCAGCACTCTCTAAACTGCCCATTGATTTGATGGGAGTCCGCAGTGGAACATCAACAGGCGTTCCTTCATCCCGTGCGTCTGGGAAACACCTCAGACTGTACCTCCCTCACGGACATCAAAAATGCTTATTGTTATTATTATTATTATTATTAAAGATGCTGTCAAAGCTGCCATAAACATATAATATTAATTTGGTTTAACCCAGTGTTTCCCGAACGTCCTCTTCTTCTGCATAACCCCCGCTACAAGGCTCTGTGGAATGCACCGTGACAAGCACAGATCTGCAGAATCAATAGTAGGGACATCAGCAAAACCGTGTGTCTCCGGTCACCCTCAGGGACAGGAAAATGATGTCATAAAGCAGTGCTGCTCAAACGCAGTGCACCTACACATTCCCCGGGGAGCTTGTGCGAATGCAGGTTCTGCATGGGCAGGTCTGGGTGGGGCCAGCTCCCGGGGATGCCATGGCTGCTGTCCAGGAGCATATCTTGCCTAGTAAGATTATAAAGAACCCTCCGTTACAACGTGCGATGTCTCCTGTGTCCGCGATTGCAACAGCATTTGGAAATCAGTGGCCACCTACGGTCATGTCTGATCGGGCCATCAGACCCAGCAGCAGGGAGGTGATCCTGTCTCTCCAAGCTGGGCAAGTAGCTCTGGTGGGGGGAGGAGCCAGGCTGGGTTAGCAGCTGCAGCTCATGTGAACATTGTGGTTTGGGCTCTGCAAGGTCCTTCAGGGCTCTGCCATGTTGGCGGAGTCCGCCTGAGAAGATGACGATCCCTCGTACTTCTGTCACCTCCCTTGTCTCTCTGCAAATAAGGTTTGGGTTGTTAGTGTTTTAATTTATTTATTTATTAATTTTTAAAGAGACATTTCCCCTTTCTTTCCTCGGGTCTGGAGTCATTAAACAGGGATTAGCTGGATAAATAGAGGAAGTGATTTTTAAACTGTTTGCAAACTTAATGTGAAGAGCCCAGCCTTGCAAATTATCACGTCTAATCAGAGGCCCTCGCTCCACTGCTCCAGTAATTGTACTGGTATTAGTCAAATTCTTGTTGTCTCCTCATTAGCTGTGAAAAGGAGACTCAAGACGTACTTCATTAGAGTGTCCTGGAAATATATGGCTAATGTGCAGATGGAGGCGGAGGCATGGAGGGAGGGTGGTGTGTGGGGACGGGACAAGGGCATGTGGCATCCACCTCAACTCTGTTGACTTCCTGTCTCTCTCAGCTCCATCTCACGGGAGCCTCCACTTCCCTAAGGAGCAGCAGGTGGCCCGAGAAGACCCAGAGGCCAGTGCTCCCAGGCTCTCTCCTCTGTGGCCTCCCTGGGCCACCCTTTCCTTCTCTGGGCTCAGTGTGATTGATGGGACAAGAAGACTGGGCACCCTGGATCTGAGGCCCTCTGTCTGAGGTTCTGGGCAGGTGACTCTAAGCTTTGAGGTTTTGGAGGGTGATGACCACTTGCTCTTCTCTCAGTTCCTTGAGCTGAGACTCTCCTGGGGACTTTGCTTGAATGTCAGCAGCCAGATGCCCCTCTGTGGCTGTCCTTGCTCTTGTTGGGCTCACTCTGTGGAGTCCAACAGGGTTGAGCTGAGAGGACAGCAGTGGTTACCAGAGGCTGGGAGGGGGAGGGGAGGATGGGGAGAGGGTGGCCAAAGGGTACAGTGCCATGGTTAGAGAGGAGGAATAAGTTCTGCTGTTCTATTGCATGGCAGGGCAAGTAGTTATCAGTTATGATAAATGTTTAAGGTGATGGATGTGCGAATTACCTTGACTTGATCATTTTGGAATGTGTCCCTGGATCAAAACATCTCATTGTATCCCATAACGTACGGTGTTTTCAGGGCCAGGTATGGAACCCAGGGCCTCGTGCTTGCTAGAAAAGTGTTCTACCACGGAGCTACACCCCCAGCCCGATAGTGTACAACTCCTGTCAATCAAAAAGGAAGGAGTCATTATAACAACATCTTCTCCCTACTTCCCCCTCTGCCTTCTTTATTTCCTTCCTTCCTATGTATGAAGTATCAAGTACTAAAGTTATTGAAGCTTAAATTAATTGAAATCAAATTAAAAGTCAGTTTCTCCATGGCACCAACCACATTTCAAGTGGTTGAAAATAGTGACAGGTGGGCTAGAGGATCCTGAATTGAATTGAGAGTGCAGCAAATGCCATTGACCGCTCTGGCCTAGCCCCCTTCTGCTCCACCCTGTGCTAATCAGCAGGAGTGAGAGAGATTCAGGCTAAGCACAGAACCCTCGCCTGCAGATGCTCACAGTCAGGTGGGGGAGGAGATCACGGCCCGATCCAGGTAGTTAAAACTAGGGCCAAGCAACAGACAACAGGTGCACCCCTGAACTACCTGGAGGGTGAACTTGAACCTCTTGAGCCAGCCTGCTGAGCTGGAGAGATCCAGCAAGGCTTCCTGATCAGCAGGGACTTTTTCCAAGATTGAGGCCTGTCTGTTTGTGCTTGTTTTGAGACAAGACTGGCATATCAGTGCCAGTGAGCTGCTGCGCTCACTGCTGAGCTTCAGGGATCCTTACCACCTATGGGTGAGCACACACACTAATACCCTTCAATCCAGCCACTGGAGAGATCTATCAAAGGCATGCACTTGACCACGTCACCCCTGCTGGAAGATGGTAACCCCCACTCTCTGCCTGTGTTCCGCATCCCTGCCTGCCTCTGCCTCCTCTCCTTGTCCTTCAGCCCAGAGAGCTCTACACACCCAGGGCTTGCTTTATCCCCTGAAAGCTTTGGTGTGGTCTACACTGGGTTGCACATACAGTTCCCTGCCCACGATACTCTTTCCCTCCTGCATCTACCATCCAGAGAAGCCCTCTGCATCCCTGACACCAGTGCACACAGCAGTCCCTTCTGACCTCTGGGTCAGATCTGGCCTCCCTGCCTGCTGCTCCTGAGCCCAGGCAGCAGCCTGTGACTTTTTCTCTGTCCCCTTCTAGGCTATGAGTGCCAGGAAGACACAACCCTGGGGTCTTGACTGAGTTTATTGTGAGTACAGAAGGACACATTTGGGGCAAAGGAGCTAATTCCATGTGGGGAGAAGGGTCAGCAGGCAGGTGGGAGGGACCTAAGACCTGCTCATGCTTATTGGCCAGGGTATGGGGTGGCATATTCCAAGGGGATAGACCAGCAGGGATATTTAGGGACTGGACACCAGCCCCTGGGGAACATTAGAAAAGCTGACAGCAATGTTGTCCCAGAGAAGCCCAGAGACTACATGCAGAGAGCAAGGATATAGACTTGGACTTAATGGAAAGGATTTTGAAATCCATCTCTGGCATTTTCTAGCAGTGTGGACTTGTGCTGGCCTTGGTTTATAAGAATAAAACCTACTTCAAAAAGATGCACTGAGGATTGAGTGAGATGGGGTATGTTAGCTGCACAGCTCAGTGGCCGAGGCAGAGCAAACCTCATCATGTGGAGTCATCACAGGTGATGATGATTTTAGGAGCGAGACCCAGGAGATGTTGACCTCTACCTACAGAGGATCGATTTTGGAGATTATTTTGAGCTGAAAATCAGGTATCACTGAGGGTGGAATGAGCAGTTCCACCCACACGGAGTTCCCTGGTCTCAGAAGTGTGCAAATAGGTCTGGTATTCCCCCACCTCTTTGTGTAATTTTAAATCCCAGATCTTTCTCAACTGCTGATAAATATATCTTCTAGATTTGCATTAAGACAAATGTCCACAAATAAATCATTCCTCACCTAAACTGTCCCAAACAAGGGTCCATTTCTTACATTTCTCTGCAGGGACCAGGTATTCCTGGGCTCAGGGTCTGGGCAGTCTTAGCTGGGTGCTGGGATCCATCCCCAACCATGGCACTGCCAGGTGGGACCAGGCAATGGTCCCGGGGGCTCACCATGGCACCCCTCTTTCCTCCTTGCGGGCTATTCTTGGTAGCACACCCCGAGGCACGGTAGGGGCAGAGGGAGAGCATTACCTTTATGTCAGACACACCCAAATCTGAATTTGCCTAAGTGTTCCTTGCTACTGAAGCCATTCATGGCCTGAGCCTCAGTTATGACAACTGTAAAATGGGGACAATCATGTCCACCTTGAAAGCTTGTGGCTGGGATAAATGACATGAAGCTGGGGACAATCAAGCCTCTCTCTCTCCCTCCCTCTTGGTGTCCTTTTCCTGGGTCCTTCCCTGCTCTAGAAGGTACCTGGATTGCCTACCATTTCTACGGCAGCCCTGTATCTCTCAGGCCTCCGAACGAAGATCTGCCGTCCTCTGAGCCTTGGAATCCAATTTCTCTACCTCCTGGAGGACAGAGGCTGAGTTAGCTCCCTGGGGACTCACTCTTGAGGTTCCACGGAGTCTGGGTGCCTCAGCGCCAGCACTCAGGCTGCTAATGGAGTCTGAATGGATTCTGGGCTGACGACACAGTCCTGAAGTGTGGAGTTCACTGGAGAAGCCACAATATATATATATTTAAATAACTTCCACACAATAGGTTTCCTTTTAATCAGGAACGGGTTGTGTGCATTTCTGGCTTCTGCTAACTTCCTCTCTGGCCCTATAAAGCCCATAAGAGGATCAATTAGATGTCCCTGGTGCTGAGGGATGGAAAGGGGCCAAAGAGGGGGCCATGTGTCCCCTCCCCACTGACCTGTGTAGCATGGAAGGCCTCCACCGTGGAGGAAAATCCTCCTGATGGGGCTTCCAGATGCCCTGGCATACGGGAGGGTTCTGGCTCTCTGGATGCAGGTACAGAATCAGAGGTGGAAATGAGGGTGAGAGCTCTGGGCCAGATGACCTGGTGGCCCCAGGAGGTTAATTAACTTGCCAAGGGTCACGTCAGCTGGTCAAGTCACTGAGGCCAGACTTTCCTTCCCTGAGTCCTTTTCACATTGACCCTCAATCAGTCAATTCACCCACCGTTGCCACCACCCACCACTTGTGAGGCACTGGGGAGCTCACACACTGTGTATTTTATCGTATCAGCTACGGTTTCTGGGAGAAGCCCTTTGTTCCCACCAGGCAGCTCCGTTTCCAACCAGATGGGAAGCACAGGGTAAACGGGCAAGATGTGAACTCCCCAGGCCTCAGTAAAGCTGTCCCTTCTTCTTCTAAAAATGGAGGGTGCCTATGGCACCATTTTTAGTACGTGGCAGAAAGGAGGTGCCACCTCATGGTCAGTGAACTCCTTCCTGGAAATCACTGTCCTCTGGGGGGAAAGTTTCTTATTCCCTGTAAGTTCTGCAGAATCTGATGGGCTAGACTCTAGGTTTTCAAACTCCTGTCCTCAGGGCAGCAACAACAGCAGCTGAGAACTTGTGAAAAATTGAATTCTCAGCCAACTTCCCACATGCATTGAAACAGAAGCTCCAGAGATGGACCCACAATCTGTTCAAATTAAAATTAAAATTCATTTTAATTTTTTGGTACTGGGTATGGAACCCAGGGCCACTTAATCACTGAGCCACATCCTCCGTCCTTTTAAAATATTTTATTTAGAGACAGGATCTCTTAGGGCCTCACTAAATTGCTGAGGCTGGCTTTGAACTCCTGATCCTCCTGCCTCAGCCTCCTGAGCCACTGGGATTACAGGTGTTACCACCATGCCAAGCCACAACCTATTTTTTAATAAGCCCTTCAGATGTCCCCTCAGGCCTCTTAAGTTTGAGAATCCCTGGGCCCAGAGTGTGGGAGAAGCACTGTGGACTGAGATGTGTGGCTAGGGAAGGTTTCTCCTGGTTGGTGGTAACAGAAATGGGCATTTGGAGGCAAAGTAGGAATTTGGTCCTGGAGTTATTTGAGTGTGTGAGGAATGATCCATGGGAGAAGGCATGCTGAAGACACTTTTGCCAAAGCCTGTCCTGCTCCCGCCAACACCCAATACCCAGAATGACCACCAATGCCAAGATAAGAATTCAGATTTGACCTCGATTGTGTTATCACAAATGTTATACCTATATTGAGTCACAGCGGAAAATCAGGGTCAGATGCCCATCCATCCATCCATCCATCCATCCATCCATCCATCCATCCATCCATCCATCCATCTCTCCATTCTTTCTTTCAACCAAAATTTATTGAGCCTTTACTTAGTGCTAAATATTTAGCTATGTTTCTTGTTTGTAGAGATGAGACAACTAGAGATATCAATTGTGTGCTTTGATAAACTGTATATTTGAGTGATTGAAAATCTACTGTAAATAAAACAGCTTTCCACCAAGCATCACCATCTAAAATATTAAATTAAATATTTCTGTGTGGCATGAAATAGGAACAATATTTAACTTCCGGGTCTGATTCTGTCTTATGATGCTCACAAGTCTGAGTAGAGGAATTATATGTGTTTAGAGTAGAACTTCAACTAGGGAGGGCTCACGAATAACTGCACTGATTTGTTTAACTCTTCCATATTCTGGCCTTTCCTTCTTATCCATTTTCTGGTTTAATTCTGCCAACAGTACTGTGAAGTCTGAGGAAATCCAAACTCACAAATTTAAATGACTTGCCCCAAGATACAAAGGAAATGAGCTACAGGACCCTGAAGAAATCTGAATCTTTAGATTCCCCCAAGTCCTGAGCTCAGCCATGCTGACTTCCATACATAATAGAGAAATATCAGGCATAGCATAGTTGTTCCTCTTTTGGGATGTCCAGGATGCCCACTTTGCTCATGTGAAAGGATAAAGGTGAAGCCATGTCTAACCTAGGAAGCTACTCAAGGAACTCCAAGATCCATTTCCAAAATACATCATCCAATTTTTAGCATGGGCCATTGGAGGGAACTCGGAGACATTGGCCTCACTACCAAGTATGGCTACTCTGAAACAGAATAAGAAATCACTCAGCCTCCTAATATCAGGTGATTTCATGAATTTAGCATCTCACTCATGCCAGCAGGTCACTATAGGGAAAAAAAAATCAAAACATATACTGGTAGTAGGTACGGGGCTCTTTGAACAATATTAAAACGCAGCAGCGACCTTTCATATAGAATTAATTAACATAAAACCCAGCATCCTCATTGCTGCAGAACCCTAAAGTGGTTGCCAGAATTTAATTAGACTTAACCTTTTTTCCTACACCAGTACCACTTTATAATAACTGCAAATCATTATTAATTCCTTTGGTGTTCACTGTAATAACATTAATCATGATGAACTTCTTTCTGTAGTAATGTGTATGTAATATGTAATTCTATAGCAATTTAGTATTAGTTAAGGCTAAATTGAAATTAATTTCACAAAAAGGTACTATTTGTTATCGGATTCTGTGTATTCATAAAACAATATTTTAGGGCAATTTATATGAAGGTGGTCAGATTAGGAGGCATTTGGTAAACTGCTAAAAGTTCACAGACAGAACTATTTGCTGCTGATTACTGGAGCATATCTGATTGCCGGCATCTCATATCCCAAGGTACTTGAAATATCAAACCAGAAAATGGGGAGGCTATCATGGGATGGTCCTTGGAGATACAGCACTTTATCAATCTGATGGTGCCGCCTTGGACAAAGAGCGACTTTGGAGCAGTTTCCAGAGCCCAGGCCTTGGATTGATTATACCAAATCTCAGGGTTCAAGGTCGCTCTCCTGACTCTCCCAGGCTCAGTCTTCTCTTCTGTAAAATGGTTCTATTATCCCCTTATGGCGCTCTTCAGGCATACCCCAAATTTGATGGCTTAGAGAGAGATTTGCACAATAGGAATAGCTGAGAACACACAGGATACCAGGAGGAAGAGAAGCCGTGGTATGCATTTTCTATTGTCATGTGTATTACTGTGATGAATGTTTGGAAGTGGAGGCAATTTTTAGATATTTAGGTGTACATGACTCTGATTTTTAGAAGTCACTGAAGGCCGTGTCCTTTACCAGGACTATCTGGACACACAGAATTGTAGGGGACACAGTATTCACCCATCTATTTAGCTCTCGGTGCAGGATTGGGACGCAGGAAGATCTAATTCTGCCTGCAGGAAGTTGGAGGTCTAGGAGACAATGGCTGTGAGCAGAGGATTAAGGTGTATTCCAATAAGGGTAATAGAAGTGGGCTCAGATCGGGAGGAATAAGGAAAGTAAGTGATGGCATATCAGGCACAGGCCTGGCCAGTCGGCCTGTCGGAGGGCATGTGGGTGTGCGTTGGCTGGAGGCCAGCTGGCTCAGGGCATAATGGGATCCCTGAAGAGAGTCCTCTAACCTGGTGTGCAGGAAGGCAGTATTCAGGGAGGCCTTCCTAGAAAAGGAGAGAGTCTTTGGCCAAGAGCAGGAAATAGCTGAGGCAAAGCTCAGAGACGACAGGATGTGGATGCGATGGGAGCTACCAGCAGTTTGCCATGGAGGACTGAGGGTCCCCGGGAGTGGGGTACCACATGCACCAGGGCCTAGTACCATAGGGAGGGCTCCCAGCACTGGGAACACGGACTTCAAAGGCTGAGCATGGTGCGGGCAGTGCAGTAGAGCAAGAGCGTCGCTCCTGTCTCGTCTTGATGGTCTTGAGCATTTTCTTTTTTTTTTTTTTCTTTTTAAATGACCTCACTGATATGGCAAGAAGTGATACATGTCAGATAAAAATTAAGCTTTTATGCATTTATGTCTGGAAATAGATACCATAAACAAAGTCCAAACACATATGATAGATGTTACAAGAAAAGAGTTAGAATATATATTACAAAAATTGATATCCCTTATCTAGAAGGAGCTTTTTACAAATTGATAAGAAAAAGACAAATAACCTCAGAGATAAATGGACCAGGGAAAGTCTCAAAACTCCAATAACTTAGGGGAAGCACAAGCTCATCCTAACAAGGAGTTAAGGAAAAGAAAATTAAAAGAATAACAAAATATCAGTTATTTAATCAAACTGGCAACATCTAAAAATGTAGCTAGAATTCATTATTGGAGGAGGAAATGGGACTCTCACACTTAAAGGTGGAAGGAAAATTCAGGCATGTTCTTTTGACTCTTTAAGGTTTAAAATGTGCACATTATTTTAATTAGAAATCACATTTTTGGAAATCAAGGTCACACACACAAAAATCATGATGCAAGAAGGTGATATTTTTAAAAATGGAATGCTGATGTATGAGGAAATGTTTAAATAAAGGACATTCATGCTATAGAAGACCAGTGAGTGACTTAAAGGGATTTCCTGGGTAATTATTTAGGTGAATATGGCAAAATATATATTATAAATACAGTGATGTTAAGAACCTAATATATACTCATCATAAAGCATTCAAGAAATTAAGAAAACATCTGAAAAAATGATAATCACTCCCCAGAAATGTAATCCCCAATGATCAACACATACGGGTTTCTTGGTAGAAGTCTGTTTAGACAGGAATATAACATGGAGTCATAAGACCCAAGCCACTTGTCTCCAAAACAGGGTTAAATTAAATTTTAGTTTGGTTTAAAAGAAGAAAAAGAAACTAAAGTAAAATGGAAGAAATTGCTTTATTTAGATAAACATTTCTTCAGCCCAAGGAGTTATTATTTTCTAACAGCCTCCCTCTGAGAAATTATAGAACACGTTGGGAGGCTGGAGACAGTTTTAAATGACATATTTTAAATTTACACTCTATTGATTGACTTTCTGCTCCGATAGATGAGGAGATCAGCATGCTTATACGTCTCCTTCTCTCACTACCTGATGTTGTTGTTGGGTACATCATTATTTTCATATTTTAATCTGCATAACATCTCTCTCTATTTCTTAGGCATAAGGACGTCAGTTTTTAAGTCTTTGGGATAATTTCAATGTGTTCTGTATAAAATTTGTATTTTTACCTACAGCTTTGCCAGACTCAAATCCTCTATTTTGATTGTTCTGTTGGTTGACAGATGTATTGGTCAGAATTTGGTTCCATTGCATAAAACAACAAAAAAATGGTGGCTTACACAAAATGAAAGTTTAACTTCTTTTTCATGTAAACTAAGTCTGGAGCCAGCAAGCTGGGGAAGGTTTGGAAGATCTGCAAAGTTATCACTCAGGTCAGCCCCTCCTAGCTGACATCCAAATCACCATTCCGGTTCCTTTTGTCCTCAGGGGTTATGATGGGGAGTGCTCCGGACTTCACCCCTCCCATCTGTCTTTCAGGTAGCATGGATGAAGGCTGAAGACACACATCTTCCTTCTGTTTAACTAGCCTTTGGAGAAGTTGCACAAACTCAGGGCTTGACCTGGTGGAAACTCAGGGCTTGACTGTAACTAGCTGTGACCGAGGCTGAGGAAGATGGAGCTGTGGGTGAGTGACAAGGTCCCTGAGAAAATTAGAGTTCTTTATAACTTGTAAATTATACTGAAGGAGGAGGAAACAGACATTGGAAGGTAATAGTCGCCACACTGCATTTCCACCACTGCCCGCTCAATGCCATTATCAAATAGCTTTTCAACAACGGGTCACGGTTACCGCAATGACTTCAATTCTTTCACATTTGGAGATGTCTTCTAATGATTTTCAATCTTGAATGACATTCTTGACTGGATGTCATAATCTTGTCTTACATTTTTTTTCCCATCAAAATTTTGAATGTATTTCTCTATTGTCTATTCTAGAGTTAATATACATTGTTCCAAAGACTCAGGCCAGCCTGGTTTAGGGTAACTTATTGATAACTTTTCTACCTTGACTCCTTAAGAATTCTTCCTTGCCTTGAACGTTAACATTGCCAGGTTGTCTGGATGTTGATTTTTCTGTCATCTCCCTACTTTTTTACCCCAATATCCTTGATAATAATGTGTGTGTGTGTGTGTGTGTGTGTGTGTGTGTGTGTTTTCAGCAAATTCCATTATTTCTCTTTTCAGAGGTTTGTGGTATTTCTACTTCATTTCTTAGGCTTTCTACTATGGGAGCGTCAGTTATTATAGTGGAATATCTACTTTGTGTTCTGAACCCATGAAACTCCCCCTGCATCCTGCGATTCTGTGCTTTTCCTCTGCTGCCTCTGTGGCTGTCTCCAGCAGGGTATGGATGGGCCACAGGGCAGTGAGCTGCAGAGCTCTGGCGTGTGCCCCAGGTACCTCCTGGGCTCTGGGGTGTGCAGGGGGACCCCTGGGCTTGCACAGCTGGGAGGCACATTGTGCTTACCTGGTATCAGGCACTGACTTCTCATCTTCCCATCTGCATTTGTTCTGTTCTTAATTTTCATAACTGACTGGTTCCTGGATATTTTTATGTTCTGTTGGCTTTGACGTCGTTTCATTGGCTCTGCGACTCTCTTGGCATATTATTCTATTGCTTCTTTAAACAGCCGAGTAGAGGTACCCTTGATGTACAGTGAACTGTGCACATTGAAAGTGACAATTAGATAAGCTTCAACACATGAAAGTACATGAAAATGAGGACATGATTAACACAGTGAGCATGTGCCACACCCCCAAAGTCTCCCAGTGCCTCTTGGAAACCCCTCCTTCTTGATCTGTCCTGCCAGGGGCCCCGCCTTCAGGCAAATATATTGATCTGATTTATTTACTTGACAAGAATTGAATGTTATAGAAATGAAATCATAATCTCTCTCTTGTGCTCTCTCTCTCTATATATATATACACACACACATACATATATATACACAAATATATAAGATGCATACTTTGTATGTGCATATGTATGCATGTGTGTATATATATATATATATATATATATATATATATATATATATATGAAATACAGAAACTATACAGTATATGGGGCAGGAGGCCTGACTTCTTTCACTAAGAATAATTACTTTGAGATTCATCTCTTTTGTTGATGGTTTTAATAGTATACCCCTTTTTATTGTTAAGTAGTATTCCATTGTAAGGATATACCACAATGTTTGTGCATTCACCTGTTGATAGACTTTTGGATTGCTTCTACAATTGCTTTATTACAAATAAGCTACTATGAACAGTCACGTAGAAATATTTTTATGGGCGTAAACTTTGGCTTTGTTTGGGTAAATATTTAGGAAGTGGAATGGCTGGATCATATAGTGGATGTATTTTTAACTTTCTTAAGAAACTACTAACACTCACTACTAACTACTAACACTCATTCTGGTTCCTTTTGAGATTTCCAGTTAGTGCTTAGTCTTGCCAATGTTGGTATAGTCAATCTTTTAAGTTCTAATTTTTAGTTCTAATAGGTGTGGAGCTATAACTCATTCTGGTTTTTATTTGAGTTTCCCTAAATACTAATGATGCTAAGAATCTTTTCATGTGTATATTAGCCTCTCATATATATTCTTTGGTAAAGGGTCTTTCTCCATATATTTTTTTCTTTTGATTTCTCTCAGCAGTGCTTTGTAGCTTTTAGTTTTTATGCTCAGAACATGTTTTGTAAGATTTTTCTGTAAATATTGAATCCTTTTGTTACTATCTTTTCAAATTTCAATTTTTATGTTCATTGCTAATAAACAGAAATACCAATGATTTTTAAAAATATTGAGCTAATATCTTATAACTTGACTAATCCTACTTACTATTTATAGTTGTTATTTTGTAGATTTTAACATATTTTCTACATAGGCCATTAATCATCTGCAAATAAAGGAAGTTTTTTTCTTACTTTCCAATCTAGATATCTTTTATTATTTTTCTTGCCTTATTATCTTGACAAGAATCTCCAAGACAATGTGGTATCAGTGATATCACATAAAAGTGATATCAGAAAACTTTGACTTATTCCTATTTTTAAGGGAAAGTATTAATTTTTCACTGCTAAGTATAATGTTAGCAGTAAGTTTTTGGTTGATGCTCTTTGTTAGGTTGAAGAAATTCCCTTCTATTCCTTATTTGCTAATTTTTTTAAAAAAATCAAGTATTGATCTTGCACTTAGTCAAATCCCTTTTCTGCATCTACTTTTTAATTATATTTATTTTTTAATTTGTTCTGCTTAGTTGTACATGACAGCAGAATGCATTTCAATTCATCATACACAAATGGAGTACAACTTTTCAATTCTCGGGTCGTACATGGTGTAGAAACATACTATTCATGCAATCATGTATGTACCTAGGGTAATGATGTCCATCTCATTCCACCATCTTTCCTATCCTCATAATCCCTCCCCACCCTACCCTTTGCCCAATCAAAAGATTCTCCATTCTTACCATGTTTTTTCTTTTTTAATCCGTCAGACTGGTGATTTTTTTTTTTTTAATATGAAACCAACTTTTCATTCCTGGGATAAACCAATGATATGGAATCTTTTTTGCATAATGTTGGAGTCAATTTTCAGATTTTTGCACACATGTTTGGGTTCTTGACCTCATAGAATGAGTTAAGAAAGACTATCTCTTCAACTTTCTAGAAAAGTTTGTGCAGAATGGTATAATATTTTTCCTTAAATGTTTTTTTTTTTTTCAGTATTCACTTCTTTTTTTTTTCACTCATGAAGTGATTTTGATTTGGAGTTTTTCTTCTGGGAAAATTTAAATATAAATTTGAAAATCAATAGGGGATACTCAAGCTATTGATTTCTTTCTGAGTGGGGTTTGATGATTTTGTCCAAATCATCTAAGACATAGAAATGACCGTCATACAGTGCTTTTATAAACCTTTAACGTCTGTTGAATCTGTAGTGATGTCATATCTCTCTGTCCTGATATGGATAATGTGTTCTCTCTTGTTTTTCCTAATTAATTTTGATAGATGTTCATTCACTTTATTAATCTTCTTTTTTGCTTGGTTAATTTTTAATCTATTTTTTCTATTTAATTGATTTTTTTTCTCTTCTGTATTATTCTGTTCTGATGATTCCCTTCTCATAGTTTCACTTTAGTTTGTTCTTCTTTTTTTGATTTTTTTTAGTCTGAAAGTAGAAGTAATTGACTTGCAGCTCCTCTTTTTAAAAATTTTTTATTATAGACATCCAGGGCTATAAATGTTCCCCTAAATACTGCATTAGTTGCATCCCATACCTTTTTACAGGTTGTATTTTTAGTCTCATTTCACTCAAGATATTTTTAATACTACTTCTGAATTGTTATTTGCCAATGAGTCAGTTAACAGTGTATTATTTAATTTCTACATATTGGGGGATTTTTCAGCTCTTTCTTATTTACTGACTCATTTAATTCCAGTGTTAGCAGAAAACACAATTTAAGTTCTTTAAAATATATATTTAGATTTGTTTTTTAATCCTAAATAGGCTCTATCTTGATAAATGTTTTATAGGCACTTGAAAAAGATGGGTATTCTACCTTTGGTGGTGAAGTATTTTATAAATGTCAATTAAATCAAAATGGTTAATGCTGTTTACAATATTTTCCCTATGCTTTTTTTCTCACTTTTCTGTATTGGGAGGTAATATTATTTATAACTATAATTGTAGATTTGTTCATGTCTCCTTGAAGTTCTATCAGTCTGTTTCATAAACTTTAAAGTTCTGTTATTATTTGTATAACTTGGGATATTTGTATCATTTTAATTAACTGTTCTTGTTGTCTTAATAATATAACCCTCTTTTTTTCTGATTTTTTAATTTAGTCACTTCTGATTTTTTAATATAGTCATAATATAGTCACTTCAACTTTCTTACAGTTATGTTTATGTGATATATCTTTTCCTACCCTTTTATTTTTACTCTATTTGTCTTTATATTTAAGTGAATTTTTTGTAGGTAGCCATACAGTTGAATCTTACTTTTTCCCTCTCAAATATGATGATCTCTGTTTTTATTTAGAGAGTTTAGACCATCTACCCTTAATATGATTATGGATAAGGTTAGGTTTGAATTAACCATCTTGATGTTTGTATTTTCTTCATCCATCTATTAATTGTTCCTCTTTTCTTCTTTTTAATAATTTCCATTTTGAAATCACTATAGGTACACAGAATAGTTGCCAAGAATAACCAGTGCTCCTCAATGTTAATATCTTCAATAATAGTAGGATAATATTAAAACCAGGAAACTGATATTGCTATAACCCATACAGCTCATTCACATTTGCAATTTATACATACACTCATTTGTGGCATGCATAGTTCCATGTAAGCATCACCATAATCAAAAATCAAGATGTGTAACTGTGTCATGCCTACAAGCCTCCCTTATGCTGCTTCTCCTAAAACCATTCATTCTCCTTGTGATTTCCCCACATTCTCATTAACATTTGGTGTTATCACTAGTTTTTTCTTAAATTGTATCCTTTTTTTGAGTGGATGATATATTTTATGGTTTTAATTTACATTTACACTGTTGAATATTTTTAATGTATACAGTAACTATTTGTATATCATATTCAACAAAATGTCTAATCATGCTTTTAGCTCCTTGGTAATTGGGTTTTCCAAAACTATTGAATTTTGAGGTTTCTTTATATATTATAGATTCAAATTCTTTGTGGTCTAATTTGTGATTTGCAAATATTTATCTCAGTCTTTAATTTGTATTTTCATCATCTTTACAGTGCCTTTCACCAAGTTTTAAAATTTTCCTAACTTTATCAATATATTCCTTGTATGAATTGTGATTGTGGTGTCAAGTCTAAGGACACATTGCTTAATACTATGGCCTGAGGATGTCCTCCTGTTTTGTATATTCTCCCTAAAAGTTTACTCTTTTTTGTTTTACATTTAAATCCATCACCCACTTTGTGTTAATTTTTGTGCAAGATGTGAGATTCAAGTTCAGGTTTTTAAAAATTATGATTATTTGGGGTCTGGTCTCCTAATAGCCAGCAGCATTTGTTGAAAAGGCTGCTTCCCCTCCTTTAAATTGATTTTGCACCTTTGTCAAAAATTAATTGGACATCTCCGTGTGGGTCAGTTTCTGGTTTCTCTAGTATACTCCTTCTATTTATGAGCACCTCTCCCTGCTAACACATTGTCTTAATTAGCATAACTATAACAGACTACAAGATATGAAGAGTGATTTCTTCTATTTTATTATTCTTTCTCAAATTTTCATCTGCCCCCTTTGGAATTGAGTATTTTTATGATTTCATTTTATCTCTGCTTGCTCATTAACTGTACCTGTTCTTTTTATTTTGTGTTTTTTAGTCCAGATTTATTCTTTCTTTTTAGGTTTTGTAATAAACATCTGTAACTTCACTTGATAAGCTATAAGAAACATTAAACAATATAATTCCATTTTACTCTCCAGGCCTTGGTGCTATTACCGTTATGTATTTTACTTCTACCTCTGTGATAAAGTCTTACAATACTTTGTGAGCAGTTTTATTTTAAATAGCCAATCCTCTCTTAAGTGGATTTAAATAGGGAAATAACACCTTTGGTACTTACAGAGATTATCATTTCCAGTGCTTTTTATTTCTTTGTGCAGATCCCGATTTCTTTCTGGTATCATTTGCCTTCCACTTGGATGATTTTCTTTCTTATTTCCTATAGGATATGTCCAGTTGTGATGGATCCCTTGAGGTTTCATCTGTCTGAAAATGCCCTTACTTTGACCTCAGTTTTGAAGGGTATTTTGGTTGGGTATAGAATGATAGGTTGGCAGTTCTTTCACTACTTTAAAGATGTTGCTGCATCTCTTTTTACTCTCTGTATTTCTGATAAGAAATCTTTTGTTATAATTTTTCCTCTATACATAATGTGTTGTTGCCTTTGGCTGCTTTTTGAATCTATTTTTGTCATTGATTTTAAGCAATTTTACTATCATCTGGCTTAGTGTACTAAAGATTGAACCCAGAGGTGCTTTACTGCCGAGCTATATGCCCATATACCCAGTCCTTTTTATTTTTAAATTTTGAAATAGGGTCTCATTAAGTTGCCAAGGTTGTCTTCAAACTTGTGATCCTCCTGCCTCTGCCTCCTTAGTATTTGGGCTTATGCGGTGTGCCATCATGCCCAGTAAATTTTAAAAGGTTCTTAGCCATTATTTAATCTTCAAATATTCCTTCCCATTTATGTATCAGATTTCACTTACACATATATGGGTTGCTTGAGCTTGTTTCACAGATTAGTCATGCTTGCTTTATTTTTCAGTTTTTCTTATTAACATTTCAGTTTGGATAGTTTCTGTTGCTATGCCTTAAGGTTTATGAAACTCTCTTCCCTGTGTGATAAATCATCTGCCATTCATCTCATCTCTAGAAGTTTGACTTATGTCTTTCTGAAATCTCTTTGTTTCCTTTTCTTGAACACATGGAATACAGTTATAAATAAGGCTTTAGTGTTCTTGTGTATTAATTCTTTTATCGGTATCATTTCTAGTCAATTTGATTAGTCAGACTGATTAAAATTTATCCTGGTTATGGATTGCTTTTTCCTTCTTTCCTGATATATATATATATATATATATATATATATATATATATAGAGAGAGAGAGAGAGAGAGAGAGAGAGAGAGATACAAATATAGATATAGATATATAGATATATATAGATATATATAGATATATCAGCAACCCAGCAATCCATTATCAGGATAAACTTTACTGTGTAAGGAGAAATACTATACTATGTATAGTTTATAATATACATACATTATATATATTTATATATATAATTTTACTAATTTCTATACATTTTGAATTTCATTTTATTGGGTGTTGGCTAATTTTGTATTCACATATACATTATTGGGTGCTATTTTGGGACTCAGATAAGTTTCTTAGAAGTGTAAATCTTTCATGTCTTGCTTCTAAGATTTGTTAAGCATGACCAGAGCAACATTTAGTCTTAAGCTAATTTTTCCCAATCACTGAAGCAAAACCACTTAAAATGCAGTAGTCTCCCTTTATTTACAGTTTTGCTTTCCATTGTTTCAATTCCCCATCAAATGTGGTCCAAAATTATTAAATGGAATATTCTAGAAATGAGCAATTTGAAATTTTCAAATATCGAACTGCTTTGAGTAGATGATGAAATCTCATGCTGTCTTCCTCTCCCCTTCCTGAAATGTGAATCATCCCTTTTCCCAGTGTACTCATGTTGTATATGCTACCCTCCTGTGGGTAACCTAGTAGTTCTTTTTATCAAAAAATATGGTTTCAACATTGTAGTGTTTTTGGTCAACTAACCCCACATAGTAGCCTAATGTTACATCACAGTGCTTGTATCCTTCACCTTTCTTGATCTTATCACATAAGGCATTGTGTCCTCTCATATCATTACCCAAAAGGGCAAGTACACTATCTTAAAATATTTTGAGAGAGAAACAACATTCACATGACTTTTATTGGAGCATGTAATTAAAATTGTTCTATCTTATTAGTGACTGCTATTAATCTCTTACTATGTCTCATTTATAAATTAAACTTTATCATAGGTATGTATTATAAGAAAAAATGGTATATTTAGGGTTCAGGGTTCTACATAGTTTTGGCATCCACTGAGGGCCTTGGACCCCTGTGGATGAGGTGAACCTCTGGGCTGCTTCTCATACCTGGACAAGTCCATCCTGGTGTCTGGGGCTGCTCCCAGGCCTGCATGAGCACTTGAAGGTGCCCCAGGCTAGTCCCCCCAGGCAGGGTGTGGGGGTGACTGAGATCATTAGTCTCCCTTCCTTTAGGACTCCTTGTCCTTAGTTGTCTGTCCAGTGACTTGAAAACTATTGTTTCATGTATTTTGCCTGGTTATTTGGGCAAAGTTTTCTGTCTTACTTTATTTTGGTTGAAAGTAGAGACTTTTTTTTTAATTGCTTTATCATCTGTTCTTTAGGCTCTTATTTTGATAAATTTATTTTTATTAAGTTTTATCATAACAGAGAAGTGTTCCCTATTATTTGGATTTTATTTGTTTTTCCAGACTGAGTTCTTTATCTGATTCATTTGTTACTTTTGTTCCCGAACAATATTTGCATAGTTGCCATGCCAGTTATTTTAATCTTGTTTATACCTTGCATAGAGACTGTTGTTCAGTTCTTGGCTGTGAAATAGTCAGTGGATTGTCTTAACAATGTTCCCACTTTGTCTGAAACATATTTATCTTTCCCTCTGAACTGCATTTTTAAGGGTTAGGTGTTTTATTGTATCAACCATACTCTACTTGGGAGTGCAAAGGGAGGAGGGCCGATTTAAGGAAGAAAAATCTTTGTATCTCTGGCTCTTAAAAATGTGATGGGCACATAGGAGAGTCGGCAGAAGAAGGATTTGAAGAAATGAGTGCATTGCACACTTTGACTCTCTGTTCCACTCCATCTTCCCGTCTCCAGAAGGTTCAACCCTCTTGAGCAATAAGGGGGCAGATGGGCCATGTCAGCACCAAACTAATGGGAGAAATCAGTCAGACTGATACTGGTTCTTTGGACCAAATTCTTCTGGGGAGTGACACCAATCAACAGAACAGGCAGGACAGTGTGAAAGCAAGACCTTATGACTTGTGATTTAGGCTGATTTTAATGCAAGGCAGTGGGAGAAACCATGGTGAAGATTCCATTTGAGCTATTTATAGCTCGCCAGTGCTTTCCCTTGGACATCTTTTCTTTGTCCACAACACAAACATTTTTCCAAACTCCTTCTTACACCTTCTTCTAAGTAAGACTAATTAGATCACAATTTAGACCACAGCTCAGTTTTTTTTTCCATACTGAGGAGTGAATGCAGTTGAACCCCACCATGCTAGGCAAGTGCTCTATCCCTGAGTTACACCCCAGTCCTTTTTATTTTATTTTGAGCCGCTATCTAAGTTGCCCAAGCAGGCACTGAACTTGTTCTCCTCCTATCTCAGCCTCTTGAGTGGATGGGATTACAGACATGCACCATCTCACCTGGCTCATATCCTGGTTTTAATAACTGCATTTATGGGTAGCTGTTCTCATCCGATAGATTATTATAAATGGGAAAATCAGGGAGTGCATGTACAGACCAGTGTCTATTGGAATTCCTGCTTCCAAAGGGTTCTCAACTCACTTAAGTCTTAAGATGACAAGAATGTATACTGTGCAGAGCGATTCCCTCCTCATGGTCCTAGGAACCTGGTCTATTTTTCTTAAGGTTCATGGACTTCTTTGAGCAGCCTGAGTTTATTAACTATTGTCATGTTTTACCCACACCCCAACATATTTCATTTCCTTTTGATCACTTTGCCCATGAACCAACTTTTCTTTGAACCATAAATATTATAAAGCCTCGGGACTCCAGGGCAGTGTTTGCTCCAACATATTGAAGTCCCTTAGCCTCTTGCGGGGGTGAGGGCAGAGAGTGGCCATCGGTGCCATTTTTCAGTCATGGCTCTGAGGCTCCTGGAGATCTACTGGCAATGGGAAAGACGATGAAGAAGGAAGGGCTGGAGTGGCAGTGTCCTAGGAGACTCCCAGTTAATCACATGGATCCGATCCTGACTGCTTTCTTGGGGTGCCTGCCAAAAGTCATGATGGGGTCAAGATAATTGGCTGGGGAGGCCTCAGTGTGAAGGCAGAAAGCAATAGGCAGGTCTTTAATGAGACATATCCGGGAAAAGTGCTGTGAGTTCCAAGCCTGCCAATATCTGAAACCCGGGGAGAATGACAGGATGTTCACAGAGAGCAATAAAAATGATTGAGCCTCCAGAGAGACTGATTTATGACAGAGGCTCTCAGAGCTAAGTACATTTTGCTGTGGCCCAGCAGAGCCGGGAGGGAAGGAGCAGGTGGGGATTCTCTATAGGGGACAGAGCAGGGATAGAGGTGGGCCTTGAAGGGTGGGAAAGGATTGGGGACATGTGGAGAAGAAACCTGGAGGAGAGGGAAGACATAGAAAAGAAGAAGAATTTTGGGGGAAATCTATGAGAATGTATTTGCAAGGGTCCTTGGAATTGAGGGGCGGCTGGGGAAGACTTGAGGTTACCAGGGTTGCTTATGCCATTCAAATGCTATCCTCCTCCATCAGACTTGGAGTCTTTTCCATAGTTCCTCCCCGATTGCCTGTCCTGGGGATTTCAGTGTCTCTCTCGACTTCCAGGGACCACCACTGGCTGGAGGCACCAACTCCCCCAGACAGTGAGCATCCTGGGAATCCAGTACCCAGCACAGGACTGTGCATTGAGCTAGGTACTCCAGGAAGACTATTATTTCAAATCACTAGGTTTGGGCTAGAAAAGGCCATTACAGAAGAGGGTCATTTAGAAATGGTTAAATGCTCCTCAGGAAGCCCCTGCCTTAGACCTCCCTTTATTCCCATCCAAGAAGGCCTCTGGCTGCAGAAAGCTCTTTATGTTGCATTTAATAGAAGCAATATGCCCGTGGGGAATGCTGCTCTGAGATCCAGGACTGAGCCTTAGAGTAGTATGAGGTTGAACTGTTGGAGAGGTGTCTCCAATTCCACTTCCAAAATTACAGTGTAAAGCTCTTCAAAGAAGAGATGAAATAAGGATAATCATAATAGTCATGGTGAGGTCCCACATTTCTGTACCACTTACAGGTCACAGAAAGCTTTCACAGCCATTAACCATTTGCCCTCGTAGCATCCTTGCCTATCTCAGTGGGTTGTCAGGAAAATCAAAGGTTTCCCCCAGGAACTGAGACTACAGGCATGCCCCACTTTAAGCAAATCCTGCTGTGAGCATTTAGGTAAAGAAAGACTACTTCACAGAGGAATTTAACGGGGTTATTTGAAATGGCAGGGTTCCCCCAGCATGCAAAGTAATAAGAGGCAATTTACTAGAATGCTTGATTGATTGACACATATCTTGTTCATGACCAGCTGTATGCCTGTAGCATCTAATGTGTGCTGATCATGGCTATTTGTGCTTGGAAAATGAATCAGATGTGGTCTGTGCCTAAGGGAGTAGGACTCTTTGTATCTCTGTGTTCATTCTCCAATCCCCCCCACTTCACATCCGGTTATCACAGGAACTGGCTTATGAACCTAGGATGGCCAGGATTGCATTAGATCATCCCTTAACCCCTAAACTGAATGGAGTGCTTCTCTGACACCTTGGTTTAGGAGCTAACAGAGAGAAGCCATTCCTTTGCAGGGAACAGGGCTGCAAGATCGAACACTCAGGAGAGGCCGGTGGCCACACTTGCTGCCCTGTGGAGAGGGCTGGTCTTCACTGTGGTAGCATGACCCATGCACAGAGACACCTAGTATGATCTGGGACCCTTGTGCTGTTGCCTCCTACTCCCACTTTCTGTGGTCTTCCTGATCCAGTCACTGAGCCCCCCGCCCCCCCCCCCCCCGCTTTAACTTAAGCAGATTCAAGTCAGGTGTCCTACACTTGCAGTCAAAAGAATTGTTAACAGAATTTTTGCTAAAGAGACACAAGGCACATATGCATAACTCCTTTGGTATTTGCAAAGGCAGTTCAATGTGGTGGTTGAGAGTTGGACTTCAAATATCTGAAACAACAAAGATTTGAAATACTCAAACGTTGATCCAAAGGAGATCAGTTAAATAAATATTGGTATGTATCCATACAAGGAAATACGATTCAACTGCCAAAAAAAAAAAAAAAAAAAAAAAGAGTAGCTTTCTATTCTGATAACGCTCCAAGCTGTTTTGTTGAGTTGAAAAGATAAGGTGCTCGTTGAGCTATGTGACTGCAACTACTAGCATGGGTTA
Source organism: Urocitellus parryii (assembly GCF_045843805.1). NCBI lineage: Eukaryota > Metazoa > Chordata > Mammalia > Rodentia > Sciuridae > Urocitellus > Urocitellus parryii. The sequence goes on along the minus strand of NC_135535.1, from coordinate 165,546,784 downwards.
AAATGTTTCCGACTAAGCCACTTGCTAGTGAAGATATAGAGTAACAGGAACTGTCATGCTTTTCTGGTGAAATGAAACATAGAACATTCTGGAACATAACCTGACAGTTTCTTGTAAAAGTTAAACATGCATGTACCATGTGACCTATGCATTGTACTCCAGGGCACTCCAAGGTAAATGAAAAGTGATGCTCATATAAAATCCTGTACACAAATATTCTGTACACAAATATATAATAGCTTATTTTTAAAAGTCAAAACATGAAAACAACTCAGAGATCTTCCAACAACAGAGGAATGGACAAGCTGTTCTGTACTCCTACAAAGGATAGGACTCAGCAATAAAAGATCTATTTATTTCTATTTTTTTTTTTTTAGTTGTTGATGGACAACTTTACTTTATTCATTTATTTATATGCAGTGCTGAGAATCAAACCCAGCGCCTCATACATGCTAGGGAAGCACTCTACCACTGAGCTACAACTCCAGCTCTGGAAAGAACTATGGATACACGCAACATATTGGGTGGATATCAAGAGCATGGTGCTGATTGAGAAAAGTTTTTCTCAAAATTGCATATGATTCCTCTTATATAACATTTAAAATTTTTTTTGTGGCCCTAGGGATTGAACCCTGGGGTGCTTTATCACTGAGCTACATCCCCAGCCCTTTTCACTTTTTATTTTGAGACCGGGTCTTGCTAAGTTGCTGAGGCTGACCTCAAACTTTCAATCCTCCTGCCTCAGCCTCCCAGTAGCTGGGATTACAGGCAAAAGCCACCATGTATTTTATGATATTCTTGAAGTGACAAAAATTACGATGATGTAGAACAGACTATTGGTGGCTTAGGGTTGGGAAAAGGGTATGACTAAAGGGGTGGTATGTCAGATTTCCTCTGTGGCAATAAGATAACTATCTGTATCTTGATGGAGATGGTGATGACACAAGTCTATACCTGTCAATAACTTCCTAGAACGATTTACCAAACCTCCTCAAATTAGTGCAATTAAAACCTTGTAAAATCTGAGTAAGGTTCATAGTTAATTGCACCATACTTTGTCAATTTCCTGGTTTTGGTCACTCTGCTATGCTTGTTAAAGATACAATCCTTGGCGCATTCCCAGGGGCTCACGAGAATTCTCTATACTGTTTTTGTAACTTCAGAGTCTAAAATTATGTTAAAATTAAAAAGAAATGTAGTGCAGGACAGTATATATGATATCTGAACTTTTGAATAAGAAGTAGTGAAATAAAGCATGTTTACTTATGCAGGCCTCAACGAACCCTGGAAGTTGAAAGAGAGCTGCTGTGGGACAATAGTCACTGGGAGAGAAGGACAGCTGCAGATGCAGGATGACATTGAGGAGGACTCTGGGCTCCCTGTTCTTTCCGGGTTTTGAATCATGTTTATGGTTTCTTAATTTTCTTGAAAAATTCTGAAGATGAGCATGCACTCTGGAGTTCTAGGTAGCTCTTCTGAACCTCTGCTGCAGTGTTTTCCGGCTGTTTTACTTTGTAGAAGCCAATTCACCCATCTGTGCCTGTTTCCTATCTGTAAAATGGAGCCTCTAATAATCGTACGTATCTCACAGGGTTGTTAGGAGGATTAAGCAATCCAAATGAAGGTGCTGAGAACTCTTTCTACCTGGAAATAGAGCAGTTCATATTCTTTGCACATCTCGTGGAAGAATGGAAATGGAAACGGGGACTGCTGGGCCAGTAGAAGGTCACTCATTAGAAACATGGGAACTTGAACTCGAATCTGTCTTGTTCCAAAGCCTGTGCTCTTGACCTCTACCCTCCCCTGCCTCCATTTCCCACCTGGAGGCCCCTTCCCTATTTCCAGCTTGGACCTGGAAGGAGGAAAGGAAGGCATCAACACTCAGTACAAATGTCCCATTCCCTTCAGATAAAGGGCCAGATAAAGGGCCAAATGGGAAGGCATGGGCCATGGCCCTGGCCTTGGTCAGGGACTGGGCTGCAAGGGTCAGTGTACCCAGGATGGGCCCCACCATCAGGACTCAGTAACTGAGACCGAGCAGCCACAGGGCCTGCTGCCAGATCGTGTTTTAATAAAACAAATTCATTTCACATTCTAAATTGTCATTTCTGTTTTCTGTTAAACTAATAGCTTTCTTAGGACATCTTGAACCGTGTGCTCGTTGGGGTGATGATGGCTCTCAGGCCTCCTTCTGGGGAAATAGGACGTGGAGAGCTCGTGTGGCTGGAGCCTTCTTCCTGGGATGGGGCTGGGGAGAGACTGGGCCCCCAGAGAGTGGGCCAGTTCTCTGAGAGGGCTCGTGGGAAGGACGTGGGGCTAGCGTGGTCCCGTGGAGGAGTGAGGGCTTCCGCCTGGTGCAGGCTCATGGTTTGAGCCTGTGAAATTGATTTTTCCTTCTAGTCTCTGGGTTCCTGGTTGGAACAATGACTAGCACAGACTCTCTCTCCTTGCTTCCAGCCCTCCATGGTTCTGACAGTTTTAACACCTGGAAATATGGTAAAAGGAACAGGAAGGACACTGGCTTGGTCCGGACGCCTTTCTGTTCAGATTTTGTGGGTCGAATCTCCCTGTTTTTTTTTTTTTTTTTTTTGAGGCGCTGGAGATTGAACCCAAAGACTCACAAAAGTTAGGTGAGTACTGACCACTAAGCTATATCCCCAGGACTGGATGCAGGATTTGCTTGTTTGTTGGTTGGTTGGTACTGGGGGATTGAAACCAGGGCTGCTCAACCAGAGTCACATCCCTAGCCCTTTTTCATATTTTATTTAGCGACAGGGTCTCGCTGGGTGCTAAGGGCATCACAGCTGCTGGGTTCAATGGCATGCATCCCTGTGCCCAGAGGATCCATGATTTAAGAGTAGGCAAAGTAGAAGGAAGAATGAGTGACGGCAGAGAGGTTTAAATGTGTACAGATTTTGTCCCTTCAACAGTCAGTATATACGATTCTCTTTCTTAGTAGACATTTTCTCAGTTGCTTCAGACACAAGAGCATGCAATCCCGGCCTGTCGAGGGACTCAAAGTTCACTAAGGGAACAGATGGAAAGATACGGAGAATACCTGTGGCCAGAGATGCAGAGGGATCCAGTGTGGGAGTGAAGAACCTGAGGCAGAAGAAAGCGGGAAGCTCTCCTTGGAGGAGAGAAGTCTAAGCCCACCATCCGAGGGAAGAAACACTTCGTTTTCTAATCAAGGGTTTCAAAAATTCCTGCACAAATGCATTTTATTTGGCCTATATAGTATGTTAAAAATTATAAGCATCCAACTATAAAAATAGAGGGATTTTAGGCAAAACCTGGAATCCTGCTCTTGATGATGGAGAAGTGTGGGCCACATTCCCACAGGGACAGGCTGGAGCTTAGTGGAGCCTGAGCTCCCCAGGTCTCTCGTCCCCACCGTGCCCTGCCATGATCCCTCCTGAAAGTCCCGTGTGTGTTTCCTTCACCTTTTTGACCCCACTGATATCTGAGTTTGTTGCTGATGGTCTTGTTGGTCCTGTGATGGGTCACCTGCATGGTGACTGGGCCCATTCTGCACACCTGCCACCCCCGGGGGGACCACTGGTGCTTCTGAGCATCATGAACAGAGAGATGGAAAGCATCTTCCAAGCCCCAGGGGCCCCTTGGCAGGTGCAGATTCCAATTCGAATAGTTTTCCTTTTTGCATTTGCTCATCTGAAAAGTCCTCCCAGACCCCCCTGCTTATTAACAACCTGCACACCACGCTGTGCTTAAAGTTCAGAGCGCCATAGGATACGGAGTCGTAATTAATCTCAGTCCCTGAGTTCTAGAACACTGAGAGCAATTATAATTTACTGTCGGAAAACCAATTTGGGGAAGCGGTGGTGTTCGCGCCCCTGATCAGGGTGCCACCAAATGCCACTTCCCGTCCACGTGCTGCCTGCTGGGAGAGCAAGACCTTTAGTCTCTACACCTCTGGGAGGTGTCAGATGGAGAAGGCAGGCAGAGAGAAGAAAGGGCAGGTGTGGGCACGGGGTCTGCAGGACACTGCTGGGTGTGGCCTCTGAGACCTGTCAACATCCTCATGTAGCCACATCTAATCTTTCCGTCCAATCCAGTTTCACAACCACCCTCCACGCCTCTTCCATGTCCCCAAAACTCCCTGACTCCAACAGATGTCAGGCAGTTTCTTGTTCTCTGCCCAGTCACTACCCTGCATCCTGGGGCCAGGCTCGAGTGTCCAGCTCTGCACACAGCAGTCCTCTTTTCACCCTTTATTTCTATTCTGGTCAAGTTCTAATTGTCCAAATATCCAACCGACTATGAGAGGACGGTCCTGGGGCCTTTTCAATAATGGTTCAGGGGGACAGGAGCGAAACGCCACGGCTCAAATGAACATGCTCCCAGCCACGTGGTCAGGGTCAAAGACCAGCTTCCGGCTGTCACAATGGGGTCACAAGCTGCTGGATGTTTGTGGGCCATCTTCTCTGCTGCCCTGTGCTATTCCCTGGTCAGCAGGTAGCACCCACCTATCTCCTGTCCAGGCAGGACGGTGGGCAGGTGATGAGTGCCTGCAGGATGACAAACTTGACAAAAACACATAGGCACACCAGTGGGCACAAATACCAACCCCCACAGAGGAACACGCTGACGATGGAGTCCATTCATTCATTTATCCCATACTGACAGGTACCGGTACCTGTCCTGTGCCCATTCTTAGAGATATTGGAATGAATATATCTTTGTTTCTGATCCCAGTTTAAAAGTACCCATAATCCAGTGTGATAAGAGTTCCGTTAGAGCCATTTAGGGCTCACGGAGCACACAGGAGGGGCCCTCTACTCTAGTGCTGGGGAAGCACCTGGGAGAGGTGATCTTTGAGCAAGGCCTGGACGTCTCTGATCTCCAGCACTGCACTTCAGAGTGGTCCCGAGTTTATATAAGTGTGTGTGTGTGTGTGTGTGTGTGTTTTCTTTAAAAAAGGGGACCCTGTCATGGTAGCCACCCTTGGGTATCTTGCCTTGGGCAGTGCCCAACCTGTGGGGAAACGTGTCTGGTACCTGGACATTGGATGAAGAAATGAACAAATGAGGATTTTCCAGACAAGGACTGTGGGCAAGGCAGGTTAGGTGGGGGCAGCCTGGACAGGTGGAGGAACGCAGGGCCTGGGGAGGCCTCCGTGGTGCCTGGAGAGTGGGGGGAGGAAACATGGGGGGTACCAGGGGCGAATAAAGACCAGCTCCCGGCCGTCACAGTGGGGTCACAAAATCTGACACCTCCAGGGAGTACACAGACCTTGGAACTTAGGGAAGGAGACAGGAGGGAGGCCGCAGGAATTGGGGGGGCCCACGGAGAACAGTAGACTACCAGAGCCACCAACACCACTGGAATGTGACTTTGAAATGGTGCTCTGAGCCAAACCAGATCCCTGGGCCCCAGGTCACGAGAGTGCGCAACCTCCTGTTCCCCCTGCCCGGTCCTATGCCACCGGCTGCGTGGCACTGCGGGAAAAGCCTTGGGTTTCCAGGGGAACAGGAGCAACCCCCAGCTCTGCCACGGCTTCACCAGCTTGCCAAGAGTGTGGCCGGAGCTCCTCCCTCTCCAGCCTCTGTTTGTCATCTGCCTTCCACCCGCCCTGCCCACCTGCTGGTGTGCCTCCCCGTGTGCTCGGTGCTCTACAGAGGTGAAAGCAGAGGTCCTGAGGGGGCAGAGGTTCGGGGCTCCCCTGGAATGAGGGGCGTGGTAGAGGGCAGCCTCTGGCAGTCTGACTACCTCGGAGGAGGCCACCGGGTTCTGGGCGTTGCCCGGCAGGTGAGCCGGCTCTGGAGGCACTGCCAGGACTGGAGGGACTGGCGACGACAGGACACGCTCATCCTTGGGATGCGGCACAGCAGCCAGGGTGCGGCGCCCCCTGGAGCCTGGCCCACCCACACTCTCCAGCTGCAGAGATGAACATGGATAGAGGGGACTGCAAAGAAAGAATCTGGACTTGCACTTTTATGAATCTATTTTTTTTTTAAATAAAAAAACTTTTAAGCCTAAAAAGAAAAGAAGCAGCCCAGGCCCGGCTCAGAGGAAGGGAGGCCCCAGGAGGACATGTGCTGGGCACAATGAGAAGAGCACGTGGGGTCCACTGCGACCCAGTCCTTGAGGAGGGACCCGAGGAGCCACCGGGAGTGGAACAGTCTGGGAAGCTCTCTGCACCTCCCCAGGACCTGGGAAGGACCCCGGGGCCCAGGCAGGGCCTCGGTTAGCTTGGAGTGGGATGGGGGGTGGGTCTGGCTGGCGGTGGGGACGGGCCTCTGGGTCCTCGGATGCCACATCTGTGAGTGGAAACAAGACGTGCTCTGCAGGAGGACAGTGAGGACAATGGGCGTCGAGACCGCCTGACGGGGGTGCTGGACAGCCTGGCTGGGCTTACGGGGAGGTGGTGACAGCTGATTTTGTGGCATTGGCTCCAGACTCACCTCCATGAAGGGAAAAGGCAGAAGGCAAGGGAAGGGGTCTTTGAGAGCAGTGGGGGGGCACTGGGGTGTCCACCCTCTCCTCTTGCTCCCTGCCTCAGCCAAGAGGGCTTGACAAGAGGGCCCTACATTTTGGGAGACAGTAACAGGTGTCTGCTCTGTGCCCAGGAAGTCGGGGTTGAGATAGCTGTGGCTAGAACGGTCTGAGGTGGCAGAGGGCCCAATGAGGGATGCAGGGAGGGTGGGCACCTTCCCTTACCAGCAAGGGGGCAGGTGAGCCCTGTGTCCTACAGGCCGGCTAAGGGACTCCCCAGAGGGAGCAGTCCCCAGAGGCGGCGTGGAGACAGTTGGGCTCCTGGATGCTCAGAAACTGTGACGTGTCTGGAGGCCAGCAGCTGGAGCTGAGATGAGGGACACGGAGTCACTGAAGGACCTGAGAAAGAGCCTTGTCCACCAGCAGCAGAGAGGACAGAGACAGGTCCTGCTGCCCTGCCGAAGGAGGCTCCCCGTCCTGGCCTTCAGAATCCAGGGTATGGAAGGAGGAGGTCAGAAGTCAGGACAGGGGGGCCGGGCTGCTCCTCTCCCTGGAGGCCAGCAGCATCCTAACCCAATGTGGTGGAGGGAGAGGCTGGAAGAGGACAGGAGTGTGTGTCAACTGGACTGGGCATTTGACTGGGTGAAATGAGATGATTTTCAGTTACTCAAGTAAACAGATGACTTTTTATTACACAACAGTCACAGGAGAAAGGTCCGGGAAGCGTGGAGGTTTCCTTCAGCTCAGAGAAAGACCCACACCCACCAGCAGGTTGAAATTTGGACATTGTGCATCATGGACTTTTGGCATGACATTAAAATATTACTCGTTTTGATTCATGAGATTTTTGAGTAGTTTCTTAACTTTTGCTCGCAAGGCGAGGAACGTCCTTGCCCCACCCCGGTCCCTGTCCTGGTGGGAGGGAGATTGCTGGTCCTCTCCAGTGTGTACCCCGTCCAGTTGAGCACATTGAACGCTTCACTTACCAGGGGCAAAGTCTGATCTGCTGTGTGGCGATGTTGTGGCAGTAATGATGACGGTGGCTTGGTGAGTACTTGGTGGCACTGGGTACTGTTCTGTTAACATCACGCTGTCCTCATGCGGACCCTAGGTGGAAGGTGTCACTTCATCTCCATTTCACAGAAATGAAACGTGAGGCTGAGAGAAGCTGGGCAACCTGCCCTTGTCACAGAGCAGGCAAGTGACAGAGCTGGGATTTGAACCGGGTCAGTCTGGCTCCAGCGTCCATGTGCTTTCCAATCTGCTACACGCAGTGGCAGGACACAGGTCTCACCTGCCTCCTTGCTGGCAAAGGAAGGTGCCCACCCTCCCTGCAACCCAGACAGTGACATTATGACATCCTCCAGATTGTGTCTGGGCTTGAAGTCTGAGCTGATGGCTCCATGTGTTCTCTTTGGAAGTCAGTGGGGGGCCTAGAGCTGGGCGGGGCCCTGCACCTTGTGTGTGCCTGTGGTGTGACTCGGAGGCACACGGTGCCCCTGGTCTGGTTCTCCCTCCTCAGCATGCAGAGGCTCAACCCGGGAACTGGGGACCCGGGCAGCGGCGCCGGCGGGAGAGAGTGATGTCCGAGGCGTGCTGATTTGCAGATGGAAATTTACATACATAATGTAATTTGGGCCAATTGAATTGTCGATTAAGACGGAGTCACTTGACAAGCCACACGCACTCTGGCGGGTGACCGAGGAGACGAGAGGCTCTTGAGATGCCTGTAGTGAAAACACACTTTTGTTTTTGAAGGAGATGGCCATTTCCAAATTCCTCGTTTGAACAACCTCCTCTCCTCAGTTCCCTTCCCTCTAGGTCACAGCTGGGAACTGTTGAGATAAAAGCTCGATGGGCAATTAGCATTTAAATCCAAGGTGATGTGAGCATGCTCAGGGTGCAGCTGGAGAGGCAAGGCCAGGACACCTCCTTGGACGGACAGGCAGCTGGGAGTGCGGGCCTGGGCTTTGGTAGGTAGCCATATAACCCCACACCTACAGCAACCGAGGCAGTGACCATGGGCATGTCAGGGCCAGACAGAGGAGAGCAAGAGACTTCCTTGGGGCCCTGTGGGTCTGGATTTGAATCCAGACACCTGCTTCCGGGGGCATGACCTATGCATGTGGCTTCGTGTCTTTGAGCCTCAATTTTTTCATTCATAAAATGTTTAGAATGTTCCACCCTTCCTTCCCTGTGGTGACTGGGGTGGGAAAGAAATGGGCTAACCTAAGGGTCTCTAAACTGCTCATGCAGTTAATGCCAGCCATGAGGAGTAACTGAAGCATGGCTTCTATGCCCAGGGCTCTTCGTCTTACTCAATATTTTCAGTACTGAAAGGACTAAACTTCTCGATGCCCCAGGACAGTTGAAGAGGTTGTGTACTCTGAAATTTGATCTCTTCTCTTTGTACTTCCTTTGCATAGTGGAGCTCTTCTCTTTCCTCAAACATCAGCCTGAATTCACCCTCCCAGGATTCCTCTCTCCATCCACAGCCCCAACCAAGATGCCTAGTCTGTGTTCTCCTAGAGTTTGAATTCAAAGTTCTTCCTAGAGTTTGAATTCAAAGCTGCTGTAATTATTCATATCACACCAGCCTCCATGCCCTGCTCTAAGCTCCGTTGAGATAAGAACTACATTTGTCTTGCTGGCTGCTGACCTCTGGTACCTGGAGCAAAGTAGGCATTCAACAGTAGGCATTGTGTATTTGCAAAACGCACTCTCCCCTTCTCTTCACCTGGCTAATTCCCATAGTCCTTTAGTCTCCAGAGAACACGTCTCTCCTCCGGGAAGCCTTCTCGCCGTGTCTGGCCGTGGGGATGTGGCACAGGCCCCGGGCTTGCCTTCCCCAGGAATGGCCCCTGGATGGTTGCTGTTCATTTACTGCTCTCTGTCCCTCACTAGACAGAACTTTCCAAGGTCAGGCCGGTGTCTTGTTCACTGAGGCGTCTCCAGTGCTAGTCAGAGCCTGCCTGCAGCTGCTCATGGAATAAATAAATAACAGAGCATCTAGTCTGGGCAGAGAGAGCAGAGTGTGGAAGGAGATCTGACCGAGGGGCTGAGAGAAAGGGCAGGATGATACTGCCCAGAGGTGAGCCAGGCCCTCCAAGCTGGCATGGGACCTCTCGGCATGGTGGCTAAGCATGGGAAAGACCCGTGCCAAGGAGTCAGGCTGCCCAGGACCAGAGCGAGCAGGGGGCTGGGGTCCATGCAGCTTGCTGGTGGAGGCTGAGGTGTGGGCTGGGGTGGGTGGCACTTTGGGGGTCCATCTGTAAGCTGTAGAGTGTGTCTTGGCACCTACCGGTTAGGGAGGCTTTTGGGGTGTTGCAGGGAGTCCTTCATACCACGCTGAAGATTGGTGGTCCTGGGTGTGCATCTGGTGTCCTTGTCTGGGATCACTGGGCCGGCATACTTTTGGGTTGTCTTTCAGGTGAGGGGCGGTGACTGGAGGTGGTGGCAGCCCCCCTCCCCTCTTGTTTCCCAGGCTGGCAGCTCAGCCGGCTCAGTTCCTGGATCAGCTCTCAGCAGCTGGCACCTGGAGTCACTCCACCATGTTGGGTTAACAGGGCTCACAGGAAACGAATGCACCAGCTTAGTGCGCAAGCTTCGCATCCCATCTTGCTTCTCTTGCCCCTGCACTGGGTCCCAGGCACGGCTGTGTGGAGCCCTGTGTCCCATCAGGCTGTCTGGCTCTAGAATTCTTTGGTCTCCAGCTTTAGTTCCTTCCTGGTGGGGGCTGGCCTCAGTGGCCCAGGGGGCACGTTCTCCTCCTTGAGCAAAAGAGTCTCCACGATCCCAGTGGACGGGAGAGTCTTGCTCCTAGTAGGAACTTAACGAATGCTTCTTAAGCTCTGTTGGGAAGCCTGAAGCAGACATTTCTTCCTCTTGCTTCTCTCTCTCCATCAAATTGGATCAGCAGAGACCTATGAACCCTGGGCGAACCTCATAAAAGATGTCAGTGGCCAATGATAGAAAAGAGTGCCCTGTGACACTCCCCGCAAGTTCCCACGAGTCAAGGTTCTTCAGAGTTTGGGAGCTTCGAACATTATTGGGTAATCAATTTTGCCCAACTCTGTCTCCACAGAGCCCATATATTTCTGCCATTTCCAGAATCAAGTGTGGGGGAAGTGTGACAACAGTTCCCAGGAAATTGTTGGGTCCTGTTGATTTTTTTTTTTTTCTCTCTGGGAGCCACCTGCTGCCTTCTAAGTGCCCTGGTGAAGGGCTTTCCTGGAGCAAATCGTAAGTGCTGCTCACCTCTGTGGGGGACAGGGTGCTTCCAGGTGTGAGGCAGACCCTCACCTGTTCCCAGAGGTGCAGTGGGTGGAGAGAAGGCCCCTAGTTGTTCTGGCCCAGCTGCCTCTCACGCTGCTCCTGCTGCCCACCCCAGGCTGGCCTCCCCTTCTTTCTGTCCCCCCTGGGCTCCTCTCCCGAGGCCACAGGTTCTCCCCATCCAACAGGGCAATCTGTGGATTAGCCATCTACCGACCCGCATTTCCGAGAGAGCAGCCACATGGGTCCCCGTGGACCTGGAGGAGAAATGTCCCTTCTACTCTCTGGGCCTCAGTCCTATGATGTAAAACGAAATGCTCTGGAGGGGCTGAGGCCTAAAGGGTGTGCAGGTTTTACGTCTCTGAGCCTCAGTCCAGCTCAGTCACAAGCAGTGGGACCCCGGGAAAGTCCCCTGTTCTCTGGACTGGAAGGTCCTTCACTCTCAAATTGTGGGTAGGAGGGAGGGGGATCGGGTGTCATAAGCTCCAAGGACTCTTCCTACTGTTCTTCTTTATGGTTCTATGAATTCTAATACCCATGACTTGAAAAAAAAAAAAAAACAACTATTTAAAGAAAAATCCCTGAAAATCACTGTGCTGCAAGCTTTGATTTCTCAGAACTGATCAGGGAGGGAGAGAACGGGACGCCTCAAGGTGGTGGGTGTGTGTTCTTCTTCTTCTTTTTTTTTTTTTTTTTTTCTTTTTTTATACTCCAGTGAATCAATCTTTCCAAAGAGTATGAAATGAAAATCTGCCACCTTGTAGTAAAATTAGAGCTGGCATCGCGGTCTTTAAAAGAAAGAAAGAAGAAAGAAAGAAAGAAAAAAAAAGGCACTCCTGGAAAAATTATGGCCAGCTGCCTGCTGGATTCGCCCTGCCGAGGAGGCGCCTTGTGACACAGTTTACGACCCCGAGGATTACTGTGGTCTCGATGCTATCATCTTAATTGCAAGAGCAGGGCTGCAGCCAGCGGGTCCCCGGGTCTCTGTGTGCTGGCGACTTGACGCGCCTAGCTCTCAACCTGACAAATTCCTTTCTCTCACTCGACCTGTTCCAAATTACTTTGTGGAGGCTGCCGGCTTCCTGGGGACTACTGACTGGCTTTTTCTTTCCCTTCCTTCCTAAGATGGGGTTGTGCAAGTCCACAAAGGAGGTGGCAGGAGGGGAGCAGGACAATGGGTTCTCTTCTCCCCAGGTGGCAGGGGAGGCTGGGAGAGGAGGCCCTGTCTTTCTGGGCCAGGAGCTGGTGAAAAAACCACACTGGGGTCTGAGCACACATTGTTGGCAGAGCTGGGTTTGGACCTCAGGTTTGGGACGAAGGAGCTCCAGCATCTCAGGAGCCCAGCATCCCTGGGCCATGGGTAGTGTATGCTGTTGGGCTCGGCTTGGAGAGGAATTGTGGAGAAGGGGAAGCTGAGAAATGCGGGTCTTGAACCAGACTTCGAAGTCCCATCCCCATCACCACAACTTGCTTGTGTTGCAACCATCTGTGGGAAAGCAACCTTCCTGCTTGGGGCCTCAGTTTCCCAATTGTAAAAAATCTGAATTTGGGTTTAGAACTGAGGTTGTGTACTAGTAGCCCCTGAGGTCTGGCTTATCCAAGATGTTTTATTTGGCCTGAATGGTGCTTTCTAACCAGGACATTTCATAGTGAAAGAGAAAAAAAGAAAAGGAAAAAAATTGTCTTTTTTCTTGAAAAAATGAGGAGACATGAAAAATAGGTCCATTTGCCATTGGAAATTGATCACTGGAAATCAGTCCGCTGATCCTAAAATTCACCTGGATCAAGAGACTCCGAATAGAAAAGGCGCTCTTGAAGGGAAACGGTGTCAGAGGATGCACACTTCCTGATTTCAAAAGCTGCTACAAAGGTACAGCCATTAGAACAGGGTGGCACTGTCAAGGAGGGACATCCGTCAATGGCCTAGAACTGAGGGTCCACAAATAACCTTCACTTACACGGTCGAGGGCACCATTTTCAACCAGGAAGCCAGCAAAACAAAATGGGGGCAAGAAAAGAGTGTTTTCAACAAATAGAGACGGGAACTCCAAATCCGGATGGGAAAGGAGGAATTTTGGTCCCTAACTTATACCATATACCACGTTAACGCAAAGTCCATCAAAGACCTAAGTGTAAGAGCTCAAACCTTAACACTCTTAGAAAAAAAATGCATGTTTTCCTTGTAAGCTTAGACCTGGCGAAATTTCTTAGATATTGACAGAACACCAAAGTATCAAAAGGAAAACTGGACTTAATTAAAATGAAACATTTATTTTTTGTGTGTGTTGGAAATGATACCATTAAGAAAGAAAAGCAACAACAAGAGAATGGTAAAGAATATTCGTAGATCTCATGTTTGATAAGGGGCTCATCTTTAGAATATATAAAGAAGTCTTTTAGTTCAATAGTAAAAGAATAACCTAGTGGAAAAATAAGCAAAGGATCCAAGTGGATATTTCACCAAAGAAGACACACCAATGGCCAATAGACACGGTAAAGATCTCTCCACATCTTTGGTCATTAAGAAAATGCAAATCGGAATCACAATGAGATGCCACTTCTTGCCCTCTGGGATGGCTAAAATAAAAATGACAGGTGTTGACAGAAGCGGAGAAACTAGAGCTCTCACCTCATCCCTTTGGAAAACAGAAAAGAGTTCCATGCAGAGCTATGCCTGGGTATGTCAGCAAGAGAAACGAAGCCAGGTCCCCACAACACCTGACACACAAGTGACCAGGGCAGCCTGTTCACAAGAGGCAGGAAGAGAAAACAAGGCAAGTATCCACCAACTAATAAGTGCAAGAATACGATGTAGGATGTCCACCCCATCGAATGTTATCTGATGATAAATGTGAATGGTGTTCTGACTCCCGCTTCCACGTGGATGAAACTTGAAAACATTATGGGAAGTCCAAGGAGCCAGCCACCATTTATTCAATGATTTTACTGAAGTGAAGTGAGCAGAACAGGCAAATGTGCAGAGACAGAAGATGGGTTGGGGTTGCCTTCGGCTGGCGACCGTGGTTGGAGGGAATGCAGAGTGACTGCTAACGAGCATAAGGTTTCTTTTTGGGGCGACAAACATGTTCTAAAATTAGATTGTGGTGATTACTACACACATCTGTTAATTTGCTAAAAAAAAAAAAAAATTCAATTGGATGCTTTAGATGGGTGAGTTCTACGGTATGTGAATTATATGTCAATAAAACTACTGCCAAAAAATAGTACTAACAAGTGGACTGAATGAAGGAGGGGCGTCTTTCTTTAGGTGGGACAAGTGCTCCTGGGGGTCATGGAAGTCTCCCCCTGGCGGTTCACCTACTGCACTCACCTGCCCGGCCCTTGTCCGCATCTTTCCCTAAGATCTATAGGAGTCGTTTTCCTTCCTAGACACATTCTCCTGGCTGCTGGGACCCTGCTGGACGGCCCTGGACTCCCTTCTCTGAGCTTCAGTTTCCCTATGGGTGTGGGGAGATGCTTGGACGTGCTGGTCACTCAGAGACTGTGGCCTTGGCCTTCTGCCTCGGGTACTCACCACCTCCTCTACCCCTTCTTAACTGACAGCCCCCGAGGGCTCTGGAGGGTACCCAGGGGTGGGATGGGCCTGGATGGGGGGACAGCATGCTGCCTGCAAAGCCAGCTGGGTGACTGCAGGCCATCCTGAGGGTGCCACCAGGACACACACAGAGCACAGCCTGCTGGGGAGCTGACCAGTTTCTCCCTGGCCACAAGGCCAGGCTGGCCCTGCTCCCCAGGCAGGCCTCTTCACAAGATGGGACACAGATGTGGTGGCCACTGCGGTGGCCAACTGGGGCTTCTTGGAGCAGAGACACAGGAGGGGCTTCCGGGAGCTGAGCCCTCACAGTGCAGGGAAGGGAGGGTGGCCTCTCTCCCACCACGTTTCCCAGGAAAGTGAGAATCCAGTTGGGGTGAAGGGAACGGGGGTGAGGTGGGGAGACTGGGGGGGGGGAACCTTGCGGTGCATGAAGAAGCCCTCCCTGTCCTCCCTGCCGGCAGCCACCATTTGGACCCCTTCCCCTGGTCCCTCACCACACGAGGGGATGGACTGTCAGGGTGGCTGCTGCTCTTGTTGTCTGCCCCACTTTAGAGTGGGGCAGAGAAGTCACTCGCCATGGCCCAGGGCCTTCGGCTGAGAGCAGCCGCCCTGGATCTAGAGCCACAGGCTTCATGGTGCCATAGACGGAGGGGTCTGTATGAGAACGTCAAACTCCCTTCTCACTATCCACTGCACTCCGAGGCCTGGACAGTGGACAGCCAGGGTGGGTTCAACTTCCCGAGGACCTCTCCCAGGAGGTTGGTGCGTGAAGGTGACCCTCCAAGGGCTTTGTTTCCTAGTGACGCTGAGCCCCTGTCCACTCAGCTCCATGGGTGTGCCCACTCTTGGGGAGTGTCCTGGAGGCTGGACCCAGGTGGTGCCAGCCTTGGGCAGGCTGCTTTGCCCTTCTGACCTGGGGCTTTCTTGTTGAACAAGGCACACCTGTGTGGCATGAGTGTTAAACACAACATCTGCAAACCCCACCCCACCCTGGGCCTGGTGGACCAAAAGTCCTCGAGGGAGGCAGGAACCAGGGCTGCAGTTGACAGTTCCCTGGGTGGAGCCGTCACTCTGCCTGTGCTCAGGGTGGCACAGGATGGAAGAGTCCTGGTCTTCATGGAGCAGGGGGAGGAGGCCCTGTGGCCTGGCCTGCTGCTCAAGTTCAGCGGGAGCATGGGATCTGCCCACCCCACCTCGTCCCCGCTGCCTCTTGGCTCCTGCAGCATGGGTGTGTTCCTGGGTTGCACGCTCCTTCCCGTCTCCACACCCAAGTTTATGTGGTCATCCCCCTCCTTCCCCAGACTCTTCCAATGCGTGTGTGGTGGGGGAGGGGTAAATGAGGGGCACAGCCATGGGACAGAGGACTGATCTGATTGAGGAACAAAGAAAGTCTCTCAAGGCTTTCTCTAGGCTGCAAACCCAAATACCTGAAGGGGCCAGGCAAGGCTTTGTCATCAGTGAGGCTGGGAGAGTGTGGTACACATTAGGGTAGAGTGGGGTCTGTGGCAAACCAGAAGACACAGGCCCTGTTTTATGGGGGCAGCCGCTACTATTCCTCCCAAATGATCCCTTGTGAAAAGGTGCCTCCAGAAGCTATGATATTTTAATTAATGTTTTAATTTGAAGGCTTTTTTTTCCAGGAGAAACTGGAAATCTGTATTTGCGCATAAAGGGTGTGGATTTTTTTTTCATAATTTCATAGGTCAAATAGAGCTGATAGGGCTTTTAAAATTCTCACACGCAGGTCCAGGCTGTGGAGCTCCAGGTTGAGGCCTCTTTTCCAGGTGGGAGCCTACAGGCTCCTGGGCACAGGAAGCTCTAAGAGGAAGTGGTCAAACCCACCAGCATCAGTGTGCCACTCCGGGCACCTCCTGGGCTTCCCTTTTGTATCCTCTGTGAGGAGGAGTGGGGGTGACCAGAGAGGGTGAGTAGGAGGGAGGCGAGGAGAAAATGCTAGATGTCCTATGTTTTGAGACAGAGAAAGAGAGAGAGATGGAGGAAACATCAATGGAATGGAATGATGTGACGTTGATCCTCGTATGGTAGGAAGAGCATGGAACGAGGAATCGAGGGCCCAGAGCCCTCCCACGGGTTGAAACCAAGGTTTGGGGGCAGGTGGGTCAGCCACACTTCCTGTCCTACACGAGTGTGAGAGACGCAGGCTTGGAAAAAAACACCCCTGTCTCGATACCTCTGCAGCGTCCCAGGTACCACGCTGTGTTCCAGAGACGTCCACCAAGGAGGGGGCCCCTGGTTTGCCTGCAGCCTGGACAGGGAGAAGTCTCCCCAGGGAGGGAGGAGGGGGGATGTTGAGCTGGGTACAAAATAACTGCCAAATGCCATCGTCTAGATGAAGGGGAGTAGGGAGGTATTTAGGCCTCCAGCTGTTGAGGCATGAGGGCAGGGTCTTGGTGGGCTTTGTCTAGAGCTCGTGTAGTACGTGGCATTGGTGGGAAAGGAGTCTAGAAAGAGGCTTGGATCCAATCATGGTGGCCTAGATTCTGAGTGAGGGGCTTGCCAATAAGATCATGGTGGGTGGGTGAAGGGAAGCTGTCGTCGGCTCTGAAGACAGAAGAGGCCATGACATATTTGTCCACCCACTCATTCATTCATTCATTCATTCATTCATTCATTCACAGACTACATATCGAATGCTGAGCCTCTGGCAGTGAGCAAGGCACATCTACTCCTGCACCTGTGTGCTACCCTCTGGGGCAGGGAGGCCAGAATCAATGAAGGGATCATGCCAGCACCCTACTGTGAGCACAGCAGTGACGAAAGAGGCCCGTGTGCTGGCCCAGAGGAGGACAGCGACTCTGAGGAGACTGGAGGAGACTTGGGGACCCTGATGTGCGAGTGAGAGAGCGTGGATTCATCCCAGGTGCCCCCGGGGCCATGGCACGGCTTCTGTCAGGCCCGGCCAGCCACTGCTCTGCTGCCCACGGTGAGCACAGCCTGCTGCCTTCTTAGGATGGGGTTTCCCCTCCACACAGTGAACAGGCAGGCCAAGGCCCCTCCAAGACCCTGTGCAGCTCGTCTTCCTGACACCTCAAGCCCCCTCCGGCCTCCTAGCCGCCTTTGCCCTTCACCAGTCGAGGCTGGAGGGGATGGAAGGCCAACCCTGAGGCGCTGTCCCTGAGGAAGACCCCCTTGAGGGCTGAGGGGAGCCTGAGGATTTGGGTGCTCTAATTTGGATCTTGAATGTCTCCCAAAGACCCACGGGCTCAGGGCTTGGCCCCCACCCTGTGGCACTATCAGGAGGTGGAGGGACTTCTTGGAGGTTTGGTTCAGTGGGAAGAAGTCAGGTCACTGGGCATGTGCACTTAAAGGGATATTCGGATCCCACCCCTTCCTCTCTCCCTTTGTTTCTTGGCCCCATGAGGTGGACAGGCCTCCTTTGTCATGTGCTCTACCACTTTGTACTGTGCTACCACAAAGGCCTAAAACTCAAGACAACCATGAACAGAAACCTCTGAACCTGTGAGCCAACATAAACCTTTCCTTCCTTTAAGTTGATTATCTCAGGTATTTTGTCTCAGTAACAGAAAGCTGATTAGCACAGGGGCTTAGGGAAGCTGGATCCTGGGACCCCTGCCCAGGATCAAGGGTCAAAGTGCTGAAACTGACAAATGTGGGCATCCCAGTGACCTCTCACGTGGACATTCCATCCTTAACTTGCCATGTGGCAGCAGGCAAGAAGTCACACCCATCTCATCCCGGCCTCAGTTTCCTCACTTGTAAGATGGAATCATTCCAGAGAAGTCTTTTCATTAACAGTATGGAGCTCTCTTTTTTCCAAGGGAAATCTTATATGTGATTCTGATGTACAAACCAGATAAAAACAGCGTGGCTCAGCTCATTGTGGTGGGCAAGGGGTTGGGATGCACATGCTCCATGGGTCTGCCCCCCGGGAGCCCAGGAGTGGATGAACTGGACGGATGATCTCAAGGTCCCAGGACAAACTGCAACACTGGTGCTGGGAGACATTTCTGTGACTGTTTCAGGGCTGGGAATGATGGGACCCCACACCCCAGCTGGATGGGGGGGCCTGGAGACACAGGGAAGGGAACAGTCTGTCCTGGTACCCACTGGCAGCTGCCTCTCCTGCTCGCAGTGCAGAGGACGCAGGCTGGAGGGGCCTCTGGGAATAAAAAAATAGAAGGCTCTGTTCACCCACATGTCCCTGCGGCTCTAGGGGGAACGTTCTGTCCTGTTTGGGCTCAGTGCTCCTCACTGATCCTCCATGAGGGGGTGTTTTGGTGCTCAGAGGCCTCAAGACGCTGCTACCCACCCCACTGTCGATGGAATGCAGGAGGGGAGGGGACCGCCGTGGAGCCCAGAGCGGGCCTAACTGAGGCAACATCTTGAATTATTTTGCAAACATGCTGGGTCCACCCAAGCCCAGCACACATCTTGTCCCCAGCACCGTCTCCCGGGCTGTATGGGCCCCTGTGTTCCCAGGCAAACGCGCTCCGTCTGCGAGGGCTGCATTTGCAATTAGCTCATCAGGATGCTGTTCTCTAACAGCCCTTTGATGTCATGAGCCTCCTAAGCCGTCCCTTTGAAGCAGGACACCGTGTTTTGCCAGAAGTCAATGAGACGCCCTGATAGAACAGAACGGTTTAATTCCCCCTCAGATACAGGCTGAGGAAGTTCCAACAGGCGGCCTCCCACGCCTGCTGTCCCAACTGGCCTGGGAGCTGCCTGCCTCTGAGGCCTGGTCAGGGACCGGCCTGGGGGCTGGGACAGCGGTGGGAGCTCTGACCCCCTCCATCAGGCACTGCCTCTGCCCACCCCTGCATCCTCGGCCTCCTTTGCTGACTGCATTCCGATTGGCCGGTGACCCTGATTCCCGGGCTGGCTATCACCCTGCCGGGCCGTGCCCTCTGTCTGGGACCTGGCGTCAGGCTCCGGCCCAGCCCAGCTTCCCTCTCCACCTCTGTGGCCTTGGACAGCTGGGTTTGGCTCACTGTGGACAGCCTAGTGGCCTTGCCAGCTCATGGCAACTCCATCCCTTATATGTCCAGAAACCATTGTCCCAAGGCTGACCGGCGCCCCTACAGCGAGCCGACCTCCCTGGGCTCCTGTCCAGCTGCCGACTCTCCCCGCAGGTCAGCTCCTGCACCTGCCTTGCTGATGCCACTGCCTCCAGAGCCTGGCACACTCCCCTGCCCTTGGGGACTTGGAAAGAGGGTGGCTCCCTCATGTGTCCTCAGGACAGCTGTCTTTGTTGTTCACCAAGGCTGCTCCACAAGGTGACACTGGGGAGTCCCAGTGACACCAGCATCCGCTACATGGGGTCAGACCAGTCCAAGCGCTGCCCTCACTGACCTGCCCTCACTGCTGCTGGGAGCTGTCCTTGGAGTCCTGGCCGACAGCCAGTCATCTCATCATGCATGCGAGGATCAGAGCAGAGTGGTTTAGACCCAGCCTCGGACCCCGAGAGAGAAACCTCTGATAGTCCTTGTGCCATCGGGTGGCACGTGCTCCTTGAATCCAAGTCACGTTGCCCTGCAGGTGGAGACGTCCACAGCGCAGTTCTCTGGGTCCCCGTGAATTCTGCATCCGTTGGTTCGTGCACCCAGCGAGACTTCAGGTGCCCCCAGGAGGTGCTGGGCATGCGGAGACCAGCGGGCCCAGCTCCCCACTCTCCACTTGGGTGGAAGGGACACCATGGTATATGAACCACAGGGAACCACCCAGGAGAGACCAGAGCTAGCATGAAGACAGAGCAGGGTGACAAGACAGGAAGCCCCCAGGGGCCAGTGTAGGTGAGTGGTCCAGTACAGCTTTTCTGCGGATGTGGCATTTAAGCTGAGGCTTGGTTGAGGAGGAAGAGCCAGCCAAGGAGAGCTGCGGAGGGAGAGCATTCCAGCAGCAGTGAGCAGCAATGTGGAGGCTGGGGCTGAGGAGGCGGCTGGAGGTCAATGACCAGGAAAGGGTCTGGTGGGCTGGAGTGAGGTGAGGGAGGGAGGAAGCGAGGCAGGAGATGCTGGGGAAGCAGAGGTCGGAGGAGGGCCTCCTGCGCCAAGCCCACAGGTTGAGATTTATCCTGTGTGGGAAGAAATCCAATGTAGGGCTCAGGAAGTGGGGGGACATGGTGTGGCCTATGCTTTTAGAAGGTCACACCAGTTGCCATGAGGCAGGGACAGTATAGGGGGTGGCGAGGGAGGGCATTGTGACAGGAGAGACTGGGGTCAGATACGAGCTGGACAAGTCACCTGACTTCTCATCAGGTCAACAGAGACACCAGCACCTGGGCTGGAGTCACAGCAAGAGAGAACAGAAGCAGTAAACTAGATGGTGCAGGTGGGGTGTGGCCCAGGGCAGCACTTGCTTGGCAGATGCAGGGCCCTGGGCTCAATGCTCAGCGTGGCCAAAAGCTCAGACCAAATAAAAACAGAACAAAACAAGAAAACCCCCAAGCAAACCCAAACCCAAACCAACTGAATGTGAACCATGTGCTGAGAAGAACGGGGGCACGGAGGCAGCCCGGCTCTGACAGCTGCCAGGAAACCAGGGTGCACGCAGCAGGGGGCCTGCCCTGGGAACCACTGTCCTGCAGGGCGACTGTTTCCAAGCTCCAGACTCGGGAAGGTGCTGCCCAGGAAGGCTCGGGTGCCCTGTCCCCTATTTAGCTCCTCATTCTGAGGCTCATGAGAGATCCTGGCCACTGGCCAAGACGGGCAAGCCTTGAGGACTGGCAGATTCTGGAGGGGACAGAAAGGACTCAGGCTTGGTGCAGTTGGTGACTCCGGCTTTGCTGTAAACTGCAGTGTCTTTTTTTTTTTTGGTGGGGGGGGGTTACCAGGGATTGAACTCAGGGACCCTTGACCACTGAGCCACATTCCCAGCCCTAGTTTGCATTTTATTTAGAGACAGGGTCTCACTGAGTTGCTTAGTGCCTCACTTTTGCTGAGGCTGGCTTTGAACTCACGATCCTCCTGCCTCAGCCTCCCAAGCCACTGGGATTACAGGTGAATGCCAAGGTGCCCAGCTTTAAACTGCAGTTTTACCTGTAGATCTGGAAGACCTGCCAGTCAGCTGCTCCCCCACCCTACAGCTTCGTCCGCCTGGTGAGGCCTGGCAAAAGGGCCCAGTGGTGATTTGTAAAAGTTAATGGCTTCCAGGGAGCTCCGGGCACAGCGTTCCTGTCCTCCCAGGGGAAACTGAGGCTTCCAATGCAGGGAGGTTATGTGGCCGGGGCCGAGATCCCAGTGAGGCAGACAGGCAATTGACTTCTCCCCAACCCTGGACAGAGAGCACCGTGCCTGGTGCACAGCAGCTGCTTGAGGGAGCTGAACATTCAGAATCAAGTGCATTTACCTCTGGGCCACAATGGTGTAGTCCAGGCCTGGCTTGGCCCTCCAAAAACAAACAAGTCAAGGGCACAGGTACACCTGGACAATTGCAGATTCATGCTGATTGCTCCGTCCACTTTTTACTGAATCCACTGCTTCGATTTTGTCTTTAGCCTTCACAGTCCCTCAACACACTTGCCACACAAGATCAGACAGCAGTATGATAATGATGAAGAGCCCTATTGAGGTGCCCAAGGTCTGATCCTAGCTCTAGCACTTGATGGGCTGTGTGACCCTGGGCGATTTACCTAACCTCTCTAATCACCATCTGCAAAATAGATACAAACATAACCCACAAAACTATCATTGCTGAGTGGCATGTAAAACACTCCATGTGGCACCTGGCACATGGAAAGTCTTCAATTAACGTTGGCTATTTATTCCACAATGTTCCACACATGTATTTCTACAACAGCCCTCAAAGTAAAGCACATTCAACATGCAACTAAGTACTTGGGGTCTTTTTTCTTTGTGAGACCCTGAGACTGGGAACAAGCAGGGTCCTGGGACTGGCGTTTGGGAGGCTGAGCTGGCTGGGGTTGGGTCTTTGTCTGAGGCAGGGGTGGTTAAGGGTGTGGCCTCCAGGGGCAGGGCTGGCAAGGCACAGTGAAAGGTCCCTGGGTGTTAACAACTGGCTCAGGGCCCACAGCAGCCCCTTACCGCCTTTTCAGGCTGCAGAGTTACAGAGCGGCTGGCTTTTGTCTCTTTCCAGTGGTCTTTTATATGGAGAGATAACGAAGGACAATTAACATAGCAATTGGGAGCAACCTTTGATGCCCCTGGTAATTTCTTTGCCTTATAATTATGGCACAATCAGGGTTTTTCAAGCTCCCAATTATATCACGGTCAGACCTGGACACAGTCGGAAAGTGGACATTGTCACCAAGGCCAAGGGAACCCAAGGAAGGCAACAATCTGTGACCCCAAGGAAACCCGGGGAGGGGTAGGGCAGAAAGAAAGGTCCTGGTTGGAGGGTGAGTCCCCCGCTGCGCGGCAGCCGGGCCAGCCTCAGAGCACGCCAGATGCCACTGCTGGTAGAGGGGCCTGGGATGAGCATCTGGCCCAGCGCCGGCCCCTCCTAGAGGATCAGGCTTGGCAGGCCTGCCCTCCCCACTTGGCACTCCCTGGACCAGAGCCTGCCCTGAGCTCCATCTGGGGGATCAGCGTCAGCCGGGCTGCTCCCTGCCTGCACCATCGCTAAGTCTCCAAGGACCAGAGACAAAGCCTGGCTCCTCCTTGGGGGCCTCTGCCCCCGGTGGACCAGCCCTCCCACCTCAGGGCTTCCTATGAGATCACACTCGCGATGATTCATACTTGAGTAGCGTTAGGGAGGGAGAGCCAGTGCCCCTTGGAAGGTCAGGCCCTGGCCCACAGTGGCCAGCATGATGGGTCCCTCTCCAGGGGCTGTGCTGTGTAAGCAGCCAGACACACAGGTTCTGGGCTCATCGGCCCTGGGTCCAGGCCCCACCTTGCAAGTCTCCTGCTCCTCCACCACTGGCCTTGCCCTCTCCTGGGCCCTGCGGGTGCCAGCTAGAAACTTCACGTACCCCTGGGAGCCCACGAGCACCCTCACAAGCAGTCACCCTTCTCTGTGCTTTATGGAGAAGAGCATAGGACATCCAGGGGCAGGCGACTCACCCAGTCACTTTGCTCCTAGTGGTACCAACAGGATTCAGGCCCCCATCTCTCTGACTCCAAAGGGATGCCCCTAACCACTGGGCAACACGGCCCCACTGTCTACTGCAAATGAGGAGAACCAGGTTGGCAGCCTGAGGCATGGGCCAGCGCGCACTATGGGAAGTGTGTGTTGAACGCTGCCCAGCCAGCCACTGCTGCACACTTGTCACCACACTGTCCCTGGGTCCTGGACAGCTCACTGTAGCCACTTGCCCTTTTGTCCCACCTCCTTGGACTCAGACTCTTGAGAGGGCCAATCAATTCTAAATCCTATTCTCCTGTCCTGGATGCTGGGAAAAGAAATTCCCACCTCCAGGAAATAGGAGGGATTTTAAACATGCAGCCCACAGACTTTTTGAGATTCTCTCACGTGGAAAGTATGTCTGGTTTCTGGGATTAAAAGAACAAGTCTGTCTGTCCAGCTCAGAGCTCTGAGGCCTGTCCTCTGCATGTGGTGATGAACTGTGATATGCACAGTCTTATAGGGAGCACCTGTGCTGCATAATCTCCATCAAGATCCCACCTTGTAGCTTTCCTTTATGGAAGGAAAAGCTGGGGCCCAGGGAGGACAATACACCTACAGAAGGCTGCACAGCTACTTAGTGGCATTATAATATCATAATTATGATACAAATTCCATCAGTGCTACCAAGTTTTGATTCTATGAATAAAGAATGGAAGGTTTTATGATGGAGGATTACAGTGACCTGGAGTAGATGAGCCAGGGACACTTCTTGGCTGTAGGTTGTCACCCCATACAGTGCCCAGGGAAGGGCTGGTGTGGCGGGTGGTCTCCAGCAGCTTGTTCACCCTGCAGTAATCAGCTGACCCCCTTGGGCAGACACGAGTCCCTAACTGACTGACCACCCATGGAGGGCATGAATGCTCATGCTGGGGTTTCTGAACACTTCCCTCTTGAAACAGCCCCAGGTGTATTCTTTGCAAATTGGGGGTGAGTGACATTCATTGCTGTGGGGGTGAAGGGCACTGGGCCACCGCTGGGGTGGGGTGCACGTCGCAAGTCCACGGGTGACGGCGAAGGTGCTTTATTCCCAGGTCTGACTCTCCGTCACCGCCTTGCGCAGGGGGAAGGAAGGTAATCAGCGAGTCGCTCTATTTGGCCCCCGAGGGCGCCTCCCGACAAGGGGAGCCATTGATTTTTAACACCAGACACATAAACTTGAAGCTATTCCCTGTGTTCTTTCGTCCCCGCAGTGCCCTGGTGGGAAAGCCAGCCATTTCAGTCACCAGACGCGCATGCAGACAAACTAGGTGGTAATAAAGTGGCCTCCGCGGGTCGCACACCCTCTGCCCTCCCTGCGCGCCCCTGACTGCAGCTGTGACGGAGGAGGCTGCTGAGCAACGGAAGCAGGAGGACCAGGTTGGGAGAGAGGACTCTGGTTGGGGAGCCTGAGTGCTGGGCGCAGCAGCCCAAGGGCCAGGGTCCCGCACCCTGTAAAGCCAGGGGTCCCCACCCTCCTGTGTGAGCCTGGCCGCCCTTGATTGGAGGGATCTGTCCAGGGAAGCCCCTCACCCTGAGCACCCCTGATCCGCCGGCCGGTGGGTCCCCCCTTGGGTGCAATCTGACCGGCTCATTTCACAGACGGGAAAGCTGAGGCCCAGGGAAGGCCGCTGGCCAGGACCCTTCCGTTCCCTGACCACGTTCCCACCAGCCCATCCCACTTCTGCTTCCTTCTTCAAAACCTCAGCCCTCAGATCAAACACCCTGAATGTTTTCTTCTATTTTATTATCTGTGCTTTCTAAATAATCTAAAGATATTTTTCTTTTTGGAAATAGAAAAAGACAAAATTGTTACAATTACGCCAATTGCATGCTTGAAGGAGTTCTCTGATTCCTTGAATTCATGGAATGAAAAAAGGAAAATCCATTGTCACTCTTCTGCCTTTTAAAGAAGGTGCAGAAGGCGAGATGTCCCGAGGAAATTTGAAGAATGAATGAAGTTTAGAAATATCACCTGCATCATTTTAAAGCCACTTGGGCGACCTGTCCTCTTGCGTGCGGAAGAAACACAGACTCCTCCACAAGTCCCCTGCCTGCTCCTGCTTGTCCTGGCCTCCCAGCTCCCCAGCTCCCTGGACTCACTGTGGCTCTGCTCATGGCAGCCTCTGTCCATGACCTCCCCGGTGGCCTGATGCCCACACCTCTTCACTTCTGTCTCTTTCCTTCACTTAAAAGTCCTTTTTGGATAGAAACCCAGTTGTTCTCAGCAGTACAACCATTTCCCGCGCTCACTGCAGAGGTCTGTAGGTGAGCAGGGCTCGGAGGATGGTGTGGACAGCCAGCCTCTTTCTGCTCCAACATCCTCAGCTAGGAGCCGCCTATGACCTCCTACTTGTTCCTTCATGGTCACCAAATGGCTGCCACAGCCCCATGCATCTGGCTCTGTGTTCAAGCAAGAAGATGAGGGGGCAGCACCAGGAAATCTCTCTCATTAGAAAAGGAAAGCGTTCCCATTCTGAGACATTTCATTGGCCAGAACACATCAGGTGACCACTTTTAGTGGAAAGGCAAGTTGGGAAAATAACTATCAGCAGAAGCAAATAAGATACTTGATGGGCCTGGGCAAATCATTTCAGTCCTAGGGGTGGGTCACCCTGTCATGCCAAATACCGCTGAGGTTTTGTCAAAAAAGAAGGGGAAAGTGGTTTGGGGAAGGTATGTTCTGGGGACTTCCTGGGTGCTGTGGTTTGTGACAGAGAGTGTCTCTGTTCTTGATTACACCCACGTCCATGTGGGTCATCCTGTCCATTAACTCCATCAACGGACCATGACAGACCAGGGCCTCTTACCTCTCCCCAGCTCCAACAGCCTGAACCCAGCCCCTGCCCCTGCTGCTGTGGCCTTGGCCTGCAGCACAGGTGACCTGCAGCACAGGTGACCTCCTTTCCACTCCTCTAGCTTTGATTCCAACTGTCCACCCTCCAGGTCCAGTCACCGCCAAACACCCCCCCACCCTCCATCTAGCCGAGGCCAGCAACTTCTTTTTCCCCACCCATTTCACTAGTACTCGTATCATAACAGTGGCAGGATCTGTGGCTATGTGGTCGTACGCCATGGGAGGTGACGGTATGATCTTGTCAGTCTCACCGCCCAGCACCCCTCCCCTCCCCCCCAGGTCCCTTCCTCTCCTCTCCTGGTCTCCTTTGATTTTCACGACACCCCTCCTCTCCTTTTTCCCCTTGAGCTTCCACACATGAGGGCCAGGGTCATACACTTCTCCAAGGGCCACACAGTGAATGTGTCGGGCACTGCCAGCCACACGCCCTCTGCTGCAGTGGCTCACGGCTGCCCTTCCCACACAGGGGCAGCCGTGGATGCTACGGGGGGTGGGACATGGTGTGCCGAGGGAAACTTGACTTACCAAGCCAGCAGCGGGCTGGGTTTGGCCTCAGGCCCCACCTTGCTGACCCCTGCCCATCGCTCCCTGCCTTCTCATGGCTAGCCCAGGCAGATCCTCAGACCCCCCCACCCCACCCCGGCCCCATGCCAGGATGGAGGTGCCACCAGCCTTAGGCCAGAACATCCCGAGGGCCAGACCTAAAAGGTGGTGATCCCATTTTGCAGATGGTATCCAGAAGGGTTAAGTAAATCTCACTGAGGGCCTCCCCCTGGCTCTTTCTGACAGAGCCCACCCCAGCCAGACACTCCCTGCACCTGTCCCCGGGCGTGTTCCCCTGCCAGACCAGGGGAACACCCGCTTCCTTCCTTTCTCTTTTCCTTCTCGTTTCTTTCTTCGGAGTGGATTTAGCTGTATGTCTATATGTACATATGTATGGTTGGGGTTTTTTTTTTTTTGAGACCCAGGTTGACTTAGGAAAGCAGATTTGACATTCTGGGGGGACACGGCCATCTCAGAGGGACACACAGCCACCCCTCGGTGTGGGGCGTTCATATTTATGGAGGGCAGTGGCTGGCTTTCCTGCTCTCTGCCCCCTCCTTTTCTGTGCAGGTCCCCCTTCCTCAGAGGAGGCTACCCGGCCAGTCTCACGCCCCCCCCCCATGTCAGGAGCCCACCTTGGCCTGCTTCCTTGGGGGTCTTGCTTCATTAATCGTCTCTCGTTTTCCTGGAGACCCTTTGCCACTGTCTCGAGCCCTGTCCCATCTCCCTCCTTTAAGCCCCAAACAGACATCAAGCAGCCTCCCTCTGGACACTCTCCCTCCTCTCTGCCTTTCAGAGCTGAGCGTCAGGCCAGGAGCCAGAGCCGACCGCGGGTCTCCACTCTGGCCTCCACTAAACCTCAGCCCAGTGAAGTCATGTGCTGGTCCTCACCGCGGCCCTGGAACTGCTCTCCCTGAGGTCACAGAATGACCTCCTAATTGCCAAGTGCCAGGGGCTTTCCAGTGCTCCAGCTTGCCTGGCCTTTCTGTGGCATTTGACCTTGCAGACCATTTCCTGTTCCTTGAAGCGGCCTCCT
The DNA here is from genome assembly GCF_045843805.1 of Urocitellus parryii. Classification (NCBI taxonomy): domain Eukaryota; kingdom Metazoa; phylum Chordata; class Mammalia; order Rodentia; family Sciuridae; genus Urocitellus; species Urocitellus parryii. The sequence continues at coordinate 165,519,025 of NC_135535.1, read as the reverse complement.
CGCTGCCCTCCCCCAGCTCCCCCTCTCCCTCCTGTCTCTCTGAGCTCATCTCTGTGTCCTGAGGTTCCGGCCACCTCTCCTCATGGCTGGCACCTGACAGTTACCTTGGCATCCAGCATCGTCCACCGCTGGCTATCTCCCAGATGGATCTCTCCAGGCAGGTCTCCCTGGTGAGTGCCAGACCTCGCTGTCTAGAAACTTCTAGAAATTTCTACCCCGACCTGGATGGCCAATGCTGAACTTAGGCTCCTCTCCCCGCAACTCTTCTCTTAGGAATCTTATTTCCTCAGGGTCCCCAACCTCCACTAGTCACGTAGCCGAGGACTGAGAGTCCTCTGAAACCTGTCACTCACCCAGTCCCCACGCACAAGGACCACCAGATTCCACAAATTCCACCTTTTCACCTCTCCTATCTGGATCTTCTTCAGTTCTTGATTTTGGTCTTTGGGGAATCAACCTGTTATCCTTATACTCAGGCTGCGGGCAAATCTCCTCCATCCCTTGTTGTGCTGGGCGCAGACTGCAACAGGACGTGGGTCAGGACTTCCTCCTTCGTGGGTAGTCCTCCAGCTCCTCCCCTTTTCCCCAAACCTCTGACCCCAACACCAGATTCTCTCCAGGAGGCAGATCTGCCTGAGCCCTGGAGGCTCTTCCACTATGGTTCTCCGATCCCATGGGAAAAACCCAAGGGTCCCTCCAGACCATCCCCCACTTTCCTTTGGGGGCTTTAATTATTCTAACATTGAATCTATCATCTCACAAGGTGCATGATTCAGAGATTGATGATGTAAGTGGACACATGCTCCTCTCATATTCCACTTTCCCTTGGCAGGGCAATGGCTGTCACCAGTTTCTCTGTTCTGTTCAGAATGTCACTTGTACGTAGGCACCAACGTATCACCCGACACTGTCGCCACGGGTGGCTGTTTGCATTTAAACTGGTGTTAGTTAAAATCAAAATTAGAAATTTTATTCTTCACTCAGACTAGCCACACTTTCAACCCAACAACCACCCATGGCTGGGGGCTACCAGATTGGGCAGTGGAGACCCAGAACAGGATAGTCATCACAGATCTCATGGTCAGGGTCTAGTTGAGAGTGTTCAGTACCTAGAGCTTTTAAACAACTGCTTTCTATTAGAGATCATTCCTCAGGACTGCGTCTCCCTGGTTTTTAACCAACCCCCCACAGATGAGCACTGGCTGTCCCCAGCTTTTGCTGTGACAATGATGCTACAAACAATAATGGACATCCGTATTCATGTCCATAAACAATTATCTACAAGATAAATTTCTAGAAGTTCTACTTCAACAGGTATATGAATTTTTACAATATTTACTGGAAATTTCTCCTCACGTACACATACACTTATCACAGTGACACGCCCACTTCCCTAGGACCTCTTCAACCCGTCACCAGACTTTTCATTCTTTATCACATTGAAGCATGATACCACACTGTTTGTCTTATTTTTTATATTTGAAAGTGTGAGGGATGCCAAGTCACATATGTTTTTGTGAAATGTTATTTGATGTCCTTGCTCTTTCTTTATGTTGGATTTTGTTTTCTTGTTGGTTTATAAAACCTTGGCATGCATGGGCCCATTGCTATCTGGGTTTGCAGTTACGTCCTCCTGGTTTGCCTTCGCTCCCTTTGTTTACCAGGATGAGAGGTTTCCTGTCAGCATAATCAACTCTGTGGACATTGGAGTGGCTTCTGAACATTGTTTCTTACTCTGAAGAGCCTCCTCAATTCCATTAGTGCTCCATGTTCCCTTGCATTTTCTTTTAGATCTTTCATTATTTAATTTTTTTTCTTTCCAATATTATCTATGTGGAATTGACTCCAGTGTAAGGAGTGACGCAGAGATCCACATTATTTTCCCAAATAGCTACCTAGCCTCAAATTATTGAGTGATGCTTCTTTCTCAAATGTCAGTTATATATGAATTGCAGAAAACTCTTTGTACCCTGGTTTCCACATCTGTAAAATGGGAAGGGTAACTTAGGACTGTTGTAAGGGCTAGTGAGATCATTATAAGTCGGCAGAACTGTGCCTGGCACATAGTACGAGCTCAATAAACGTTAACTATCATCACTATGATTGCTTCCAGATGTACATGATCTATTGGTGGTCCTTCTAGCCCATTCACTTAGCAGGTGTATCAGTCAGCACTTGAGGTTGCAAATGAGAAAAGCGACTCTGCCAAATGGAGCAGAAAAGGAATTTAGCAAAGTTAATGGGGTGGCCCAGGGGATCGTCAGGAATGCCTGAGAACCAGATGCAGCTGGGGAGGCTGCCGTCACCTTCCTGGCGACTCTGGAGAGGATTCCACAGCTGCTCTCCCTGCTGTCCCCGGGGAGTGGGCACCAGAGCTCCATCACCAAGAGCCTGATGTCCCTGCCACCTCCCCCATTAAGCTCCCATCATGACCAGCACCTACTGTCCCTATTACCCTCTCCTGAACCTCATATGGGAAGGGGTGGTGGGAGGGCTGGTTGGCAGAGCCCAGGTCACTCGCCTGTTGCAGTGGTGACTGACAAAGCAAGTCCTAGCCTCTGTTTGAGGAGGTAGATTCATGGTGACCAAAAGACTCTAAATATAGCAAGCGTTCAAAGGACACAAACGTGACCAACATCGATTATAAACTCTGTCTATTCACACGCACGACTTTCCAACTAGTAAAATGACACTGTTTGAATATCGAGATATAACTGGCTTCTTCTTTTCAGAAATCTCTCGGTTCCTCTTATATATAGGATCAACAGGCTTAGTCAAAGAATCCTGCTTGTATTTTTGGATCACACTAATATAGATTAACGTAGAGAGAATTGGAATCTGTACAACATGACTCTTCCAATCCAAGAACAGGGTGTTTCTTTTTATTTATTGAAGTCTTATTTTATGCCCTCTGGCAGAGTTGGATTTTTTTTTTCCCTGTAGATCTGGCACATTTTATGTTAAATATATTTCTAGGTATTTTATCTTTTTTATTATTACTGTAAGTGGAATTTTTTTCTTTTAATTGGTTATTGTTTTATGTAGGAAACTATTGATTTTGATATAAATTAATTTTTACTAAACTCTTCTAGTGTTTTTAGATTGGGGTTTTCTCTTGTGTTCTCCAAGTGTGCAATCAGATGATGAATACGTGATAATTTCCCATCCTGGTTTTAATGTCACACCTCCCAATGTGTTCTCTTGTTTAGTTGCATTGGTGAGTAGCTCAAACCCAATGTTTAAGAATATTCCTTACACAGGGTATTATTGTCATAGAAGGCTGCACAACAATCGCCCAAAGTTGTGATCACAGCGATCCTTTGTCTTGGTTTGTGTGTCTGCAGGTCACCGAGGGCTGGCTGACCCGGGCTGGCTCTGACTGGCCTTGGCTCCAAGCCCTTCCTTGGTGGGCTCCAGGTCTGCTTCTGCCTGGATGATGGGTCAGTGGCCTCTCGTGCTCATGCAGTGGTGGAAATTCAAGAGCAGTGGCCAGAAACACAGGATTCTTCTCAGATCTTGGCTCCAATTGGCACTCTGTCACTTCTGCCCACTTTCCACCTGCTACGAGTCACAGGGCCCAGCTTAACACCAGCAGGGTTGGAAAGATACTCTGGCTTGAGGGGAGAAACCACCCTCACAAGAGGATTGACAAGGACATGGGGAGGGGCGACGGCTTGCGTGATGACGCAGATTCCAAGCGTGAGCATCCTCAGCTTGGCACTGATTCTCAGGGTTTGCCATTAGAAATGACTCCGAGAGCTTTGGCTTGAGCCTCGGAGCTGCGAATTTCAATGGACACGGTCCTATTTCATGAAAAGTTTTTAATCAGGAAGCAAAGTTGGATTTTTATCAACTAATCTTTTAGTCTTCATGGAGAATGGTATGGCTTTCTTTAATATGATGAATTTTATTAATTGATTCCTTCATAAAGAACTCTCCTCCATTTCTGGAATAAACTCCCTGTGGCCAGCATGTTACCCCTTTAAAATATATTTGTGTTCTACTTTCTCATATTTGACTTAGGATGTTTGCATTTATATTATCTTCAGAGGGGTTGGAGGGAAAGGGACGGACATGGGGTCATTAATGATGGTGGAATGTGATGATCATTATTATCCAAAGTACAGGTATGGAGACACGAATTGGTGTGAATATACTGAGAGATCTGAATATATCCAGAGATCTGAAAAATTGTGCTGTATATATGTAATAAGAATTTTAATGCATTCTGCTGTCATATATAAATAAAAAAGATAATACAATCTCTAACTTCCAGTGGTTCAGTTGGTGATTTTTTGACTTCATGATGTTGTGAAAGTGATCTGTATTTAGTAGAAACAGTACTGTGTGTTCTGGATATTTGTCTTTTTCCTGGACTAGCGATATGCTGTATCTTTCTCTCTGCAGATGATGGGCAGTGTCAGCAGGCCGCAGTCCCCGGCTGGCCCTAGGATCACTAGGGGCAAGATGTGGGAGTCAACTGACCCTCTCCAGTATGCTGTGCTGATAAACCAGGAGGCTCAGTTGGTGAGATGTATTCCGCTGCTTTCCACTGACAGTATCTCCAACCTGTGATGGACGGATCCTGACGCAACCCCATTGTAAGGAGAGGAGCATACCTGTACCCTTGTCTTTTCTTTTGAGTTTCCTCTTCTCGGTTTTGCTGTGTTCTTAGACACGGGCTCTCCACCCATGCCCTCCCACCTTCAGGGTCAGTTTAAACAACACTAAAGTCACCTGCTTCCTAAAAAACTGGACGGATTGTCACCTGTGAGCCCCTGTTCTTTCATAGAGTGTGGCTCTTCGACGACGTTCTCCGTTTCTTCCCTGGTAATTGGACGGCTTAGATTCCCCATCTTTTCTGGGGTTTGTTTGCATCACTGATGTTTTTCCTTGAAAATCACCCATCTTGCCCATGTGTTCAGATTTATTTCAAAGCATTGAGCTGAGTAATCTATTATAATTCTTTCAATTTCCTCTATATGTGGATATTTCCCCATTCTCATTTCTAATTATGTGTGTTTGTGCTTTTTCTGTCTTGATGAGTTTAGTGAGTGGCGCATCTATTTTATTTCTTGAATTTTCGCCCTGCTCCTAAAAGCCTTCATCCGTGAACACCCACCCCACTCCTCTCCTCCTGGCTGTCCCAAGAAATCTGCTCCAGGCTTCATCTTCTCTTGTCCGGTCCTCTCCGTGCTTCTTTCCATCAGCTTCTCTTGCATTTCTCAGCTGCTTTGCCTTGCAGACCTCCTGTCCAGGGCAGCCCCTGCAGGAGGCCGGGAGCTTTGTTTCCCAGGGTGTCCTGGGAGTGCTTTCCCAGGGTCCACTCCACGAAGTCATCTTCTCTCACCTTCCAGACTCCACTGGGAGGTGCTGTGATCTGCCTTCCTAAGTCATAGGTGCTCCCCTGTACTCACCTCTCCTGACTTCCCGGGACATTTGCAATGTCACTCATCGTTCCTTCCTGAGATTCCCTCTGCCCTCATCTCCCTAACGCCTCCCATTCCCCAACCCAAATCTCAAGCTGCTGCTTCTTCCCAGGTCCTTTGAAGAAGGGTCCATTCTGCTCACCCGATGCACATCCCACTTTGCATGGTCCTTGGTGATCTCCTCCACATGTGGCTTCTGTGACCTTCCACATGCTGATGGCTCCCAAAGCTCCATTGCATGTCCTTCAGGCACCTAAGTTATGGGCTTTACTACCCCTCCCTTGACACCTGAAATACCCCTCTCCCAGGTCTCCCTGCTCTGAGGCAGCCTGTTCCAGTGCCTCCTCCCAGGGAACATTCTGGACCACAGGCTGCTGTTCTACCTCTCTGCTCAACAACTTCAACAGTGTTTAGGGTCAAGATCGACCCCCCTGGCTTTCCCCGTGACCTCTATGCCTGGATCTTGCTAGCCTCTCCAAGCATCCTCTCCCGGATGGCCTGAATCTGTGCTCATACAGGTCACACTGAGAAGTGACTTAACCCTTGAAGACTCAGAACACAGCAGTTTGGACACTCAGGAAACAGGTTGTGAGAATTTGAAATTTGTTTTTACTGGGCAAGAAGGAAGGGTGCAGAGTTCAGCATTCAGGCTTATCTCTTGCCCTCCAGGGTCTATTGTACTGTCCCTGGGAAAGGATTTATTTGGGGAAGGATCAATGTTTTGGCTTCTTCCCAGAGACTGTCATTTTAGGCTTGATGGATATCTCCTTCTCAGGGATGGTCTTGTCGCTGGGAAAGGATGCATTGGGAAAGGATCAATGTTATCAATGTTTCGCTGGCTTCCTCACTCTCTCTTTCCCAGGCCAATGTTTGAGGGTTGTCATTTCTATTATCCTCCAGTTTCTATCTCTTAGAATGGCTTTCCCAACCTTCCTCCCTGCTTTTTGAACAATCAGCTTAACACTATCCCTCTTTGGGAAGACATTCCTACCCTCAACCCCGGCGGGTCTGGTTTTGATGCCTGTCTTGAGGGAAGTTCCGATCCCAGGACACTCTCAGGGCCAGTGGTAGAGACCGCTGTCCTTCGCCTGCACAAGGCCCTGGGTTTGATTCCCAGCACTAAAACAGAACACAAACCCATAAAATAAAGGTCATCTCCCTGTTGCCTTCCAGAAGAATGGCATCTCTGGAGATAAGAGAGTGGGCTCAAGTCAGAGAGAGGGGCCTTGGGGTCACACAGACCAGCCAGGGCTTTGCTTGCCACATGATCCCAGGCCTTCCTGAGCCAATTTCCTCAATTGTAAGGCGGGGCAAAGAGAACAACCATCTCGCACTGTTGCTAGGAATAAATGAGGCTTTGCACAGTGATATGTCTTGCACACAAAATTAGCGTCTCACAATGAATCTGTTTCTTTCACTGTCCTGAGTGTTTTTATTCCACTGGGGAGCAGAGGATTTCTTCAAAGGTGGCCTAGACAAGAGTCCTTGAGGGAAATGAGAAGCCAAGAAGTAACCACCACACCAAATGGTGGTGAGAGGGTGGAGAAGTGGGGACTCCTACACACTGGTGGTGGGGACCTCCAGGGGTCCAACCACAGCGGGAAACAGTCTGGCAACTTTAAAACAAAAAAGTTAGACATATGCCTGTCATAGGATCTTCTAGTTAACTTCCAAATCACCCGAGGGGAAAGAAAGCACACGTCCATGTGGAGACTAGTGGTCACAGCAGCTTTATTTGAAATAGGTGCCAATGCAAATGTCAATCAACGGATGCATACGAACACAAGTTGGGGTGCAGCCATACAATGAAGTAGTATTCAGCAACGAAAAAGAATGAGTGTTAAGACACGGATGAGTCTCCACATAATTGTACTAAGTGAAAGAAGCCACACAAGAGCAGCACCTGCCACATGATTCCATGGATGAGCTGCTATGGAAAGGAAAGCCCATCTTCTGTGATGGAAAGCATCCATTGATTTCTTGGGGCTGGGGTTGAAGGGCAAGAGGGAGGAATTAAAAAGGGTCACCAGGAAGGATTGCTTTTTTCTTGATTGGCCTCATGGGTTACGTATATATTAAAGTGTATCAAACTGTAAACTTTAACTATGATATATATTTTATTGTGTGCTGATTAAACTCAGTAAAAAACAGTTTGTTATTGCTAAGACAGACATGCAGTCGGCTTTTCCAATATTTCTTCCCCCTTTTTTTAGCTAAAGTGAACACCAGATATGTTTGGGGTGGATCCTAGTTAGGACAGACCACTCATGATAATTTCATTACGACTCTCTGGGCTTCATTGGGAGTAGCTGTATAAGCCAGGTTTAAAGAGATAAGGCTGAGTTGAGTCTGATGTAAGGTTCTGGAAAAACTTTTCCTCTCCCATATATAAGGGGCTTAACGTGATTGGTGAATACTTTTCTCCTCTGCTTTCCTCTTGCTTGGAATTAGAAAATGACGTCTGGGGCTGCAACCGCTATCTTGGCACCTTTAGGAAAAAGCCAAGGGAACTGCAAATATGCTGGCCTTGACTTCATGGTGCCTTGAGCATCCTCCTCTTGTTGTGCAAGAAAATCAACCTCTTTCTGCTTGCTTAATCCACTATTGTTGGGTTTTCCATTATTTGTAGCTGAATACATTCCAGCTGTTGGACTGGCTGGTGTTTCCGTTGCTCATGGTGGTGTAATAAACTGTGACATGAAACCACAGCCATTTTTAAATTTTCATGATGCCTTGGGTTAGGAGTGCTGCCTGGGCACAGCAGAGACACCTTATCTCTCCTCCATGAGGTCTGAGATGGCTGCAAGGACATGACTCAAGCCAGGTGTCTGGGGCCTCTGTGAGGTTGGCGGGGGTTGGGGCGTCCAAGGTGGCTCTTTCATTTGCAGGTTTGGTGCTTGGCTTGAGGCTGCTGGGGCTCTGTCTGCAGGAAGCCTCTGTGTGGCCAACTTGGGCTTCCTCACAGCAGGGCCATCTCAGCTGGTTATAGGGCTGGACGGTTGTCCCCAGAGCAAGTGCCCCAAGAAGATGAGCCAAAGCCTCCAGGTCTCTTATAGGCTCAGCCTAGATCAGCATAGCTTCACTTCCACTGAGCACCATTGGTTACTGAAGCCACAGGCTTCCCAGATTCAATGGCTGGAAGGATGCCACCTCTGTCCAGGGAGTGGCCTGCATACTAATGGAGCAGAGATGTGACAGCTGCCATCTCAGAGACTAGACGAGAGGCAGTCATGAAGAAGATGTGTAGGTTCAAGCTTTCCTTCTGGCTTTGACTTCCTTTGTGACCAACTGCCCACTACCCACATGAAACTTTTGGGGCAACTTGCAGACTCCTGACCTCAGCACACAGAACCCTTCTTCTGGCCTCAACTCGAGCCTACTTAATCCCCTACAAAGCTCTCAGTACTCCAATGCTCTTTTCAGCCCACAGATTATTGGAAACACTGTTTCTGCTGCCTGATATACCTCCCAGTCCCTTCCTCAGCCTCCGCAAACTCCTACTCATCCCTCAACACCCATCTGCACTGCCCCTTTTCCTACTGACTTCCCTGACCAGCCCAGTCTTGGTTGGGTGCCCCTCTCCAACTCCAAGTTCTCACACCAGCCTGGCCAACTTCTCCCGATTGCTCTGCACAGGTCTGCTGGCCAGTCTGACTGAATGTAGAAACTTTGAGAGGTGAGGCCCCCAGCCTCCACCTTTGTACCCCTGTTCCCAGCACAGGGTCCAGAGCAGGTGGTGTTTGTGGAAGAAAGGCGAGCAGGCTCTCACACTCTGGGGCAGAGTCCAGGGGCTTCTCAGAGGGGCTTTTCCCTGAGGACGTGCTTCCTGCTTCCAGCCTCCCAGGCATGGTTGAACCCCGGGCTGTGAGACTTAGACTGGAGTTGTACTGAAATGCCCCGTGGCACTGGAACGGCAGGCTCAGCGCGGGCGGGGAGCTGTCAGCAGCCCTGCCTTCCTCTGCCCTGGTGCGGGGGTGCGCCTGTCAGATCCAGCTCTCATGCTGGGCCCCGACAAGCAGAGCCCGGCTGGAGGCTGCGCTGCTCTTCCCTGATGGACCCCTGGAGCTGTTGCGTTTCCTGATTGTCCATGAAATCTAACACATATTTTTAAAACACCTGTTTTGAGCCCAGCTCTCTGCAGGGCAGTGAGGGGACAGTAGGGAAGCAGATAGTGAGCAATGCAAGGGGGGTGGCGAGAGACTGGGCTGGCAGGCAGGCAGGACGCAGCCGGCCTGGGACCCTTGCTCCAGCTGGGCTGCGAACAGCCTGGCCTTTGAGATAGTCTCCCTGGCACCCGGTAGGCCGAGTGGGTGCCCAGGCCTCCCTGATAGCTTGATATGGTGGATGCTGCTCCTTCCCTCTAAACCACAGAAGGGAAATTGGGTTCTTAGCCTAAAAGCATGGAGGGTGGCAGTGCAAACCACTAACCCCAGTGACTTGGGAAACAGAGGCAGGAGGATCACATGTTTGAGGCCAGTCTCAGCAGTGGAGAAACAAAGATGGATCCTTTGCAGGGAGTGAGATAATCCTGTTGGGCTTGGATAAGTCACCCAGGAGGCTGATGGGAGGGGTTAGGGGAGGAGGGAGGCTGCTCAAGACCCCAGGGTCGCAGGATAGTGGCCTGCAGCTGAGGATGAAGGGGGCTGTGTGTGGGAAGAAGCCGAGGGGCTCCAGAGGGTCAGGGAAGTGCACCTCCCTGGACTGCTCCTGGGGTTGGGGGTGGAGAGGAAAGGGAGGGGGCAAGGGTGACAGGGGATGGGCTGGAGACTCAGGTGTGCTGCTGACCCTCACAGGATGCCACAGTAAAATGGGGCCATTTCCACGGAAGCTCGCTTGCCTGGCTTTCTCCAAAATCTACAGCGACTGAACCCAATGGCTGTGTCCCTTGGCACCAAGGCAAGTAAAGGAGGAATCTCTCCAGTGTCTGTGATGTGAATGACCTGTCCTCTACACGGGTCCCCCGTGAGCACACAACCTGAATTCCCTTCATGCCAGGACCTGATGTGTAGGCATGGGCCTGGGTCAGGGAGCATCCTCCCTCCCAATGACCTCATTAGCAAACACCCTGGGCATCGTGCTTGGTACTGTGTGTGTGTGTGTGTGTGTGTGTGTGTGTGTATGGGGGGAGTGTTGGTGGGGGAGCATACTGAGGGCAGAAAGGCCTATAGAGGACTGCGTGGAATGGGGCTGGAGAACCAGGAGAGGGTGGAAGGGGGACAGTTGGGAATGAGGACAGAAAAGAAGTTGCACTTGGGTCATTAAGGGCTGAAAGTGTCCCGCTGCAGAGGTAGAGCTCTCTGCCTTAGAGTACAGAGGTGACTGATAGGTTTCACTTTCAAAGTTATCTTTGTTGTGCTGGTAGTGGTTGCCCAGGGTGTGTGTTAAGAAGGATTCTGAGGTGGAGTTGGGGGAAAAGTGACATGATTACTTAGTGATGTCTGTTGTGACCGCAGGGATGGAGCATGGCAGTCCTGGTACTGGGGACTTGCTGTCTCTGCCATGACAGAGGAAGAACCACCGATAGGCAGTTGAGAATGGGGGCCAATGAGGGGGTGCTCAAGGATGCCTGTTTTAAAAGATCAACTGGAAGCTCTGTGAATCGGAGGCAGGCAAGACTCAGGCCATGTTGCCCAAGAGCCAGGACTGAGCTACTGAGGGGGTCGCCAAGGAGAAGGTAGATGTTACTGAAAGCACTTCTGTGATGAGGATGCGCAGGAGAAAGAAAGAATTTCAGTGAGGATCTCCCTCTTCCCTTTAGCAAAAACAACAAGGGTCAGAAAAATAACATAGCACACGCATGCCTGTGTGCACGCACACACGCGCATGCATGCACACGCATGCGCTTGCACACGGTCGTGACCCCACGGAGGGCACGCCTCCCTTCTCTGCTCCTGGTGAAGTCAGTGCGTAATTACCGGAAAGCATTTTCGACTGAATTTTAGATGAGCATTTTGACAAAATATAATATTGGAAACAATCTTTATCAAACATTCATGTGTAGTGTGAGAGATAAAGCCTGGAATCCATAATTCATACGGCGTGCGTGTCACCAAGTGTGCACGACAAGCTGCATTTCAATGAGGCCGCTCGAACAATATTTCCTGGCAGACACAGGCTTTCATCATCTACATTATTCACTAGGTTTTCCAGAACAGTAAATCTTAAATATATATTTGTGTTGGGAAAAGCTCGGGTGCGTGTCTGTATACACACAGAGGGACGCGCACCCGTTTGGGCGCAGCACCGGCGGATGCGCGTTCCAGCTGGAGGGGCATGCGGTGACAGCAGGAAGCCTTGGCGGAGGACGCACAGGGCTCCTTCTGGAGGACAGCCCACGTCACTATGGACGCCACAGCTCGACGCACAGGCGTTAAATCCACCCACCCTGCGGTCTCTGTCTTCATCGCGCTTGGAACCTTAAGACGAAATAGGACCCAGAGTAAGGCTATGGCCACAGCTGCTCAAAGTCCATCCTTTGAGCTGTCCAAGCAGGAGTCGCCCAGAATCTCCAAAGGTCCAGATTGAAAGGAGACATTCATGAAGATCCCTGAAGCTAGTCTCATCCTGGTAACAGCCTCCGCAGCGGGTGGGGTAGTCTCTGCTCTTTTCTATCACAACGGGTGCTCAGCCCCTCCTAAGAGCCCGCCTGCTTGATGGTGTCTTGGGACTGAGGTGAGATCAGTTTTCACCAGTGAGGTCCCCTGGGGCCAGCCTTCCTGGAGCCCAGGGCCTGAGTGACATGATTACTTAGTGATGTCTGTTGTGACCGCAGGGATAGAGCTCCAGAGCTCCAAGCACCGTATCACAGCCCGCCAGTCTTCCTTCCTTCCAGGGCTTTCTTCCTCCAGCTTCTCCTCCCATGCCTATGCAGTGGGTGCTGAGGGTCACCACTCAGACTCTCTTCAGGACCCAGGAGCGCCTTCTGCTGCCCAGGGCCTTGCATGCTGCCACTCAAGACTGAGTTCTGCTTTAGTCACTTCCCTGAGCAGAAGGCATGGGGCTCTCCTGCCCAGGGTCTGCTGTTCCCCATGTATAGGTGGACAAGCCCGAGTCAGTGAGGCAGATGTACCTCTGAAGTCAAGTTCAGACTGGCCCTCTGCCCAGCCCTGCAGCTCTCACTCCCTATGGGTACTGATGCCCTCGACTCTGCAACAAGCTTTCTGCATCAAGATCTCACTGTGGTCTCAGGGAACATGACCCAAAGTGACCGGGTCCAGGAGTGGCCCAAGGAAGCTGATTCTAAGTGGGAGTATGGAGCCAGCTCATCTGCTGACCAGTGAGTCCTGGAGATACTGTCTCTGGTGGTGAGGAGGGCTGAGAGCCAGAGCCTGAGGAGACAGGAGGGTGCCATTGTTAAGACTTTGTCCTGGTGGGGAAATTGGGATGGAAGGGAAAGTAGGGCAGTCTGCATATTTCAGGAGTTAGGGAGGACCAGGTAAATTAGTAATTATAAGGACAATGAAATCCTAGGGCTCTTGCTGAATGCAATCGATGGATCAGGGAAAAACAATAAAAGGCTGTAGGTGATTAATTGCCAATTTAAGGCAAAGTGTGAAGTCACAGACTTCTCAGGCTACATATATAGAGTTTCTTCCCCCCAGCAGCTGGAGAGAGGAGAAAGCCCAGGTTCAGAAGCCAGACTTAGCAAAAAGAAGGGAGTCCCAGACAACATGGTGTTCTGGATTCTTGACCTGGGGGAGTCTCCTAAGCCAAGGTCATGGCCCTTTGAGACTTGGCAGGGGGATACCTGGGTCAGTGACCTTGAGCACTTTGAAGCCCAGGTCCCTAAATCCCCCTGGGCCTGATGAAGCAGGCTGTTCTTTGCTGTGAAAGGCCAGCACTGTGCCTCGGCCTGGATGGTGCAGGACCCCTCAGGCATGCACCCCAGGAGCTACCCCAAGCTCCCTTCCTGGACATTATGACTCATGTCAGCCAGGCAAGTGCATGGCCTTTGGGGGAAGGAGAAGAAACGGGTATGAGGGAGCCATCGGAACCATCACTGTATGTGCCAGGAGAGGATGCCTGGCATACCCAGAGTGTGGAATCGGGGTGATGGATTCCAACCAGCTTGAGGGAGCTTCTCCATGGATAGAGGGTTTCACACTTTGACAAGGACCCTGGGAGAGGATGCTGACACGCTACTCAGATGGTTCTCAGAATCTTTGAAGAGTACATGGCCTACACTGTGAGGTAGGTAGGAATGCCAGAATTACCGTGGCAGATGGCAAAAGGAACCCAAACATCTCAGAGCAGTGGGCATGCTGGAGAGGATGATCTATGGAAA